>NC_142834.1:3292500-3892500 GCF_057945365.1 Rhopilema esculentum | reverse complement strand
CTAACGTAAAGAACCCTACAGGAACGTAGCAATAAAATTGACAGGCAATAAAAGAACAACGAGGTATTTTAGAGAAACTCTAAAGCAAAGCTCCCTACAGGAACGTAGCAATAAAAATTGACAGGCAGTAAAATAAAGAGAACGAAGGATTTTAGAGAAATTTCAAAGCAAAACTCCTGATAGGAACATAGCAAAAAAATTGGCAGGCAGTAAAATAAAGAGAACGAAGGATTTTAGAGAACCTCTAAAGGAAAGCTACTTATAGGAATATAGCAATAAAAATTGACAGGCAGTAAAATAAAGAGAACGAAGGAATTTAAAGAAACTCTAACGTAAAGAACCCTACAGGAACGTAGCAATAAAATTGACAGGCAATAAAAGAACAACGAGGTATTTTAGAGAAACTCTAAAGCAAAGCTCCCTACAGGAACGTAGCAATAAAAATTGACAGGCAGTAAAATAAAGAGAACGAAGGAATTTAAAGAAACTCTAACGTAAAGAACCCTACAGGAACGTAGCAATAAAATTGACAGGCAATAAAAGAACAACGAGGTATTTTAGAGAAACTCTAAAGCAAAGCTCCCTACAGGAACGTAGCAATAAAAATTGACAGGCAGTAAAATAAAGAGAACGAAGGAATTTAAAGAAACTCTAACGTAAAGAACCCTACAGGAACGTAGCAATAAAATTGACAGGCAATAAAAGAACAACGAGGTATTTTAGAGAAACTCTAAAGCAAAGCTCCCTACAGGAACGTAGCAATAAAAATTGACAGGCAGTAAAATAAAGAGAACGAAGGATTTTAGAGAAATTTCAAAGCAAAACTCCTGATAGGAACATAGCAAAAAAATTGGCAGGCAGTAAAATAAAGAGAACGAAGGAATTTAAAGAAACTCTAACGTAAAGAACCCTACAGGAACGTAGCAATAAAATTGACAGGCAATAAAAGAACAACGAGGGATTTTGGAGAAACTCTAAAGCAAAGCTCCCTACAGGAACGTAGCAATAAAAATTGACAGGCAGTAAAATAAAGAGAACGAAGGATTTTAGAGAACCTCTAAAAGAAAGCTTCCTACAGCAACGTAGCAATAAAAATTTACAGGCTTAAAATAAAAAGAACAAAGGATCTTCGGGAAACTTTAAAGCAAAGCTCCCTACAGCAACATTGCATTAAAAATTGGCAGGGAAGAAAAAAATAAGAACGAAAGATTTTAGAGAAACTTTAAAGCAAAGCTCCCTAGAGCAACGTAGCAATAGAAAATTGAAAGGCAGTAAAATAAAGAGAAAGAAGGTTTTTGAGGAAACTCTAAAGCAAAGCATCCTATAGCACAGTAGCAATAACAATTGACAGGCAGTAAATAAAGAGAAAGAGGGATTTTAGAGAAACTCTAACGCAAAGCCCTCTACAGCAACGTAGCAATAAACTTGACAGGCAATAAAATAAAAGCAACAAAGGCTTTTAGGGAAACACTAACGCAAAGCTCTCTAAAGCAATTTGGCAATAAAAATTGACATGTTGGCTTTTTGAGAAACTTGAAAGCAAAGCTAGTGATAGGAAGTGATAAACGAGAGTTAAAACGCAAGGAAATAAAAATAAAAGTGGTTTTTAGCGAAGCTTTTCAAAAGAGCTACCAGCAGTAAGTTAGAAAGAAAAATTCATGCGGAAGGAAACAAAAATATAGAAGGTTTTTAGAGAATTATTTTTACAAAGCTAACAACAGTAAGAAACTTCTCATCAAAAGCAACGTATAGTAAGTCATGAATAGAATTTAATTCTCAAGGAAAAAATATATTTTGAAATATAATGGTAATTTGAAAAAAATAGTTTTCCTTAGAAAGTATAAGGTTGGCACTTCAGAATTGAAGGTCTGTACTTCAGAATAAAAGCACAAGGATCCACGCTATTTAAGTTTCTAAGTTTGGAATTTGAAGGAAAGGGAACCGACATACCTGCAAAAGTCATACAAGTTCTTGTGAAGGTTTTAGTCCAGATCCCATTCTTATCCAATTTCTAGGTGTTCAAAGCATCAACTGGCTATATTGATGGAGCTTTGAAGAGGAATTTGTGAGCCCTAGGATTTTAACAAAAAATAACATTGGAAGTAGTTGAAAAATATTTCAATAAAAGTTCAAGAAAATGAAAGTTTCTGGAATTTTGTCCAAAAGAACAGAGTCCAGAGCTAAAAGCAAGACCTAAAGGACTGAAGAAAACCAAACAAACTGTTTATCATTAAAAGAGATCTGGAGAACGTTATCGAGAAAGACTGAAATTAAAAAGTCGTTTCAATCAAAGTATCGACATCATAGATGGCTTTTTCATTGTTAACATTTTTTCAACGTTCTAAAAAGCAACAAAATTTTGTTTTCAAAACTGAATTGCCAAAAAATTGACATTGGTTTTCCTAATGAAGGGTAGTATCGTTGCTAAGAGGATATCTTCAAAAGTAGCATCAGTGAAGGTAATGTCACAGTAGTTAAAAGTAATATATAAAGATTTACATTAGACTTTGATTGGCATCACATTGCAGGCTTAGTTTGCAAGAATTTGGATAAATTAAACAAGTGAGGATATTGCCTAAATTTTTCCTAAACTTTCAATATTTTAGTCATAGCTTTAAAATCCACAAAACAATATGCAGATGTGTCCTACATCAAGCTACTTATGAAACAGATCAGAAGTGAGGGAGCCGAAATAAGAAATCCACACAGACACGCCCTTTATCAAAGGCTATATAAATGAAGTAAAGAATTAGTTGACAAATTATCTGCAGACGGAAGAAAAGTTTTATAATATATTCATTTTGTGGGCTAATCTCTATCAGTATCTGATGGAAAAAGAAATTTTATTATTGAAATTTAATTAATGGCAATCTCGGCCTAAATATCTATAAAAAGGAAATTTTTGTGAGGAATTCAAGACTGTCTACTCTTGATTTGAAATTATATAACAGTAGAAGAAAGTGGGTAACTTTGTGGTTTCGTTTGGGGATGTCAGGGACTTTTATCCTGCCAAAAATTATAACTATTTAATGAAAATTGATTCAGAGGAACATTTGAATGATGAATGAAGCAAACAATTAAAAACAATGGGCATTGATGAAGGGAGGGGATTCAGGGGCTTGCCCTAAAAAAAATTTAAGGACCAAGTCCTCTGAATTGTATAAAAACATAACTACAACAAGAGTGAATATAAAGTCATCATTCTCATTTCAGTTGGAAAAATTCCTTGGACCATTATGCTCTAACGAATCACTGCTGACATAGGCTCTGATATCAAAAGATCAATTTAATCACAGATAATCTGGTTTCCATCTTTGCTATGCTTTAAAGAGCAAAATCTTTTCAAGGCTAAGTCTACAAAGGAAAACTACAGAACATTGTGGCAAAATACATTCAGTTAAAAGATGAATTTATGAAATCTTTGTGGCACAAAAGAAAAGAAGGTTTTCCAAACAGAAAATTAACATTCTTTTAGGAACAGTGACTAAATTCAGAGCATTAATTAAGCAAGATTTAAAACAATATAGAAAATTAAAAATGATATTGATGTCCTTAGATTGCAAAATCTTTTTGAAGACAGCAAGGAATGGTAAGTGTGAATTGCAAAGCATCTGATTGCTTGCAGGAGTGCAAGGAGGGCTGTTTCTATCATCAAGACAGCATTTATTTAATGAAAATTATATTCAGCTTTGGTGGAAACAACATATGATACACTGGAAAAAGCCTTATTTGTTGGTAGCTCTTTTAGTTTGCTTCACATTTTAAAATACTTGATTTGAAAGAAAGATTACATTAGATGAAAGATACATCAGATTTGAAAGATACATTAAATTATATTTCTTGGCAAAATTCTATATCATAATTAACTACCTGGCTTTTGGTTCCAAAGTTTTCCCATCAAGACAAAATACCACAGAAATCAAAGCAGGATGCAAATATCCATGACTCTACATAAAACAAATTCAGACATGAATTTATATATCATGTAGATCATCAAAATTTTAGTATATAATCTTTCACAAACTGGCATTGATTTTTTTTAGTTTCAATGCTGTGTTTAAAAATCTTATATCAAAACTTTTAACCATTCTGTTGGGGTCTTGGAATATTTGCTCAATAATTTCTTGTAATGGTTATCAACCTTTACATTTAAAGGCTGATTCACTTTTACATTCATATCCAAATAAAATTTTCATTTACTTAAGTATGTATAATTAGAAAATTGTTGTGTTTTTTTCTTACAAAAGAAAAATGAGATAGTGACTTTTGAAATCATCTTACATTGAGCTGCAATCCTTCAGAGCAGATTAAATGCTGGTCAAATGAAATTCTATCAGAGCTTTTTTGATGAGAGATGTTAAAGAATTTGAAATCATTAAGGGTTCTTATTTTCTTTCAATTTTATTAATCAAATTTAGGTGTAAAGTTATGCTATTAAGCCTTAATTTGCTGTTTTGATGCCTTTGGGAATAATGGTGAAGTTGTAGTTGGGTTTTCTTGGGTGAAAGTTGTTACAGAGAGTGTAAGCAAGTGTTTTGGATAGGGCTTCTTGTTTTTTTAGTATGCTCTTGCCAGGCTGTTCTCTTCTCCTGTCCCTCTCTCCCCTTCTGGTTTAAAGTAAAGTGTGTTTCTTCAAATCCTCTTTAATTTTACCTCATAGGGGTTTGGGCTTATTCACATAACAGGATTCAATTAACAGATTATTATGATTTCATTAAGGGTAGACTTGGCACTTTAAGTTTTGTTTCTGTTCCCCTCTAATACTTTATGCAACTAAGGTAGGATGGTGCATCAGCTCCCTGGTGGGGATAAGCTGCCTTGTTACTTGAATCAATCAAGTTATATCTATAACTGCGGATCATCTCTGGCCCACAGCAAAATGTCATCCTGCCTGCCGAAAACATTTTACCTCAAAAATATTTTTTGCCAACATTTTCAAAATTTGGAATTCAATTTATCTTTGGTTTTCCTTTGTCCCCTCTGATATATTTTTTTTCTCTGTAATAAATTTTAAATGCGTTCCATGGACAGTTATTAGTCCAAAAGGGAATAACAAAATAGGAAATGCCTTGTTTCCTTTTTCATATCTACAGATGAAACTATGGGACCTAGTCAAGAATATGCCTTGAATTTTCTCTCGTTAAAATCTAACTGAGGTGTTGTTTCTGGCCATTCCTAGATTAATATAGCCTAAAATTTTTCTTGCCGCCAACCATGGTGGTGGCCTTGACTAAATACATCCACAAACATAAGATTTTGGCCTTTCTTTAAAATACGCTGTGCAGTCCCTTGACCTGACTTCAGGCACTTCAAATCGACCCAACAAGAGACTAAGGACGATGAACGTTCTAGCCTAAAAATAGAATAGAACGATTTCCTGACTCAGCCTGGTACAAGAAACATAAAGTTACAGACCTTTGTGAAAATTATTTTTTGGGTTTATGCGAAGGTAGATAAGATAGGCAGGCACGAAATAAAAGGGCTGTCTATTTTAACACTAACTTAGCCTGGTAAAAATAAGATCTGAGTTTCATTTTGAGCAGCCTACACAAGGTATGTAAAAGTTGAAAACCAACTGGCCCCCGAAGAAATTTTATATGTTTTTCTGGCCCGGCATTTAAAATAATTAAGAATCTCTGGTATAGGGCTTTATATGTGATTATTGATCGATTTTTATCAAGGCACCAACAGCCAAATGCGGAAGTGAAGGCTCAACACCTGATTTGAAGAATGGTTAAAATCCATTAAGAACCTAAGATAACACAGTGATAGAAACTTCCACTAGAAAATAGCCCTTCTTGTTGCTTAAAGTCTATTCAACACTCTATAACACGCAAAACAAAATGATTCTAAACGCCACAAACAACAGACAAGAACAAACACAAAACATCACCGAGCATAAAAGTGTGACATGCCAATGGAAGTGTCTTCTGAAGTAAATAATATTTTTAGATTTAAAGAATTCATTTTTTATTGTTTTCTTCCCTGAGAAATTAATCTCTTTACGAGTTTTTTACTCGAAAGAGTTTTAATAATTTTGAAAAACAAATCTGAGAGATTGCAATCAAGAGCCCTATATGACACAGCGATCAATATTTGCCACTCTCTAGAGAGTGGCAACTTAGTTTGGTGACTTCATGGCATAGCACCCACGAACAAAATCCTATGAAATAATTCCAATTCTCTTTTTCTCTAGTTATGCAATGTAATTTTAGAACATAACTTACAGAAAAGACGGCGCTAAAAACACCACAGGGATTGATCAGAAGCTGGCCTAACATCATATGGCTTTATAAAATAACAGTAGCAACAAAGACATACCTTCGGCCTGTAACTGTTCAACATTACAATATATTTATCTAACATCTTGTCGCATAGTAAATATCAATTTTCTTGGAATAACTATAACACGTGAGCCGCTTATGACGAAAACAACTTTCTTCGAAGCCATGTTTTTAATCACACGAAAGGCGAATAGCATTCTGGGTAGTAAAGCTCCTTCGTCGATACGTGTTGACGAAAGAAGACATCTTTACTGTTTTCAAACAACTGCTTTTTGGCCATATGGAAAATCAGAGGCACTAATTATATTTTAAAGAAAAAGCTAGCTAAAAAGGCAAAGAAAACGACGACATTTATTACGGACGCAAAAATTGCAATACTAAAAAATTGAGAAGAAGAATCCATGTTGACAAAGAACTGCCTTAAGTTAAATTGTTGGGGAAGAATAAATTTGATGTAGCTGTAACTATCTAAAATTTGTTAGAAAAAGCCAGGGAAAGAAATTTTGATAAAAAGAGATATCAAAAGTAGCCAAGGCATAAAAGTTGCGAAGGAATCACTCAAGGATGACTTCAGACCTCGCTCGTCAGACTCATATTTTTCTCTCGCATTCGCTAATACAGATGAAATTTATACATATATAAAGTACGGATTAACTGTATACCATCTATTTAATGGATAAAAAGTCTACCTGCGGGATGTAATTCTTGTAAATAATTACGAGGACAATAAAAACCTGTGTATAATCCACACTTGTTTAATCATTGTAGTTTTTATTTTCTATGGAGTAGCCCCAACTCAATCCTTTGTTTTCCTTCAAGCAAAATGATCTAGTGAAAGAACAAAGGGAAGACTAGCCCATTGAACGATGAAAACGTTATCGCATCGCCGGGTGTTGCAAGGGGCATTCATCTTGTTATTTAGAGAATTGAAAATTTTTGGCATTTGAAAAAGGAAACTGGTTTCCCGGATCTAGAAAAAATCTGGAAAATATAACGTTCGGCTTATCGATAATTTAGAAACACTGGGCTTCTTTTCCGTTTATTTTGCCTACAAATCTTATTTTCTTGATTAATTACATACTTCTCCACGGGTATTATCTAAAGCTGATACTAAATATACTCGGTGAAGGTTATAGGCAGGTTTTGAGATTTACATTTAAAATTGTAAAATACCCAACTTTAATGTTTTATAGAATTAAATCGGAAGTAAATAGCTAATAATAGTATATATAATTCTACGAGCTGTTGTCTTGCTCTGCATTGTTTTCCGAATAATTCAGTGCTATTTCGTATACCTTATCGTAGTTACTAACAAAATGCTTTTCCAAGTTTTGTTTTATGAAATTTTGCAAGTCGTCATAGTCTTTTTTGTTGCCTTCTGGTAAAATGACTGTTGATATATTTGCACGTTTCGCCTGAAAGGAAAAAAATTATCAAGGTTCATAATTAATGAGTCATTGTGTTTAAATGTTGTGTGATCAAAAAATTTGTTTGTCTATAAGGATATTAAGCATATAGAAAGGGCAGGCCTGTGTAATCCTATAGAAAAGAATAAGATGTTATTTCAAAATAATGAGAGAGTGCTCTCTTGTCTGTATGCATAGATCAACAGCGAAATATTTATCACCTGGGAAACAAATATGTTGATATATTAAATAACTTCGCGAAAAGAAAATGTCAAAAGAGAGTTTGTTATCTTTCTGGTAGAATAATTGACGAATAAAATGTCAAACAAGAAGGATATATCCAAATGTTCTTTTATCATTGTTTTATTTGATGTAGCACTACAGCCTTTCTGTGAAACAATCATTTCGCTATATTTATATATTTCATTTCCAAAATGGCTTTGAAAAAGACGAACTTTTGAAACATGTTTCTGAAGCTTTTCGTCTGACACTCTTCAGAGTATACAACGTCAGAACATAAATCGATAACTTATTTTATTTTATCTTATTTTATTTTCATTTTTAGTTTTTATGCCAATAACTTCCAGTGAAATGTAAGCTAGTACTCTAACTATTGAAGAAGTAAGTTTGTTAGTGGCTTATTGTACCCAACGAAAAGAGTGCGTTTGGAGCAGAATTTAAATGTGTTGTGCTCTTCTAACAAGATTGGGAATAAAAATAAGAAAGAACAATAATTTTCTCTAATCGTAGTGAATGCTTTTACAGTTTCGATGATCAGTTCATTAAACCTCTGGCTTCTCTAGAGCACGTGTGTCTCTAAAAACCAGACTGGAAAAACTACAATAGTTGAGATCCAACAAAACTCAAGTCAAACACCTCTTTATGGTTCTAAACCTCCCTTACTAGATCGATTAATGTTTACTTTAGGAGTGGGGTAAACGATCTGTCGAAATTGTGACAGAGTATAATGAACTTATAAGACGACATTTTGTTTGCACTTAATCGGC
The DNA here is from genome assembly GCF_057945365.1 of Rhopilema esculentum. Classification (NCBI taxonomy): domain Eukaryota; kingdom Metazoa; phylum Cnidaria; class Scyphozoa; order Rhizostomeae; family Rhizostomatidae; genus Rhopilema; species Rhopilema esculentum. The sequence goes on along the minus strand of NC_142834.1, from coordinate 3,883,803 downwards.
CATATATTCAACGATATATTTGCACTCACGCAGAACAGCTAATATTTCTATTGTGTTTACATTCGCTTTGTAGCCTGGCTTGTCTATTTGCTATGTTTTAGCTAATCCCCTTTATTGAGCTGTTGTATTAAAGTTGTGTACATAGTTTAAATGATAATTCGTGTTTTGGACAAGAAAAACAAGCTGTGCTAACTTTTTGCATCTTCAAACACTGAGGTGAGAAATTGTATATATATCTAAAATATTTATAATCCAAAACTAATCATTCGTAAAAGAACCAACAACGCTCTTACTAAACCAGTATATCGTTCCAAGAGTTGAAATCATATGTTCTAAAGAGAAAGAAGCCCCCCTCCTTATCTAAGAGAAGATATAGTGAAGGGACTCTATAGCCTCGCCAAAACAAGAATTTGTAGAGATGGGACTAGTCTTCCAAGATTAGTGTTTTAGCATCTTCCTTAAAAACATTTAAAAATTGGTACCTTTCCGACAGTGACAAAACTTTCATTCATTATTTGGATAGCTGTGTAATTGGAATGTGAATTCAACAGCTACAATTTATCTAGACTCTTGTAACCACAGAAAAACTCAATTTTTTAAAAATTTATCATTATCTTATATTTCTGTCACATAAATGAGTTACTAGGTATTAATTTTATAGATTCTAGTATAAAGATAAGTAGATGTTAATTTTGGTACTCGTCAAATATTTTTCATACCTGTTTAGTAGGTCAAAAAGTACGCAGTTTCTTTGAATGAAAAACTTTTTGACCCACAAGCTTGAACTTTAATGATATTGTCTAATGCCATCGTTAAATGCAATCGATCGCCACAAATTAGAAAGATTTTTAACGTATTTCAATTTTCAGGGGCAGCACAACAAATAATGCTCTAAAGTATCAAAGAGAAAAAAATAAAGTAAAAAGGTTTAATGGATTTAAAGAAAGAGTTTAAAGAGAAGGTTATCAAGGATTTATCTAACGAAAAGAGGACAGGGACAGCACAACAAATAATGCTCTAAAGTATCAAAGAGAAAAAAAGAAAAATAAAAGATTTAATGGATTTCAAGAAGGATTTTCAAGTGAGGATTATCAAGGATTAATCTAACGAAAAGAGGACAGGGACAGCACAACAAATAATGCTCTAAAGTATTAAAGAGAAAAAAAGAAAAATAAAAAGATTTAATGGATTTAAAGAAGGAGTTTCAAGTGAGGATTATCAAGGATTAATTTAAGGAAAAGAGGACAGGGACAGCATAACAAATAATGCTCTAAAGTATTAAAGAGAAAAAAAGAAAAATAAAAGATTTAATGGATTTAAAGAAGGATTTTCAAGTGAGGATTATCAAGGATTAATTTAACGAAAAGAGGACAGGGGCAGCACAACAAATAATGCTCTAAAGTATCAAAGAGAAAAAAAAAATAAAAAGGTTTAATGGATTTAAAGAAAGAGTTTAAAGAGAAGGGTATCAAGGATTTCTCTAACGAAAAGGGGACAGGGACAGCACAACAAATAATGCTCTAAAGTATCAAAGAGAAAAAAAGAAAAATAAAAAGATTTAATGAATTTAAAGAAAGAGTTTCAAGTGAGGATTATCAAGGATTAATTTAAGGAAAAGAGGACAGGGACAGCATAACAAATAATGCTCTAAAGTATTAAAGAGAAAAAAAGAAAAATAAAAGATTTAATGGATTTAAAGAAGGATTTTCAAGTGAGGATTATCAAGGATTAATTTAACGAAAAGAGGACAGGGGCAGCACAACAAATAATGCTCTAAAGTAACAAAGAGAAAAAAATAAAGTAAAAAGGTTTAATTGATTTATAGAAAGAGTTTAAAGAGAAGGTTATCAAGGATTTATCTAACGAAAAGAGGACAGGGACAGCACAACAAATAATGCTCTAAAGTATCAAAGAGAAAAAAATAAAAATAAAAAGATTTAATGAATTTAAAGAAAGAGTTTCAAGTGAAGAAATCAAGGATTAATTTAATGAAAAGAGGACAGGGGCAGAACAACAAATAATGCTCTAAAGTATCAAAAAGAAAAAAAGAAAAAAAAAGATTTAATGGATTGAAAGAAGGAGTTTCAAGAGAAGATAATCAAGGATTAATTTAACGAAAAGAGGACGGGGGCAGCACAACAAATAATGCTCTAAAGTATTAAAGAGAAAAAAAGAAAAATAAAAAGATTTAATAGATTTAAAGAAGGACTTTCAAAAGAAGATAATCAAGGATTAATTTGACGAAAAGAGGACAGGGGCAGCACAACAAATAATGCTCTAAAGTATTAAAGAGAAAAAAAGAAAAATAAAAAGATTTAATGGATTTAAAGAAGGACTTTCAAAACAAGAAAATCAAGGATTGATTTAACGAAAAGAGGACAGGGGCGGCACAACAAATAATGCTCTAAAGTATTAAAGAGAAAAAAAGAAAAATAAAAAGATTTAATGGATTTAAAGAAGGAGTTTCAAGTGAGGATTATCAAGGATTAATTTAACGAAAAGAGGACAGAGGCAGAACAACAGATAATGCACTAAAGTATCAAAGAGAAACAAAAATAAAAAGATTTAATGGATTTAAAGAAGGAGTTTCAAGTGAAGAAAATCAAGCATTAATTTAACGAAAAGAGGACAGGGGCAGCACAACAAATAATGCTCCAAAGTATCAAAGAGAAAAAAATAAAATAAAAAGATTTAATGGATTTAAAGAAAGAGGTTAAAGAGAAGGTTATCAAGGATTAATTTAACGAAAAGAGGACAGGGGCAGAACAAAAAAAATGCTCTGAAGTATAAAAGAAAAAAAAATAAAATAAAAAGATTTAATGGATTTAAAGAAGGAGTTTCAAGTGAGGATTATCAAGGATTAATTTAACGAAAAGAGGACAGGGGCAGCACAACAAATAATGCTCTAAAGTATCAAAGAGAAAAAAGAAAAATAAAAAGATTTAATGGATTTAAAGAAAGAGTTTCAAGTGAGGATTATCAAGGATTAATTTAACGAAAAGAGGACAGGGGCGGCACAACAAATAATGCTCTAAAGTATTAAAGAGAAAAAAAGAAAAATAAAAAGATTTAATGGATTTAAAGAAGGAGTTTCAAGTGAGGATTATCAAGGATTAATTTAACGAAAAGAGGACAGAGGCAGAACAACAGATAATGCACTAAAGTATCAAAGAGAAACAAAAATAAAAAGATTTGATGGATTTAAAGAAGGAGTTTCAAGTGAAGAAAATCAAGCATTAATTTAACGAAAAGAGGACAGGGGCAGAACAACAAATAATGCACTAAAGTATCAAAGAGAAACAAAAATAAAAAGATTTAATAGATTGAAAGAAGGAGTTTCAAGTGAAGAAAATCAAGCATTAATTTAACGAAAAGAGGACGGGGGCAGAACAAATAAATAATGCTCTAAAGTATTAAAGGGAAAAAAAGAAAAAAAAGACTTAATGGATTGAAAGAAGGAGTTTCAAGTGAGGATTATCAAGGATTAATTTAACGAAAAGAGGACGGGGCAGAACAAAAAAAAATGCTCTAAAGTATCAAAGAGAAACAAAAATAAAAAGATTTAATGGATTTAAAGAAGGAGTTTCAAGTGAAGAAAATCAAGCATTAATTTAACGAAAAGAGGACAGGGGCAGAACAAATAAATAATGCTCTAAAGTATTAAAGGGAAAAAAAGAAAAAAAAGACTTAATGGATTGAAAGAAGGAGTTTCAAGTGAGGATTATCAAGGATTAATTTATCGAAAAGAGGACAGAGGCAGAACAACAGATAATGCACTAAAGTATCAAAGAGAAACAAAAATAAAAAGGTTTGATGGATTTAAAGAAGGAGTTTCAAGTGAAGAAAATCAAGCATTAATTTAACGAAAAGAGGACAGGGGCAGAACAACAAATAATGCACTAAAGTATCAAAGAGAAACAAAAATAAAAAGATTTAATAGATTTAAAGAAGGAGTTTCAAGTGAAGAAAATCAAGCATTAATTTAACGAAAAGAGGACGGGGGCAGAACAAATAAATAATGCTCTAAAGTATTAAAGGGAAAAAAAGAAAAAAAAGACTTAATGGATTGAAAGAAGGAGTTTCAAGTGAGGATTATCAAGGATTAATTTAACGAAAAGAGGACGGGGCAGAACAAAAAAAAATGCTCTAAAGTATCAAAGAGAAAAAAAGAAAATAAAAAGATTTAATGGATTTAAAGAAAGAGTTTAAAGAGAAGGTTATTCAGGATTAATTTAACGAAAAGAGGACAGGGGCAGAACAACAAATATTGCTCTAAAGTATCAAAGAGAAAAAGAAAAATAAAAAGATTTAATGGATTTAAAGAAAGAGTTTCAAGTGAGGATTATTAAGGATTAATTTAACGAAAAGAGGACAGGGGCAGAACAACAAATAATGCACTAAAGTATCAAAGAGAAAAAAAGAAAAATAAAAAGATTTAATGGATTTAAAGGAGGAGTTTCAGGTGAAGAAAATCAAGCATTAATATAACGAAAAAAGGACGGGGGCAGAACAAAAAATAATGCTCTAAAGTATCAAAGAGAAAAAAAGAAAAATAAAAAGATTTGATGGATTTAAAGAAGGAGTTTAAAGTGAGGATTATCAAGGATTAATTTGACGAATAGAGGACAGGGGCAGCAGAACAAATAATGCTCTAAAGTATCAAAGAGAAAAAAAGAAAAATAAAAAGATTTAACGAAGGATTAATTTAACAAAAAGAGGACAAGGGCAGAACAACAAATAATGCTCTAAAGTATCAAAGAGAAAAAAAGAAAAAAAAGATTTAATGGATTCAAAGAAGGAGTTTCAAGTGAGGATTATCAAGGATTAATTTAACGAAAAGAGGACGGGGGCAGCACAACAAATAATGCTCTAAAGTATCAAAGAGAAAAAAAGAAAAATAAAAAGATTTAACGAAGGATTAATTTAACAAAAAGAGGACAAGGGCAGAACAACAAATAATGCTCTAAAGTATCAAAGAGAAAAAAAGAAAAAAAAGATTTAATGGATTCAAAGAAGGAGTTTCAAGTGAGGATTATCAAGGATTAATTTAACGAAAAGAGGACGGGGGCAGCACAACAAATAATGCTCTAAAGTATTAAAGAGAAAAAAAGAAAAATAAAAAGATTTAACGAAGGATTAATTTAACAAAAAGAGGACAAGGGCAGAACAACAAATAATGCTCTAAAGTATCAAAGAGAAAAAAAGAAAAAAAAGATTTAATGGATTCAAAGAAGGAGTTTCAAGTGAGGATTATCAAGGATTAATTTAACGAAAAGAGGACGGGGGCAGCACAACAAATAATGCTCTAAAGTATCAAAGAGAAAAAAAGAAAAATAAAAAGATTTAATGGATTTAGAGAAGGACTTTCAAAATAAGACAATCAAGGATTAATTTAACGAAAAGAGGTCGGGGGCAGCACAACAAATAATGCTCTAAAGTATTGAAGAGAAAAAAAGAAAAATAAAAAGATTGAATGGATTGAAAGAAGGAGTTTTAAGTGAGGATTATCAAGGATTAATTTAACGAAATAAGGACAGGGGCAGCACAACAAATAATACTCTAAAGTATCAAAGAGAAAAAAAGAAAAAAAAAGATTTAACGGATTTAAAGAAAGAGTTTAAAGAGAAGGTTATCAAGGATTAATTTAACGAAAAGAGGACAGGGGCAGAACAACAAATAATGCACTAAAGTATCAAAGAGAAAAAAAGAAAAATAAAAAGATTTAATGGATTTAAAGGAGGAGTTTCAGGTGAAGAAAATCAAGCATTAATATAACGAAAAAAGGACGGGGGCAGAACAAAAAATAATGCTCTAAAGTATCAAAGAGAAAAAAAGAAAAATAAAAAGATTTGATGGATTTAAAGAAGGAGTTTAAAGTGAGGATTATCAAGGATTAATTTGACGAATAGAGGACAGGGGCAGCAGAACAAATAATGCTCTAAAGTATCAAAGAGAAAAAAAGAAAAATAAAAAGATTTAATGGATTTAGAGAAGGAGTTTCAAAAGAAGATAATCAAAGATTTATTTACCGAAAAGAGGACAGGGGCAGCACAACAAATAATGCTCTAAAGTATTAAAGAGAAAAAAAGAAAAAAAAAGATTTAATGGATTGAAAGAAGGAGTTTCAAGTGAGGATTATCAAGGATTAATTTATCAGGGAATAATTTAACGAAAAGAGGACAGGGGCAGCACAACAAATAATGCTCTAAAGTATTAAAGAGAAAAAAAGAAAAATAAAAAGATTTAACGAAGGATTAATTTAACAAAAAGAGGACAAGGGCAGAACAACAAATAATGCTCTAAAGTATCAAAGAGAAAAAAAGAAAAAAAAGATTTAATGGATTCAAAGAAGGAGTTTCAAGTGAGGATTATCAAGGATTAATTTAACGAAAAGAGGACGGGGGCAGCACAACAAATAATGCTCTAAAGTATCAAAGAGAAAAAAAGAAAAATAAAAAGATTTAATGGATTTAGAGAAGGACTTTCAAAATAAGACAATCAAGGATTAATTTAACGAAAAGAGGACGGGGGCAGCACAACAAATAATGCTCTAAAGTATTGAAGAGAAAAAAAGAAAAATAAAAAGATTGAATGGATTGAAAGAAGGAGTTTTAAGTGAGGATTATCAAGGATTAATTTAACGAAATAAGGACAGGGGCAGCACAACAAATAATACTCTAAAGTATCAAAGAGAAAAAAAGAAAAAAAAAGATTTAACGGATTTAAAGAAAGAGTTTAAAGAGAAGGTTATCAAGGATTAATTTAACGAAAAGAGGACAGGGGCAGAACAACAAATAATGTTCTAAAGTATCAAAGAGAAAAAAAGAAAAATAAAAAGATTTAATGGATTTAAAGAAGGAGTTTCAAGTGAGGATTATCAAGGATTAATTTAACGAAAAGAGGACGGGGGCAGCACAACAAATAATGCTCTAAAGTATCAAAGAGAAAAAAAGAAAAATAAAAAGATTTAACGAAGGATTAATTTATCGAAAAGAGGACAGGGGCAGAACAACAAATAATGCTCTAAAGTATCAAAGAGAAAAAAAGAAAAAAAAAAGATTTAATGGATTTAAAGAAGGAGTTTCAAGTGAGGATTATCAAGGATTAATTTAACGAAAAGAGGACGGGGGCAGAACAAAAAATAATGCTCTAAAGTAGCAAAGAGAAAAAAAGAAAAAAAAAAGATTTGATGGATTTAAAGAAGGAGTTTAAAGTGAGGATTATCAAGGATTAATTTGACGAATAGAGGACAGGGGCAGCAGAACAAATAATGCTCTAAAGTATCAAAGAGAAAAAAAGAAAAATAAAAAGATTTAACGAAGGATTAATTTAACGAAATAAGGACAGGGGCAGCACAACAAATAATACTCTAAAGTATCAAAGAGAAAAAAAGAAATATCAAAAGATTTAACGAAGGATTAATTTAACGAAATAAGGACAGGGGCAGCAGAACAAATAATGCTCTAAAGTATCAAAGAGAAAAAAAGAAATATCAAAAGATTTAACGAAGGATTAATTTAACGAAATAAGGACAGGGGCAGCACAACAAATAATACTCTAAAGTATCAAAGAGAAAAAAAGAAAAAAAAAGATTTAACGGATTTAAAGAAAGAGTTTAAAGAGAAGGTTATCAAGGATTAATTTAACGAAAAGAGGACAGGGGCAGAACAACAAATAATGCTCTAAAGTATCAAAGAGAAAAAAAAAAAAATAAAAAGATTTAATGGATTTAAAGAAAGAGTTTCAAGAGAAGATATTCAAGGATTATTTTAACGAAAAGAGGACAGGGGCAGCACAACAAATAATGCTCTAAAGTATTGAAGAGAAAAAAAGAAAAATAAAAAGATTTAACGAAGGATTAATTTAACGAAAAGAGGACAGGGGCAGAACAACAAATAATTCTCTAAAGTATCAAAGAGAAAAAAAGAAAAAAAAAGATTTAATGGATTTAAAGAAGGAGTTTCAAGTGAGGATTATCAAGGATTAATTTAACGAAAAGAGGACGGGGGCAGCACAACAAATAATGCTCTAAAGTATCAAAGAGAAAAAAAGAAAAATAAAAAGATTTAACGAAGGATTAATTTAACAAAAAGAGGACAGGGGCAGAACAACAAATAATGCTCTAAAGTATCAAAGAGAAAAAAATAAAAAAAAAAAGATTTAATGGATTTAAAGAAGAAGTTTCAAGTGAGGATTATCAAGGATTAATTTAACGAAAAGAGGACGGGGGCAGCATAACAAATAATGCTCTAAAGTATCAAAGAGAAAAAAAGAAAAATAAAAAGATTTAATGGATTTAAAGAAGGACTTTCAAAAGAAGACAATCAAGGATTAATTTAACGAAAAGAGGACGGGGGCAGAACAAATAAATAATGCTCTAAAGTATTAAAGAGAAAAAAAGAAAAATAAAAAGATTTAATGGATTGAAAGAAGGAGTTTCAAGTCAGGATTATCAAGGATTAATTTAACGAAAAGAGGACGGGGGCAGCACAACAAATAATGCTCTAAAGTATCAAAGAGAAAAAAAAATAAAAATATTCAATGATTTGAAAGAATGAGTTTCAAGTGAGGATAACCAAGGATTAATTTAACGAAAAGAGGACGGGGGCAGAAGAAATAAATAATGCCCTAAAGTATTAAAGAGAAAAAAAGAAAAATATAAAGATTTAATGGATTGAAAGAAGGACTTTCCAAAGAAGATAATCAAGGATTAATTTAACGAAAAGAGGACGGGGGCAGAACAAAAAATAATGCTCTAAAGGATTAAAGAGAAAAAAAGAAAAAAAAGATTTAATGGATTGAAAGAAGGACTTGCAAAAGAAGATAAGAAAGGATAAATTTAACGAAAAGAGGACGGGGGCAGCACAACAAATAATGCTCTAAAGTATTAAAGAGAAAAAAAGAAAAATAAAAAGATTTAACGAAGGATTAATTTAACAAAAAGAGGACAAGGGCAGAACAACAAATAATGCTCTAAAGTATTAAAGAGAAAAAAAGAAAAATAAAAAGATTGAATGGATTTAAAGAAAGAGTTTCAAGTTAGGATTATCAAGGATTAATTTAACGAAAAGAGGACGGGGGCAGCACAACAAATAACGCTCTAAAGTATTGAAGAGAAAAAATAAAAATAAAAAGATTGAATGGATTTTCAAGTGTAAGAAGGAGTTTCAAGTGAGGATTATCAAGGATTAATTTAACGAAAAGAGGACGGGGGCAGCACATCAAATAATGCTCTAAAGTATTAAAGAGAAAAAAAGAAAAATAAAAAATTTAAAGGATTGAAAGAAGGAGTTTCAAGTGAGGAGTATGAAGGATTAATTCAACGAAAAGAGGACGGGGGCAGAACAACAAATAATGCTCTAAAGTATTGAAGAGAAAAAAAGAAAAATAAAAAGATTTAAGGGATTGAAAGAAGGAGTTTGAAGTGGGGATTATCAAGGATTAATTTAACGAAAAGAAGACGGGGGCAGCACATCAAATAATGCTCTAAAGTATCAAAGAGAAAAAAAGAAAAATAAAAAATTTAAAGGATTGAAAGAAGGAGTTTCAAGTGAGGAGTATGAAGGATTAATTCAACGAAAAGAGGACGGGGGCAGAACAACAAATAATGCTCTAAAGTATTGAAGAGAAAAAAAGAAAAATAAAAAGATTTAAGGGATTGAAAGAAGGAGTTTCAAGTGAGGATTATCAAGGATTAATTTAACGAAAAGAGGACGGGGGCAGCACAACAAATAATACTCTAAAGTATCAAAGAGAAAAAAAGAAAAAAAAAGATTTAACGGATTTAAAGAAAGAGTTTAAAGAGAAGGTTATCAAGGATTAATTTAACGAAAAGAGGACAGGGGCAGAACAACAAATAATGCTCTAAAGTATCAAAGAGAAAAAAAGAAAAATAAAAAGATTTAACGAAGGATTAATTTAACAAAAAGAGGACAGGGGCAGAACAACAAATAATGCTCTAAAGTATCAAAGAGAAAAAAATAAAAAAAAAAAGATTTAATGGATTTAAAGAAGAAGTTTCAAGTGAGGATTATCAAGGATTAATTTAACGAAAAGAGGACGGGGGCAGCATAACAAATAATGCTCTAAAGTATCAAAGAGAAAAAAAGAAAAATAAAAAGATTTAATGGATTTAAAGAAGGACTTTCAAAAGAAGACAATCAAGGATTAATTTAACGAAAAGAGGACGGGGGCAGAACAAATAAATAATGCTCTAAAGTATTAAAGAGAAAAAAAGAAAAATAAAAAGATTTAATGGATTGAAAGAAGGAGTTTCAAGTCAGGATTATCAAGGATTAATTTAACGAAAAGAGGACGGGGGCAGCACAACAAATAATGCTCTAAAGTATCAAAGAGAAAAAAAAATAAAAATATTCAATGATTTGAAAGAATGAGTTTCAAGTGAGGATAACCAAGGATTAATTTAACGAAAAGAGGACGGGGGCAGAAGAAATAAATAATGCCCTAAAGTATTAAAGAGAAAAAAAGAAAAATATAAAGATTTAATGGATTGAAAGAAGGACTTTCCAAAGAAGATAATCAAGGATTAATTTAACGAAAAGAGGACGGGGGCAGAACAAAAAATAATGCTCTAAAGGATTAAAGAGAAAAAAAGAAAAAAAAGATTTAATGGATTGAAAGAAGGACTTGCAAAAGAAGATAATCAAGGATAAATTTAACGAAAAGAGGACGGGGGCAGCACAACAAATAATGCTCTAAAGTATTAAAGAGAAAAAAAGAAAAATAAAAAGATTTAACGAAGGATTAATTTAACAAAAAGAGGACAAGGGCAGAACAACAAATAATGCTCTAAAGTATTAAAGAGAAAAAAAGAAAAATAAAAAGATTGAATGGATTTAAAGAAAGAGTTTCAAGTTAGGATTATCAAGGATTAATTTAACGAAAAGAGGACGGGGGCAGCACAACAAATAACGCTCTAAAGTATTGAAGAGAAAAAATAAAAATAAAAAGATTGAATGGATTTTCAAGTGTAAGAAGGAGTTTCAAGTGAGGATTATCAAGGATTAATTTAACGAAAAGAGGACGGGGGCAGCACATCAAATAATGATCTAAAGTATCAAAGAGAAAAAAAGAAAAATAAAAAATTTAAAGGATTGAAAGAAGGAGTTTCAAGTGAGGAGTATGAAGGATTAATTCAACGAAAAGAGGACGGGGGCAGAACAACAAATAATGCTCTAAAGTATTGAAGAGAAAAAAAGAAAAATAAAAAGATTTAAGGGATTGAAAGAAGGAGTTTGAAGTGGGGATTATCAAGGATTAATTTAACGAAAAGAAGACGGGGGCAGCACATCAAATAATGCTCTAAAGTATCAAAGAGAAAAAAAGAAAAATAAAAAATTTAAAGGATTGAAAGAAGGAGTTTCAAGTGAGGAGTATGAAGGATTAATTCAACGAAAAGAGGACGGGGGCAGAACAACAAATAATGCTCTAAAGTATTGAAGAGAAAAAAAGAAAAATAAAAAGATTTAAGGGATTGAAAGAAGGAGTTTCAAGTGAGGATTATCAAGGATTAATTTAACGAAAAGAGGACGGGGGCAGCACAACAAATAATGCTCTAAAGTATCAAAGAGAAAAAAAGAAAAATAAAAAGATTTAATGGATTGAAAGAAGGAGTTTGAAGTGGGGATTATCAAGGATTAATTTAACGAAAAGAAGACGGGGGCAGCACAACAAATAATGCTCTAAAGTATTAAAGAGAAAAAAAGAAAAATAAAAAGATTGAATGGATTTAAAGAAGGAGTTTTAAGTGAGGATTATCAAGGATTAATTTAACGAAAAGAAGACGGGGGCAGCACAACAAATAATGCTCTAAAGTATTAAAGAGAAAAAAAGAAAAATAAAAAGATTTAATGGATTGAAAGAAGGAGTTTGAAGTGAGGATTATCAAGGATTAATTTAACGAAAAGAGGACGGGGGCAGCACAACAAATAATGCGCTAAAGTATTAAAGAGAAAAAAAGAAAAATAAAAAGATTTAATGGATTGAAAGAAGGAGTTTTAAGTGAGGATTATCAAGGATTAATTTAACGAAAAGAAGACGGGGGCAGCATAGCAAATAATGCTCTAAAGTATCAAAGAGAAAAAAAGAAAAATAAAAAGATTTAAAGGATTGAAAGAAGAAGTTTGAAGTGGGGATTATCAAGGATTAATTTGACGAAAAGAGGACGGGGGCAGCACAACAAATAATGCTCTAAAGTATCAAAGAGAAAAAAAGAAAAATAAAAAGATTTAATGGATTTAAAGAAGGAGTTTGAAGTGAGGATTATCAAGGATTAATTTAACGAAAAGAAGACGGGGGAAGAACAACAAATAATGCTCTAAAGTATCAAAGAGAAAAAAAGAAAAATAAAAAGATTTAAAGGATTGAAAGAAGAAGTTTGAAGTGAGGATTATCAAGGATTAATTTAACGAAAAGAGGACGGGGCCAGCACAACAAATAATGCTCTAAAGTATCAAAGAGAAAAAAAGAAAAATAAAAAGATTTAATGGATTTAAAGAAGGAGTTTCAAGTGAGGATTATCAAGGATTAATTTGACGAAAAGAGGACGGGGCCAGCAAAACAAATAATGCTCTAAAGTATCAAAGAGAAAAAAAGAAAAATAAAAAGATTTAATGGATTTAAAGAAGGAGTTTCAAGTGAGAATTATCAAGGATTAATTTAACGAAAAGAGGACAGGGGAAGAACAACAAATAATGCTCTAAAGTATCAAAGAGAAAAAAAGAAAAATAAAAAGATTTAATTGATTGAAAGAAGGAGTTTCAAGTGAGGATTATCAAGGATTAATTTAACGAAAAGAGGACAGGGGCAGAACAACAAATAATGCTATAAAGTATCAAAGAGAAAAAAAGAAAAATAAAAAGATTTAATGGATTTGAAGAAGGAGTTTTAAGTGAGGATTATCAAGGATTAATTTGACGAAAAGAGGACGGGGCCAGCACAACAAATAATGCTCTAAAGTATCAAAGAGAAAAAAAGAAAAATAAAAAGATTGAATGGATTTAAAGAAGGAGTTTCAAGTGAGGATTATCAAGGATTAATTTAACGAAAAGAGGACGGGGCCAGCACAACAAATAATGCTCTAAAGTATCAAAGAGAAAAAAAGAAAAATAAAAAGATTTAATGGATTTAAAGAATGAGTTTCAAGTGAGGATTATCAAGGATTAATTTGACGAAAAGAGGACGGGGCCAGCAAAACAAATAATGCTCTAAAGTATCAAAGAGAAAAAAAGAAAAATAAAAAGATTTAATGGATTTAAAGAAAGAGTTTCAAGTGAGGGTTATCAAGGATTAATTTGACGAAAAGAGGACGGGGCCAGCACAACAAATAATGCTCTAAAGTATCAAAGAGAAAAAAAGAAAAATAAAAAGATTTTATGGATTTGAAGAAGGAGTTTTAAGTGAGGATTATCAAGGATTAATTTGACGAAAAGAGGACAGGGGCAGCACAACAAATAATGCTCTAAAGTATCAAAGAGAAAAAAAGAAAAATAAAAAGATTTAATGGATTTAAAGAAGGAGTTTAAAGTGGGGATTATCAAGGATTAATTTAACGAAAAGAGGACGGGGCCAGCACAACAAATAATGCTCTAAAGTATTAAAGAGAAAAAAAGAAAAATAAAAAGATTGAATGGATTTAAAGAAGGAGTTTTAAGTGAGGATTATCAAGGATTAATTTAACGAAAAGAGGACAGGGGCAGAACAACAAATAATGCTATAAAGTATCAAAGAGAAAAAAAGAAAAATAAAAAGATTTAATGGATTTGAAGAAGGAGTTTTAAGTGAGGATTATCAAGGATTAATTTGACGAAAAGAGGACGGGGCCAGCACAACAAATAATGCTCTAAAGTATCAAAGAGAAAAAAAGAAAAATAAAAAGATTGAATGGATTTAAAGAAGGAGTTTCAAGTGAGGATTATCAAGGATTAATTTGACGAAAAGAGGACGGGGCCAGCAAAACAAATAATGCTCTAAAGTATCAAAGAGAAAAAAAGAAAAATAAAAAGATTGAATGGATTTAAAGAAGGAGTTTCAAGTGAGGATTATCAAGGATTAATTTGACGAAAAGAGGACGGGGCCAGCAAAACAAATAATGCTCTAAAGTATCAAAGAGAAAAAAAGAAAAATAAAAAGATTGAATGGATTTAAAGAAGGAGTTTCAAGTGAGGATTATCAAGGATTAATTTGACGAAAAGAGGACGGGGCCAGCAAAACAAATAATGCTCTAAAGTATCAAAGAGAAAAAAAGAAAAATAAAAAGATTTAATGGATTTAAAGAAAGAGTTTCAAGTGAGGATTATCAAGGATTAATTTGACGAAAAGAGGACGGGGCCAGCACAACAAATAATGCTCTAAAGTATCAAAGAGAAAAAAAGAAAAATAAAAAGATTTAATGGATTTGAAGAAGGAGTTTTAAGTGAGGATTATCAAGGATTAATTTGACGAAAAGAGGACAGGGGCAGCACAACAAATAATGCTCTAAAGTATCAAAGAGAAAAAAAGAAAAATAAAAGATTTAATGGATTTAAAGAAGGAGTTTAAAGTGGGGATTATCAAGGATTAATTTAACGAAAAGAGGACGGGGCCAGCACAACAAATAATGCTCTAAAGTATTAAAGAGAAAAAAAGAAAAATAAAAAGATTTAATGGATTTGAAGAAGGAGTTTTAAGTGAGGATTATCAAGGATTAATTTGACGAAAAGAGGACGGGGCCAGCACAACAAATAATGCTCTAAAGTATCAAAGAGAAAAAAAGAAAAATAAAAAGATTGAATGGATTTAAAGAAGGAGTTTCAAGTGAGGATTATCAAGGATTAATTTGACGAAAAGAGGACGGGGCCAGCAAAACAAATAATGCTCTAAGAGTTTCAAGTGAGGATTATCAAGGATTAATTTAACGAAAAGAGGACGGGGCCAGCACAACAAATAATGCTCTAAAGTATTAAAGAGAAAAAAAGAAAAATAAAAAGATTTAATGGATTTAAAGAAGGAGTTTTAAGTGAGGATTATCAAGGATTAATTTGACGAAAAGAGGACGGGGCCAGCACAACAAATAATGCTCTAAAGTATCAAAGAGAAAAAAAGAAAAATAAAAAGATTTAATGGATTTGAAGAAGGAGTTTCAAGTGAGGATTATCAAGGATTAATTTAACGAACAGAGGACGGGGGCAGCACAACAAACAATGCTCTAAAGTATCAAAGAGAAAAAAAGAAAAATAAAAAGATTTAAAGGATTGAAAGAAGGAGTTTCAAGTGAGGAGTATGAAGGATTAATTCAACGAAAAGAGGACGGGGGCAGAACAACAAATAATGCTCTAAAGTATCAAAGAGAAAAAAAGAAAAATAAAAAGATTTAAAGGATTGAAAGAAGGAGTTTGAAGTGGGGATTATCAAGGATTAATTTGACGAAAAGAGGACGGGGGCAGAACAACAAATAATGCGCTAAAGTATCAAAGAGAAAAAAAGAAAAATAAAAAGATTTAATGGATTTAAAGAAGGAGTTTCAAGTGAGGATTATCAAGGATTAATTTAACGAAAAGAGGACGGGGCCAGCACAACAAATAATGCTCTAAAGTATCAAAGAGAAAAAAAGAAAAATAAAAAGATTTAATGGATTTAAAGAAGGAGTTTCAAGTGAGGATTATCAAGGATTAATTTGACGAAAAGAGGACGGGGCCAGCAAAACAAATAATGCTCTAAAGTATCAAAGAGAAAAAAAGAAAAATAAAAAGATTTAATGGATTTAAAGAAGGAGTTTCAAGTGAGAATTATCAAGGATTAATTTAACGAAAAGAGGACAGGGGAAGAACAACAAATAATGCTCTAAAGTATCAAAGAGAAAAAAAGAAAAATAAAAAGATTTAAAGGATTGAAAGAAGGAGTTTGAAGTGGGGATTATCAAGGATTAATTTGACGAAAAGAGGACGGGGGCAGAACAACAAATAATGCGCTAAAGTATCAAAGAGAAAAAAAGAAAAATAAAAAGATTTAATGGATTTAAAGAAGGAGTTTCAAGTGAGGATTATCAAGGATTAATTTAACGAAAAGAGGACGGGGCCAGCACAACAAATAATGCTCTAAAGTATCAAAGAGAAAAAAAGAAAAATAAAAAGATTTAATGGATTTAAAGAAGGAGTTTCAAGTGAGGATTATCAAGGATTAATTTGACGAAAAGAGGACGGGGCCAGCAAAACAAATAATGCTCTAAAGTATCAAAGAGAAAAAAAGAAAAATAAAAAGATTTAATGGATTTAAAGAAGGAGTTTCAAGTGAGAATTATCAAGGATTAATTTAACGAAAAGAGGACAGGGGAAGAACAACAAATAATGCTCTAAAGTATCAAAGAGAAAAAAAGAAAAATAAAAAGATTTAATTGATTGAAAGAAGGAGTTTCAAGTGAGGAGTATGAAGGATTAATTCAACGAAAAGAGGACAGGGGCAGAACAACAAATAATGCGCTAAAGTATCAAAGAGAAAAAAAGAAAAATAAAAAGATTTAATGGATTGAAAGAAGGAGTTTTAAGTGAGGATTATCAAGGATTAATTTAACGAAAAGAAGACGGGGGTAGAACAACAAATAATGCTCTAAAGTATAAAAGAGAAAAAAAGAAAAATAAAAAGATTGAATGGATTTAAAGAAGGAGTTTCAAGTGAGGATTATCAAGGATTAATTTAACGAAAAGAGGACGGGGCCAGCAAAACAAATAATGCTCTAAAGTATCAAAGAGAAAAAAAGAAAAATAAAAAGATTTAATGGATTTAAAGAAGGAGTTTAAAGTGGGGATTATCAAGGATTAATTTAACGAAAAGAGGACGGGGCCAGCAAAACAAATAATGCTCTAAAGTATCAAAGAGAAAAAAAGAAAAATAAAAAGATTTAATGGATTTAAAGAATGAGTTTCAAGTGAGGATTATCAAGGATTAATTTGACGAAAAGAGGACGGGGCCAGCACAACAAATAATGCTCTAAAGTATCAAAGAGAAAAAAAGAAAAATAAAAAGATTTAATGGATTTAAAGAAGGAGTTTCAAGTGAGGATTATCAAGGATTAATTTGACGAAAAGAGGACGGGGCCAGCACAACAAATAATGCTATAAAGTATCAAAGAGAAAAAAAGAAAAATAAAAAGATTTAATGGATTTAAAGAAGGAGTTTCAAGTGAGGATTATCAAGGATTAATTTGACGAAAAGAGGACAGGGGCAGAACAACAAATAATGCGCTAAAGTATCAAAGAGAAAAAAAGAAAAATAAAAAGATTTAATGGATTTAAAGAAGGAGTTTCAAGTGAGGATTATCAAGGATTAATTTAACAAAAAGAGGACGGGGCCAGCACAACAAATAATGCTCTAAAGTATCAAAGAGAAAAAAAGAAAAATAAAAAGATTTAATGGATTTAAAGAAAGAGTTTCAAGTGAGGATTATCAAGGATTAATTTGACGAAAAGAGGACGGGGCCAGCACAACAAATAATGCGCTAAAGTATCAAAGAGAAAAAAAGAAAAATAAAAAGATTTAATGGATTTAAAGAAGGAGTTTCAAGTGAGGATTATCAAGGATTAATTTAACGAAAAGAGGACGGGGCCAGCACAACAAATAATGCTCTAAAGTATCAAAGAGAAAAAAAGAAAAATAAAAAGATTTAATGGATTTAAAGAAGGAGTTTCAAGTGAGGATTATCAAGGATTAATTTAACGAAAAGAGGACGGGGCCAGCACAACAAATAATGCTCTAAAGTATCAAAGAGAAAAAAAGAAAAATAAAAAGATTTAATGGATTTAAAGAAGGAGTTTCAAGTGAGGATTATCAAGGATTAATTTAACGAAAAGAGGACGGGGCCAGCACAACAAATAATGCTCTAAAGTATCAAAGAGAAAAAAAGAAAAATAAAAAGATTTAATGGATTTAAAGAAAGAGTTTCAAGTGAGGATTATCAAGGATTAATTTAACGAAAAGAGGACGGGGGCAGCACAACAAATAATGCGCTAAAGTATCAAAGAGAAAAAAAGAAAAATAAAAAGATTTAATGGATTTAAAGAAGGAGTTTCAAGTGAGGATTATCAAGGATTAATTTAACGAAAAGAGGACGGGGGCAGCACAACAAATAATGCTCTAAAGTATCAAAGAGAAAAAAAGAAAAATAAAAAGATTTAATGGATTTAAAGAAAGAGTTTCAAGTGAGGATTATCAAGGATTAATTTAACGAAAAGAGGACGGGGCCAGCACAACAAATAATGCGCTAAAGTATCAAAGAGAAAAAAAGAAAAATAAAAAGATTTAATGGATTTAAAGAAGGAGTTTCAAGTGAGGATTATCAAGGATTAATTTAACGAAAAGAGGACGGGGGCAGCACAACAAATAATGCTCTAAAGTATCAAAGAGAAAAAAAGAAAAATAAAAAGATTTAATGGATTTAAAGAAGGAGTTTCAAGTGAGGATTATCAAGGATTAATTTAACGAAAAGAGGACGGGGCCAGCACAACAAATAATGCTCTAAAGTATCAAAGAGAAAAAAAGAAAAATAAAAAGATTTAATGGATTTAAAGAAGGAGTTTCAAGTGAGGATTATCAAGGATTAATTTAACGAAAAGAGGACGGGGCCAGCACAACAAATAATGCTCTAAAGTATCAAAGAGAAAAAAAGAAAAATAAAAAGATTTAATGGATTTAAAGAAAGAGTTTCAAGTGAGGATTATCAAGGATTAATTTGACGAAAAGAGGACGGGGCCAGCACAACAAATAATGCTCTAAAGTATCAAAGAGAAAAAAAGAAAAATAAAAAGATTTAATGGATTTGAAGAAGGAGTTTTAAGTGAGGATTATCAAGGATTAATTTGACGAAAAGAGGACAGGGGCAGCACAACAAATAATGCTCTAAAGTATCAAAGAGAAAAAAAGAAAAATAAAAAGATTTAATGGATTTAAAGAAGGAGTTTAAAGTGGGGATTATCAAGGATTAATTTAACGAAAAGAGGACGGGGCCAGCACAACAAATGATGCTCTAAAGTATTAAAGAGAAAAAAAGAAAAATAAAAAGATTGAATGGATTTAAAGAAGGAGTTTTAAGTGAGGATTATCAAGGATTAATTTAACGAAAAGAGGACAGGGGCAGAACAACAAATAATGCTATAAAGTATCAAAGAGAAAAAAAGAAAAATAAAAAGATTTAATGGATTTGAAGAAGGAGTTTTAAGTGAGGATTATCAAGGATTAATTTGACGAAAAGAGGACGGGGCCAGCACAACAAATAATGCTCTAAAGTATCAAAGAGAAAAAAAGAAAAATAAAAAGATTGAATGGATTTAAAGAAGGAGTTTCAAGTGAGGATTATCAAGGATTAATTTAACGAAAAGAGGACGGGGACAGCACAACAAATAATGCTCTAAAGTATTAAAGAGAAAAAAAGAAAAATAAAAAGATTTAATGGATTTAAAGAAGGAGTTTTAAGTGAGGATTATCAAGGATTAATTTAACGAAAAGAGGACAGGGGCAGAACAACAAATAATGCTCTAAAGTATCAAAGAGAAACAAAGAAAAATAAAAAGATTTAATGGATTTGAAGAAGGAGTTTTAAGTGAGGATTATCAAGGATTAATTTGACGAAAAGAGGACGGGGCCAGCACAACAAATAATGCTCTAAAGTATTAAAGAGAAAAAAAGAAAAATAAAAAGATTGAATGGATTTAAAGAAGGAGTTTTAAGTGAGGAGTATCAAGGATTAATTTAACGAAAAGAGGACAGGGGCAGAACAACAAATAATGCTATAAAGTATCAAAGAGAAAAAAAGAAAAATAAAAAGATTTAATGGATTTAAAGAAGGAGTTTCAAGTGAGGATTATCAAGGATTAATTTGACGAAAAGAGGACGGGGCCAGCACAACAAATAATGCTCTAAAGTATTAAAGAGAAAAAAAGAAAAATAAAAAGATTGAATGGATTTAAAGAAGGAGTTTTAAGTGAGGAGTATCAAGGATTAATTTAACGAAAAGAGGACAGGGGCAGAACAACAAATAATGCTATAAAGTATCAAAGAGAAAAAAAGAAAAATAAAAAGATTTAATGGATTTGAAGAAGGAGTTTTAAGTGAGGATTATCAAGGATTAATTTGACGAAAAGAGGACGGGGCCAGCACAACAAATAATGCTCTAAAGTATCAAAGAGAAAAAAAGAAAAAAAAAAAGATTTAATGGATTTAAAGAAGGAGTTTTAAGTGAGGATTATCAAGGATTAATTTGACGAAAAGAGGACGGGGCCAGCACAACAAATAATGCTCTAAAGTATCAAAGAGAAAAAAAGAAAAATAAAAAGATTTAATGGATTTAAAGAAGGAGTTTCAAGTGAGGATTATCAAGGATTAATTTGACGAAAAGAGGACGGGGCCAGCACAACAAATAATGCTCTAAAGTATCAAAGAGAAAAAAAGAAAAAAAAAAGATTGAATGGATTTAAAGAAGGAGTTTTAAGTGAGGATTATCAAGGATTAATTTGACGAAAAGAGGACGGGGCCAGCACAACAAATAATGCTCTAAAGTATCAAAGAGAAAAAAAGAAAAATAAAAAGATTTAATGGATTTAAAGAAGGAGTTTCAAGTGAGGATTATCAAGGATTAATTTGACGAAAAGAGGACGGGGCCAGCAAAAGAAATAATGCTCTAAAGTATCAAAGAGAAAAAAAGAAAAATAAAAAGATTTAATGGATTTAAAGAAGGAGTTTCAAGTGAGGATTATCAAGGATTAATTTGACGAAAAGAGGACGGGGCCAGCACAACAAATAATGCTATAAAGTATCAAAGAGAAAAAAAGAAAAATAAAAAGATTTAATGGATTTAAAGAAGGAGTTTCAAGTGAGGATTATCAAGGATTAATTTGACGAAAAGAGGACAGGGGCAGAACAACAAATAATGCTCTAAAGTATTAAAGAGAAAAAAAGAAAAATAAAAAGATTTAATGGATTTAAAGAAGGAGTTTCAAGTGAGGATTATCAAGGATTAACGTAACGAAAAGAGGACAGGGGCAGAACAACAAATAATGCTCTAAAGTATTAAAGAGAAAAAAAGAAAAATAAAAAGATTTAATGGATTTAAAGAAGGAGTTTTAAGTGAGGATTATCAAGGATTAATTTAACGAAAAGAAGACGGGGGCAGCACAACAAATAATGCTCTAAAGTATCAAAGAGAAAAAAAGAAAAATAAAAAGATTGAATGGATTTAAAGAAGGAGTTTCAAGTGAGGATTATCAAGGATTAATTTGACGAAAAGAGGACAGGGGCAGAACAACAAATAATGCTCTAAAGTATTAAAGAGAAAAAAAGAAAAATAAAAAGATTTAATGGATTTAAAGAAGGAGTTTCAAGTGAGGATTATCAAGGATTAATTTGACGAAAAGAAGACGGGGGCAGCACAACAAATAATGCTCTAAAGTATTAAAGAGAAAAAAAGAAAAATAAAAAGATTTAATGGATTTAAAGAAGGAGTTTTAAGTGAGGATTATCAAGGATTAATTTAACGAAAAGAGGACAGGGGCAGCACAACAAATAATGCTCTAAAGTATCAAAGAGAAAAAAAGAAAAATAAAAAGATTGAATGGATTTAAAGAAGGAGTTTCAAG
The DNA here is from genome assembly GCF_057945365.1 of Rhopilema esculentum. Taxonomy (NCBI): domain Eukaryota; kingdom Metazoa; phylum Cnidaria; class Scyphozoa; order Rhizostomeae; family Rhizostomatidae; genus Rhopilema; species Rhopilema esculentum. The sequence continues at coordinate 3,862,183 of NC_142834.1, read as the reverse complement.
TGAGGATTATCAAGGATTAATTTGACGAAAATAGGACAGGGGCAGAACAACAAATAATGCGCTAAAGTATCAAAGAGAAAAAAAGAAAAATAAAAAGATTTAATGGATTTAAAGAAGGAGTTTCAAGTGAGGATTATCAAGGATTAATTTGACGAAAAGAAGACGGGGGCAGCACAACAAATAATGCTCTAAAGTATCAAAGAGAAAAAAAGAAAAATAAAAAGATTTAATGGATTAAAAGAAGGAGTTTGAAGTGGGGATTATCAAGGATTAATTTAACGAAAAGAAGACGGGGGCAGCACAACAAATAATGCTCTAAAGTATCAAAGAGAAAAAAAGAAAAATAAAAAGATTGAATGGATTTAAAGAAGGAGTTTCAAGTGAGGATTATCAAGGATTAATTTGACGAAAAGAGGACAGGGGCAGAACAACAAATAATGCTCTAAAGTATTAAAGAGAAAAAAAGAAAAATAAAAAGATTTAATGGATTTAAAGAAGGAGTTTTAAGTGAGGATTATCAAGGATTAATTTAACGAAAAGAAGACGGGGGCAGCACAACAAATAATGCTCTAAAGTATCAAAGAGAAAAAAAGAAAAATAAAAAGATTGAATGGATTTAAAGAAGGAGTTTCAAGTGAGGATTATCAAGGATTAATTTAACGAAAAGAGGACAGGGGCAGAACAACAAATAATGCGCTAAAGTATCAAAGAGAAAAAAAGAAAAATAAAAAGATTTAAAGGATTAAAAGAAGGAGTTTGAAGTGGGGATTATCAAGGATTAATTTGACGAAAAGAGAACAGGGGCAGAACAACAAAAAATGCGCTAAAGTATCAAAGAGAAAAAAAGAAAAATAAAAAGATTTAATGGATTTAAAGAAGGAGTTTGAAGTGGGGATTATCAAGGATTAATTTGACGAAAAGAGGACGGGGCCAGCACAACAAATAATGCTCTAAAGTATCAAAGAGAAAAAAAGAAAAATAAAAAGATTTAAAGGATTGAAAGAAGGAGTTTGAAGTGGGGATTATCAAGGATTAATTTGACGAAAAGAGGACAGGGGCAGAACAACAAATAATGCTCTAAAGTATTGAAGAGAAAAAAAGAAAAATAAAAAGATTTAATGGATTTAAAGAAGGAGTTTGAAGTGGGGATTATCAAGGATTAATTTGACGAAAAGAGGACAGGGGCAGAACAACAAAAAATGCGCTAAAGTATCAAAGAGAAAAAAAGAAAAATAAAAAGATTTAATGGATTTAAAGAAGGAGTTTGAAGTGGGGATTATCAAGGATTAATTTGACGAAAAGAGGACGGGGCCAGCACAACAAATAATGCTCTAAAGTATCAAAGAGAAAAAAAGAAAAATAAAAAGATTTAAAGGATTAAAAGAAGGAGTTTGAAGTGGGGATTATCAAGGATTAATTTGACGAAAAGAGGACAGGGGCAGAACAACAAAAAATGCGCTAAAGTATCAAAGAGAAAAAAAGAAAAATAAAAAGATTTAATGGATTTAAAGAAGGAGTTTGAAGTGGGGATTATCAAGGATTAATTTGACGAAAAGAGGACGGGGCCAGCACAACAAATAATGCTCTAAAGTATCAAAGAGAAAAAAAGAAAAATAAAAAGATTTAAAGGATTGAAAGAAGGAGTTTGAAGTGGGGATTATCAAGGATTAATTTAACGAAAAGAGGACGGGGCCAGCACAACAAATAATGCTCTAAAGTATCAAAGAGAAAAAAAGAAAAATAAAAAGATTTAATGGATTTAAAGAAGGATTTTCAAGTGAGGATTATCAAGGATTAATTTAACGAAAAGAGGACAGGGGCAGCACAACAAATAATGCTCTAAAGTATTAAAGAGAAAAAAAGAAAAATAAAAAGATTTAAAGGATTGAAAGAAGGAGTTTGAAGTGGGGATTATCAAGGATTAATTTGACGAAAAGAGGACAGGGGCAGAACAACAAAAAATGCGCTAAAGTATCAAAGAGAAAAAAAGAAAAATAAAAAGATTGAATGGATTTAAAGAAGGAGTTTGAAGTGGGGATTATCAAGGATTAATTTGACGAAAAGAGGACAGGGGCAGAACAACAAATAATGCGCTAAAGTATCAAAGAGAAAAAAAGAAAAATAAAAAGATTGAATGGATTTAAAGAAGGAGTTTGAAGTGGGGATTATCAAGGATAAATTTGACGAAAAGAGGACAGGGGCAGAACAACAAATAATGCTCTAAAGTATTAAAGAGAAAAAAAGAAAAATAAAAAGATTGAATGGATTTAAAGAAGGAGTTTGAAGTGGGGATTATCAAGGATTAATTTGACGAAAAGAGGACAGGGGCAGAACAACAAAAAATGCGCTAAAGTATCAAAGAGAAAAAAAGAAAAATAAAAAGATTTAATGGATTGAAAGAAGGAGTTTCAAGTGAGGATTATCAAGGATTAATTTGACGAAAAGAAGACGGGGGCAGCACAACAAATAATGCTCTAAAGTATTAAAGAGAAAAAAAGAAAAATAAAAAGATTTAATGGATTAAAAGAAGGAGTTTGAAGTGGGGATTATCAAGGATTAATTTGACGAAAAGAGGACAGGGGCAGAACAACAAAAAATGCGCTAAAGTATCAAAGAGAAAAAAAGAAAAATAAAAAGATTTAAAGGATTGAAAGAAGGAGTTTGAAGTGGGGATTATCAAGGATTAATTTGACGAAAAGAGGACAGGGGCAGAACAACAAAAAATGCGCTAAAGTATCAAAGAGAAAAAAAGAAAAATAAAAAGATTTAAAGGATTGAAAGAAGGAGTTTGAAGTGGGGATTATCAAGGATTAATTTGACGAAAAGAGGACAGGGGCAGAACAACAAATAATGCGCTAAAGTATCAAAGAGAAAAAAAGAAAAATAAAAAGATTTAATGGATTGAAAGAAGGAGTTTTAAGTGAGGATTATCAAGGATTAATTTAACGAAAAGAGGACGGGGGCAGCACAACAAATAATGCTCTAAAGTATTGAAGAGAAAAAAAGAAAAATAAAAAGATTGAATGGATTGAAAGAAGGAGTTTGAAGTGGGGATTATCAAGGATTAATTTGACGAAAAGAGGACAGGGGCAGAACAACAAAAAATGCGCTAAAGTATCAAAGAGAAAAAAAGAAAAATAAAAAGATTTAATGGATTGAAAGAAGGAGTTTTAAGTGAGGATTATCAAGGATTAATTTAACGAAAAGAGGACAGGGGCAGAACAACAAATAATCCTCTAAAGTATTAAAGAGAAAAAAAGAAAAATAAAAAGATTTAAAGGATTGAAAGAAGGAGTTTGAAGTGGGGATTATCAAGGATTAATTTGACGAAAAGAGGACGGGGGCAGAACAACAAATAATGCGCTAAAGTATCAAAGAGAAAAAAAGAAAAATAAAAAGATTTAATGGATTGAAAGAAGGAGTTTGAAGTGGGGATTATCAAGGATTAATTTGACGAAAAGAGGACAGGGGCAGAACAACAAAAAATGCGCTAAAGTATCAAAGAGAAAAAAAGAAAAATAAAAAGATTTAATGGATTGAAAGAAGGAGTTTGAAGTGGGGATTATCAAGGATTAATTTGACGAAAAGAGGACAGGGGCAGAACAACAAAAAATGCGCTAAAGTATCAAAGAGAAAAAAAGAAAAATAAAAAGATTTAATGGATTGAAAGAAGGACTTTCAAGTAAAGATTATCAAGGATTAATTTAACGAAAAGAGGACAGGGGCAGAACAACAAATAATGCGCTAAAGTATCAAAGAGAAAAAAAGAAAAAAAAAGATTTAATGGGTTTAAAGAAAGAGTTTCAAGTGAGGATTATCAAGGATTAACTTAACGAAAAGAGGACAGGGGCAGCACAACAAATAATGCTCTAAAGTGTCAAAGAGAAACGAAAGAAAAATAAAAAGATTTAATGGATTGAAAGAAGGAGTTTTAAGTGAGGATTATCAAGGATTAATTTGACGAAAAGAGGACAGGGGCAGAACAACAAATAATGCGCTAAAGTATCAAAGAGAAAAAAAGAAAAATAAAAAGATTTAATGGATTTAAAGAAGGAGTTTTAAGTGAGGATTATCACGGATTAATTTAACGAAAAGAGGACGGGGGCAGAACAACAAATAATGCTCTAAAGTATCAAAGAGAAAAAAAGAAAAATAAAAAGATTTAATGGATTGACAGAAGAAGTTTCAAGTGAGGATTATCAAGGATTAATTTAACGAAAAGAGGACGGGGGCAGCACAACAAATAATGCTCTAAAGTATCAAAGAGAAAAAAAGAAAAATAAAAAGATTTAATGGATTGAAAGAAGGAGTTTTAAGTGAGGATTATCAAGGATTAATTTAACGAAAAGAAGACGGGGGTAGAACAACAAATAATGCTCTAAAGTATTAAAGAGAAAAAAAGAAAAATAAAAAGATTTAATGGATTGACAGAAGAAGTTTCAAGTGAGGATTATCAAGGATTAATTTAACGAAAAGAGGACGGGGGCAGCACAACAAATAATGCTCTAAAGTATCAAAGAGAAAAAAAGAAAAATAAAAAGATTTAATGGATTGAAAGAAGGAGTTTTAAGTGAGGATTATCAAGGATTAATTTAACGAAAAGAAGACGGGGGTAGAACAACAAATAATGCTCTAAAGTATTAAAGAGAAAAAAAGAAAAATAAAAAGATTTAATGGATTGACAGAAGAAGTTTCAAGTGAGGATTATCAAGGATTAATTTAACGAAAAGAGGACGGGGGCAGCACAACAAATAATGCTCTAAAGTATCAAAGAGAAAAAAAGAAAAATAAAAAGATTTAATGGATTGAAAGAAGGAGTTTCAAGTGAGGATTATCAAGGATTAATTTAACGAAAAGAGGACGGGGGCAGCACAACAAATAATGCTCTAAAGTATCAAAGAGAAAAAAAGAAAAATAAAAAGATTTAATGGATTGAAAGAAGGAGTTTTAAGTGAGGATTATCAAGGATTAATTTAACGAAAAGAAGACGGGGGTAGAACAACAAATAATGCTCTAAAGTATTAAAGAGAAAAAAAGAAAAATAAAAAGATTTAATGGATTGACAGAAGAAGTTTCAAGTGAGGATTATCAAGGATTAATTTAACGAAAAGAGGACGGGGGCAGCACAACAAATAATGCTCTAAAGTATCAAAGAGAAAAAAAGAAAAATAAAAAGATTTAATGGATTGAAAGAAGGAGTTTCAAGTGAGGATTATCAAGGATTAATTTAACGAAAAGAGGACGGGGGCAGCACAACAAATAATGCTCTAAAGTATCAAAGAGAAAAAAAGAAAAAAAAAAGATTTAATGGATTGAAAGAAGGAGTTTTAAGTGAGGATTATCAAGGATTAATTTAACGAAAAGAAGACGGGGGTAGAACAACAAATAATGCTCTAAAGTATTAAAGAGAAAAAAAGAAAAATAAAAAGATTTAATGGATTGACAGAAGAAGTTTCAAGTGAGGATTATCAAGGATTAATTTAACGAAAAGAGGACGGGGGCAGCACAACAAATAATGCTCTAAAGTATCAAAGAGAAAAAAAGAAAAATAAAAAGATTTAATGGATTGAAAGAAGGAGTTTCAAGTGAGGATTATCAAGGATTAATTTAACGAAAAGAGGACGGGGGCAGCACAACAAATAATGCTCTAAAGTATCAAAGAGAAAAAAAGAAAAATAAAAAGATTTAATGGATTGAAAGAAGGAGTTTTAAGTGAGGATTATCAAGGATTAATTTAACGAAAAGAAGACGGGGGTAGAACAACAAATAATGCTCTAAAGTATTAAAGAGAAAAAAAGAAAAATAAAAAGATTTAATGGATTGACAGAAGAAGTTTCAAGTGAGGATTATCAAGGATTAATTTAACGAAAAGAGGACGGGGGCAGCACAACAAATAATGCTCTAAAGTATCAAAGAGAAAAAAAGAAAAATAAAAAGATTTAATGGATTGAAAGAAGGAGTTTTAAGTGAGGATTATCAAGGATTAATTTAACGAAAAGAAGACGGGGGTAGAACAACAAATAATGCTCTAAAGTATTAAAGAGAAAAAAAGAAAAATAAAAAGATTGAATGGATTTAAAGAAGGAGTTTCAAGTGAGGATTATCAAGGATTAATTAAAAGAAAAGAGGACAGGGGCAGAACAACAAATAATGCTCTAAAGTATCAAAGAGAAAAAAAGAAAAAAAAAAGATTTAATGGATTTAAAGAAAGAGTTTAAAGTGGGGATTATCAAGGATTTATTTAACGAAAAGAGGACAAGGGCAGCACAACAAATAATGCTCTAAAGTATTAAAGAGAAAAAAAGAAAAATAAAAAGATTTAATGGATTTAAAGAAGGACTTTCAAAAGAAGATAATCAAGGATTAATTTAACGAAAAGAGGACGGGGGCAGAACAAAAAATAATGCTCTAAAGTATTAAAAAAGAAAAATAAAAAGAATAGAATCAAATGTTTAGATAAGGAAGACAAAGCAGGTATTTTCTTAAAAAGTGAACAAAATAGCACTTACCATGCTCCTCGTCATTCATACACAATTCTCCGTAACCAAGTATTATGATCTGCAACAGAATTCATATTTTGAGAGTTTTTACGAAGAAAAAGGGTTTTGATATCTGGGCTGGGGTTTGAACTGTTTTCTGTAATGTGCCATGTTACTCTCCTTCCCTATTTGCCAACTGTGGTCCCTTTTGGACAAACACCCAGAAAGTTGGAGAAAAAAGGGCAGGCATTTTATTTCTGGTTGTAGTTTTAAAAACTTGGAACAAGACCCCAGTCAGGGTACTCTTTGTTCTCTGTTCTCAGGGATTCTTTGTTCTCAGGTGCCATATGCTTCTAACTTTTACAGCAGAATCACATAGTCAGTAGTGTAAAATGCTTTTCTAAGAATATGGCTAATTGAGATACACATTATATATTGACACCAAAAGCCAATAGTTTTAATGCATTAATAATATATTACCCATTATTTTACAGGAATGATGAAGACTCAGAACAAAGACTTCCATCACGTGTTCCATTTCTCAAAGGTTTCAGGTCCAGGGGCTATTTGAAAATCGAATTCTTAAGGACTATGTAGCATGCTGAAAACCATAGTTTTTACAAGGATAATGGAAATACAGTAAAGTCAATACCACGTAGCAGGGTAGACATAATTGGAGGGCCAGGGGGGAGGGGGGAGTTTAGTTCATGAGCTCAGTTAAAAGTAAAGCTTACGCAACATAAACAGGTAGAAATTAATAGCAAAATCGAATGGTTTCAGGAAGGTTCAATATGCGAAAGCCTAGCGCAACCAACTCAATGCTTGGTGCTAAGTGCATTTTAGGAATTGTTAGGTGGCTACCTTTTTCCCCTTTTTTATGCAAGAGAATATGAAATGACTTTCTAAAAAACTTTTATTGAAAGGGTTATCAAGCCAGAAGCCTTTGCTGGTGATCAGCAAAGAGCTTTTAATTACAATTATTGGGCCTCTTTTACCAAAAGGGAGACGATGCTCGTATTATACTTAGTAAGGGGTGCTCAGACTACTTTTTTTGGGTCAAGAATTTCGGCAAAGTTTATTTTAAAGATACACAATTACAGATGGCTATTCATTTATAGATATAATGTGCCCTGTGAAAAGAGAATGGAATATTTGATACCAAAATTCTTCAATAAAGTAAAACTGGGATGGTGAAGAAAAGCAGGGGATACATGAATACAAAATTAGAATCAAAGATGTTATCTCCGTTAAAGACTATAGCCGTCGTATTTGACAAAAACCTCCTGCGAGAAAAAATTGTTTTCCAGTAATTTCCTGTAACCAGTGGATTTTCAAAATTCAAACGGAAAACAGAAACAATTGTAAAACAAAACCCCTTCTTGGGACCATGAATTTCTAAAGTAATTTGTTTTGTATGTTGAAATGAGAAAAATGTTAAAAAAGTAGAGAAAAATTGCAAACTGTCGTCTGGAAAATTTTTTGGGACAAATTTCATGCTGGAAATTAATTTGTTTCTGTTGCTGGTTTGAATAATATCCCTCAGTGCCAGAAATTATGGAGGGTATGCCCCCCTTCCCCCCCCCCCCAATCAGCGATCTTGTCAGAAAATTAGGGCTTTTGTCGGATAATTGACGACCATTTAACGTCTCGAAACTACTGCGAGAAATCGTTCTGAAATGTATCTTAAGCAAATCTTAGGGGCGTAATTGCCAGATAGGGTCTGGAGCACAGGCTACCAAATTTTCTGCTCGCTTTTTGCTCGCAAGTGATCCGCACTTCCCCTTTTTTACACCAGGGGCCTCTATAACCTCTCTGTGCCCGAGCATGATGGGAAGGTAAATCTCTTCCGTGGAAGAAAAACATGAATATTGAAACAAATCGAGTGGTTTGAGGGCAATCAAAAATTAATCCCACTGAATTATTTTGAAACGGGAATTTTTTCTTCAAACGAAATCTTCAAACGCTAGAAAAATCTAGTTTGACTTCGTTAAACTTCCGAAATGGCAAAAAAATAATCTTTTATGTTGTTTGCGTATCAATTTTCATTTTTTTCATCTCCTTTGACATAAACTTACGAGGTATGCAGCTCATCTTCACTTTCTTTTCTTTTGCCCTCTGCATCCAAGAAATTCGAGTCTATGGGTTGAACCAGCGCCTATACTGGCTCTTCATTCTGGTTCTCATCGAGATTTACACAGAGACTTAAAAAATATCTAGGAAACCGAAACTTTTGGCACTGAATTTTTTGGCATTTAATGTACTCCTAACGAGATATGAGCTTCGTTGTAAATGTACTTTGCAGATTATTGCATTTTCTTCAGAGGTGTATTCCAATACAGATATGCAGTGAGGAAGCATCTCTTAACGCTCCTTCAGAGTGGCTCAATAAGAATTCTTGAATTCTAGACAAACTTTGAAAGTTTGGAGCAGGCACAAAGCCAGCACTGAGAAGGTGTTGTGAGAGGTTTCCCTCAAAGAATCGAGATGCATAAAAAGACGCTCTTGTTACGCTTTTGCCATTTCGGCAACAACTCCCTTTTCATGTAAAATAAGTCACTTAAATAATAATATACAAACAAAAGATGATTAAGGGCTAAGAAAATATGATAGGTTCATTCATTTAATTAAACACGAAAACGAGACTACGGATACTAAATTGTCCAATCATATTAGAGGAGGCTATTCCTGTTACAGTGTGGTGTTGGTGGGGGGGGGGGGGGTTTAAGCCGAGCAAAGGAAAGATCGGCATGTCATTGATCGAAGCGAAAGCGTTCGTTGCTTGTTCTTTTGAGGTAAAAAATTCAGTAAAAGTATTGTAAAGCCTTCAAGGACTTTTTATCTCGTACTTGGCTGAGAGTTTTTGGAATGAAAACGTTTTAACATTTATTTTTGTAATTTTCCTTTGTTGTATAAAAAAGTATGATAAAGTCAGCCCCGTAGAGCCATATGCTTTTATCATTAAAAACTTTCATTTTCATACCGGCAATACACATTATGGACTCCGAACTGGGGTTTAGTGCTAGGGGTCTCAGGGCAGTGGTGGCGCTAGAAATTCCCCGACGGAGGGACTTGACCTTCTGACAAGGAGGTTAGGCAATCGAAAAGAAAACATGGAATCCCAGTTGCACAAACATTTAGATTATGAAAGGACATGAATTTAACAAACAAGAAAGAGCATCTATTCAGAGATTATGGATTAATATTTCATGTGGGTTACTCGCTTTTATAATAAAATGTCCCTAAAAAACAAAGACATAAATGAAGAAAGTTCTTTGTAGATCTTTCCGTGATATTTCTATATTCTCAATATTCTAAACTTTTCTGAGTAATAAAAAGACGTCATTTAATAATATGGTAGTTTGCACATTATTGTTCGTGTCACAGTAAACAAGTCCAAGAAAGATAATACCTGAGGCGGCACCATAGTTACCGCAGAAGGCGGCTAAAATTTTCGAATTTTACTGATCCTAGTTCGCTGGAAAATGCAATCATTGATGCAATTGTTCTACCTTTCAATACAACCTTACTCTTAGAATTAATGTCCACAGGCAGAATGCTATTTGATGGTTTTAATCGATTTTCTAGTAATCATTCTCGTCATTCGCGCACCCTACATTGAAACATTGTAATGGGGGGTTTGGTTCTCACTGGTTTCAGTTTGCCAATTCAAACATGTCTCTTGAGATCTCCTGAAATTCTGACTTTCTAGAGTAAAGTTCCAGTTAAGACCCCTATACTAAAGCCTTCAAACAGGTAACAACTTCCCCTTGTACTGGAATATACTTTGCAGGTGTGAACAGAAATTAGACCTTAGAAAAGTAATTTAACATCATTGTTGGCTTTATTATCCAAGGAAGTCTATTTTAAAATCAACCACTAGACTATTTGTGATAAATTAGAACAGGGTCCTATTGAATACAATGCTCTCTGTTTAAGGGATAGTTCTTTAATTGTCCAATATAAGTTCTTTCTCTGACCTTACTTACATGATAATTGTCAAAGTATTATTTGCATGAAAATTAATGAAACATTCATTAAAAGTAAGGCAAAATGTCTGAACTACTAAATGTTCAAGATGCTTTGAAAAATAGCAGTGATGTTGAAACCAACTCAGATTCACAACGTATTCAGTCCCACAAGATAGACCGTTTTCGGCTTTTTGGCATAGGAGAGTGTACCATGGTGTTTGTACATAATGGTCTTATTTTAAGTATGACAGGTACCCCTAAAAATTATCTGACTGCTTGTAGGACAGGATAAGATTAAACCACCTCACAATTCACTAGGTAGAATGCAAATTTGAATCTAATTAAAAAAATTCACTGTATGAAATTAGTAACCAATTGTCTTATTTTAAGAATATCAGATACCAAAAAATGAAACCCCTAAATCTTCCCTGACTACTTGAAGGATGGGATAAAATTAAACTAGAGCACAATTCATTACATACTAACACAATTTTGGATCTGATTAAAAAATATTTGAAATTCTCTTAAAGAAATTGGTAGCTAAGTGTCCTAAATCTAGAATGACAGCTACCAAAATAAAAAAACTACTAAAAATTCTCTGATTGCTTCAACAAAAAGATAACATTAACCAAGTGTATAATTCATTAACGATTTTAAAATCCTTGGATGAAAGCGTACAATTTATTACCTAGAATCCAATTTTGAATGTAACTAAAAAAATAGTTTGAATTCATTGAATGAAATTGTTAGCCAATGGAATGACGGATACCAAAATAAAACAAACAATATTTTGAAACAGGAACTAAGAAATTTTTCATAGAATCTGTGACAAAAAATGTTTCACTTCAAACACCTTGAAATGAGTTAAAATACATTCCAAACACCATTAGAAGTGCTCTTGATAAACTGCTAGGAAAAATTTGGAACAAAGCACCAAGTCATTTGAAAATGTTTCTGACAGTGAATTTGTGAAAGAGCTTCAAAAATTTGAAAAACTTCTAAATAAAGTTCATGGTCTTAAAGTAAGAAAAAACTAAAAAATACCTCCATTTAGCTTTCTCAAGACATTTCTGTTATCTTCCAAGTGATGTCTGAAAAAAAAATTCATCAGCATTAAAAAACTATGACCTGCAAAAAGATTAAAGATATTGCAATGTTTGATAAAGGTAAAACTTTCACTCCAAACAACCGAATTAGCCTCATGATATGTTCTTAACAGCACTTCTTGGGAGTTTTCTATTAAATATTTTCAAATAAAGAAGCACAAACATTTTTAAATATAGCTGTGACTGCTGACCTGTTTAGAAAAATAAAAAGAATCCACAAAATTTTGCAAAATTTTATTGTCATTTGAGAAATCTTGAAATGTGTAAAAATACATTATCAAAACCATTAGAAATTTTTTTGATGAATTTCTAGATCATATTTCGAAAGAAGAACATGAGTAATTTTTCAAAAATATCTGTGACCACAGACGTTTCAAAAAAGTTCAAGAATCCAAAAACTTTATAAAAATTCTTTTTCGCTTGAAAACCCTTTAAATGCGTGAAAATACATTCTGAACACCGTTAAAAGTGCTTTTGATGAATGTAAAGCAAAGAAGATCATGAAATCATTTGAAGCCCACTGGTTGCATAAATTGTGCAATTAAATTTTTATTCAATGTGCTATGTACCAAAGTTATGCAGACCCCTAGGACAAGAAATCTCGTGGTTTTCTGAATGACATTGTTCCAGAGGAAGTTTTCTGGGAAAAGCCTCATCTATGATCCCTATTGAACTGGTGCGGGTGTCTATAATAGATACTTTTAATGGCCATTCTTTAAGCACATTCTAAGGTGCCTCCTACAGAACAATTTTGAAAATCAAAATTTTGTGTGAAAATTCAAGTTTCCGCACGCAAAGTTAGCCACACTGAAATGATCTAGCGAATGCATTTGCCCCACATTACAGAGACTGAGCCTTGCTTTTCGTTCTTTGCTGGCTCATACAAATAAAGCTAGGGGTTTTTTAAACCTTCATCTGAAAAAGAACTGCTTTTTATAGAAAGCTTTTTCAAACAAAACCGTGATAATATTTTGTTTTCCTTACCTTGAAATAATGTTTTAATTGGTTGTTGATCCATGTGGACGACCGCCATTTTCATTCGACATATTTATACCGGAAACGAGGCTGCAGCTTGAAATCCGCACACTGTTTTGAGATCAGTGGGGCCTCAAATTATAGGTAAAAAAGACATTCGATGTAGAGGAAATATAATTTTTACGAAACTTCGAAACTGGATTCTGTTTAAACTCTAAAATCGGGGAACATTAAAAATTCAGAGGAAAAAATAAATCGTGTCACCAGTTTCAAATTTAAATTTTACCTCCCCCCCCCCTATACTCTCCTTGGAACCGCCTGTGGTATAATCTAGCCATCAAAAGAACATCTATTGCATGACGATTCAATAATCATCTATTGCATGACGATTCAATTTGATCTTTATTTGCAAATAAACAATTCTGCCTTAGGATACGTACATTAGGTTAGCTACTCGAATAGTTAAACAGTCGATGAACCTGACCCAAAATTTGGCCATAACCATGCAGAGCATCAATAACAATTTGATCTTTACAATCTCGAACTCGCACGTTTTACAACAGGGCCTCCAAAAGCTCTATAGATAATCTAGGTGGTGGCAATGCCTACCACGAAGCTAGAAAGTGCTATCTACATCGTTCAAGCTAGGCTTACAGAAATAGCCTTTTTAATCTCAATGGAAACTTTGTTATGTTGTCCCTTAAACGAGCTTTTTATACTTATAGAGTTTTTGTTAGAGTACCCCTAAAAACAGGTGCCACTAAAGATAAGTGCCTTTAATGTGTCCTTGGGTCATAATTATTAAGAACAGCTAGCGATAATTGCCTAGGATCTTGTCAATGTTTTCAATATTAGATGCATATTCTGGCCGTCCTTAGAATAGATATTTTACAAGGCATTCTATTTAAAAATCTTTATCTTGGAAATTTAATTATGATCAATAAGATACAAAGGCCAAATAAAATTCAAAACATTGCTTGGTTCCATGTTTAGGGTATTCGTGCAACAGTCAATCAGTAAAACAATCTGATTTACAAACTGTTATCCATCGTAGTCTTTCTATAAGTTTCAAATCTGTTTTATACTAGACTTTCATAATACGAAACAATAATACCTAATTATGGTTCTAATTTCGCGAAACTTTGTTATCGCGAATTGCTTTAGGCTGTTCTTTATTGCTGGATACATATGGCATTGGGGTGAAAGTGATATTTACAAATACAAAAGCGAAGCAACTGTATAAGCTGCAACCCTGCCCTTCTACCGGGGGGCTTCAATGCATTGGCTTAAATTGTCGGCCATGTTTGATTACAACACAAGCTTTGTGTTTAGCGACAACAAGAAGCAGATAGATCAGGAATTCAAATTTCACCTTTAAAGAGATAAATAAATCAATGTCCAAGAAGAGAATGAACGTTCTTTACCTCATTTTCCGTTTATTGGTAAGAGTTTACAGAACCACTGAGTAAACCAAGGATTTCACAGAAAATAAATCTTCAAAATATCATGGCGGGACTCTGTTCAACGAAATTTGGCGGGCTTTTCGAAGGTCTCTGTTTTGGCGGTCTTTCATGGCAAAGCATTCTTGCCTCACCCTCTTTACAATGATATGATTGGTTGATAAGAACAACAAGCCAGCATGATTGACAGGATCCCATATTGTTATTTTAATATCGTTCATTTTTATTGGTTAGTTTCAAACAATCCCTCTGCCACATATAAAACTGAATGGCGCCAATGAGCCTTCAGTTCCTCCTTCTGATAAGTGGTGCCGGTCTCCGTCTATTGACGTCGCACACAACACTGTCAGAATGGTATCCCGAAGGAGACAAAGGGATATGGTGGGGGCTAGCCTGTACTCTGACTTGTGGTGCCGGTCTCCGTCTATTGACGTTGCACACAACGCTTGTCAGATAGAGGGTATTCCTAGGAGACAAAGGGATACCTTCGTTGGCTAGCCCCCGACGAGGAACCTTTTTTTGGCCTTCAAGGCAGAGTGATATAGGTCTCACAGTAAACAGTGAGAAATGCCTAGCGCAACATATAGCCTCTCCTCTGCAGCTCATCCCCGCCTTCTCGTGGTGTTGGCTGTTTTCGCCAATGGGGCAACTGAGTCGGGGCGAACGTCCAGCGCCCTAGAAATTAAACTGGACAAAAATTGCCGTGGGGTTTAAACTACTTCTCCAAAACACCCGGTCAGTATAGAGCACTATATATTTTCAACCATATGGCATAAATATAAAGATTTACTCCATTTTTAAATGTCCTCCATACGTTATAAAAGAGAAGTTGTTCATAAATACGAGGGTATAGCTTAAAGGTCTGAAAAAGGGGCATAAAGCCAATGAATCCTTGTTTCCCCAATTCTTATTCAACAGCACCTATTTGCAATATAGAATTTATAGGTTGAGATGATTTGTTATGGCAGTCTTTTGCTAACGAATTCAACAGTCTGATACCCAAAATAATATGAATAAATTTATAGACTTAGTAGAAATATACATTTTGTTATATATATATATACATCCTCATCTACAAGAGGCCTGCTATGATCTTTGCAGACGTGCTACAAATGGGCAAATACGTGCAATAACGCTAGGTTTCAAATCAAGCTTCTATCTAAACTGCTTATTGGAATGGGGATGGCTCGACCCTGAAATTAGACTATCCAGCTCTGTGAATCTTTTCATGAAAAATTTACTGTCAATTAACCGCCCAGCCCCAAAGCCGGTCTATCGTATTTATGATCCAAAAGACTTATCCGTCCTAACACAGCTACGGGTTGGACTCAGTAAGCTAAATTTTCATAAATTCAAAGATAATTTTAGGGATTCTTTGAACCCTTTATGCCCAACAAATAATAGTGTTGAGGACACGGAGCACTATTTTCTGCTCTGCAATACTTATGATTTAAATAGACGTGATCTTCTCAACATTGTTCATGCGATATTGTTGACTCATGGTATATTAAATCTTTCAAAAAAGAGCTACTGAAAGTAACCCTTTATGGACATGAACAGTTACCATTTGATTTGAATGGAAAAGCCTTACGGCAACATTGAAGTATATCCAGGCCAGTATAACTTGCAAAGTCAAAGATTTTGTGTTAAGATACTTCCTTTTTGCCAATAATCAATTAACAAACAGTTCAAAATTTAACAAACTTTCCGATTTCAGTGTGACCTTCTTAGTTCAACTTAAAGCTCAATACTCAAACATAGCCAAATAGAGAGTTGTTGAAATCGTATAAAATTTAGACATTTTCAACAAACTTTCAGTATTCAGTTTGCCCCTCTTAGTTAAATTTATAGCTTGATACTCAATAGTGACCAACTAGAGAGTTGTTGAAATCGTATAAAATTTAGACATTTACAACAAACTTTCTTAATTCAGCGTGCCCTTCCGAGTTTAACTTATAGCTTGATACTAAATGGTAGCCAAATGGAGAGTTGTTGAAATCGTATAAAATTTAGACATTTTCAACAAACTTTCAGAATTCAGTGTGCCCCTCTTAGTTAAACTTATAGCTCGATACTCAATAGTGGCCAACTAGAGAGTTGTTGAAATCGTATAAAAATTAGACATTTTCAACAAACTTTCCTATTTCAGTGTGCCCTTCTTAGTTCAACTGATACCTTGATACTCAATCGTAACCAAATAGAGAGTTGTTGAAATTGTATAAAAATTACACATTTTCAACAAACTTTCAGAATTCAGTGTGCCCTACTAAGATAAACTTATAGCTTGATACTCAGACATAAACAAATAGAGAGTTGTTGAAATCGTATAAAAATTAGACATTTTCAACGAACTTTCAGAATTCAGTGTGCCCTACTAAGATAAACTTATAGCTTGATACTCAGACATAAACAAATAGAGAGTTGTTGAAATCGTATAAAATTTAGACATTTTCAACAAACTTTCAGAATTCAGTGTGCCCCTCTTAGTTAAACTGATAGCTTGATAATCAAAGGTGGCCAAATAGAGAGTTGTTGAAATCGTATAAAATTTAGACATTTTCAACAAACTTTCCTATTTCAGTGTGCCCTTCTTAGTTCAACTGATACCTTGATACTCAATCGTAACCAACTAGAGAGTTGTTGAAATCGTATAAAATATAGACATTTTCAACAAACTTCCAGAATACAGTGTGCCCTCTTAGTTAAATTTGTAGCTTCATACCCAATCATAGCCAAATAGAAAGTTGTTGAAATCGTATAAAATTTAGACATTTTCAACAAACTTTCAGTATTCAGTTTGCCCCTCTTAGTTAAATTTATAGCTTGATACTCAATAGTGGCCAACTAGAGAGTTGTTGAAATCGTATAAAATTTAGACATTTTCAACAAACTTTCTTAATTCAGCGTGCCCTTCCGAGTTTAACTTATAGCTTGATACTAAATGGTAGCCAAATGGAGAGTTGTTGAAATCGTATAAAATTTAGACATTTTCAACAAACTTTCAGAATTCAGTGAGCCCCTCTTAGTTAAACTGATAGCTTGATAATCAAAGGTGGCCAAATAGAGAGTTGTTGAAATCGTATAAAAATTAGACATTTTAAACAAACTTTCCTATTTCAGTGTGCCCTTCTTAGTTCAACTGATACCTTGATACTCAATCGTAACCAAATAGAGAGTTGTTGAAATCGTATAAAATTTAGACATTTTCAACAAACTTGCAGGATTCAGTGTGCCCCTCTTAGTTAAACTTATAGCTTGATACTCGATGGTGGCGAAATAGAGAGTTGTTGAAATCGTATAAAATTTAGACATTTTCAACAAACTTTCAGGATTCAGTGTGCCCCTCTTAGTTAAACTTATAGCTTGATACTCAATGGTGGCGAAATAGAGAGTTGGTGAAATCGTATAAAATTTAGACATTTTCAACAAACTTTCAGAATTCAGCGTGCCCTACTAAGATAAACTTATAGCTTGATACTCAGACATAAACAAATAGAGAGTTGTTGAAATCGTATAAAATTTAGACATTTTCAACAAACTTTCAGAATTCAGTGTGCCCCTCTTAGTTAAACTGATAGCTTGATAATCAAAGGTGGCCAAATAGAGAGTTGTTGAAATCGTATAAAAATTAGACATTTTCAACAAACTTTCAGAATTCAGTGTGCCCCTCTTAGTTAAACTGATAGCTTGATAATCAAAGGTGGCCAAATAGAGAGTTGTTGAAATCGTATAAAAATTAGACATTTTCAACAAACTTTCAGAATTCAGTGTGCCCTACTAAGATAAACTTATAGCTTGATATTCAGACAAAAACAAATAGAGAGTTGTTGAAATCGTATAAAATTTAGACATTTTCAACAAACTTTCAGAATTCAGTGTGCCCCTCTTAGTTAAACTGATAGCTTGAAAATCAAAGGTGGCCAAATAGAGAGTTGTTGAAATCGTATAAAATTTAGACATTTTCAACAAACTTTCAGAATTCAGTGTGCCCCTTTTAGTTAAACTTATAGCTTGATACTCAATAGTGGCCAACTAGAGAGTTGTTGAAATCGTATAAAATTTAGACATTTTAAACAAACTTTCAGAATTCAGTGTGCCCCTCTTAGCTATACTTATAGCTTGATACTCAATAGTGGCCAACTAGAGAGTTGTTGAAATCGTATAAAATTTAGACATTTTTAACAAACTTTCAGAATTCAGTGTGCCCCTCTTAGTTAAACTTATTGCTTGATACTCAATAGTGGCGAAAAAGAGAGTTGGTGAAATCGTATAAAATTTAGACATTTTCAACAAACTTTCAGAATTCAGTGTGCCCCTCTTAGTTAAACTTATAGCTTGATACTCAAAGGTGGCCAAATAGAGAGTTGTTGAAATCGTATAAAAATTAGACATTTTCAACAAACTTTCAGAATTCAGTGTGCACCTCTTAGTTAAACTGATAGCTTGATAATCAAAGGTGGCCAAATAGAGAGTTGTTGAAATTGTATAAAATTTAGACATTTTCAACAAACTTTCAGTATTCAGTTTGCCCCTCTTAGTTAAATTTATAGCTTGATACTCAATAGTGGCCAACTAGAGAGTTGTTGAAATCGTATAAAATTTAGACATTTTCAACAAACTCTCCGAATTGAGTGTGCCCTTCTTAGATAAACTTACAGCTTGATACTCATTGGTGCCCAAATAGAGAGTTGATGAAATCGTATAAAATTTAGACATTTTCAACAAACTTTCAGAATTTAGTGTGCCCCTCTTAGTTAAACTGATAGCTTGATGATCAAAGGTTGCCAAATAGAGAGTTGTTGAAATCGTATAAAAATTAGACATTTTCAACAAACTTTCCTATTTCAGTGTGCCCTTCTTAGTTCAACTGATACCTTGATACTCAATCGTAACCAACTAGAGAGTTGTTAAAATCGTATAAAATTTAGACATTTTCAACAATCTTTCAGAATTCAGTGTGCTCCTCTTAGTTAAACTTATAGCTTGATACTCAAAGGTGGCCAAATAGAGAGTTGTTGAAATTGTATAAAATTTAGACATTTTCAACAAACTTTCAGTATTCAGTTTGCCCCTCTTAGTTAAATTTATAGCTTGATACTCAATAGTGGCCAACTAGAGAGTTGTTGAAATCGTATAAAATTTAGACATTTTCAACAAACTCTCCGAATTGAGTGTGCCCTTCTTAGATAAACTTACAGCTTGATACTCATTGGTGCCCAAATAGAGAGTTGATGAAATCGTATAAAATTTAGACATTTTCAACAAACTTTCAGAATTTAGTGTGCCCCTCTTAGTTAAACTGATAGCTTGATAATCAAAGGTTGCCAAATAGAGAGTTGTTGAAATCGTATAAAAATTAGACATTTTCAACAAACTTTCCTATTTCAGTGTGCCCTTCTTAGTTCAACTGATACCTTGATACTCAATCGTAACCAACTAGAGAGTTGTTAAAATCGTATAAAATTTAGACATTTTCAACAATCTTTCAGAATTCAGTGTGCTCCTCTTAGTTAAACTTATAGCTTGATACTCAATAGTGGCCAACTAGAGAGTTGTTGAAATCGTATAAAATTTAGACATTTTCAACAAACTTCCAGAATACAGTGTGGCCTCTTAGTTAAATTTGCAGCTTCATACTGAATCATAGCCAAATAGAAAGTTGTTGAAATCGTATAAAATTTAGACATTTTCAACAAACTTTCAGAATTCAGTGTGCCCCTCTTAGTTAAACTTATAGCTTGATACTCAAAGGTGGCCAAATAGAGAGTAGTTGAAATTGTATAAAAATTAGGCATTTTCAACAAACTTTCAGGATTCAGTGAGCCCCTCTTAGTTGAACTTATAGCTTGATACTCGATGGTGGCGAAATAGAGAGTTGGTGAAATCGTATAAAATTTAGACATTTTCAACAAACTTTCAGAATTCAGTGTGCCCCTCTTAGTTAAACTGATAGCTTGAAAATCAAAGGTGGCCAAATAGAGAGTTGTTGAAATCGTATAAAATTTAGACATTTTCAACAAACTTTCAGAATTCAGTGTGCCCCTTTTAGTTAAACTTATAGCTTGATACTCAATAGTGGCCAACTAGAGAGTTGTTGAAATCGTATAAAATTTAGACATTTTAAACAAACTTTCAGAATTCAGTGTGCCCCTCTTAGCTATACTTATAGCTTGATACTCAATAGTGGCCAACTAGAGAGTTGTTGAAATCGTATAAAATTTAGACATTTTTAACAAACTTTCAGAATTCAGTGTGCCCCTCTTAGTTAAACTTATTGCTTGATACTCAATAGTGGCGAAAAAGAGAGTTGGTGAAATCGTATAAAATTTAGACATTTTCAACAAACTTTCAGAATTCAGTGTGCCCCTCTTAGTTAAACTTATAGCTTGATACTCAAAGGTGGCCAAATAGAGAGTTGTTGAAATCGTATAAAAATTAGACATTTTCAACAAACTTTCAGAATTCAGTGTGCACCTCTTAGTTAAACTGATAGCTTGATAATCAAAGGTGGCCAAATAGAGAGTTGTTGAAATTGTATAAAATTTAGACATTTTCAACAAACTTTCAGTATTCAGTTTGCCCCTCTTAGTTAAATTTATAGCTTGATACTCAATAGTGGCCAACTAGAGAGTTGTTGAAATCGTATAAAATTTAGACATTTTCAACAAACTCTCCGAATTGAGTGTGCCCTTCTTAGATAAACTTACAGCTTGATACTCATTGGTGCCCAAATAGAGAGTTGATGAAATCGTATAAAATTTAGACATTTTCAACAAACTTTCAGAATTTAGTGTGCCCCTCTTAGTTAAACTGATAGCTTGATGATCAAAGGTTGCCAAATAGAGAGTTGTTGAAATCGTATAAAAATTAGACATTTTCAACAAACTTTCCTATTTCAGTGTGCCCTTCTTAGTTCAACTGATACCTTGATACTCAATCGTAACCAACTAGAGAGTTGTTAAAATCGTATAAAATTTAGACATTTTCAACAATCTTTCAGAATTCAGTGTGCTCCTCTTAGTTAAACTTATAGCTTGATACTCAAAGGTGGCCAAATAGAGAGTTGTTGAAATTGTATAAAATTTAGACATTTTCAACAAACTTTCAGTATTCAGTTTGCCCCTCTTAGTTAAATTTATAGCTTGATACTCAATAGTGGCCAACTAGAGAGTTGTTGAAATCGTATAAAATTTAGACATTTTCAACAAACTCTCCGAATTGAGTGTGCCCTTCTTAGATAAACTTACAGCTTGATACTCATTGGTGCCCAAATAGAGAGTTGATGAAATCGTATAAAATTTAGACATTTTCAACAAACTTTCAGAATTTAGTGTGCCCCTCTTAGTTAAACTGATAGCTTGATAATCAAAGGTTGCCAAATAGAGAGTTGTTGAAATCGTATAAAAATTAGACATTTTCAACAAACTTTCCTATTTCAGTGTGCCCTTCTTAGTTCAACTGATACCTTGATACTCAATCGTAACCAACTAGAGAGTTGTTAAAATCGTATAAAATTTAGACATTTTCAACAATCTTTCAGAATTCAGTGTGCTCCTCTTAGTTAAACTTATAGCTTGATACTCAATAGTGGCCAACTAGAGAGTTGTTGAAATCGTATAAAATTTAGACATTTTCAACAAACTTCCAGAATACAGTGTGGCCTCTTAGTTAAATTTGCAGCTTCATACTGAATCATAGCCAAATAGAAAGTTGTTGAAATCGTATAAAATTTAGACATTTTCAACAAACTTTCAGAATTCAGTGTGCCCCTCTTAGTTAAACTTATAGCTTGATACTCAAAGGTGGCCAAATAGAGAGTAGTTGAAATTGTATAAAAATTAGGCATTTTCAACAAACTTTCAGGATTCAGTGAGCCCCTCTTAGTTGAACTTATAGCTTGATACTCATTGGTGCCCAAATAGAGAGTTGATGAAATCGTATAAAATTTAGACATTTTCAACAAACTTTCAGAATTTAGTGTGCCCCTCTTAGTTAAACTGATAGCTTGATAATCAAATGTTGCCAAATAGAGAGTTGTTGAAATCGTATAAAAATTAGACATTTTCAACAAACTTTCCTATTTCAGTGTGCCCTTCTTAGTTAAACTGATACCTTGATACTCAATCGTAACCAACTAGAGAGTTGTTAAAATCGTATAAAATTTAGACATTTTCAACAATCTTTCAGAATTCAGTGTGCTCCTCTTAGTTAAACTTATAGCTTGATACTCAAAGGTGGCCAAATAGAGAGTTGTTGAAATTGTATAAAATTTAGACATTTTCAACAAACTTTCAGTATTCAGTTTGCCCCTCTTAGTTAAATTTATAGCTTGATACTCAATAGTGGCCAACTAGAGAGTTGTTGAAATCGTATAAAATTTAGACATTTTCAACAAACTTCCAGAATACAGTGTGGCCTCTTAGTTAAATTTGCAGCTTCATACTGAATCATAGCCAAATAGAAAGTTGTTGAAATCGTATAAAATTTAGACATTTTCAACAAACTTTCAGAATTCAGTGCGCCCCTCTTAGTTAGACTTATAGCTTGATGCTCAATAGTGGCCAACTAGAGAGTCGTTGAAATCGTATAAAATTTAGACATTTTCAACAAACTTTCAGAATTCAGTGTGCCCCTCTTAGTTAAACTTATAGCTTGATACTCAAAGGTGGCCAAATAGAGAGTAGTTGAAATTGTATAAAAATTAGGCATTTTCAACAAACTTTCAGGATTCAGTGTGCCCCTCTTAGTTGAACTTATAGCTTGATACTCGATGGTGGCGAAATAGAGAGTTGGTGAAATCGTATAAAATTTAGACATTTTCAACAAACTTTCAGAATTCAGTGAGCCCCTTTTAGTTAAACTTATAGCTTGATACTCATAGGTGGCCAAATAGAGAGTTGTTGAAATCGTATAAAAATTAGACATTTTCAACAAACTTTCAGAATTGAGTGTGCCCTTCTTAGATAAACTTACAGCTTGATACTCAATGGTGCCCAAATAGAGAGTTGATGAAATCGTATAAAATTTAGACATTTTCAACAAACTTTCAGAATTCAGTGTGCCCCTCTTAGTTAAACTGATAGCTTGATAATCAAAGGTGGCCAAATAGAGAGTTGTTGAAATCGTATAAAAATTAGACATTTTCAACAAACTTTCCTATTTCAGTGTGCCCTTCTTAGTTCAACTGATACCTTGATACTCAATCGTAACCAACTAGAGAGTTGTTGAAATCGTATAAAATTTAGACATTTTCAACAAACTTCCAGAATAAAGTGTGCCCTCCTAGTTAAATTTGTAGCTTCATACTCAATCATAGCCAAATAGAAAGTTGTTGAAATCGTATAAAATTTAGACATTTTCAACAAACTTTCAGTATTCAGTTTGCCCCTCTTAGTTAAATTTATAGCTTGATACCCAATAGTGGCCAACTAGAGAGTTGTTGAAATCGTATAAAATTTAGACATTTTCAACAAACTTTCAGAATTCAGTGTGCCCCTCTTAGTTAAACTGATAGCTTGAAAATCAAAGGTGGCCAAATAGAGAGTTGTTGAAATCGTATAAAATTTAGACATTTTCAACAAACTTTCAGAATTCAGTGTGCCCCTTTTAGTTAAACTTATAGCTTGATACTCAATAGTGGCCAACTAGAGAGTTGTTGAAATCGTATAAAATGTAGACATTTTAAACAAACTTTCAGAATTCAGTGTGCCCCTCTTAGCTATACTTATAGCTTGATACTCAATAGTGGCCAACTAGAGAGTTTATGAAATCGTATAAAATTTAGACATTTTTAACAAACTTTCAGAATTCAGTGTGCCCCTCTTAGTTAAACTTATCGCTTGATACTCAATAGTGGCGAAAAAGAGAGTTGTTGAAATCGTATAAAATTTAGACATTTTCAACAAACTTTCAGAATTCAGTGTGCCCCTCTTAGTTAAACTTATAGCTTGATACTCAAAGGTGGCCAAATAGAGAGTTGTTGAAATCGTATAAAAATTAGACATTTTCAACAAACTTTCAGAATTCAGTGTGCCCTACTAAGATAAACTTATAGCTTGATACTCAGACATAGCCAAATAGAGAGTTGTTGAAATCGTATAAAATTTAGACATTTTCAACAAACTCTCCGAATTGAGTGTGCCCTTCTTAGATAAACTTACAGCTTGATACTCATTGGTGCCCAAATAGAGAGTTGATGAAATCGTATAAAATTTAGACATTTTCAACAAACTTTCAGAATTTAGTGTGCCCCTCTTAGTTAAACTGATAGCTTGATAATCAAAGGTTGCCAAATAGAGAGTTGTTGAAATCGTATAAAAATTAGACATTTTCAACAAACTTTCCTATTTCAGTGTGCCCTTCTTAGTTCAACTGATACCTTGATACTCAATCGTAACCAACTAGAGAGTTGTTAAAATCGTATAAAATTTAGACATTTTCAACAATCTTTCAGAATTCAGTGTGCTCCTCTTAGTTAAATTTATAGCTTGATACTCAATAGTGGCCAACTAGAGAGTTGTTGAAATCGTATAAAATTTAGACATTTTCAACAAACTTCCAGAATACAGTGTGGCCTCTTAGTTAAATTTGCAGCTTCATACTGAATCATAGCCAAATAGAAAGTTGTTGAAATCGTATAAAATTTAGACATTTTCAACAAACTTTCAGAATTCAGTGCGCCCCTCTTAGTTAGACTTATAGCTTGATGCTCAATAGTGGCCAACTAGAGAGTCGTTGAAATCGTATAAAATTTAGACATTTTCAACAAACTTTCAGAATTCAGTGTGCCCCTCTTAGTTAAACTTATAGCTTGATACTCAAAGGTGGCCAAATAGAGAGTTGTTGAAATCGTATAAAAATTAGACATTTTCAACAAACTTTCAGAATTCAGTGTGCACCTCTTAGTTAAACTGATAGCTTGATAATCAAAGGTGGCCAAATAGAGAGTTGTTGAAATTGTATAAAATTTAGACATTTTCAACAAACTTTCAGTATTCAGTTTGCCCCTCTTAGTTAAATTTATAGCTTGATACTCAATAGTGGCCAACTAGAGAGTTGTTGAAATCGTATAAAATTTAGACATTTTCAACAAACTCTCCGAAATGAGTGTGCCCTTCTTAGATAAACTTA
This sequence comes from Rhopilema esculentum, assembly GCF_057945365.1. Taxonomy (NCBI): domain Eukaryota; kingdom Metazoa; phylum Cnidaria; class Scyphozoa; order Rhizostomeae; family Rhizostomatidae; genus Rhopilema; species Rhopilema esculentum. Next base: position 3,837,065 of record NC_142834.1, on the reverse strand, counting down.
CAGCTTGATACTCAATAGTGGCCAACTAGAGAGTTGTTGAAATCGTATAAAATTTAGACATTTTCAACAAACTTTCTTAATTCAGCGTGCCCTTCCGAGTTTAACTTATAGGTTGATACTAAATGGTAGCCAAATGGAGAGTTGTTGAAAGCGTATAAAATTTAGACATTTTCAACAAACTTTCAGAATTCAGTGTGCCCCTCTTAGTTAAACTGATAGCTTGATAATCAAAGGTGGCCAAATAGAGAGTTGTTGAAATCGTATAAAAATTAGACATTTTCAACAAACTTTCCTATTTCAGTGTGCCCTTCTTAGTTCAACTGATACCTTGATACTCAATCGTAACCAAATAGAGAGTTGTTGAAATCGTATAAAATTTAGACATTTTCAACAAACTTCCAGAATACAGTGTGCCCTCTTAGTTAAATTTGTAGCTTCATACTCAATCATAGCCAAAAAGAAAGTTGTTGAAATCGTATAAAATTTAGACATTTTCAACAAACTTTCAGAATTCAGTGCGCCCCTCTTAGTTAAACTTATAGCTTAATGCTCAATAGTGGCCAACTAGAGAGTCGTTGAAATCGTATAAAATTTAGACATTTTCAACAAACTTTCAGAATTCAGTGTGCCCCTCTTAGTTAAACTGATAGCTTGAAAATCAAAGGTGGCCAAATAGAGAGTTGTTGAAATCGTATAAAATTTAGACATTTTCAACAAACTTTCAGAATTCAGTGTGCCCCTTTTAGTTAAACTTATAGCTTGATACTCAATAGTGGCCAACTAGAGAGTTGTTGAAATCGTATAAAATTTAGACATTTTAAACAAACTTTCAGAATTCAGTGTGCCCCTCTTAGCTATACTTATAGCTTGATACTCAATAGTGGCCAACTAGAGAGTTGTTGAAATCGTATAAAATTTAGACATTTTTAACAAACTTTCAGAATTCAGTGTGCCCCTCTTAGTTAAACTTATCGCTTGATACTCAATAGTGGCGAAAAAGAGAATTGGTGAAATCGTATAAAATTTAGACATTTTCAACAAACTTTCAGAATTCAGTGTGCCCCTCTTAGTTAAACTTATAGCTTGATACTCAAAGGTGGCCAAATAGAGAGTTGTTGAAATCGTATAAAAATTAGACATTTTCAACAAACTTTCAGAATTCAGTGTGCCCTACTAAGATAAACTTATAGCTTGATACTCAGACATAGCCAAATAGAGAGTTGTTGAAATCGTATAAAATTTAGACATTTTCAACAAACTCTCCGAATTGAGTGTGCCCTTCTTAGATAAACTTACAGCTTGATACTCATTGGTGCCCAAATAGAGAGTTGATGAAATCGTATAAAATTTAGACATTTTCAACAAACTTTCAGAATTTAGTGTGCCCCTCTTAGTTAAACTGATAGCTTGATAATCAAAGGTTGCCAAATAGAGAGTTGTTGAAATCGTATAAAAATTAGACATTTTCAACAAACTTTCCTATTTCAGTGTGCCCTTCTTAGTTCAACTGATACCTTGATACTCAATCGTAACCAACTAGAGAGTTGTTAAAATCGTATAAAATTTAGACATTTTCAACAATCTTTCAGAATTCAGTGTGCTCCTCTTAGTTAAATTTATAGCTTGATACTCAATAGTGGCCAACTAGAGAGTTGTTGAAATCGTATAAAATTTAGACATTTTCAACAAACTTCCAGAATACAGTGTGGCCTCTTAGTTAAATTTGCAGCTTCATACTGAATCATAGCCAAATAGAAAGTTGTTGAAATCGTATAAAATTTAGACATTTTCAACAAACTTTCAGAATTCAGTGCGCCCCTCTTAGTTAGACTTATAGCTTGATGCTCAATAGTGGCCAACTAGAGAGTCGTTGAAATCGTATAAAATTTAGACATTTTCAACAAACTTTCAGAATTCAGTGTGCCCCTCTTAGTTAAACTTATAGCTTGATACTCAAAGGTGGCCAAATAGAGAGTTGTTGAAATCGTATAAAAATTAGACATTTTCAACAAACTTTCAGAATTCAGTGTGCACCTCTTAGTTAAACTGATAGCTTGATAATCAAAGGTGGCCAAATAGAGAGTTGTTGAAATTGTATAAAATTTAGACATTTTCAACAAACTTTCAGTATTCAGTTTGCCCCTCTTAGTTAAATTTATAGCTTGATACTCAATAGTGGCCAACTAGAGAGTTGTTGAAATCGTATAAAATTTAGACATTTTCAACAAACTCTCCGAAATGAGTGTGCCCTTCTTAGATAAACTTACAGCTTGATACTCAATAGTGGCCAACTAGAGAGTTGTTGAAATCGTATAAAATTTAGACATTTTCAACAAACTTTCTTAATTCAGCGTGCCCTTCCGAGTTTAACTTATAGGTTGATACTAAATGGTAGCCAAATGGAGAGTTGTTGAAAGCGTATAAAATTTAGACATTTTCAACAAACTTTCAGAATTCAGTGTGCCCCTCTTAGTTAAACTGATAGCTTGATAATCAAAGGTGGCCAAATAGAGAGTTGTTGAAATCGTATAAAAATTAGACATTTTCAACAAACTTTCCTATTTCAGTGTGCCCTTCTTAGTTCAACTGATACCTTGATACTCAATCGTAACCAAATAGAGAGTTGTTGAAATCGTATAAAATTTAGACATTTTCAACAAACTTCCAGAATACAGTGTGCCCTCTTAGTTAAATTTGTAGCTTCATACTCAATCATAGCCAAAAAGAAAGTTGTTGAAATCGTATAAAATTTAGACATTTTCAACAAACTTTCAGAATTCAGTGCGCCCCTCTTAGTTAAACTTATAGCTTAATGCTCAATAGTGGCCAACTAGAGAGTCGTTGAAATCGTATAAAATTTAGACATTTTCAACAAACTTTCAGAATTCAGTGTGCCCCTCTTAGTTAAACTGATAGCTTGAAAATCAAAGGTGGCCAAATAGAGAGTTGTTGAAATCGTATAAAATTTAGACATTTTCAACAAACTTTCAGAATTCAGTGTGCCCCTTTTAGTTAAACTTATAGCTTGATACTCAATAGTGGCCAACTAGAGAGTTGTTGAAATCGTATAAAATTTAGACATTTTAAACAAACTTTCAGAATTCAGTGTGCCCCTCTTAGCTATACTTATAGCTTGATACTCAATAGTGGCCAACTAGAGAGTTGTTGAAATCGTATAAAATTTAGACATTTTTAACAAACTTTCAGAATTCAGTGTGCCCCTCTTAGTTAAACTTATCGCTTGATACTCAATAGTGGCGAAAAAGAGAATTGGTGAAATCGTATAAAATTTAGACATTTTCAACAAACTTTCAGAATTCAGTGTGCCCCTCTTAGTTAAACTTATAGCTTGATACTCAAAGGTGGCCAAATAGAGAGTTGTTGAAATCGTATAAAAATTAGACATTTTCAACAAACTTTCAGAATTCAGTGTGCCCTACTAAGATAAACTTATAGCTTGATACTCAGACATAGCCAAATAGAGAGTTGTTGAAATCGTATAAAATTTAGACATTTTCAACAAACTCTCCGAATTGAGTGTGCCCTTCTTAGATAAACTTACAGCTTGATACTCATTGGTGCCCAAATAGAGAGTTGATGAAATCGTATAAAATTTAGACATTTTCAACAAACTTTCAGAATTTAGTGTGCCCCTCTTAGTTAAACTGATAGCTTGATAATCAAAGGTTGCCAAATAGAGAGTTGTTGAAATCGTATAAAAATTAGACGTTTTCAACAAACTTTCCTATTTCAGTGTGCCCTTCTTAGTTCAACTGATACCTTGATACTCAATCGTAACCAACTAGAGAGTTGTTAAAATCGTATAAAATTTAGACATTTTCAACAAACTTCCAGAATACAGTGTGGCCTCTTAGTTAAATTTGCAGCTTCATACTGAATCATAGCCAAATAGAAAGTTGTTGAAATCGTATAAAATTTAGACATTTTCAACAAACTTTCAGAATTCAGTGCGCCCCTCTTAGTTAGACTTATAGCTTGATGCTCAATAGTGGCCAACTAGAGAGTCGTTGAAATCGTATAAAATTTAGACATTTTCAACAAACTTTCAGAATTCAGTGTGCCCCTCTTAGTTAAACTTATAGCTTGATACTCAAAGGTGGCCAAATAGAGAGTAGTTGAAATTGTATAAAAATTAGGCATTTTCAACAAACTTTCAGGATTCAGTGTGCCCCTCTTAGTTGAACTTATAGCTTGATACTCGATGGTGGCGAAATAGAGAGTTGGTGAAATCGTATAAAATTTAGACATTTTCAACAAACTTTCAGAATTCAGTGAGCCCCTTTTAGTTAAACTTATAGCTTGATACTCAATAGTGGCCAACTAGAGAGTTGTTGAAATCGTATAAAAATTAGACATTTTCAACAAACTTTCAGAATTCAGTGTGCACTACTAAGATAAACTTATAGCTTGATACTCAGACATAGCCAAATAGAGAGTTGTTGAAATCGTATAAAATTTAGACATTTTCAACACACTTTCCGAATTGAGTGTGCCCTTCTTAGATAAACTTACAGCTTGATACTCAATGGTGCCCAAATAGAGAGTTGATGAAATCGTATAAAATTTAGACATTTTCAACAAACTTTCAGAATTCAGTGTGCCCCTCTTAGTTAAACTTATAGCTTGATACTCAAAGGTGGCCAAATAGAGAGTTGTTGAAATCGTATAAAAATTAGACATTTTCAACAAACTTTCAGAATTCAGTGTGCCCTACTAAGATAAACTTATAGCTTGATACTCAGACATAGCCAAATAGAGAGTTGTTGAAATCGTATAAAATTTAGACATTTTTAACAAACTTTCAGAATTCAGTGTGCCCCTCTTAGTTAAACTTATCGCTTGATACTCAATAGTGGCGAAAAAGAGAATTGGTGAAATCGTATAAAATTTAGACATTTTCAACAAACTTTCAGAATTCAGTGTGCCCCTCTTAGTTAAACTTATAGCTTGATACTCAAAGGTGGCCAAATAGAGAGTTGTTGAAATCGTATAAAAATTAGACATTTTCAACAAACTTTCAGAATTCAGTGTGCCCTACTAAGATAAACTTATAGCTTGATACTCAGACATAGCCAAATAGAGAGTTGTTGAAATCGTATAAAATTTAGACATTTTCAACAAACTCTCCGAATTGAGTGTGCCCTTCTTAGATAAACTTACAGCTTGATACTCATTGGTGCCCAAATAGAGAGTTGATGAAATCGTATAAAATTTAGACATTTTCAACAAACTTTCAGAATTTAGTGTGCCCCTCTTAGTTAAACTGATAGCTTGATAATCAAAGGTTGCCAAATAGAGAGTTGTTGAAATCGTATAAAAATTAGACGTTTTCAACAAACTTTCCTATTTCAGTGTGCCCTTCTTAGTTCAACTGATACCTTGATACTCAATCGTAACCAACTAGAGAGTTGTTAAAATCGTATAAAATTTAGACATTTTCAACAAACTTCCAGAATACAGTGTGGCCTCTTAGTTAAATTTGCAGCTTCATACTGAATCATAGCCAAATAGAAAGTTGTTGAAATCGTATAAAATTTAGACATTTTCAACAAACTTTCAGAATTCAGTGCGCCCCTCTTAGTTAGACTTATAGCTTGATGCTCAATAGTGGCCAACTAGAGAGTCGTTGAAATCGTATAAAATTTAGACATTTTCAACAAACTTTCAGAATTCAGTGTGCCCCTCTTAGTTAAACTTATAGCTTGATACTCAAAGGTGGCCAAATAGAGAGTAGTTGAAATTGTATAAAAATTAGGCATTTTCAACAAACTTTCAGGATTCAGTGTGCCCCTCTTAGTTGAACTTATAGCTTGATACTCGATGGTGGCGAAATAGAGAGTTGGTGAAATCGTATAAAATTTAGACATTTTCAACAAACTTTCAGAATTCAGTGAGCCCCTTTTAGTTAAACTTATAGCTTGATACTCAATAGTGGCCAACTAGAGAGTTGTTGAAATCGTATAAAAATTAGACATTTTCAACAAACTTTCAGAATTCAGTGTGCACTACTAAGATAAACTTATAGCTTGATACTCAGACATAGCCAAATAGAGAGTTGTTGAAATCGTATAAAATTTAGACATTTTCAACACACTTTCCGAATTGAGTGTGCCCTTCTTAGATAAACTTACAGCTTGATACTCAATGGTGCCCAAATAGAGAGTTGATGAAATCGTATAAAATTTAGACATTTTCAACAAACTTTCAGAATTCAGTGTGCCCCTCTTAGTTAAACTGATAGCTTGATAATCAAAGGTGGCCAAATAGAGAGTTGTTGAAATAGTATAAAAATTAGACATTTTCAACAAACTTTCCTATTTCAGTGTGCCCTTCTTAGTTCAACTGATACCTTGATACTCAATCGTAACCAAATAGAGAGTTGTTGAAATCGTATAAAATTTAGACATTTTCAACAAACTTCCAGAATACAGTGTGCCCTCTTAGTTAAATTTGTAGCTTCATACTCAATCATAGCCAAAAAGAAAGTTGTTGAAATCGTATAAAATTTAGACATTTTCAACAAACTTTCAGAATTCAGTGTGCCCCTTTTAGTTAAACTTATAGCTTGATACTCAATAGTGGCCAACTAGAGAGTTGTTGAAATCGTATAAAATTTAGACATTTTAAACAAACTTTCAGAATTCAGTGTGCCCCTCTTAGCTATACTTATAGCTTGATACTCAATAGTGGCCAACTAGAGAGTTGTTGAAATCGTATAAAATTTAGACATTTTTAACAAACTTTCAGAATTCAGTGTGCCCCTCTTAGTTAAACTTATCGCTTGATACTCAATAGTGGCGAAAAAGAGAATTGGTGAAATCGTATAAAATTTAGACATTTTCAACAAACTTTCAGAATTCAGTGTGCCCCTCTTAGTTAAACTTATAGCTTGATACTCAAAGGTGGCCAAATAGAGAGTTGTTGAAATCGTATAAAAATTAGACATTTTCAACAAACTTTCAGAATTCAGTGTGCCCTACTAAGATAAACTTATAGCTTGATACTCAGACATAGCCAAATAGAGAGTTGTTGAAATCGTATAAAATTTAGACATTTTCAACAAACTCTCCGAATTGAGTGTGCCCTTCTTAGATAAACTTACAGCTTGATACTCATTGGTGCCCAAATAGAGAGTTGATGAAATCGTATAAAATTTAGACATTTTCAACAAACTTTCAGAATTTAGTGTGCCCCTCTTAGTTAAACTGATAGCTTGATAATCAAAGGTGGCCAAATAGAGAGTTGTTGAAATCGTATAAAAATTAGACATTTTCAACCAATTTTCCTATTTCAGTGTGCCCTTCTTAGTTCAACTGATACCTTGATACTCAATCGTAACCAACTAAAGAGTTGTTGAAATCGTATAAAATTTAGACATATTCAACAAACCTCCAGAATACAGTGTGCCCTCCTAGTTAAATTTGTAGCTTCATACTCAATCATAGCCAAATAGAAAGTTGTTGAAATCGTATAAAATTTAGACATTTTCAACAAACTTTCAGTATTCAGTTTGCCCCTCTTAGTTAAATTTATAGCTTGATACCCAATAGTGGCCAACTAGAGAGTTGTTGAAATCGTATAAAATTTAGACATTTTCAACAAACTTTCAGAATTCAGTGTGCCCTACTAAGATAAACTTATAGCTTGATACTTAGACATAGCCAAATAGAGAGTTGTTGAAATCGTATAAAATTTAGACATTTTCAACACACTTTCCAAATTTAGTGTGCCCTTCTTAGATAAACTTACAGCTTGATACTCAATGGTGCCCAAATAGAGAGTTGATGAAATCGTATAAAATTTAGACATTTTCAACAAACTTTCAGAATTCAGTGTGCCCCTCTTAGTTAAACTGATAGCTTGATAATCAAAGGTGGCCAAATAGAGAGTTGTTGAAATCGTATAAAAATTAGACATTTTCAACCAATTTTCCTATTTCAGTGTGCCCTTCTTAGTTCAACTGATACCTTGATACTCAATCGTAACCAACTAGAGAGTTGTTGAAATCGTATAAAATTTAGACATTTTCAACAAACTTCCAGAATACAGTGTGCCCTCCTAGTTAAATTTGTAGCTTCATACTCAATCATAGCCAAATAGAAAGTTGTTGAAATCGTATAAAATTTAGACATTTTCAACAAACTTTCAGTATTCAGTTTGCCCCTCTTAGTTAAATTTATAGCTTGATGCCCAATAGTGGCCAACTAGAGAGTTGTTGAAATCGTATAAAATTTAGACATTTTCAACAAACTTTCAGAATTCAGTGTGCCCCTCTTAGTTAAACTGATAGCTTGAAAATCAAAGGTGGCCAAATAGAGAGTTGTTGAAATCGTATAAAATTTAGACATTTTCAACAAACTTTCAGAATTCAGTGTGCCCCTTTTAGTTAAACTTATAGCTTGATACTCAATAGTGGCCAACTAGAGAGTTGTTGAAATCGTATAAAATTTAGACATTTTCAACAAACTTTCAGAATTCAGTGTGCCCCTCTTAGTTAAACTGATAGCTTGATAATCAAAGGTGGCCAAATAGAGAGTTGTTGAAATCGTATAAAAATTAGACATTTTCAACAAACTTTCCTATTTCAGTGTGCCCTTCTTAGTTCAACTGATACCTTGATACTCAATCGTAACCAACTAGAGAGTTGTTGAAATCGTATAAAATTTAGACATTTTCAACAAACTTTCAGAATTCAGTGTGCCCCTCTTAGTTAAACTGATAGCTTGATAATCAAAGGTGGCCAAATAGAGAGTTGTTGAAATCGTATAAAAATTAGACATTTTCAACCAATTTTCCTATTTCAGTGTGCCCTTCTTAGTTCAACTGATACCTTGATACTCAATCGTAACCAACTAGAGAGTTGTTGAAATCGTATAAAATTTAGACATTTTCAACAAACTTCCAGAATACAGTGTGCCCTCCTAGTTAAATTTGTAGCTTCATACTCAATCATAGCCAAATAGAAAGTTGTTGAAATCGTATAAAATTTAGACATTTTCAACAAACTTTCAGTATTCAGTTTGCCCCTCTTAGTTAAATTTATAGCTTGATACCCAATAGTGGCCAACTAGAGAGTTGTTGAAATCGTATAAAATTTAGACATTTTCAACAAACTTTCAGAATTCAGTGTGCCCTACTAAGATAAACTTATAGCTTGATACTTAGACATAGCCAAATAGAGAGTTGTTGAAATCGTATAAAATTTAGACATTTTCAACACACTTTCCGAATTTAGTGTGCCCTTCTTAGATAAACTTACAGCTTGATACTCAATGGTGCCCAAATAGAGAGTTGATGAAATCGTATAAAATTTAGACATTTTCAACAAACTTTCAGAATTCAGTGTGCCCCTCTTAGTTAAACTGATAGCTTGATAATCAAAGGTGGCCAAATAGAGAGTTGTTGAAATCGTATAAAAATTAGACATTTTCAACAAACTTTCCTATTTCAGTGTGCCCTTCTTAGTTCAACTGATACCTTGATACTCAATCGTAACCAACTAGAGAGTTGTTGAAATCGTATAAAATTTAGACATTTTCAACAAACTTCCAGAATACAGTGTGCCCTCCTAGTTAAATTTGTAGCTTCATACTCAATCATAGCCAATTAGAAAGTTGTTGAAATCGTATAAAATTTAGACATTTTCAACAAACTTTCAGTATTCAGTTTGCCCCTCTTAGTAAAACTTATAGCTTGATACCCAATAGTGGCCAACTAGAGAGTTGTTGAAATCGTATAAAATTTAGACATTTTCAACAAACTTTCCTATTTCAGTGTGCCCTTCTTAGTTCAACTGATACCTTGATACTCAATCGTAACCAACTAGAGAGTTGTTGAAATCGTATAAAATTTAGACATTTTCAACAAACTTTCAGAATTCAGTGTGCCCCTCTTAGTTAAACTGATAGCTTGAGAATCAAAGGTGGCCAAATAGAGAGTTGTTGAAATCGTATAAAAATTAGACATTTTCAACAAACTTTCCTATTTCAGTGTGCCCTTCTTAGTTCAACTGATACCTTGATACTCAATCGTAACCAACTAGAGAGTTGTTGAAATCGTATAAAATTTAGACATTTTCAACAAACTTCCAGAATACAGTGTGCCCTCTTAGTTAAATTTGTAGCTTCATACTCAATCATAGCCAAATAGAGAGTTGTTGAAATCGTATAAAATTTAGACATTTTCAACAAACTTTCAGTATTCAGTTTGCCCCTCTTAGTTAAATTTATAGCTTGATACTCAATAGTGGCCTACTAGTGAGTTGTTGAAATCGTATAAAATTTAGACATTTTCAACAAACTTCCAGAATACAGTGTGCCCTCTTAGTAAAATTTGTAGCTTCATACTCAATCATAGCCAAATAGAGAGTTGTTGAAATCGTATAAAAATTAGACATTTTCAACAAACTTTCCTATTTCAGTGTGCCCTTCTTAGTTCAACTGATACCTTGATACTCAATCGTAACCAACTAGAGAGTTGTTGAAATCGTATAAAATTTAGACATTTTCAACAAACTTCCAGAATACAGTGTGCCCTCTTAGTTAAATTTGTAGCTTCATACTCAATCATAGCCAAATAGAGAGTTGTTGAAATCGTATAAAATTTAGACATTTTCAACAAACTTTCAGTATTCAGTTTGCCCCTCTTAGTTAAATTTATAGCTTGATACTCAATAGTGGCCTACTAGTGAGTTGTTGAAATCGTATAAAATTTAGACATTTTCAACAAACTTCCAGAATACAGTGTGCCCTCTTAGTAAAATTTGTAGCTTCATACTCAATCATAGCCAAATAGAAAGTTGTTGAAATCGTATAAAATTTAGACATTTTCAACAAACTTCCAGAATACAGTGTGCCCTCTTAGTTAAATTTGTAGCTTCATACTCAATCATAGCCAAATAGAAAGTTGTTGAAATCGTATAAAATTTAGACATTTTCAACAAACTTTCAGTATTCAGTTTGCCCCTCTTAGTTAAATTTATAGCTTGATACTCAATAGTGGCCAACTAGAGAGTTGTTGAAATCGTATAAAATTTAGACATTTTCAACAAACTTCCAGAATACAGTGTGCCTTCTTAGTAAAATTTGTAGCTTCATACTCAATCATAGCCAAATAGAAAGTTGTTGAAATCGTATAAAATTTAGACATTTTCAACAAACTTCCAGAATACAGTGTGCCCTCTTAGTTAAATTTGTAGCTTCATACTCAATCATAGCCAAATAGAAAGTTGTTGAAATCGTATAAAATTTAGACATTTTCAACAAACTTCCAGAATACAGTGTGCCCTTTTAGTTAAATTTGTAGCTTCATACTCAATCATAGCCAAATAGAAAGTTGTTGAAATCGTATAAAATTTAGACTTTTTCAACAAACTTTCAGTATTCAGTTTGCCCCTCTTAGTTAAATTTATAGCTTGATACTCAATAGTGGCCAACTAAAGAGTTGTTGAAATCGTATAAAATTTAGACATTTTCAACAAACTTCCAGAATACAGTGTGCCCTCTTAATTAAATTTGTAGCTTCATACTCAATCATAGCCAAATAGAAAGTTGTTGAAATCGTATAAAATTTAGACGTTTTCAACAAACTTCCAGAATACAGTGTGCCCTCTTAGTTAAATTTGTAGCTTCATACTCAATCATAGCCAAATAGAAAGTTGTTGAAATCGTATAAAATTTAGACATTTTCAACAAACTTTCAGTATTCAGTTTGCCCCTCTTAGTTAAATTTATAGCTTGATACTCAATAGTGGCCAACTAGAGAGTTGTTGAAATCGTATAAAATTTAGACATTTTCAACAAACTTTCAGAATTCAGTGTGCCCCTCTTCGTTAAACTTATAGCTTGATACTCAATAGTGGCCAACTAGAGAGTTGTTGAAATCGTATAAAATTTAGACATTTTCAACAAACTTTCAGAATTCAGTGTGCCCCTCTTAGTTAAACTTATAGCTTGATACTCAATAGTGGCCAACTAGAGAGTTGTTGAAATCGTATAAAATTTAGACATTTTCAACAAACTTTCAGAATTCAGTGTGCCCCTCTTAGTTAAACTTATAGCTTGATACTAAAAGGTGGCCAAATAGAGAGTTGTTGAAATCGTATAAAATTTAGACATTTCCAACAAATTTTCAGAATTCAGTGTGCCCCTCTTAGTTAAACTTATAGCTTGATACTCAATAGTGGCCAACTAGAGAGTTGTTGAAATCGTATAAAATTTAGACTCTTTCAATAAACTTTCAGAATTCAGTGTGCCCCTCTTAGTTAAACTTATAGCTTGATACTAAAAGGTGGCCAAATAGAGAGTTGTTGAAATCGTATAAAATTTATACATTTTCAACAAACTTTCAGAATTCAGTGTGCCCCTCTTAGTTAAACTTATAGCTTGATACTCAATAGTGGCCAACTAGAGAGTTGTTGAAATCGTATAAAATTTAGACATTTTCAACAAACTTTCAGAATTCAGTGTGCCCCTCTTAGTTAAACTTATAGCTTGATACTCAATAGTGGCCAACTAGAGAGTTGTTGAAATCGTTTAAAATTTAGACATTTTCAACAAACTTTCAGAATTCAGTGTGCCCCTCTTAGTTAAACTTATAGCTTGATACTAAAAGGTGGCCAAATAGAGAGTTGTTGAAATCGTATAAAATTTAGACATTTTCAACAAACTTTCACAATTCAGTGTGCCCCTCTTAGTTAAACTTATAGCTTGATACTCAATAGTGGCCAACTAGAGAGTTGTTGAAATCGTATAAAATTTAGACATTTTCAACAAACTTTCAGAATTCAGTGTGCCCCTCTTAGTTAAACTTATAGCTTGATACTAAAAGGTGGCCAAATAGAGAGTTGTTGAAATCGTATAAAATTTAGACATTTCCAACAAATTTTCAGAATTCAGTGTGCCCCTCTTAGTTAAACTTATAGCTTGATACTCAATAGTGGCCAACTAGAGAGTTGTTGAAATCGTATAAAATTTAGACTCTTTCAATAAACTTTCAGAATTCAGTGTGCCCCTCTTAGTTAAACTTATAGCTTGATACTCAATAGTGACCAACTAGAGAGTTGTTGAAATCGTATAAAATTTAGACATTTTCAACAAACTTTCAGAATTCAGTGTGCCCCTCTTCGTTAAACTTAAAGCTTGATACTCAATAGTGGCCAACTAGAGAGTTGTTGAAATCGTATAAAATTTAGACATTTTCAACAAACTTTCAGAATTCAGTGTGCCCTTCTTAGTTAAACTTATAGCTTGATACTCAATAGTGGCCAACTAGAGAGTTGTTGAAATCGTATAAAATTTAGACATTTTCAACAAACTTTCAGAATTCAGTGTGCCCCTCTTAGTTAAACTTATAGCTTGATACTAAAAGGTGGCCAAATAGAGAGTTGTTGAAATCGTATAAAATTTAGACATTTCCAACAAATTTTCAGAATTCAGTGTGCCCCTCTTAGTTAAACTTATAGCTTGATACTCAATAGTGGCCAACTAGAGAGTTGTTGAAATCGTATAAAATTTAGACTCTTTCAATAAACTTTCAGAATTCAGTGTGCCCCTCTTAGTTAAACTTATAGCTTGATACTCAATAGTGACCAACTAGAGAGTTGTTGAAATCGTATAAAATTTAGACATTTTCAACAAACTTTCAGAATTCAGTGTGCCCCTCTTCGTTAAACTTAAAGCTTGATACTCAATAGTGGCCAACTAGAGAGTTGTTGAAATCGTATAAAATTTAGACATTTTCAACAAACTTTCAGAATTCAGTGTGCCCTTCTTAGTTAAACTTATAGCTTGATACTCAATAGTGGCCAACTAGAGAGTTGTTGAAATCGTATAAAATTTAGACATTTTCAACAAACTTTCAGAATTCAGTGTGCCCCTCTTAGTTAAACTTATAGCTTGATACTAAAAGGTGGCCAAATAGAGAGTTGTTGAAATCGTATAAAATTTAGACATTTCCAACAAATTTTCAGAATTCAGTGTGCCCCTCTTAGTTAAACTTATAGCTTGATACTCAATAGTGGCCAACTAGAGAGTTGTTGAAATCGTATAAAATTTAGACATTTTCAACAAACTTTCAGAATTCAGTGTGCCCCTCTTAGTTAAACTTATAGCTTGATACTAAAAGGTGGCCAAATAGAGAGTTGTTGAAATCGTATAAAATTTAGACATTTCCAACAAATTTTCAGAATTCAGTGTGCCCCTCTTAGTTAAACTTATAGCTTGATACTCAATAGTGGCCAACTAGAGAGTTGTTGAAATCGTATAAAATTTAGACTCTTTCAATAAACTTTCAGAATTCAGTGTGCCCCTCTTAGTTAAACTTATAGCTTGATACTCAATAGTGACCAACTAGAGAGTTGTTGAAATCGTATAAAATTTAGACATTTTCAACAAACTTTCAGAATTCAGTGTGCCCCTCTTCGTTAAACTTAAAGCTTGATACTCAATAGTGGCCAACTAGAGAGTTGTTGAAATCGTATAAAATTTAGACATTTTCAACAAACTTTCAGAATTCAGTGTGCCCTTCTTAGTTAAACTTATAGCTTGATACTCAATAGTGGCCAACTAGAGAGTTGTTGAAATCGTATAAAATTTAGACATTTTCAACAAACTTTCAGAATTCAGTGTGCCCCTCTTAGTTAAACTTATAGCTTGATACTAAAAGGTGGCCAAATAGAGAGTTGTTGAAATCGTATAAAATTTAGACATTTCCAACAAACTTTCAGAATTCAGTGTGCCCCTCTTAGTTAAACTTATAGCTTGATACTCAATAGTGGCCAACTAGAGAGTTGGTGAAATCGTATAAAATTTAGACATTTCCAACAAACTTTCAGAATTCAGTGTGTCCCTCTTAGTTAAACTTATAGCTTGATGCTTAAAGGTGGCTAAATAGAGAGTTGTTGAAATCGTATAAAAATTAGACATTTTCAACAAACTTTCAGAATTAAGTGTGCCCTCCTTAGTTTAACTGATAGCTTAATACTCAATGGTGGCCAGATAGAGAGTTGTTGAAATCGTATAAAATTTAGACATTTTCAACAAACTTTAAGAATTAAGTGTGCCCTTCTTAGTTTAACTGATAGCTTAATACTCAATGGTGGCCAGATAGAGAGTTGTCGAAATCGTATAAAATTTAGACATTGTCAACAAACTTTCATAATTAAGTGTGCCCTTCTTAGTTTAACTTATAGCTCGATACTCAAACATAGCCAAATAGAGAGTTGTTGAAATCGTATAAAATTTAGACATTTTCAACAAACTTTCAGCATCCAGTCTGCCCTTCTTAAATAAACTTATAGCTTGATACTCAATGGTGGCCAAATAGAGAGTTGTTGAATAAAGTGATAAATTTCAATGACACTAAAGATCAGCATTATGGAGGATCGCCAATTTGGAGTTAAATAAAAAAGTGTTGCGATCGTATAAAATAAGTAAAAAATGTCGATCAACTTAAAAATGAACACTACGGATCATTGCTTAATCGGAGGCAAAAATAGAATTGTTTAAAGTGTATAAAATTTAGACATTATCAATTTTCTATCCAAAATTAGTATTACCTTTCTAATTCATTCTATAGTTTGATATTATGTATATGATGAAATAAGAAAAAGCCGATCAAGCTAAAGATGAACATTGCTATTGTGCCCCTTATAAGAGCTTGATAGATGTTTTATGAAATCTTATTAAATCTGGAAAATTTCAACAAACTATCAATGTTTTGATATGGCAAATATTTGAGTCGGGTTCTTCCAACAACATTACAACAACGTAAATAATCAAATCTTAAATACTGCACATTGCTTTATTTTTTTCTTTCCATGACCTGTTGATTTTAAGATATTCAGCATACTTCTCCTTCACTATTCGTTCTTATTTGTATCCTGTAGCAAAATATTTAAAGTGTGCTTTCAAACGAATGTATAACTTAAAGGGTTTTTGTTTTTAACTACAGTATCTAATTTATGTTTGTAGTTGAATCATCTGTTTATAAATTGTATTTATTTTTTGCCCCGTCTGTGTTAGACGATTGGCATCGACAAAAAAGTTGGGATGAGATGGAGGATGTCATTTTACTATGACTAAAAAAATTGGGTAATCAAGACAATTTATATTTTCTACTAGGACTGTTATTTCAGATTATTCATTCTGGGTATGGGACTGTTAAATATGTTAGCGAAAGACTGCCCCTAACAATAAAACAGAATCTAAAAATTATATTTTACAAAATAGATACTGTGGAATAAGAATTGGGGAAGCAAGGATTCATTGGCTTTATGCTACTTTTTCATACCCTTTAAACTATACCCTCGTATTTATGAACAACTTCTCTTTTATAACGTATGGAGGACATTTAAAAATGGAGTAAATCTTTATATTTATGCCATATGGTTGAAAATATATAGTGCTCTATACTGACCGGGTGTTTTGGAGAAGTAGTTTAAACCCCACGGCAATTTTTGTCCAGTTTAATTTCTAGGGCGCTGGACGTTCGCCCCGACTCAGTTGCCCCATTGGCGAAAACAGCCAACACCACGAGAAGGCGGGGATGAGCTGCAGAGGAGAGGCTATATGTTGCGCTAGGCATTTCTCACTGTTTACTGTGAGACCTATATCACTCTGCCTTGAAGGCCAAAAAAAGGTTCCTCGTCGGGGGCTAGCCAACGAAGGTATCCCTTTGTCTCCTAGGAATACCCTCTATCTGACAAGCGTTGTGTGCAACGTCAATAGACGGAGACCGGCACCACAAGTCAGAGTACAGGCTAGCCCCCACCATATCCCTTTGTCTCCTTCGGGATACCATTCTGACAGTGTTGTGTGCGACGTCAATAGACGGAGACCGGCACCACTTATCAGAAGGAGGAACTGAAGGCTCATTGGCGCCATTCAGTTTTATATGTGGCAGAGGGATTGTTTGAAACTAACCAATAAAAATGAACGATATTAAAATAACAATATGGGATCCTGTCAATCATGCTGGCTTGTTGTTCTTATCAACCAATCATATCATTGTAAAGAGGGTGAGGCAAGAATGCTTTGCCATGAAAGACCGCCAAAACAGAGACCTTCGAAAAGCCCGCCAAATTTCGTTGAACAGAGTCCCGCCATGATATTTTGAAGATTTATTTTCTGTGAAATCCTTGGTTTACTCAGTGATTCTGTAAACTCTTACCAATAAACGGAAAATGAGGTAAAGAACGTTTATTCTCTTCTTGGACATTGATTTATTTATCTATTTAAAGGTGAAATTTGAATTCCTGATCTATCTGCTTCTTGTTGTCGCTAAACACAAAGCTTGTGTTGTAATTAAACATGGCCGACAATTTAAGCCAATGCATTGAAGCCCCCCGGTAGAAGGGCAGGGTTGCAGCTTATACAGTTGCTTCGCTTTTGTATTTGTAAATATCACTTTCACCCCAATGCCATATGTATTCAGCAATAAAGAACAGCCTAAAGCAATTCACGATAACAAAGTTTCACGAAATAAGAACCACAATTAGGTATTATTGTTTCGTATTATGAAAGTCTAGTATAAAATAGATTTGAAACTTATAGAAAGACTATGATGGATAACAGTTTGTAAATCAGATTGTTTTACTGATTGACTTTTGTACGAATACCCTAAACATGGAACCAAGTAATGTTTTGAATTTTATTTGGCCTTTTTATCTTATTGATCATAAATAAATTTCCAAGACAAAGATTTGTAAATAGACTGTTTTGTCACCTATCCTCGTCCAGTGCTTTACTGGTATACCATTTTGTATCTCAAATTTTTAATGTTCAATTTTATTTATATATTTGTCTTGTATTTCTTGAGTTTTTATAGCTCTTATAACGTCCAAAACTAGATTGAAACAGTATTGATTGATAAGCTTTGAAATAGGATGGCACAGGACACTTAGAAATTATTATCCTCTTGTCATACGTAGAGCAAATTTTACTTTGTAAAGGGATATTCATCCTCTAAAGGAAAAACATTATTATTCAAGAGAGGCAACGTGGGAAATTTATGATGCGGCGGTATCAAAATCGTCTGCCAACGCAGAAAGGGAAACGTAGTTTAGCCAGTGGTGAAAACTGGTTTTAAATGATGGCCCTGCCCAGGAAGAGAAGGTCTGAGGTCTAATATTCACCACATTGACAAGATCCTAGGCAGTAATCGCAAGCTGTTTTTAATAATTATAACCCATGGACACATTTTCTCTTGTGTTAATAAATCAATGCAGGTTTCACTGAACGGTGCTACAAAAAGTGTCATGCAAAATTGTTATTTATTGGACTTAGATAGTATTTATATCCTGCAGATATAGAAAATCAATTTTGAAATTAAAACAACATTAAGAACATCCAGGCACGGACCGAGATACAGGGGGGGGGGGGGCAAGACGGCTTTACCCCCCAAATATTACAAGAAGTTAAGCTGTATGAGAAAAATAGTGTTATTTTGAAAAATATGGCTGTTTTCACACTTATCTATCAGGGCTGGCCCCTAAAACAAAAAATTGTATCATTGTGTTTGAACCCGAGCCTGGAGTTGTCCAAAAAATAAGAGCATCAAGCGTCGGCAAAAATTAGTTGTTCTTATAACAAAATGTTACCTTTTTAGTTCACCTTCAAGTTTGACATTTATCAATTGAATAAAGTTATGAATATCGATCCAACTAAACATGAACATTTCAGTGTTACATTTTTATTTTGTATTATGTTTTGACATTTAACAAATTAGTGAAGTAAAAAATGTCCATCAAATTAAACATGAACATTATGGAGGATCGCTATATCGGAGCCAAATGGAACATTGTTAAAATTGTATAAAATTTAGACATTTTCGACAAACTCTACACGTTCAGTTTTAAATTTTTAGTTTATGTTAAATTTTGATATTTATCAATCGGAGCCAAATGGAACATTGTTAAAATTGCATAAAATTTAGACATTTTTAACAAACTCTACACGTTCAGTTTTACAATTTTTAGTTTAGGTTATTTTTTTTATTTATCAATTTAAATAAGTAAAAAATGTCGATCAAATTAAACATGAACATTACGGAAAATGGCTCAATAATAGCCAAATAGAAAATGTTCATATCGTATAAAATTTAGACATTTTCAACAAACACTCCAAAATCTGTGTTACCTTCCTAGTTCAACTTATAGTTTTATACTCAATTGTAACCGAATAGAAAAATTGTTGAAATAGTATAAAACTTAGACATTTTCAGCAAACTATATGAAATCAGTGTTACCTTCTTAGTTCAACTGATAGTTTGATATTTATCAACTGACTAAATTTATAAATGTCAATCAATCTAAAGATGAACATTAAGGGGGATCGCTGAATCAAAGCTACACAAAAAATTGTTGAAATCGTACAAAGTTAGACATTTTCACTTAACTATCCAAAATCAGTTTTACTTTCTTGAATCATTTTATAATTTCATATTTATCAATTGAATAATGATATAAACGTCGATCAATCTAA
This sequence comes from Rhopilema esculentum, assembly GCF_057945365.1. Classification (NCBI taxonomy): domain Eukaryota; kingdom Metazoa; phylum Cnidaria; class Scyphozoa; order Rhizostomeae; family Rhizostomatidae; genus Rhopilema; species Rhopilema esculentum. The sequence goes on along the minus strand of NC_142834.1, from coordinate 3,817,563 downwards.
GGATGAGCATTATGGAGGATTGCTCATGTCGCTGCTAAACAAAAATTATCGGCCATGTTTAAATGCAACACAAGCTTTGTGTATAGCAAGCACAAGAAGCAGATATATCAGGAATTCGAGTGTGAGATTGACAGAGTATAACAAAGCATATGTTCGAGACGTGAAATAAGGCTCTAAGAGTAACCAATTTTTTATTTACTGGTAAGAGTTTACAGTTTTACTGTGTTAACCAAGGATTTCACAGATAATAAATCTTCATAATAACATGGCTGTACTCTGTCTAACGGAAATTTGGTAAGCTTTTCGTAGCTCTCTGTTTTGGCTGTCTTTCATGGCAAAGCATTCTTGCCTCACCCTCTTTACAATGATATGATTGGTTGATGAAAACCACCTTCCAGCTTGATTGAGAGGATCCAATATTGCTAGTAAAATACCGTTTATTCTAATTTGTTAGTTTCAAACAATCCCACTGCCACATATAAAAATGAACTTCGCAAATGAGAACCCAGTTCCTCCTGACACTCACACACAACACTGTCAGAATGATATCCCAAAGGAGACAAAGGGATATGGTGGGGGCTAGCCCTTACTCCGACTTGTGGTGCCGGTCTGCGCCCATTGACGTCGCACACAACGCTTGTCAGATAGAGGGGATTCCTAGGAGACAAAGGGATACCTTCGTTGGCTAGCCCCCGACGTGGAACCTTTTTTGGCTTTCAAGGCAGAGTGATATAGGTCTCACAGAATATTTAACTACATAGCAGAAATATTAGCTTTATTCAATTTGTAAATATCCTCCATACTTAAAAAATCATTAGTTTTCACAAATTCAAAGGAATAGCTGATAAGATCTGAACAAGGGGCATAAGGTCAATGAATCATCTTTTTCCCAATTCTTATTCCACAGTATCTATTTGCAATATAGAATTGATAGTTTCAGATCATTTGTAATGGCAGTCTTTTGCTAACAAGTTTAACAGTCCGATACCCGGAATAATTTAAATTGATAGACTTAATAGTAAATATACATTTTGTTACAACGACATTTTTGTCATTATTAAATGATACCCAGCATCCCAACCCCATTTTGTCAGTCCCAATTGTCTATTACAAACAGTGCACAAAACAGAATAAAGCTGCAATTTATTGCCACTGCTTCTAACATTCTAAATCTAACCTTCTTCTGAAGCCAGACTATTCTAAATCTGGCAGAGCTTTAAAGGTCGACCCTTAATCGACCCCCACCCTTTTTTTGAAAATTTATTAGCTGGAAGTAAATGAACTTGGACTGATCATTATAGCACCATCTAATGAGAGAGGGATGGGTAGAGGTACACTTTAGGCTTCAGTACTGAAGATAGAGCGTAGCTGAGTAGCTGAAGTTCACTTAAAAGTAGCTAAAGCTCTCGTAACTGAATACAAAATAGACAAACTTATGCTTACTACGATAAAAATGATTGTGCCAACTCGCTATTGCCTATTAGATATAAAATGTGATAAATTTGCTTCATGATTTATTGAAACATACCAGCGAAAGAAAACACTAGCAAACATAAATATATATATCACACATGAAAACAGATTTCCCAAGAAAAATCGATTGGAACTTTTTGTAATTGAATCAAGTGCTCCTTCAGTAAACTTTAAGCGAGAAACCGATTTCTTGGTAAATTTGGGGAACCTGTAGGCTTTGAGCCGGTGAGAATGATATAAGAAATGTCCGTGTATCCATTGCGTGTATCCATTATCCATTGCAAAAATTTAGTCTCAGCACACAACAGACCTAAAACTAGTTCAACAAGCCGTCTTATGCGCAAGACAATATGCCAACCCCTAGGTATATATCAATATCAGCTAATTTTTAAAAGTTACAACATTTTTGATTAAACAAATTGCACTTTTTGTTTAGTTGGTGGCTGTTTCATACATTTTGATTACTAATTAAAACAGTTAGAAAATTTCACGCTGCATGAATTCAGACTCATTGCTGCACATTTTCCATTCATCATTGCACAAATTGATCATCACTGCACCTTATAATATTGCCTGTGTAGCACTTTATTCAAACGATTAAAAATTGAACACAAAACACAATGTCAATGTAAGAGTTTTCGCATGTTGCTGTCTTGAATATATTTTGTGATTTCCTATGCCTGTGTTAATTGAAATGTTTATGCTCCCTTTTCACTCCCAAGCCCCATATGTTTCAAGATATCAAAATAATTATAAATGAATTAGTACCTCAATTGATAGAACAGCCTTAATCAATCCAAGCCATGTTGTCCTTAACCAAACCAAATGTTGTCCTAAGTTCATCTTTCTGCGAGCATGAAGTATTTCCGAATAAAGCCAGAGAAAGGCACTTTCAGAAATTTAGCAAAATGATCTTATGAGACCTTTCTAAAAGTTCTTCAGTCATAATTCAAGTGTTGAAGAGAGGGCATCGAAAGTCACAAGCTTCAATGAGTGTCGAGAAAAAATTTTTAGAGAATAAATAAATACAAAATCCGGGAAAGGGCGGAGAGGCAGAACAACCAGTGACGGACTCAAATGTCGAAGAGATACCAACGAAAATCAGAACCTTCAATGAGTGTTGAGAAAGATTCTTTAAGGAATAAATAAAAAAAATCAGGGAAAAGGGCAAAAAGAAAGAACAACAAGGGACGGTCTCATGTTTCTAAACGACACCAAAGAAACTCGCAAACTTCAATTGATGTTGGAAAGGTTTTTTATGGAATGGATTAAAAGATAAATCAGGGAAAAGGGCAAAATGGAAGAACAACGAAAGACGGTATCAAGTTTTTAAGAGACACCAAAGAAACTCGCAAACTTCAATGAATGTTGACAAAGGTTTTTTGTGGAATGGATAAAAAGATAAATCAGGGAAAAGGGCAAGGTGGAAGAACAACAAAAGACAGTATCAAGTTTTTAAGAGACACCAAAGAAACTCGCTAACTTCAATGAATGTTGAGGAAGGTTTTTTATGGAATGGATAAAAGGATAAATCAGGGAAAAGGGTTAAGTGGAAGAGCAACAAAAGAGGGTCTCAAGTTTTTAAGAGACACCAAAAGAAACTCGCTAACTTCAATGAATGTTGAGAAAGGTTTTTTCTGGAATGGATAAAAAGATAAATCAGGGAAAAGGGCAAAGTGGAAAAACAACAAAAGACGGCCTCGAGTTTTTAAGAGACACCAAAGAAACTCGCTAACTTCAATGAATGTTGAGGAAGGTTTTTTATGGAAAGGATAAAAGGATAAATCAGGGAAAAGGGTTAAGTGGAAGAGCAACAAAAGAGGGTCTCAAGTTTTTAAGAGACACCAAAGAAACTCGCTAACTTCAATGAATGTTGACAAAGGTTTTTTGTGGAATGGATAAAAAGATAAATCAGGGAAAAGGGCAAAGTGGAAGAACAACAAAAGACGGTATCAAGTTTTTAAGAGACACCAAAAGAAACTCGATAACTTCAATGAATGTTGAGAGAGGTTTTTTATGGAAAGGATAAAAGGATAAATCAGGGAAAAGGGTTAAGTGGAGAAACAACAAAAGACGGTCTCAAGTTTTTAAGAGACACCAAAAGAAACTCGCAAACTTCAATGAATGTTGAGAGAGGTTTTGTATGGAATGGATAAAAAGATAAATCAGGAAAAAGAGCAAAGTGGAAGAGCAACAAAAGAGGGTCTCAAGTTTTTAAGAGACACCAAAGAAACTCGCAAACTTCAATGAATGTTGAGAGAGGTTTTTTATGGAAAGGATAAAAGGATAAATCAGGGAAAAGGGTTAAGTGGAAGAGCAACAAAAGAGGGTCTCAAGTTTTTAAGAGACACCAAAAGAAACTCGCAAACTTCAATGAATGTTGAGATAGGTTTTTTATGGAAAGGATAAAAGGATAAATCAGGGAAAAGGGTTAAGTGGAAGAGCAACAAAAGACGGTCTCAAGTTTTTAAGAGACACCAAAAGAAACTCGCAAACTTCAATGAATGTTGAGAGAGGTTTTTTATGGAAAGGATAAAAGGATAAATCAGGGAAAAGGGTTAAGTGGAAGAGCAACAAAAGAGGGTCTCAAGTTTTTAAGAGACACCAAAAGAAACTCGCAAACTTCAATGAATGTTGAGATAGGTTTTTTCTGGAATGGATAAAAAGATAAATCAGGAAAAAGGGCAAAGTGGAAGAGAAACAAAAGACGGTCTCAAGTTTTTAAGAGACACCAAAAGAAACTCGCAAACTTCAATGAATGTTGAGAGAGGTTTTTTATGGAAAGGATAAAAGGATAAATCAGGGAAAAGGGTTAAGTGGAAGAGCAACAAAAGAGGGTCTCAAGTTTTTAAGAGACACCAAAAGAAACTCGCAAACTTCAATGAATGTTGAGATAGGTTTTTTCTGGAATGGATAAAAAGATAAATCAGGAAAAAGGGCAAAGTGGACGAGCAACAAAAGAGGGTCTCAAGTTTTTAAGAGACACCAAAAGAAACTCGCAAACTTCAATGAATGTTGAGAAAGGTTTTTTATGGAATGGATAAAAGGATAAATCAGGGAAAAGGGTTAAGTGGAAGAGCAACAAAAGAGGGTCTCGAGTTTTTAAGAGACACCAAAAGAAACTCGCAAACTTCAATGAATGTTGAGATAGGTTTTTTCTGGAATGGATAAAAAGATAAATCAGGAAATAGGGCAAAGTGGAAGAGCAACAAAAGAGGGTCTCAAGTTTTTAAGAGACACCAAAAGAAACTCGCAAACTTCAATGAATGTTGAGAAAGGATTTTTATGGAATGGATAAAAGGATAAATCAGGGAAAAGGGCAAAGTGGAAAAACAACAAAAGACGGTCTCAAGTTTTTAAGAGACACCAAAGAAACTCGCAAACTTCAATTGATGTTGGAAAGGTTCTTTATGGAATGGATTAAAAGATAAATCAGGGAAAAGGGCAAAATGGAAGAACAACGAAAGACGGTATCAAGTTTTTAAGAGACACCAAAGAAACTCGCAAACTTCAATGAATGTTGACAAAGGTTTTTTGTGGAATGGATAAAAGGATAAATCAGGGAAAAGGGTTAAGTGGAAGAGCAACAAAAGACGGTCTCAAGTTTTTAAGAGACACCAAAAGAAACTCGCAAACTTCAATGAATGTTGAGAGAGGTTTTTTATGGAAAGGATAAAAGGATAAATCAGGGAAAAGGGTTAAGTGGAAGAGCAACAAAAGAGGGTCTCAAGTTTTTAAGAGACACCAAAAGAAACTCGCAAACTTCAATGAATGTTGAGATAGGTTTTTTCTGGAATGGATAAAAAGATAAATCAGGAAAAAGGGCAAAGTGGAAGAGAAACAAAAGACGGTCTCAAGTTTTTAAGAGACACCAAAAGAAACTCGCAAACTTCAATGAATGTTGAGAGAGGTTTTTTATGGAAAGGATAAAAGGATAAATCAGGGAATAGGGTTAAGTGGAAGAGCAACAAAAGAGGGTCTCAAGTTTTTAAGAGACACCAAAAGAAACTCGCAAACTTCAATGAATGTTGAGATAGGTTTTTTCTGGAATGGATAAAAAGATAAATCAGGAAAAAGGGCAAAGTGGACGAGCAACAAAAGAGGGTCTCAAGTTTTTAAGAGACACCAAAAGAAACTCGCAAACTTCAATGAATGTTGAGAAAGGTTTTTTATGGAATGGATAAAAGGATAAATCAGGGAAAAGGGTTAAGTGGAAGAGCAACAAAAGAGGGTCTCAAGTTTTTAAGAGACACCAAAAGAAACTCGCAAACTTCAATGAATGTTGAGATAGGTTTTTTATGGAAAGGATAAAAAGATAAATCAGGAAAAAGGGCAAAGTGGAAGAGCAACAAAAGAGGGTCTCAAGTTTTTAAGAGACACCAAAAGAAACTCGCAAACTTCAATGAATGTTGAGATAGGTTTTTTCTGGAATGGATAAAAAGATAAATCAGGAAATAGGGCAAAGTGGAAGAGCAACAAAAGAGGGTCTCAAGTTTTTAAGAGACACCAAAAGAAACTCGCAAACTTCAATGAATGTTGAGAAAGGATTTTTATGGAATGGATAAAAGGATAAATCAGGGAAAAGGGCAAAGTGGAAAAACAACAAAAGACGGTCTCAAGTTTTTAAGAGACACCAAAGAAACTCGCAAACTTCAATTGATGTTGGAAAGGTTCTTTATGGAATGGATTAAAAGATAAATCAGGGAAAAGGGCAAAATGGAAGAACAACGAAAGACGGTATCAAGTTTTTAAGAGACACCAAAGAAACTCGCAAACTTCAATGAATGTTGACAAAGGTTTTTTGTGGAATGGATAAAAGGATAAATCAGGGAAAAGGGTTAAGTGGAAGAGCAACAAAAGACGGTCTCAAGTTTTTAAGAGACACCAAAAGAAACTCGCAAACTTCAATGAATGTTGAGAGAGGTTTTTTATGGAAAGGATAAAAGGATAAATCAGGGAAAAGGGTTAAGTGGAAGAGCAACAAAAGAGGGTCTCAAGTTTTTAAGAGACACCAAAAGAAACTCGCAAACTTCAATGAATGTTGAGATAGGTTTTTTCTGGAATGGATAAAAAGATAAATCAGGAAAAAGGGCAAAGTGGAAGAGAAACAAAAGACGGTCTCAAGTTTTTAAGAGACACCAAAAGAAACTCGCAAACTTCAATGAATGTTGAGAGAGGTTTTTTATGGAAAGGATAAAAGGATAAATCAGGGAATAGGGTTAAGTGGAAGAGCAACAAAAGAGGGTCTCAAGTTTTTAAGAGACACCAAAAGAAACTCGCAAACTTCAATGAATGTTGAGATAGGTTTTTTCTGGAATGGATAAAAAGATAAATCAGGAAAAAGGGCAAAGTGGACGAGCAACAAAAGAGGGTCTCAAGTTTTTAAGAGACACCAAAAGAAACTCGCAAACTTCAATGAATGTTGAGAAAGGTTTTTTATGGAATGGATAAAAGGATAAATCAGGGAAAAGGGTTAAGTGGAAGAGCAACAAAAGAGGGTCTCGAGTTTTTAAGAGACACCAAAAGAAACTCGCAAACTTCAATGAATGTTGAGATAGGTTTTTTCTGGAATGGATAAAAAGATAAATCAGGAAAAAGGGCAAAGTGGAAGAGCAACAAAAGAGGGTCTCAAGTTTTTAAGAGACACCAAAAGAAACTCGCAAACTTCAATGAATGTTGAGAAAGGATTTTTATGGAATGGATAAAAGGATAAATCAGGAAAAAGGGCAAAGTGGAAAAACAACAAAAGACGGTCTCAAGTTTTTAAGAGACACCAAAGAAACTCGCAAACTTCAATTGATGTTGGAAAGGTTCTTTATGGAATGGATTAAAAGATAAATCAGGGAAAAGGGCAAAATGGAAGAACAACGAAAGACGGTATCAAGTTTTTAAGAGACACCAAAGAAACTCGCAAACTTCAATGAATGTTGACAAAGGTTTTTTGTGGAATGGATAAAAAGATAAATCAGGGAAAAGGGCAAGGTGGAAGAACAACAAAAGACAGTATCAAGTTTTTAAGAGACACCAAAGAAACTCGCTAACTTCAATGAATGTTGAGGAAGGTTTTTTATGGAATGGATAAAAGGATAAATCAGGGAAAAGGGTTAAGTGGAAGAGCAACAAAAGAGGGTCTCAAGTTTTTAAGAGACACCAAAAGAAACTCGCTAACTTCAATGAATGTTGAGAAAGGTTTTTTCTGGAATGGATAAAAAGATAAATCAGGGAAAAGGGCAAAGTGGAAAAACAACAAAAGACGGTCTCGAGTTTTTAAGAGACACCAAAGAAACTCGCTAACTTCAATGAATGTTGAGGAAGGTTTTTTATGGAAAGGATAAAAGGATAAATCAGGGAAAAGGGTTAAGTGGAAGAGCAGCAAAAGAGGGTCTCAAGTTTTTAAGAGACACCAAAGAAACTCGCTAACTTCAATGAATGTTGACAAAGGTTTTTTGTGGAATGGATAAAAAGATAAATCAGGGAAAAGGGCAAAGTGGAAGAACAACAAAAGACGGTATCAAGTTTTTAAGAGACACCAAAAGAAACTCGCAAACTTCAATGAATGTTGAGATAGGTTTTTTCTGGAATGGATAAAAAGATAAATCAGGAAAAAGGGCAAAGTGGAAGAGCAACAAAAGACGGTCTCAAGTTTTTAAGAGACACCAAAAGAAACTCGCAAACTTTAATGAATGTTGAGAGAGGTTTTTTATGGAAAGGATAAAAGGATAAATCAGGGAAAAGGGTTAAGTGGAAGAGCAACAAAAGAGGGTCTCAAGTTTTTAAGAGACACCAAAAGAAACTCGCAAACTTCAATGAATGTTGAGATAGGTTTTTTCTGGAATGGATAAAAAGATAAATCAGGAAAAAGGGCAAAGTGGACGAGCAACAAAAGAGGGTCTCAAGTTTTTAAGAGACACCAAAAGAAACTCGCAAACTTCAATGAATGTTGAGAAAGGTTTTTTATGGAATGGATAAAAGGATAAATCAGGGAAAAGGGTTAAGTGGAAGAGCAACAAAAGAGGGTCTCGAGTTTTTAAGAGACACCAAAAGAAACTCGCAAACTTCAATGAATGTTGAGATAGGTTTTTTCTGGAATGGATAAAAAGATAAATCAGGAAAAAGGGCAAAGTGGAAGAGCAACAAAAGAGGGTCTCAAGTTTTTAAGAGACACCAAAAGAAACTCGCAAACTTCAATGAATGTTGAGAAAGGATTTTTATGGAATGGATAAAAAGATAAATCAGGGAAAAGGGCAAAGTGGAAAAACAACAAAAGACGGTCTCAAGTTTTTAAGAGACACCAAAGAAACTCGCAAACTTCAATTGATGTTGGAAAGGTTTTTTATGGAATGGATTAAAAGATAAATCAGGGAAAAGGGCAAAATGGAAGAACAACGAAAGACGGTATCAAGTTTTTAAGAGACACCAAAGAAACTCGCAAACTTCAATGAATGTTGACAAAGGTTTTTTGTGGAATGGATAAAAAGATAAATCAGGGAAAAGGGCAAGGTGGAAGAACAACAAAAGACAGTATCAAGTTTTTAAGAGACACCAAAGAAACTCGCTAACTTCAATGAATGTTGAGGAAGGTTTTTTATGGAATGGATAAAAGGATAAATCAGGGAAAAGGGTTAAGTGGAAGAGCAACAAAAGAGGGTCTCAAGTTTTTAAGAGACACCAAAAGAAACTCGCTAACTTCAATGAATGTTGAGAAAGGTTTTTTCTGGAATGGATAAAAAGATAAATCAGGGAAAAGGGCAAAGTGGAAAAACAACAAAAGACGGTCTCGAGTTTTTAAGAGACACCAAAGAAACTCGCTAACTTCAATGAATGTTGAGGAAGGTTTTTTATGGAAAGGATAAAAGGATAAATCAGGGAAAAGGGTTAAGTGGAAGAGCAACAAAAGAGGGTCTCAAGTTTTTAAGAGACACCAAAGAAACTCGCTAACTTCAATGAATGTTGACAAAGGTTTTTTGTGGAATGGATAAAAAGATAAATCAGGGAAAAGGGCAAAGTGGAAGAACAACAAAAGACGGTATCAAGTTTTTAAGAGACACCAAAAGAAACTTGATAACTTCAATGAATGTTGAGAGAGGTTTTTTATGGAAAGGATAAAAGGATAAATCAGGGAAAAGGGTTAAGTGGAGAAACAACAAAAGACGGTCTCAAGTTTTTAAGAGACACCAAAAGAAACTCGCAAACTTCAATGAATGTTGAGAGAGGTTTTGTATGGAATGGATAAAAAGATAAATCAGGAAAAAGAGCAAAGTGGAAGAGCAACAAAAGAGGGTCTCAAGTTTTTAAGAGACACCAAAGAAACTCGCAAACTTCAATGAATGTTGAGAGAGGTTTTTTATGGAAAGGATAAAAGGATAAATCAGGGAAAAGGGTTAAGTGGAAAAACAACAAAAGACGGTCTCAAGTTTTTAAGAGACACCAAAGAAACTCGCAAACTTCAATTGATGTTGGAAAGGTTTTTTATGGAATGGATTAAAAGATAAATCAGGGAAAAGGGCAAAATGGAAGAACAACGAAAGACGGTATCAAGTTTTTAAGAGACACCAAAGAAACTCGCAAACTTCAATGAATGTTGACAAAGGTTTTTTGTGGAATGGATAAAAAGATAAATCAGGGAAAAGGGCAAGGTGGAAGAACAACAAAAGACAGTATCAAGTTTTTAAGAGACACCAAAGAAACTCGCTAACTTCAATGAATGTTGAGGAAGGATTTTTATGGAATGGATAAAAGGATAAATCAGGGAAAAGGGTTAAGTGGAAGAGCAACAAAAGAGGGTCTCAAGTTTTTAAGAGACACCAAAAGAAACTCGCTAACTTCAATGAATGTTGAGAAAGGTTTTTTCTGGAATGGATAAAAAGATAAATCAGGGAAAAGGGCAAAGTGGAAAAACAACAAAAGACGGTCTCGAGTTTTTAAGAGACACCAAAGAAACTCGCTAACTTCAATGAATGTTGAGGAAGGTTTTTTATGGAAAGGATAAAAGGATAAATCAGGGAAAAGGGTTAAGTGGAAGAGCAACAAAAGAGGGTCTCAAGTTTTTAAGAGACACCAAAGAAACTCGCTAACTTCAATGAATGTTGACAAAGGTTTTTTGTGGAATGGATAAAAAGATAAATCAGGGAAAAGGGCAAAGTGGAAGAACAACAAAAGACGGTATCAAGTTTTTAAGAGACACCAAAAGAAACTTGATAACTTCAATGAATGTTGAGAGAGGTTTTTTATGGAAAGGATAAAAGGATAAATCAGGGAAAAGGGTTAAGTGGAGAAACAACAAAAGACGGTCTCAAGTTTTTAAGAGACACCAAAAGAAACTCGCAAACTTCAATGAATGTTGAGAGAGGTTTTGTATGGAATGGATAAAAAGATAAATCAGGAAAAAGAGCAAAGTGGAAGAGCAACAAAAGAGGGTCTCAAGTTTTTAAGAGACACCAAAGAAACTCGCAAACTTCAATGAATGTTGAGAGAGGTTTTTTATGGAAAGGATAAAAGGATAAATCAGGGAAAAGGGTTAAGTGGAAGAGCAACAAAAGAGGGTCTCAAGTTTTTAAGAGACACCAAAAGAAACTCGCAAACTTCAATGAATGTTGAGATAGGTTTTTTATGGAAAGGATAAAAGGATAAATCTGTGAAAAGGGTTAAGGGGAAGAGCAACAAAAGACGGTCTCAAGTTTTTAAGAGACACCAAAAGAAACTCGCAAACTTCGATGAATGTTGAGAGAGGTTTTTTATGGAAAGGATAAAAGGATAAATCAGGGAAAAGGGTTAAGTGGAAGAGCAACAAAAGAGGGTCTCAAGTTTTTAAGAGACACCAAAAGAAACTCGCAAACTTCAATGAATGTTGAGATAGGTTTTTTCTGGAATGGATAAAAAGATAAATCAGGAAAAAGGGCAAAGTGGAAGAGCAACAAAAGACGGTCTCAAGTTTTTAAGAGACACCAAAAGAAACTCGCAAACTTCAATGAATGTTGAGAGAGGTTTTTTATGGAAAGGATAAAAGGATAAATCAGGGAAAAGGGTTAAGTGGAAGAGCAACAAAAGAGGGTCTCAAGTTTTTAAGAGACACCAAAAGAAACTCGCAAACTTCAATGAATGTTGAGATAGGTTTTTTCTGGAATGGATAAAAAGATAAATCAGGAAAAAGGGCAAAGTGGACGAGCAACAAAAGAGGGTCTCAAGTTTTTAAGAGACACCAAAAGAAACTCGCAAACTTCAATGAATGTTGAGAAAGGTTTTTTATGGAATGGATAAAAGGATAAATCAGGGAAAAGGGTTAAGTGGAAGAGCAACAAAAGAGGGTCTCGAGTTTTTAAGAGACACCAAAAGAAACTCGCAAACTTCAATGAATGTTGAGATAGGTTTTTTCTGGAATGGATAAAAAGATAAATCAGGAAAAAGGGCAAAGTGGAAGAGCAACAAAAGAGGGTCTCAAGTTTTTAAGAGACACCAAAAGAAACTCGCAAACTTCAATGAATGTTGAGAAAGGATTTTTATGGAATGGATAAAAAGATAAATCAGGGAAAAGGGCAAAGTGGAAAAACAACAAAAGACGGTCTCAAGTTTTTAAGAGACACCAAAGAAACTCGCAAACTTCAATGAATGTTGAGAGAGGTTTTGTATGGAATGGATAAAAAGATAAATCAGGAAAAAGGGCAAAGTGGAAGAGCAACAAAAGACGGTCTCAAGTTTTTAAGAGACACCAAAAGAAACTCGCAAACTTCAATGAATGTTGAGAGAGGTTTTTTATGGAAAGGATAAAAGGATAAATCAGGGAAAAGGGTTAAGTGGAAGAGCAACAAAAGAGGGTCTCAAGTTTTTAAGAGACACCAAAAGAAACTCGCAAACTTCAATGAATCTTGAGAGAGGTTTTGTATGGAATGGATAAAAAGATAAATCAGGAAAAAGGCCAAAGTGGAGAAACAACAAAAGACGGTCTCAAGTTTTTAAGAGACACCAAAGAAACTCGCAAACTTCAATGAATGTTGAGAGAGGTTTTGTATGGAATGGATAAAAAGATAAATCAGGAAAAGGGCAAAGTGGAAAAACAACAAAAGACGGTCTCAAGTTTTTAAGAGACACCAAAAGAAACTCGCAAACTTCAATGAATGTTGAGATAGGTTTTTTCTGGAATGGATAAAAAGATAAATCAGGAAAAAGGGCAAAGTGGAGAAACAACAAAAGACGGTCTCAAGTTTTTAAGAGACACCAAAGAAACTCGCTAACTTCAATGAATGTTGACAAAGGTTTTTTGTGGAATGGATAAAAAGATAAATCAGGGAAAAGGGCAAGGTGGAAGAACAACAAAAGACAGTATCAAGTTTTTAAGAGACACCAAAGAAACTCGCTAACTTCAATGAATGTTGAGGAAGGTTTTTTATGGAATGGATAAAAGAATAAATCAGGGAAAAGGGTTAAGTGGAAGAGCAACAAAAGAGGGTCTCAAGTTTTTAAGAGACACCAAAAGAAACTCGCAAACTTCAATGAATGTTGAGAAAGGATTTTTATGGAATGGATAAAAAGATAAATCAGGGAAAAGGGCAAAGTGGAAAAACAACAAAAGACGGTCTCAAGTTTTTAAGAGACACCAAAGAAACTCGCAAACTTCAATTGATGTTGGAAAGGTTTTTTATGGAATGGATTAAAAGATAAATCAGGGAAAAGGGCAAAATGGAAGAACAACGAAAGACGGTATCAAGTTTTTAAGAGACACCAAAGAAACTCGCAAACTTCAATGAATGTTGACAAAGGTTTTTTGTGGAATGGATAAAAAGATAAATCAGGGAAAAGGGCAAGGTGGAAGAACAACAAAAGACAGTATCAAGTTTTTAAGAGACACCAAAGAAACTCGCTAACTTCAATGAATGTTGAGGAAGGTTTTTTATGGAATGGATAAAAGGATAAATCAGGGAAAAGGGTTAAGTGGAAGAGCAACAAAAGAGGGTCTCAAGTTTTTAAGAGACACCAAAAGAAACTCGCTAACTTCAATGAATGTTGAGAAAGGTTTTTTCTGGAATGGATAAAAAGATAAATCAGGGAAAAGGGCAAAGTGGAAAAACAACAAAAGACGGTCTCGAGTTTTTAAGAGACACCAAAGAAACTCGCTAACTTCAATGAATGTTGAGGAAGGTTTTTTATGGAAAGGATAAAAGGATAAATCAGGGAAAAGGGTTAAGTGGAAGAGCAACAAAAGAGGGTCTCAAGTTTTTAAGAGACACCAAAGAAACTCGCTAACTTCAATGAATGTTGACAAAGGTTTTTTGTGGAATGGATAAAAAGATAAATCAGGGAAAAGGGCAAAGTGGAAGAACAACAAAAGACGGTATCAAGTTTTTAAGAGACACCAAAAGAAACTTGATAACTTCAATGAATGTTGAGAGAGGTTTTTAATGGAAAGGATAAAAGGATAAATCAGGGAAAAGGGTTAAGTGGAGAAACAACAAAAGACGGTCTCAAGTTTTTAAGAGACACCAAAAGAAACTCGCAAACTTCAATGAATGTTGAGAGAGGTTTTGTATGGAATGGATAAAAAGATAAATCAGGAAAAAGAGCAAAGTGGAAGAGCAACAAAAGAGGGTCTCAAGTTTTTAAGAGACACCAAAGAAACTCGCAAACTTCAATGAATGTTGAGAGAGGTTTTTTATGGAAAGGATAAAAGGATAAATCAGGGAAAAGGGTTAAGTGGAAGAGCAACAAAAGAGGGTCTCAAGTTTTTAAGAGACACCAAAAGAAACTCGCAAACTTCAATGAATGTTGAGATAGGTTTTTTATGGAAAGGATAAAAGGATAAATCAGGGAAAAGGGTTAAGGGGAAGAGCAACAAAAGACGGTCTCAAGTTTTTAAGAGACACCAAAAGAAACTCGCAAACTTCGATGAATGTTGAGAGAGGTTTTTTATGGAAAGGATAAAAGGATAAATCAGGGAAAAGGGTTAAGTGGAAGAGCAACAAAAGAGGGTCTCAAGTTTTTAAGAGACACCAAAAGAAACTCGCAAACTTCAATGAATGTTGAGAAAGGTTTTTTATGGAATGGATAAAAGGATAAATCAGGGAAAAGGGTTAAGTGGAAGAGCAACAAAAGAGGGTCTCAAGTTTTTAAGGGACACCAAAAGAAACTCGCAAACTTCAATGAATGTTGAGATAGGTTTTTTATGGAAAGGATAAAAAGATAAATCAGGAAAAAGGGCAAAGTGGAAGAGCAACAAAAGAGGGTCTCAAGTTTTTAAGAGACACCAAAAGAAACTCGCAAACTTCAATGAATTTTGAGAGAGGTTTTGTATGGAATGGATAAAAAGATAAATCAGGAAAAGGGCAAAGTGGAAAAACAACAAAAGACGGTCTCAAGTTTTTAAGAGACACCAAAAGAAACTCGCAAACTTCAATGAATGTTGAGAGAGGTTTTGTATGGAATGGATAAAAAGATAAATCAGGAAAAAGGGCAAAGTGGAGAAACAACAAAAGACGGTCTCAAGTTTTTAAGAGACACCAAAGAAACTCGCTAACTTCAATGAATGTTGAGAGAGGTTTTGTATGGAATGGATAAAAAGATAAATCAGGAAAAAGGGCAAAGTGGAGAAACAACAAAAGACGGTCTCAAGTTTTTAAGAGACACCAAAGAAACTCGCAAACTTCAATGAATGTTGAGAGAGGTTTTGTATGGAATGGATAAAAAGATAAATCAGGAAAAAGGGCAAAGTGGAAAAACAACAAAAGACGGTCTCACGTTTTTAAGAGACACCAAAAGAAACTCGCAAACTTCAATGAATGTTGAGAGAGGTTTTGTATGGAATGGATAAAAAGATAAATCAGGAAAAAGGGCAAAGTGGAGAAACAACAAAAGACGGTCTCAAGTTTTTAAGAGACACCAAAGAAACTCCCTAACTTCAATGAATGTTGAGAGAGGTTTTGTATGGAATGGATAAAAAGATAAATCAGGAAAAAGGGCAAAGTGGAGAAACAACAAAAGACGGTCTCAAGTTTTTAAGAGACACCAAAAGAAACTCGCAAACTTCAATGAATGTTGAGAGAGGTTTTGTATGGAATGGATAAAAAGATAAATCAGGGAAAAGAGCAAAGTGGAAAAACAACAAAAGACGGTCTCAAGTTTTTAAGAGACACCAAAGAAACTCGCAAACTTCAGTGAATGTTGAGAGAGGTTTTGTATGGAATGGATAAAAAGATAAATCAGGAAAAAGGGCAAAGTGGAAAAACAACAAAAGACGGTCTCAAGTTTTTAAGAGACACCAAAAGAAACTCGCAAACTTCAATGAATGTTGAGAGAGGTTTTGTATGGAATGGATAAAAAGATAAATCAGGAAAAAGGGCAAAGTGGAAGAACAACAAAAGACGGTCTCAAGTTTTTAAGAGACATCAAAAGAAACTCGCAAACTTCAATGAATGTTGAGAGAGGTTTTTAATGGAAAGGATAAAAGGATAAATCAGGGAAAAGGGTTAAGTGGAGAAACAACAAAAGACGGTCTCAAGTTTTTAAGAGACACCAAAAGAAACTCGCAAACTTCAATGAATGTTGAGAGAGGTTTTGTATGGAATGGATAAAAAGATAAATCAGGAAAAAGAGCAAAGTGGAAGAGCAACAAAAGAGGGTCTCAAGTTTTTAAGAGACACCAAAGAAACTCGCAAACTTCAATGAATGTTGAGAGAGGTTTTTTATGGAAAGGATAAAAGGATAAATCAGGGAAAAGGGTTAAGTGGAAGAGCAACAAAAGAGGGTCTCAAGTTTTTAAGAGACACCAAAAGAAACTCGCAAACTTCAATGAATGTTGAGATAGGTTTTTTATGGAAAGGATAAAAGGATAAATCAGGGAAAAGGGTTAAGGGGAAGAGCAACAAAAGACGGTCTCAAGTTTTTAAGAGACACCAAAAGAAACTCGCAAACTTCGATGAATGTTGAGAGAGGTTTTTTATGGAAAGGATAAAAGGATAAATCAGGGAAAAGGGTTAAGTGGAAGAGCAACAAAAGAGGGTCTCAAGTTTTTAAGAGACACCAAAAGAAACTCGCAAACTTCAATGAATGTTGAGAAAGGTTTTTTATGGAATGGATAAAAGGATAAATCAGGGAAAAGGGTTAAGTGGAAGAGCAACAAAAGAGGGTCTCAAGTTTTTAAGAGACACCAAAAGAAACTCGCAAACTTCAATGAATGTTGAGATAGGTTTTTTATGGAAAGGATAAAAAGATAAATCAGGAAAAAGGGCAAAGTGGAAGAGCAACAAAAGAGGGTCTCAAGTTTTTAAGAGACACCAAAAGAAACTCGCAAACTTCAATGAATGTTGAGAGAGGTTTTGTATGGAATGGATAAAAAGATAAATCAGGAAAAGGGCAAAGTGGAAAAACAACAAAAGACGGTCTCAAGTTTTTAAGAGACACCAAAAGAAACTCGCAAACTTCAATGAATGTTGAGAGAGGTTTTGTATGGAATGGATAAAAAGATAAATCAGGAAAAAGGGCAAAGTGGAGAAACAACAAAAGACGGTCTCAAGTTTTTAAGAGACACCAAAGAAACTCGCTAACTTCAATGAATGTTGAGAGAGGTTTTGTATGGAATGGATAAAAAGATAAATCAGGAAAAAGGGCAAAGTGGAGAAACAACAAAAGACGGTCTCAAGTTTTTAAGAGACACCAAAGAAACTCGCAAACTTCAATGAATGTTGAGAGAGGTTTTGTATGGAATGGATAAAAAGATAAATCAGGAAAAAGGGCAAAGTGGAAAAACAACAAAAGACGGTCTCACGTTTTTAAGAGACACCAAAAGAAACTCGCAAACTTCAATGAATGTTGAGAGAGGTTTTGTATGGAATGGATAAAAAGATAAATCAGGAAAAAGGGCAAAGTGGAGAAACAACAAAAGACGGTCTCAAGTTTTTAAGAGACACCAAAGAAACTCCCTAACTTCAATGAATGTTGAGAGAGGTTTTGTATGGAATGGATAAAAAGATAAATCAGGAAAAAGGGCAAAGTGGAGAAACAACAAAAGACGGTCTCAAGTTTTTAAGAGACACCAAAAGAAACTCGCAAACTTCAATGAATGTTGAGAGAGGTTTTGTATGGAATGGATAAAAAGATAAATCAGGGAAAAGAGCAAAGTGGAAAAACAACAAAAGACGGTCTCAAGTTTTTAAGAGACACCAAAGAAACTCGCAAACTTCAGTGAATGTTGAGAGAGGTTTTGTATGGAATGGATAAAAAGATAAATCAGGAAAAAGGGCAAAGTGGAAAAACAACAAAAGACGGTCTCAAGTTTTTAAGAGACACCAAAAGAAACTCGCAAACTTCAATGAATGTTGAGAGAGGTTTTGTATGGAATGGATAAAAAGATAAATCAGGAAAAAGGGCAAAGTGGAAGAACAACAAAAGACGGTCTCAAGTTTTTAAGAGACACCAAAAGAAACTCGCAAACTTCAATGAATGTTGAGAGAGGTTTTGTATGGAATGGATTAAAAGATAAATCAGGAAAAAGGGCACAACAAAAGACGGTCTCAAGTTTTTAAGAGACACCAAAGAAACTCGCTAACTTCAATGAATGTTGACAAAGGTTTTTTATGGAAAGGATAAAAGGATAAATCAGGGAAAAGGGTTAAGGGGAAGAGCAACAAAAGACGGTCTCAAGTTTTTAAGAGACACCAAAAGAAACTCGCAAACTTCGATGAATGTTGAGAGAGGTTTTTTATGGAAAGGATAAAAGGATAAATCAGGGAAAAGGGTTAAGTGGAAGAGCAACAAAAGAGGGTCTCAAGTTTTTAAGAGACACCAAAAGAAACTCGCAAACTTCAATGAATGTTGAGAAAGGTTTTTTATGGAATGGATAAAAGGATAAATCAGGGAAAAGGGTTAAGTGGAAGAGCAACAAAAGAGGGTCTCAAGTTTTTAAGAGACACCAAAAGAAACTCGCAAACTTCAATGAATGTTGAGATAGGTTTTTTATGGAAAGGATAAAAAGATAAATCAGGAAAAAGGGCAAAGTGGAAGAGCAACAAAAGAGGGTCTCAAGTTTTTAAGAGACACCAAAAGAAACTCGCAAACTTCAATGAATGTTGAGAGAGGTTTTGTATGGAATGGATAAAAAGATAAATCAGGAAAAGGGCAAAGTGGAAAAACAACAAAAGACGGTCTCAAGTTTTTAAGAGACACCAAAAGAAACTCGCAAACTTCAATGAATGTTGAGAGAGGTTTTGTATGGAATGGATAAAAAGATAAATCAGGAAAAAGGGCAAAGTGGAGAAACAACAAAAGACGGTCTCAAGTTTTTAAGAGACACCAAAGAAACTCGCTAACTTCAATGAATGTTGAGAGAGGTTTTGTATGGAATGGATAAAAAGATAAATCAGGAAAAAGGGCAAAGTGGAGAAACAACAAAAGACGGTCTCAAGTTTTTAAGAGACACCAAAGAAACTCGCAAACTTCAATGAATGTTGAGAGAGGTTTTGTATGGAATGGATAAAAAGATAAATCAGGAAAAAGGGCAAAGTGGAAAAACAACAAAAGACGGTCTCACGTTTTTAAGAGACACCAAAAGAAACTCGCAAACTTCAATGAATGTTGAGAGAGGTTTTGTATGGAATGGATAAAAAGATAAATCAGGAAAAAGGGCAAAGTGGAGAAACAACAAAAGACGGTCTCAAGTTTTTAAGAGACACCAAAGAAACTCCCTAACTTCAATGAATGTTGAGAGAGGTTTTGTATGGAATGGATAAAAAGATAAATCAGGAAAAAGGGCAAAGTGGAGAAACAACAAAAGACGGTCTCAAGTTTTTAAGAGACACCAAAAGAAACTCGCAAACTTCAATGAATGTTGAGAGAGGTTTTGTATGGAATGGATAAAAAGATAAATCAGGGAAAAGAGCAAAGTGGAAAAACAACAAAAGACGGTCTCAAGTTTTTAAGAGACACCAAAGAAACTCGCAAACTTCAGTGAATGTTGAGAGAGGTTTTGTATGGAATGGATAAAAAGATAAATCAGGAAAAAGGGCAAAGTGGAAAAACAACAAAAGACGGTCTCAAGTTTTTAAGAGACACCAAAAGAAACTCGCAAACTTCAATGAATGTTGAGAGAGGTTTTGTATGGAATGGATAAAAAGATAAATCAGGAAAAAGGGCAAAGTGGAAGAACAACAAAAGACGGTCTCAAGTTTTTAAGAGACACCAAAAGAAACTCGCAAACTTCAATGAATGTTGAGAGAGGTTTTGTATGGAATGGATTAAAAGATAAATCAGGAAAAAGGGCACAACAAAAGACGGTCTCAAGTTTTTAAGAGACACCAAAGAAACTCGCTAACTTCAATGAATGTTGACAAAGGTTTTTTATGGAAAGGATAAAAGGATAAATCAGGGAAAAGGGCAAAGTGGAAAAACAAAAAGGGACGGTCTCAAGTTTCGAAAAGACACCAACGAAAATCAGAAGCTTCAATGAATGTTGAGAAATAATTTTTAGAGAATGAAAAAAACAAATGACGAAAAAGGGCAGAGAGGAAGGAAAACAAGGGACGATCTCAAGTTTTGAAGAGACACCAACGAAAATCAGAAGCTTCAATGAGTGTTGAGAAACACTTTTTAGAGAATAAATAAATAAAAGATCAGAGAAAAAGGCGGAGAGGCAGAACAACAAGGGAGGGACTCAAATGTCGAAGAGAAACCAACGATAATCAGAAGCTTCAATGATTGTTGGGAAAAATTTTTAAGGAATGAAAAAAAAGGGGAAAAGGGCAGAAAGGAAGGACAACATAGGACGGTCTCAAGTTTCGAAAAGATACCAATGAAAATCACAAGCTTCAAGGAATGTTGAGAAAGATATTTTAGTGAATGAATTAAAAAATCAGCGTAAAGGACAGAGAGGAAGAACAAAAAGGGACGGTCTCAATTCTCGAAGAGACACCATCGAAAATCACAAGCTTCAATGAATGTTGGGAGAGATTTTTTAGAGAATGAATAAAAAAAAAAAAAAAGGTTTAGAGGAAGAACAACAAGGGGCGGTCTCAAGTGTCGGAAAGATACCAATGAAAATCACAAGCTTCAAGGAATGTTGAGAAAGAGTTTTTAAAGAATGAATCAGAAAAATCAGCTGAAATGGCAGAGAGGAAGAACAACAAGAGACGGTTTTAAGTGTCGAAAAGATACCAACAAAATCACAAGCTTCAAAGATTGTTAAAAAAGATTTTTTAAGGAATGAATAAAAATAATCAGCGAAAAGGGCAGAGAGGAAGAGCAACAAGAGACGGATTCAAGTGTTGAAGAGACACTAACAAAAATCACAAGCTTCAATGAATGTTGAGAAAGATTTTTTAAGGAATGATAAAAATAATCAGCGAAAAGGGCAGAGAGGAAGAACAACAAGAGACGGATTGAAGTGTTGAAGAGACACTAACAAAAATCACAAGCTTCAATGAATGTTGAGAAAGATATTTTAAGGATTGGATAGAAACAAAAATAAGGGAAAAGGGCAGAGAGAAAGAACAACAAGAGACGGATTCAAGTGTTGAAGAGACACTAACAAAAATCACAAGCTTCAATGAATGTTGAGAAAGATTTTTTAACGAATGATAAAAATAATCAGAGAAAAGGGCAGCGAGGAAGAACAACAAGAGACGGTTTCAAGTGTCGAAGAGACACTAACAAAAATCACAAGCTTCAATGACTGTTGAGAAAGATTTTTAAAGAGTAAATAGAAACAAAAATTCAGGGAAAAGGGCAGAGAGAAAAAACAACAAGGGACGGTTTCAAGTGTCGAAAAGATAGCAACGAAAATCACAAGTTTCAAGGAATGTTGGGAAAGATTTTTTAGAGAATGAATTAAAAAAGATCAGCTGAAAGGGCAAAGAGGAAGAACAACAAAAGACGGTTTCAAGTGTCGAAGAGACACCAACAAATATCACAAGCTTCAATGAATGTTGAGAAAGATTTTTTCAGAATGAATAAAAAAAATCAGCGGAAAGGGCAGAGAGTAAGAACAACAAGAGACGGTTTCAATTGTCGAAGAGACACCAAAAAAAATCACAAGCTTCAATGGATGTTGAGAAAGATTTTTTTCAGAATGAATAAAAAAAATCAGCGGAAAGGGCAGAGGAAGAACAACAAGAGACGGTTTCAATTGTCGAAGAGACACCAAAAAAATCACAAGCTTCAATGGATGTTGAGAAAGATTTTTTAGAGAATGAATTAAAAAAGATCAGAGGAAAGGGCAAAGAGGAAGAACAACAAAAGACGGTTTCAAGTGTCGAAGAGACACCAACAAATATCACAAGCTTCAATGAATGTTGAGAAAGATTTTTTCAGAATGAATAAAAAAAATCAGCGGAAAGGGCAGAGAGTAAGAACAACAAGAGACGGTTTCAATTGTCGAAGAGACACCAAAAAAAATCACAAGCTTCAATGGATGTTGAGAAAGATTTTTTTCAGAATGAATAAAAAAAATCAGCGGAAAGGGCAGAGGAAGAACAACAAGAGACGGATTCAAGTGTTGAAGAGACACTAACAAAAATCACAAGCTTCAATGAATGTTGAGAAAGAGTTTTTAGAGAATGAGTCAGAAAAATCAGCTGAAAGGGCAGAGAGGAAGAACAACAAGAGACGGTTTTAAGTGTCGAAAAGATACCAACAAAATCACAAGCTTCAATGATTGTTAAAAAAGATTTTTTAAGGAATGAATAAAAATAATCAGCGAAAAGGGCAGAGAGGAAGAGCAACAAGAGACGGGTTCAAGTGTTGAAGAGACATTAACAAAAATCACAAGCTTCAATGAATGTTGAGAAAGATTTTTTAAGGAATGATTAAAATAATCAGCGAAAAGGGCAGAGAGGAAGAACAACAAGAGACGGATTCAAGTGTTGAAGAGACACTAACAAAAATCACAAGCTTCAATGAATGTTGAGAAAGATATTTTAAGGAATGAATAGAAACAAAAATAAGGGAAAAGGGCAGAGAGAAAGAACAACAAGAGACGGATTCAAGTGTTGAAGAGACACTAACAAAAATCACAAGCTTCAATGAATGTTGAGAAAGATTTTTTAAGGAATGATAAAAATAATCAGCGAAAAGGGCAGAGAGGAAGAACAACAACAGACGGATTCAAGTGTTGAAGAGACACTAACAAAAATCACAAGCTTCAATGAATGTTGAGAAAGATATTTTAAGGATTGGATAGAAACAAGAATAAGGGAAAAGGGCAGAGAGAAAGAACAACAAGAGACGGATTCAAGTGTTGAAGAGACACTAACAAAAATCACAAGCTTCAATGAATGTTGAGAAAGATTTTTTAAGGAATGATAAAAATAATCAGCGAAAAGGGCAGAGAGGAAGAACAACAAGAGACGGATTCAAGTGTTGAAGAGACACTAACAAAAATCACAAGCTTCAATGAATGTTGAGGAAGATATTTTAAGGAATGAATAAAAAAAATCAGCGAAAAGGGCAAAGAGGAAGAACGACAAGGGACGGATTCAAGTGTTGAAGAGACACTAACAAAAATCACAAGCTTCAATGAATGTTGAGAAAGATATTTTAAGGAATGAATAAAAATAATCAGCGAAAAGGGCAGAGAGGAAGAGCAACAAGAGACGGTTTCAACTGTCGAAGAGACACTAACAAAAATCACAAGCTTCAATGAATGTTGAGAAAGATTTTTAAAGAGTAAATAGAAACAAAAATTCAGGGAAAAGGGCAGAGAGAAAAAACAACAAGGGACGGTTTCAAGTGTCGAAAAGATAGCAACGAAAATCACAAGTTTCAAGGAATGTTGGGAAAGATTTTTTAAAGAATGAATTAAAAAAGATCAGCTGAAAGGGCAAAGAGGAAGAACAACAAAAGACGGTTTCAAGTGTCGAAGAGACACCAACAAATATCACAAGCTTCAATGAATGTTGAGAAAGATTTTTTCAGAATGAATAAAAAAAATCAGCGGAAAGGGCAGAGAGTAAGAACAACAAGAGACGGTTTCAATTGTCGAAGAGACACCAAAAAAAATCACAAGCTTCAATGGATGTTGAGAAAGATTTTTTAGAAAATGAATTAAAAAAGATCAGAGGAAAGGGCAAAAAGGAAAAACAACAAAAGACGGTTTAAAGTGTTGAAGAGACACTAACAAAAATCACAAGCTTCAATGAATGTTGAGAAAAAATTTTTAAGGAATGAATAAAAAAAATCAGCGAAAAGGGCAGAGAGGAAGAACGACAAGGGACGGATTCAAGTGTTGAAGAGACACTAACAAAAATCGGAAGCTTCAATGAATGTTGAGAAAGATTTTTAAAGAATAAATAGAAACAAAAATTCAGGGAAAAAGGCAGAGAGAAAGAACAACAAGGGATGGTTTCAAGTGTCGAAAAGACAGCCACGAAAATCACAAGTTTCAAGGAATTTTGAGAAAGATTTTTTAGACAATGAATTAAAAAAGATCAGCGGAAAGGGCAAAGAGGAAGAACAACAAGAGACTATTTCAAGTGTCGAAGAGACACCAACAAAAATCACAAGCTTCAAGGAATGTTGAGAAAGATTTTTTAGAGAATGAATTAAAAAAGATCAGCTGAAAGGGCAAAGAGGAAGAACAACAAAAGACAGTTTCAAGTGTCGAAGAGACACCAACAAATATCACAAGCTTCAATGGATGTTGAGAAAGATTTTTTCAGAATGAATAGAAACAAAAATTCAGGGAAAAGGGCAGAGAGAAAGAACAACGAGGGACGGTTTCAAGTGTCGAAGAGACACCAAAAAAATCACAAGCTTCAAGGAATGTTGAGAAAGAGTTTTTAGAGAATGAATCAGAAAAATCAGCTGAAAGGGCAGAGAGGAAGAACAACAAGAGACGGTTTTAAGTGTCGAAAAGATACCAACAAAATCACAAGCTTCAATGATTGTTAAAAAAGATTTTTTAAGGAATGAATAAAAATAATCAGCGAAAAGGGCAGAGAGGAAGAGCAACAAGAGACGGGTTCAAGTGTTGAAGAGACATTAACAAAAATCACAAGCTTCAATGAATGTTGAGAAAGATTTTTTAAGGAATGATTAAAATAATCAGCGAAAAGGGCAGAGAGGAAGAACAACAAGAGAGGGATTCAAGTGTTGAAGAGACACTAACAAAAATCACAAGCTTCAATGAATGTTGAGAAAGATATTTTAAGGAATGAATAGAAACAAAAATAAGGGAAAAGGGCAGAGAGAAAGAACAACAAGAGACGGATTCAAGTGTTGAAGAGACACTAACAAAAATCACAAGCTTCAATGAATGTTGAGAAAGATTTTTTAAGGAATGATAAAAATAATCAGCGAAAAGGGCAGAGAGGAAGAACAACAACAGACGGATTCAAGTGTTGAAGAGACACTAACAAAAATCACAAGCTTCAATGAATGTTGAGGAAGATATTTTAAGGAATGAATAAAAAAAATCAGCGAAAAGGGCAAAGAGGAAGAACGACAAGGGACGGATTCAAGTGTTGAAGAGACACTAACAAAAATCACAAGCTTCAATGAATGTTGAGAAAGATATTTTAAGGAATGAATAAAAATAATCAGCGAAAAGGGCAGAGAGGAAGAACGACAAGGGACGGATTCAAGTGTTGAAGAGACACTAACAAAAATCGGAAGCTTCAATGAATGTTGAGAAAGATTTTTAAAGAATAAATAGAAACAAAAATTCAGGGAAAAAGGCAGAGAGAAAGAAAAACAAGGGATGGTTTCAAGTGTCGAAAAGACAGCCACGAAAATCACAAGTTTCAAGGAATTTTGAGAAAGATTTTTTAGAGAATGAATTAAAAAAGATCAGCGGAAAGGGCAAAGAGGAAGAACAACAAGAGACGATTTCAAGTGTCGAAGAGACACCAACAAAAATCACAAGCTTCAAGGAATGTTGAGAAAGATTTTTTAGAGAATGAATTAAAAAAGATCAGCTGAAAGGGCAAAGAGGAAGAACAACAAAAGACGGTTTCAAGTGTCGAAGAGACACCAACAAATATCACAAGCTTCAATGAATGTTGAGAAAGATTTTTTCAGAATGAATAAAAAAAATCAGCGGAAAGGGCAGAGAGTAAGAACAACAAGAGACGGTTTCAATTGTCGAAGAGACACCAAAAAAAATCACAAGCTTCAATGGATGTTGAGAAAGATTTTTTTCAGAATGAATAAAAAAAATCAGCGGAAAGGGCAGAGGAAGAACAACAAGAGACGGATTCAAGTGTTGAAGAGACACTAACAAAAATCGGAAGCTTCAATGAATGTTGAGAAAGATTTTTTAAAGAATGAATAAAATAAAATCAGCGGGAAGGGCAGTGAGGAAGAACAACAAAAGACGGTTTAAAGTGTTGAAGAGACACTAACAAAAATCACAAGCTTCAATGAATGTTGGGAAAGATTTTTAAAGAATAAATAGAAACAAAAATTCAGGGAAAAGGGCAGAGAGAAAGAACAACAAGGGACGGTTTCAAGTGTCGAAGAGACACCAAAAAAATCACAAGCTTCAAGGAATGTTGAGAAAGAGTTTTTAGAGAATGAATCAGAAAAATCAGCTGAAAGGGCAGAGAGGAAGAACAACAAGAGACGGTTTTAAGTGTCGAAAAGATACCAACAAAATCACAAGCTTCAATGATTGTTAAAAAAGATTTTTTAATGAATGAATAAAAATAATCAGCGAAAAGGGCAGAGAGGAAGAGCAACAAGAGACGGGTTCAAGTGTTGAAGAGACACTAACAAAAATCACAAGCTTCAATGAATGTTGAGAAAGATTTTTTAAGGAATGATTAAAATAATCAGCGAAAAGGGCAGAGAGGAAGAACAACAAGAGACGGATTCAAGTGTTGAAGAGACACTAACAAAAATCACAAGCTTCAATGAATGTTGAGAAAGATATTTTAAGGAATGAATAGAAACAAAAATAAGGGAAAAGGGCAGAGAGAAAGAACAACAAGAGACGGATTCAAGTGTTGAAGAGACACTAACAAAAATCACAAGCTTCAATGAATGTTGAGAAAGATTTTTTAAGGAATGATAAAAATAATCAGCGAAAAGGGCAGAGAGGAAGAACAACAACAGACGGATTCAAGTGTTGAAGAGACACTAACAAAAATCACAAGCTTCAATGAATGTTGAGGAAGATATTTTAAGGAATGAATAAAAAAAATCAGCGAAAAGGGCAAAGAGGAAGAACGACAAGGGACGGATTCAAGTGTTGAAGAGACACTAACAAAAATCACAAGCTTCAATGAATGTTGAGAAAGATATTTTAAGGAATGAATAAAAATAATCAGCGAAAAGGGCAGAGAGGAAGAGCAACAAGAGACGGTTTCAAGTGTCGAAGAGACACTAACAAAAATCACAAGCTTCAATGAATGTTGAGAAAGATTTTTAAAGAGTAAATAGAAACAAAAATTCAGGGAAAAGGGCAGAGAGAAAAAACAACAAGGGACGGTTTCAAGTGTCGAAAAGATAGCAACGAAAATCACAAGTTTCAAGGAATGTTGGGAAAGATTTTTTAAAGAATGAATTAAAAAAGATCAGCTGAAAGGGCAAAGAGGAAGAACAACAAAAGACGGTTTCAAGTGTCGAAGAGACACCAACAAATATCACAAGCTTCAATGAATGTTGGGAAAGATTTTTAAAGAATAAATAGAAACAAAAATTCAGGGAAAAAGGCAGAGAGAAAGAACAACAAGGGATGGTTTCAAGTGTCGAAAAGACAGCCACGAAAATCACAAGTTTCAAGGAATTTTGAGAAAGATTTTTTAGAGAATGAATTAAAAAAGATCAGCGGAAAGGGCAAAGAGGAAGAACAACAAGAGACGATTTCAAGTGTCGAAGAGACACCAACAAAAATCACAAGCTTCAAGGAATGTTGAGAAAGATTTTTTAGAGAATGAATTAAAAAAGATCAGCTGAAAGGGCAAAGAGGAAGAACAACAAAAGACGGTTTCAAGTGTCGAAGAGACACCAACAAATATCACAAGCTTCAATGAATGTTGAGAAAGATTTTTTCAGAATGAATAAAAAAAATCAGCGGAAAGGGCAGAGAGTAAGAACAACAAGAGACGGTTTCAATTGTCGAAGAGACACCAAAAAAAATCACAAGCTTCAATGGATGTTGAGAAAGATTTTTTTCAGAATGAATAAAAAAAATCAGCGGAAAGGGCAGAGGAAGAACAACAAGAGACGGATTCAAGTGTTGAAGAGACACTAACAAAAATCGGAAGCTTCAATGAATGTTGAGAAAGATTTTTTAAAGAATGAATAAAATAAAATCAGCGGGAAGGGCAGTGAGGAAGAACAACAAAAGACGGTTTAAAGTGTTGAAGAGACACTAACAAAAATCACAAGCTTCAATGAATGTTGGGAAAGATTTTTAAAGAATAAATAGAAACAAAAATTCAGGGAAAAGGGCAGAGAGAAAGAACAACAAGGGACGGTTTCAAGTGTCGAAGAGACACCAAAAAAATCACAAGCTTCAAGGAATGTTGAGAAAGAGTTTTTAGAGAATGAATCAGAAAAATCAGCTGAAAGGGCAGAGAGGAAGAACAACAAGAGACGGTTTTAAGTGTCGAAAAGATACCAACAAAATCACAAGCTTCAATGATTGTTAAAAAAGATTTTTTAATGAATGAATAAAAATAATCAGCGAAAAGGGCAGAGAGGAAGAGCAACAAGAGACGGGTTCAAGTGTTGAAGAGACACTAACAAAAATCACAAGCTTCAATGAATGTTGAGAAAGATTTTTTAAGGAATGATTAAAATAATCAGCGAAAAGGGCAGAGAGGAAGAACAACAAGAGACGGATTCAAGTGTTGAAGAGACACTAACAAAAATCACAAGCTTCAATGAATGTTGAGAAAGATATTTTAAGGAATGAATAGAAACAAAAATAAGGGAAAAGGGCAGAGAGAAAGAACAACAAGAGACGGATTCAAGTGTTGAAGAGACACTAACAAAAATCACAAGCTTCAATGAATGTTGAGAAAGATTTTTTAAGGAATGATAAAAATAATCAGCGAAAAGGGCAGAGAGGAAGAACAACAACAGACGGATTCAAGTGTTGAAGAGACACTAACAAAAATCACAAGCTTCAATGAATGTTGAGGAAGATATTTTAAGGAATGAATAAAAAAAATCAGCGAAAAGGGCAAAGAGGAAGAACGACAAGGGACGGATTCAAGTGTTGAAGAGACACTAACAAAAATCACAAGCTTCAATGAATGTTGAGAAAGATATTTTAAGGAATGAATAAAAATAATCAGCGAAAAGGGCAGAGAGGAAGAGCAACAAGAGACGGTTTCAAGTGTCGAAGAGACACTAACAAAAATCACAAGCTTCAATGAATGTTGAGAAAGATTTTTAAAGAGTAAATAGAAACAAAAATTCAGGGAAAAGGGCAGAGAGAAAAAACAACAAGGGACGGTTTCAAGTGTCGAAAAGATAGCAACGAAAATCACAAGTTTCAAGGAATGTTGGGAAAGATTTTTTAAAGAATGAATTAAAAAAGATCAGCTGAAAGGGCAAAGAGGAAGAACAACAAAAGACGGTTTCAAGTGTCGAAGAGACACCAACAAATATCACAAGCTTCAATGAATGTTGGGAAAGATTTTTAAAGAATAAATAGAAACAAAAATTCAGGGAAAAAGGCAGAGAGAAAGAACAACAAGGGATGGTTTCAAGTGTCGAAAAGACAGCCACGAAAATCACAAGTTTCAAGGAATTTTGAGAAAGATTTTTTAGAGAATGAATCAGAAAAATCAGCTGAAAGGGCAGAGAGGAAGAACAACAAGAGACGGTTTTAAGTGTCGAAAAGATACCAACAAAATCACAAGCTTCAATGATTGTTAAAAAAGATTTTTTAAGGAATGAATAAAAATAATCAGCGAAAAGGGCAGAGAGGAAGAGCAACAAGAGACGGGTTCAAGTGTTGAAGAGACACTAACAAAAATCACAAGCTTCAATGAATGTTGAGAAAGATTTTTTAAGGAATGATTAAAATAATCAGCGAAAAGGGCAGAGAGGAAGAACAACAAGAGACGGATTCAAGTGTTGAAGAGACACTAACAAAAATCACAAGCTTCAATGAATGTTGAGAAAGATATTTTAAGGAATGAATAAAAATAATCAGCGAAAAGGGCAGAGAGGAAGAGCAACAAGAGACGGTTTCAACTGTCGAAGAGACACTAACAAAAATCACAAGCTTCAATGAATGTTGAGAAAGATTTTTAAAGAGTAAATAGAAACAAAAATTCAGGGAAAAGGGCAGAGAGAAAAAACAACAAGGGACGGTTTCAAGTGTCGAAAAGATAGCAACGAAAATCACAAGTTTCAAGGAATGTTGGAAAGATTTTTTAGAGAATGAATTAAAAAAGATCAGCTGAAGGGCAAAGAGGAAGAACAACAAAAGATGATTTCAAGTGTCGAAGAGACACCAACAAATATCACAAGCTTCAATGAATGTTGAGAAAGATTTTTTCAGAATGAATAAAAAAAATCAGCGGAAAGGGCAGAGAGTAAGAACAACAAGAGACGGTTTCAATTGTCGAAGAGACACCAAAAAAATCACAAGCTTCAATGGATGTTGAGAAAGATTTTTTAGAGAATGAATTAAAAAAGATCAGAGGAAAGGGCAAAGAGGAAAAACAACAAAAGACGGTTTAAAGTGTTGAAGGGACACTAACAAAAATCACAAGCTTCAATGAATGTTGAGAAAGAATTTTTTCTTAATTAATAAAAAAAATCAGCGGAATGGGCAGAGAGGAAGAACAACAAGAGACGGATTCAAGTGTTGAAGAGACTCTAACAAAAATCGGAAGCTTCAATGAATGTTGAGAAAGATTTTTTAAGGAATGAATAAAAATAATCAGCGAAAAGAGCAGAGAGGAAAAGCAACAAGAGACGGATTCAAGTGTTGAAGAGACACGAACAAAAATCACAAGCTTCAAGGAATGTTGAGAAAGATTTTTTAAGGAATGAATAAAAATAATCAGCGAAAAGAGCAGAGAGGAAAAGCAACAAGAGACGGATTCAAGTGTTGAAGAGACACGAACAAAAATCACAAGCTTCAAGGAATGTTGAGAAAGAATTTTTAAAGAATGAATAAAATAAAATCAGCGGGAAGGGCAGAGAGGAAGAACAACAAAAGACGGTTTAAAGTGTTGAAGAGACACTAACAAAAATCACAAGCTTCAATGAATGTTGGGAAAGATTTTTAAAGAATAAATAGAAACAAAAATTCAGGGAAAAGGGCAGAGAGAAAGAACAACAAGGGACGGTTTCAAGTGTCGAAGAGACACCAAAAAAATCACAAGCTTCAAGGAATGTTGAGAAAGTGTTTTTAGAGAATGAATCAGAAAAATCAGCTGAAAGGGCAGAGAGGAAGAACAACAAGAGACGGTTTTAAGTGTCGAAAAGATACCAACAAAATCACAAGCTTCAATGATTGTTAAAAAAGATTTTTTAAGGAATGAATAAAAATAATCAGCCAAAAGGGCAGAGAGGAAGAGCAACAAGAGACGGATTCAAGTGTTGAAGAGACACTAACAAAAATCACAAGCTTGAATGAATGTTGAGAAAGATTTTTTAAGGAATGATAAAAATAATCAGCGAAAAGGGCAGAGAGGAAGAACAACAAGAGACGGATTCAAGTGTTGAAGAGACACTAACAAAAATAACAAGCTTCAATGAATGTTGAGAAAGATTTTTTTCTTAATTAATAAAAAAAATCAGCGGAATGGGCAGAGAGGAAGAACAACAAGAGACGGATTCAAATCACAAGCTTCAAGGAATGTTGAGAAAGAATTTTTAGGAATGAATAAAAAAATCAGCGAAAAGGGCAGAGAGGAAGAACGACAAGAGACGGATTCAAGTGTTGAAGAGACACTAACAAAAATCACAAGCTTCAATGAATGTTGAGAAAGATATTTTAAGGAATGAATAAAAATAATCAGCGAAAAGGGCAGAGAGGAAGAGCAACAAGAGACGGTTTCAAGTGTCGAAGAGACACTAACAAAAATCACAAGCTTCAATGACTGTTGAGAAAGATTTTTAAAGAGTAAATAGAAACAAAAATTCAGGGAAAAGGGCAGAGAGAAAAAACAACAAGGGACGGTTTCAAGTGTCGAAAAGATAGCAACGAAAATCACAAGTTTCAAGGAATGTTGGGAAAGATTTTTTAGAGAATGAATTAAAAAAGATCAGCTGAAAGGGCAAAGAGGAAGAACAACAAAAGACGGTTTCAAGTGTTGAAGAGACACCAACAAATATCACAAGCTTCAATGAATGTTGAGAAAGATTTTTTCAGAATGAATAAAAAAAATCAGCGGAAAGGGCAGAGAGTAAGAACAACAAGAGACGGTTTCAATTGTCGAAGAGACACCAAAAAAATCACAAGCTTCAATGGATGTTGAGAAAGATTTTTTCAGAATGAATAAAAAAAATCAGCGGAAAGGGCAGAGAGGAAGAACAACAAGAGACGGATTCAAGTGTTGAAGAGACACTAACAAAAATCACAAGCTTCAATGAATGTTGAGAAAGATATTTTAAGGAATGAATAGAAACAAAAATAAGGGAAAAGGGCAGAGAGAAAGAACAACAAGAGACGGATTCAAGTGTTGAAGAGACACTAACAAAAATCACAAGCTTCAATGAATGTTGAGGAAGATATTTTAAGGAATGAATAAAAAAAATCAGCGAAAAGGGCAAAGAGGAAGAACGACAAGGGACGGATTCAAGTGTTGAAGAGACACTAACAAAAATCACAAGCTTCAATGAATGTTGAGAAAGATATTTTAAGGAATGAATAAAACTAATCAGCGAAAAGGGCAGAGAGGAAGAGCAACAAGAGACGGTTTCAAGTGTCGAAGAGACACTAACAAAAATCACAAGCTTCAATGAATGTTGAGAAAGTTTTTTAAAGAGTAAATAGAAACAAAAATTCAGGGAAAAGGGCAGAGAGAAAAAACAACAAGGGACGGTTTCAAGTGTCGAAAAGATAGCAACGAAAATCACAAGTTTCAAGGAATGTTGGGAAAGATTTTTTAAAGAATGAATTAAAAAAGATCAGCTGAAAGGGCAAAGAGGAAGAACAACAAAAGACGGTTTCAAGTGTCGAAGAGACACCAACAAATATCACAAGCTTCAATGAATGTTGGGAAAGATTTTTAAAGAATAAATAGAAACAAAAATTCAGGGAAAAAGGCAGAGAGAAAGAACAACAAGGGATGGTTTCAAGTGTCGAAAAGACAGCCACGAAAATCACAAGTTTCAAGGAATTTTGAGAAAGATTTTTTAGAGAATGAAT
Organism: Rhopilema esculentum; assembly: GCF_057945365.1. Classification (NCBI taxonomy): domain Eukaryota; kingdom Metazoa; phylum Cnidaria; class Scyphozoa; order Rhizostomeae; family Rhizostomatidae; genus Rhopilema; species Rhopilema esculentum. The sequence continues at coordinate 3,784,832 of NC_142834.1, read as the reverse complement.
TAAAAAAGATCAGCGGAAAGGGCAAAGAGGAAGAACAACAAGAGACGATTTCAAGTGTCGAAGAGACACCAACAAAAATCACAAGCTTCAAGGAATGTTGAGAAAGATTTTTTAGAGAATGAATTAAAAAAGATCAGCTGAAAGGGCAAAGAGGAAGAACAACAAAAGACGGTTTCAAGTGTCGAAGAGACACCAACAAATATCACAAGCTTCAATGAATGTTGAGAAAGATTTTTTCAGAATGAATAAAAAAAATCAGCGGAAAGGGCAGAGAGTAAGAACAACAAGAGACGGTTTCAATTGTCGAAGAGACACCAAAAAAAATCACAAGCTTCAATGGATGTTGAGAAAGATTTTTTTCAGAATGAATAAAAAAAATCAGCGGAAAGGGCAGAGGAAGAACAACAAGAGACGGATTCAAGTGTTGAAGAGACACTAACAAAAATCGGAAGCTTCAATGAATGTTGAGAAAGATTTTTTAAAGAATGAATAAAATAAAATCAGCGGGAAGGGCAGTGAGGAAGAACAACAAAAGACGGTTTAAAGTGTTGAAGAGACACTAACAAAAATCACAAGCTTCAATGAATGTTGGGAAAGATTTTTAAAGAATAAATAGAAACAAAAATTCAGGGAAAAGGGCAGAGAGAAAGAACAACAAGGGACGGTTTCAAGTGTCGAAGAGACACCAAAAAAATCACAAGCTTCAAGGAATGTTGAGAAAGAGTTTTTAGAGAATGAATCAGAAAAATCAGCTGAAAGGGCAGAGAGGAAGAACAACAAGAGACGGTTTTAAGTGTCGAAAAGATACCAACAAAATCACAAGCTTCAATGATTGTTAAAAAAGATTTTTTAATGAATGAATAAAAATAATCAGCGAAAAGGGCAGAGAGGAAGAGCAACAAGAGACGGGTTCAAGTGTTGAAGAGACACTAACAAAAATCACAAGCTTCAATGAATGTTGAGAAAGATTTTTTAAGGAATGATTAAAATAATCAGCGAAAAGGGCAGAGAGGAAGAACAACAAGAGACGGATTCAAGTGTTGAAGAGACACTAACAAAAATCACAAGCTTCAATGAATGTTGAGAAAGATATTTTAAGGAATGAATAGAAACAAAAATAAGGGAAAAGGGCAGAGAGAAAGAACAACAAGAGACGGATTCAAGTGTTGAAGAGACACTAACAAAAATCACAAGCTTCAATGAATGTTGAGAAAGATTTTTTAAGGAATGATAAAAATAATCAGCGAAAAGGGCAGAGAGGAAGAACAACAACAGACGGATTCAAGTGTTGAAGAGACACTAACAAAAATCACAAGCTTCAATGAATGTTGAGGAAGATATTTTAAGGAATGAATAAAAAAAATCAGCGAAAAGGGCAAAGAGGAAGAACGACAAGGGACGGATTCAAGTGTTGAAGAGACACTAACAAAAATCACAAGCTTCAATGAATGTTGAGAAAGATATTTTAAGGAATGAATAAAAATAATCAGCGAAAAGGGCAGAGAGGAAGAGCAACAAGAGACGGTTTCAAGTGTCGAAGAGACACTAACAAAAATCACAAGCTTCAATGAATGTTGAGAAAGATTTTTAAAGAGTAAATAGAAACAAAAATTCAGGGAAAAGGGCAGAGAGAAAAAACAACAAGGGACGGTTTCAAGTGTCGAAAAGATAGCAACGAAAATCACAAGTTTCAAGGAATGTTGGGAAAGATTTTTTAAAGAATGAATTAAAAAAGATCAGCTGAAAGGGCAAAGAGGAAGAACAACAAAAGACGGTTTCAAGTGTCGAAGAGACACCAACAAATATCACAAGCTTCAATGAATGTTGGGAAAGATTTTTAAAGAATAAATAGAAACAAAAATTCAGGGAAAAAGGCAGAGAGAAAGAACAACAAGGGATGGTTTCAAGTGTCGAAAAGACAGCCACGAAAATCACAAGTTTCAAGGAATTTTGAGAAAGATTTTTTAGAGAATGAATCAGAAAAATCAGCTGAAAGGGCAGAGAGGAAGAACAACAAGAGACGGTTTTAAGTGTCGAAAAGATACCAACAAAATCACAAGCTTCAATGATTGTTAAAAAAGATTTTTTAAGGAATGAATAAAAATAATCAGCGAAAAGGGCAGAGAGGAAGAGCAACAAGAGACGGGTTCAAGTGTTGAAGAGACACTAACAAAAATCACAAGCTTCAATGAATGTTGAGAAAGATTTTTTAAGGAATGATTAAAATAATCAGCGAAAAGGGCAGAGAGGAAGAACAACAAGAGACGGATTCAAGTGTTGAAGAGACACTAACAAAAATCACAAGCTTCAATGAATGTTGAGAAAGATATTTTAAGGAATGAATAAAAATAATCAGCGAAAAGGGCAGAGAGGAAGAGCAACAAGAGACGGTTTCAACTGTCGAAGAGACACTAACAAAAATCACAAGCTTCAATGAATGTTGAGAAAGATTTTTAAAGAGTAAATAGAAACAAAAATTCAGGGAAAAGGGCAGAGAGAAAAAACAACAAGGGACGGTTTCAAGTGTCGAAAAGATAGCAACGAAAATCACAAGTTTCAAGGAATGTTGGAAAGATTTTTTAGAGAATGAATTAAAAAAGATCAGCTGAAGGGCAAAGAGGAAGAACAACAAAAGATGATTTCAAGTGTCGAAGAGACACCAACAAATATCACAAGCTTCAATGAATGTTGAGAAAGATTTTTTCAGAATGAATAAAAAAAATCAGCGGAAAGGGCAGAGAGTAAGAACAACAAGAGACGGTTTCAATTGTCGAAGAGACACCAAAAAAATCACAAGCTTCAATGGATGTTGAGAAAGATTTTTTAGAGAATGAATTAAAAAAGATCAGAGGAAAGGGCAAAGAGGAAAAACAACAAAAGACGGTTTAAAGTGTTGAAGGGACACTAACAAAAATCACAAGCTTCAATGAATGTTGAGAAAGAATTTTTTCTTAATTAATAAAAAAAATCAGCGGAATGGGCAGAGAGGAAGAACAACAAGAGACGGATTCAAGTGTTGAAGAGACTCTAACAAAAATCGGAAGCTTCAATGAATGTTGAGAAAGATTTTTTAAGGAATGAATAAAAATAATCAGCGAAAAGAGCAGAGAGGAAAAGCAACAAGAGACGGATTCAAGTGTTGAAGAGACACGAACAAAAATCACAAGCTTCAAGGAATGTTGAGAAAGATTTTTTAAGGAATGAATAAAAATAATCAGCGAAAAGAGCAGAGAGGAAAAGCAACAAGAGACGGATTCAAGTGTTGAAGAGACACGAACAAAAATCACAAGCTTCAAGGAATGTTGAGAAAGAATTTTTAAAGAATGAATAAAATAAAATCAGCGGGAAGGGCAGAGAGGAAGAACAACAAAAGACGGTTTAAAGTGTTGAAGAGACACTAACAAAAATCACAAGCTTCAATGAATGTTGGGAAAGATTTTTAAAGAATAAATAGAAACAAAAATTCAGGGAAAAGGGCAGAGAGAAAGAACAACAAGGGACGGTTTCAAGTGTCGAAGAGACACCAAAAAAATCACAAGCTTCAAGGAATGTTGAGAAAGTGTTTTTAGAGAATGAATCAGAAAAATCAGCTGAAAGGGCAGAGAGGAAGAACAACAAGAGACGGTTTTAAGTGTCGAAAAGATACCAACAAAATCACAAGCTTCAATGATTGTTAAAAAAGATTTTTTAAGGAATGAATAAAAATAATCAGCCAAAAGGGCAGAGAGGAAGAGCAACAAGAGACGGATTCAAGTGTTGAAGAGACACTAACAAAAATCACAAGCTTGAATGAATGTTGAGAAAGATTTTTTAAGGAATGATAAAAATAATCAGCGAAAAGGGCAGAGAGGAAGAACAACAAGAGACGGATTCAAGTGTTGAAGAGACACTAACAAAAATAACAAGCTTCAATGAATGTTGAGAAAGATTTTTTTCTTAATTAATAAAAAAAATCAGCGGAATGGGCAGAGAGGAAGAACAACAAGAGACGGATTCAAATCACAAGCTTCAAGGAATGTTGAGAAAGAATTTTTAGGAATGAATAAAAAAATCAGCGAAAAGGGCAGAGAGGAAGAACGACAAGAGACGGATTCAAGTGTTGAAGAGACACTAACAAAAATCACAAGCTTCAATGAATGTTGAGAAAGATATTTTAAGGAATGAATAAAAATAATCAGCGAAAAGGGCAGAGAGGAAGAGCAACAAGAGACGGTTTCAAGTGTCGAAGAGACACTAACAAAAATCACAAGCTTCAATGACTGTTGAGAAAGATTTTTAAAGAGTAAATAGAAACAAAAATTCAGGGAAAAGGGCAGAGAGAAAAAACAACAAGGGACGGTTTCAAGTGTCGAAAAGATAGCAACGAAAATCACAAGTTTCAAGGAATGTTGGGAAAGATTTTTTAGAGAATGAATTAAAAAAGATCAGCTGAAAGGGCAAAGAGGAAGAACAACAAAAGACGGTTTCAAGTGTTGAAGAGACACCAACAAATATCACAAGCTTCAATGAATGTTGAGAAAGATTTTTTCAGAATGAATAAAAAAAATCAGCGGAAAGGGCAGAGAGTAAGAACAACAAGAGACGGTTTCAATTGTCGAAGAGACACCAAAAAAATCACAAGCTTCAATGGATGTTGAGAAAGATTTTTTCAGAATGAATAAAAAAAATCAGCGGAAAGGGCAGAGAGGAAGAACAACAAGAGACGGATTCAAGTGTTGAAGAGACACTAACAAAAATCACAAGCTTCAATGAATGTTGAGAAAGATATTTTAAGGAATGAATAGAAACAAAAATAAGGGAAAAGGGCAGAGAGAAAGAACAACAAGAGACGGATTCAAGTGTTGAAGAGACACTAACAAAAATCACAAGCTTCAATGAATGTTGAGGAAGATATTTTAAGGAATGAATAAAAAAAATCAGCGAAAAGGGCAAAGAGGAAGAACGACAAGGGACGGATTCAAGTGTTGAAGAGACACTAACAAAAATCACAAGCTTCAATGAATGTTGAGAAAGATATTTTAAGGAATGAATAAAAATAATCAGCGAAAAGGGCAGAGAGGAAGAGCAACAAGAGACGGTTTCAAGTGTCGAAGAGACACTAACAAAAATCACAAGCTTCAATGAATGTTGAGAAAGTTTTTTAAAGAGTAAATAGAAACAAAAATTCAGGGAAAAGGGCAGAGAGAAAAAACAACAAGGGACGGTTTCAAGTGTCGAAAAGATAGCAACGAAAATCACAAGTTTCAAGGAATGTTGGGAAAGATTTTTTAAAGAATGAATTAAAAAAGATCAGCTGAAAGGGCAAAGAGGAAGAACAACAAAAGACGGTTTCAAGTGTCGAAGAGACACCAACAAATATCACAAGCTTCAATGAATGTTGGGAAAGATTTTTAAAGAATAAATAGAAACAAAAATTCAGGGAAAAAGGCAGAGAGAAAGAACAACAAGGGATGGTTTCAAGTGTCGAAAAGACAGCCACGAAAATCACAAGTTTCAAGGAATTTTGAGAAAGATTTTTTAGAGAATGAATTAAAAAAGATCAGCGGAAAGGGCAAAGAGGAAGAACAACAAGAGACGATTTCAAGTGTCGAAGAGACACCAACAAAAATCACAAGCTTCAAGGAATGTTGAGAAAGATTTTTTAGAGAATGAATTAAAAAAGATCAGCTGAAAGGGCAAAGAGGAAGAACAACAAAAGACGGTTTCAAGTGTCGAAGAGACACCAACAAATATCACAAGCTTCAATGAATGTTGAGAAAGATTTTTTCAGAATGAATAAAAAAAATCAGCGGAAAGGGCAGAGAGTAAGAACAACAAGAGACGGTTTCAATTGTCGAAGAGACACCAAAAAAAATCACAAGCTTCAATGGATGTTGAGAAAGATTTTTTTCAGAATGAATAAAAAAAATCAGCGGAAAGGGCAGAGGAAGAACAACAAGAGACGGATTCAAGTGTTGAAGAGACACTAACAAAAATCGGAAGCTTCAATGAATGTTGAGAAAGATTTTTTAAAGAATGAATAAAATAAAATCAGCGGGAAGGGCAGAGAGGAAGAACAACAAGAGACGGTTTTAAGTGTCGAAAAGATACCAACAAAATCACAAGCTTCAATGATTGTTAAAAAAGATTTTTTAAGGAATGAATAAAAATAATCAGCGAAAAGGGCAGAGAGGAAGAGCAACAAGAGACGGGTTCAAGTGTTGAAGAGACACTAACAAAAATCACAAGCTTCAATGGATGTTGAGAAAGATTTTTTAGAGAATGAATTAAAAAAGATCAGAGGAAAGGGCAAAGAGGAAAAACAACAAAAGACGGTTTAAAGTGTTGAAGGGACACTAACAAAAATCACAAGCTTCAATGAATGTTGAGAAAGATTTTTTTCTTAATTAATAAAAAAAATCAGCGGAATGGGCAGAGAGGAAGAACAACAAGAGACGGATTCAAGTGTTGAAGAGACACTAACAAAAATCGGAAGCTTCAATGAATGTTGAGAAAGATTTTTTAAGGAATGAATAAAAATAATCAGCGAAAAGAGCAGAGAGGAAAAGCAACAAGAGACGGATTCAAGTGTTGAAGAGACACGAACAAAAATCACAAGCTTCAAGGAATGTTGAGAAAGAATTTTTAAAGAATGAATAAAATAAAATCAGCGGGAAGGGCAGAGAGGAAGAACAACAAAAGACGGTTTAAAGTGTTGAAGAGACACTAACAAAAATCACAAGCTTCAATGAATGTTGGGAAAGATTTTTAAAGAATAAATAGAAACAAAAATTCAGGGAAAAGGGCAGAGAGAAAGAACAACAAGGGACGGTTTCAAGTGTCGAAGAGACACCAAAAAAATCACAAGCTTCAAGGAATGTTGAGAAAGTGTTTTTAGAGAATGAATCAGAAAAATCAGCTGAAAGGGCAGAGAGGAAGAACAACAAGAGACGGTTTTAAGTGTCGAAAAGATACCAACAAAATCACAAGCTTCAATGATTGTTAAAAAAGATTTTTTAAGGAATGAATAAAAATAATCAGCCAAAAGGGCAGAGAGGAAGAGCAACAAGAGACGGATTCAAGTGTTGAAGAGACACTAACAAAAATCACAAACTTGAATGAATGTTGAGAAAGATTTTTTAAGGAATGATAAAAATAATCAGCGAAAAGGGCAGAGAGGAAGAACAACAAGAGACGGATTCAAGTGTTGAAGAGACACTAACAAAAATAACAAGCTTCAATGAATGTTGAGAAAGATTTTTTTCTTAATTAATAAAAAAAATCAGCGGAATGGGCAGAGAGGAAGAACAACAAGAGACGGATTCAAGTGTTGAAGAGACACTAACAAAAATCACAAGCTTCAATGAATGTTGAGAAAAATTTTTTAAGGAATGAATAAAAAAAATCAGCGAAAAGGGCAGAGAGGAAGAGCGACAAGGGACGGATTCAAGTGTTGAAGAGACACTAACAAAAATCGGAAGCTTCAATGAATGTTGAGAAAGATTTTTAAAGAATAAATGGAAACAAAAATTCAGGGAAAAAGGCAGAGAGAAAGAACAACAAGGGATGGATTCAAGTGTCGAAAAGACAGCCACGAAAATCACAAGTTTCAAGGAATTTTGAGAAAGATTTTTTAGAGAATGAATTAAAAAAGATCAGCGGAAAGGGCAAAGAGGAAGAACAACAAGAGACGGTTTCAAGTGTTGAAGAGACACCAACAAAAATCACAAGCTTCAAGGAATGTTGAGAAAGAATTTTTAGGAATGAATAAAAAAATCAGCGAAAAGGGCAGAGAGGAAGAACGACAAGGGACGGATTCAAGTGTTGAAGAGACACTAACAAAAATCACAAGCTTCAATGAATGTTGAGAAAGATATTTTAAGGAATGAATAAAAATAATCAGCGAAAAGGGCAGAGAGGAAGAGCAACAAGAGACGGTTTCAAGTGTCGAAGAGACACTAACAAAAATCACAAGCTTCAATGACTGTTGAGAAAGATTTTTAAAGAGTAAATAGAAACAAAAATTCAGGGAAAAGGGCAGAGAGAAAAAACAACAAGGGACGGTTTCAAGTGTCGAAAAGATAGCAACGAAAATCACAAGTTTCAAGGAATGTTGGGAAAGATTTTTTAGAGAATGAATTAAAAAAGATCAGCTGAAAGGGCAAAGAGGAAGAACAACAAAAGACGGTTTCAAGTGTTGAAGAGACACCAACAAATATCACAAGCTTCAATGAATGTTGAGAAAGATTTTTTCAGAATGAATAAAAAAAATCAGCGGAAAGGGCAGAGAGTAAGAACAACAAGAGACGGTTTCAATTGTCGAAGAGACACCAAAAAAATCACAAGCTTCAATGGATGTTGAGAAAGATTTTTTCAGAATGAATAAAAAAAATCAGCGGAAAGGGCAGAGAGGAAGAACAACAAGAGACGGATTCAAGTGTTGAAGAGACACTAACAAAAATCACAAGCTTCAATGAATGTTGAGAAAGATATTTTAAGGAATGAATAGAAACAAAAATAAGGGAAAAGGGCAGAGAGAAAGAACAACAAGAGACGGATTCAAGTGTTGAAGAGACACTAACAAAAATCACAAGCTTCAATGAATGTTGAGAAAGATTTTTTAAGGAATGATAAAAATAATCAGCGAAAAGGGCAGAGAGGAAGAACAACAAGAGACAGATTCAAGTGTTGAAGAGACACTAACAAAAATCACAAGCTTCAATGAATGTTGAGAAAAATTTTTTAAGGAATGAATAAAAATAATCAGCGAAAAGGGCAGAGAGGAAGAACAACAAGAGACGGATTCAAGTGTTGAAGAGACACTAACAAAAATCACAAGCTTCAATGAATGTTTAGAAAGATTTTTAAAGAATAAATAGAAACAAAAATTCAGGGAAAAAGGCAGAGAGAAAGAACAACAAGGGACGGTTTCAAGTGTCGAAAAGATAGCAACGAAAATCACAAGTTTCAAGGAATGTTGAGAAAGATTTTTTAGAGAATGAATTAAAAAAGATCAGAGGAAAGGGCAAAGAGGAAGAACGACAAGAGACGGTTTCAAGTGTCGAAGAGACACCAACAAAAATCACTAGCTTCAAGGAATGTTGAGAAAGAATTTTTAAAGAATGAATAGAAAAAAAAATCAGGGAAAATGGCAGAGAGAAAGAACAACAAGGGACGGTTTCAAGTGTCGAAGAGACACCAACAAAAATCACAAACTTCAATGAGTGTTAAGAAATATTTTTTAAAGAATAAAGAGAAACAAAAATAAGGGAAAAGGGCAGAGAGAAAGAACAACAAGGGACGGTCTGAAGTGTCGAAAAGATACCAACGAAAATCACAAGCTTCAAGGAATGTTGAGAAAGATTTTTTAGTGAATGAATTGAAAAAATCAGCGTAAAGGGCAGAGAGGAAGAACAATAAGGGACGGTCTCAATTGTCGAAGAGACACCATCGAAAATCACAAACTTCAATGAGTGTTGAGAAAGATTTTTTTTAAAATGACTAAAAAAAATCAGCGGAAAGGGCAGAGAGGAAGAACAACAAGAGACGGTTTCAAGTGTCGAAGAGACACCAACAAAAATCTCAAGCTTCAATGAGTGTTAAGAAATATTTTTTAAAGAATAAAGAGTAACAAAAATAAGGGAAAAGGGCAGAGAGAAAGAACAACAAGGGACGGTCTGAAGTAGCGAAAAGATACCAACGAAAATCACAAGCTTCAAGGAATGTTGAGAAAGATTTTTTAGTGAATGAATTAAAAAATCAGCGTAAAGGGCAGAGAGGAAGAACAACAAGGGACGGTCTCAATTGTCGAAGAGACACCATCGAAAATCACAAACTTCAATGAGTGTTAAGAAAGATTTTTTTAAAAATGATCCAGACCCCGTTTACACTGTCTCGTGCAAGTTTGGAACCGTGACAAAACTGTCGCGGTTCGCCCTTCCGTTTACACTAGCACTGTGGAACCGTGACGAATTTTGTACCGTCACGGTTCCGTTTTTGAACGGGACAGTGTAAACACCTATCCGAGACGATTTTGTCACGGATTCACAAAGAGGTCTTTTGTATGGCTGTTTCAGGTAATCGAGGCTTTGATTGTGGCGTTACTACGTTGTCAAATTCTGAAGAAAAGGAAATTCTGAAGAAAAGACAACCACAGAAAAGGCTTGTATTGTTTCCCAGTCCAAGCCTTGATTGGACTTTGCAGTTTTGTAGTCTAAAATAACACTGAAAATTAAAGCCACCTTGTCGTTCGTCCAAGTAAAGTTTTTATCGGCCTTCCACTGCATTTTAACTCCAATAAAAATTCGATTGTTGACTTCGGCGGCAAAATAAAAGCCTTGGTTGACTATATACAGCTTCTTCTAAACAATGTTCTGCCATTAAATTCTGAAGCCATTACACTGTACCGGTACAGTGTAAACGGAACGGCTAAACGAAACAATTTGGAACCGCGACAGTGTAAACACTTGCGAACCGTAACGGTACAAAATTGTCCCGGGACAGTGTAAACGGGGTCCCAGTCAACGAAAATGCAGAGTGGCAGAACAACAAAGGATGGTCTGAAGTGTTGAAGAGATACTAGCAGATCTTACAAACTTTAATGAGTATGAGGAAGTGGTTTCTAGAGGATAAATCAAAGATTAATTCTGCAAAAAGGAAAAAGGGTCAGAGCAATAATAGATGGTCTAAAGTATCAAAGAGATACCAGTAGATCCCGAAAACCTGAATCAATTTGAAGAAGGGCTTTGTAAAGAATGAATCTAAGATCAAATCAGCGAAATGGGCAGAGGGTCAGATTAAATTAGCAAACCATTAAGTGGTAGAATTTTGCTCTATAATTACGAATAGACAATTTGGAAAATCAGAAAGTTTGTTTGATCTTATGTGAAATTAATGATCATCATAATGAAGATCAATATCGCAACAAGCGAATAAATGAAAAATTAAATCAGCTAACGTAGAAAAGGGTCCTATAGAAGACACTCGTTTAACGTTAAAACGTTAGAAAGACACCACAGTTTGGAAGCCTAAAGCAAAGGTTGGTTCGCGATGCAAATAGCTTTCGGAAATGTAATACTTAAAAGGTTTCTCAAATATTTAGATGAGAAAGACAAAGCAATACCAGTTTATTTTCTACTTTTTTCAAAAGGCATCCAAACAACACTCACCACGTCCCTCGTCATTCATACACAATCTTCCGTAGCCATGTGTTTTGATCTGCAACGGAATTCATTTTTTTAGAGTTTTATCAACAAAAAAAGGTTCTGATAATCACGGAAACCAAGAAAGCTAAAGCAAAAAATATTAAGGAATGTATTCCTGGTTATGTTTTTAAAAAACTAGGAACAAGACGGAGTTTCAGACAGTGTACTTGAGGGATTCTTTTTTCTTATATGCCTAGTGCTTTCAATTTTCACAGCAGAATCGCATTGTCAATAGTTTTAAATGTTTTTCTATACTTAAGAAGATTATATATTGACACCAATAACCAATAGTATTAATGAATTAATGTTAACCATTGTTTTGCCGAGATGATAGACAGATTAATCGTCAAAGACATTCATGATCATAATGATGCATGCAGATGAGAACATAGAATTCCATCATGTATTCCATTTTCCATAGGTATTAATTTTGGGGGCTATCTGAAACCGAATTCTTAAGGACTACATAGCATGCTGAAAAACAAAGATTTTACAAAGAAGATGGGATTACAGTCAAGTCAATACCACATAGCAGGGTGGACATTATTCAAGGGCCAGGAGGAGAGACGCTAAAAGTTTAGCTCGCGAGTTAAATGTAAAGCTCATTCAACATAAATAGGTAGAAATAAAGAAAAAAGCGACTGGTTTTCGGAAGGTTCAATATGCCAACGCCTAGAACAAGCTAACTCATTGTTTGGTGCTGAATGCATTTTAGGAATTGTTAGGTGGCTACATTTTTACATTTTTGCCAGAGATTAAAAAATTACTTTTTAGAAATTTTCATTGAAAGAGCTACCAAGCAAGGAACTTTTGTTGGTGTCCAGCAAAAAGGTTTTCATTCTAAAAATTTTCTGGGCCTCTCTCACCAAAGGGGAAGGGGGGGGGGTAATCATTTATCTTTAGAATAGGGGTGCCTAGGTTACTTTTAGGCTCTAGAATTTGGACAAAGTTTATTAAAGTTCTTCAATATAAAAAACCGTGATTCTATATTGGACAAATAATTTTTACGAAAAAAAAAAATTTCTTTAATTTCCGGTGAGCAGTGGTCTTAGAAATTTAAACGAAAAACAAATTCAATTGTAAAACCCCTTTCTTGGGACCAGGAAATTCTAAAGCAATTTCTTTGGTAAATCAAAAATGAGAAATGAGATGATAAATGAGAAAGGATTTGAAAAAAGTCGAGAAAAATCGCAAACTGCCGTCTAAAGAAAATTTTTTGAAAAGATTTCATGCTAGAGGGACGAAGTGTACACCACGTACACCACGTGCACAGAAGAAGAGAAGGCAAAAGAAATTTGGTTTATAAATAAACAAAGTAAAAAATTGCAGTAATTTGATACTTCTTACCTTCATGAAATTATTGGTTATCTTCAGTTGCCGCGAAGGTGATTGTGTAGGATATTTCCACTGGGATAAGTACACCAGTTGTCGATAATAATTTTCTTGGAAGCCATGTTGTTTTCAAAGTGAAAAATTTTGTTGGCACATGCCTTGCTGGGCATGATGGGAAGGAAAGTCTCCTCCGTAGGAGAAAAATATGAATATTGAAACAAATCGAGTGGTTTGAGGGCAAGTGAAAATTAATCCCACCGAATTTTTTAAGCTGGAAATATTTCCTATCAAAATTTTCAAACGCTAGAAAAATCTCGTTTTTAATTTTAAACTATAATTAAACTATATTAATTTTTGCTAAAACTAGCGTTTGTAAACGAAAATCTCTTAGAATTCTTAACAAAATTCGGGAAAACTTCACATGATGTCACGAGACAATGTATCTCAGATGTTTTTTTGAGGTCTAGGGCAAAGTTTCAGTCTTGACCCCCATATTGAAGCTTTACAAACAGGTAAAAACATCCCTTTGTTCTTGAATAACCTTTGAAAGTGTGAAAACAAACTAGAACCTTTGAAATGTAAATTGACACCATTATTAACTTAATACCGGATGAAGACTATCTAAAAATTAACAAGACTATTTGTAACAAATCAGAACAGAATCCAATTGAAAACAATGTCTTCTATTTAATGCATAGTTTTTGAATTTTAATCACAAGTTCTTTCTCTGACGTTATTTGCCTGATAATTTCCAAAGCTATTATTTGCATAAAACATGACGAGACATTCTTTAAGAATAAGAAAAAAATTCCAACCATCAAGATGATCATATCCAACCATCAAAATGTTTTAAAGATAGCAGTGATGGTGACACACACTCGCATTCACAATTTATTCAGTCCTGCAAGATAAAAGGCTTTTTCGTCTTTTTTGTATAAGAGAGTGTATCATATGCTGGCTTATGGTGAATTTGTACGTAAATTGCGCAAAACATATAAACAATTTGCAAAAAGGTTGAAGAAATTATTGTCAAAAGGAAAGAAGTAACAAACCGAATGAAAACTTTAAGAGAAAACTGAATGGGTTTTAATAAATTTTATTGAGTTTTAATAATTTTGGTCACAAAAGAAAATAGGGTCCATCCACCATGATGTACCGAGGCAATTCTAGCGTGCAATTCATTACCTCAAACGGTCTTTTGACGCTATTTGAAAAACACTTTAAATTTATTGCATAAAATTGGCAGCAAAGGGTCTTATTTTAAGACCCAAAGGTACCAAAATCAAGAACACCCTTGAACGTCTCCGAATGTTAAAATGACCTATCAAGGCAATTCTAGCGTAAAATTCATAACCTAAAATGGTCTTTTGACGCTATTTGAAAAAGACTTTAAATTTATTGCATAAAATTGGTAGCAAAGGGTCTTATTTTAAGACCCAAAGATACCAAAATCAAGAACACCCTTGAACGTCTCCGAATGTTAAAATGACCTTTCAAGGCAATTCCAGCGTGCAATTTATTACTCATAACGGTTTTTTGATGCTATTTGAAATAGACTTTAAATTTATTGCATAAAATTGGTAGCAAAGGGTCATATTTTAAGACCCAAAGATACCAAAATCAAGAACACCCTTAAACGTCTCCGAATGTTAAAATGACCTATCAAGGCAATTCTAGCGTGCAATTCATTACTTATAACGGTTTTTTGTTGCTATTTGAAAAAGACTTTAAATTTATTGCATAAAATTGGTAGCAAAGGGTATTATTTTAAGACCTAAAGGTACCAAAATCAAGAACACCCTCAAACGTCTCCGATAGTTAAAATGACGTACCGAGGCAATTCTAGCGAGCAATTCATTACTTTAAACGGTCATTTGACGCTATTTGAAAAAGACTTTGAATTTATTGCATAAAATTGGTAGCAAAGGGTCTTATTTTAAGACCCAAAGATACCAAAATCAAGAACACCCTTAAACGTCTCCGAATGTTAAAATGACCTATCAAGGCAATTCTAGCGTGCAATTCATTACTCATAACGGTCTTTTGATGCTATTTGAAAAAGACTTTAAACTTATTGCATAAAATTGGTAGCAAAGGGTCTTATTTTAAGACCCAAAGATACCAAAATCAAGAACACCCTTAAACGTCTCCGAATGTTAAAATGACCTATCAAGACAATTCTAGCGTGCAATTCATTACTAATAACGGTTTTTTGATGCTATTTGAAAATGACTTTAAATTTATTGCATAAAATTGGTAGCAAAGGGTCTTATTTTAAGACCCAAAGATACCAAAATCAAGAACACCCTTAAACGTCTCCGAATGTTAAAATGACCTATCAAGGCAATTCTAGCGTGCAATTTATTACTCATAACGGTTTTTTGATGCTATTTGAAATAGACTTTAAATTTATTGCATAAAATTGGTAGCAAAGGGTCATATTTTAAGACCCAAAGATACCAAAATCAAGAACACCCTTAAACGTCTCCGAATGTTAAAATGACCTATCAAGGCAATTCTAGCGTGCAATTCATTACTTATAACGGTTTTTTGTTGCTATTTGAAAAAGACTTTAAATTTATTGCATAAAATTGGTAGCAAAGGGTATTATTTTAAGACCTAAAGGTACCAAAATCAAGAACACCCTCAAACGTCTCCGATAGTTAAAATGACGTACCGAGGCAATTCTAGCGAGCAATTCATTACTTTAAACGGTCATTTGACGCTATTTGAAAAAGACTTTGAATTTATTGCATAAAATTGGTAGCAAAGGGTCTTATTTTAAGACCCAAAGATACCAAAATCAAGAACACCCTTAAACGTCTCCGAATGTTAAAATGACCTATCAAGGCAATTCTAGCGTGCAATTCATTACTTATAACGGTTTTTTGATGCTATTTGAAAAAGACTTTAAATTTATTGCATAAAATTGGTAGCAAAGGGTATTATTTTAAGACCTAAAGGTACCAAAATCAAGAACACCCTCAAACGTCTCCGATAGTTAAAATGACGTACCGACGCAATTCTAGCGAGCAATTCATTACTTTAAACGGTCATTTGACGCTATTTGAAAAAGACTTTAAATTTATTGCATAAAATTGGTAGCAAAGGGTCTTATTTTAAGACCCAAAGATACCAAAATCAAGAACACCCTTAAACGTCTCCGAATGTTAAAATGACCTATCAAGGCAATTCTAGCGTGCAATTTATTACTCATAACGGTTTTTTGATGCTATTTGAAATAGACTTTAAATTTATTGCATAAAATTGGTAGCAAAGGGTCATATTTTAAGACCCAAAGATACCAAAATCAAGAACACCCTTAAACGTCTCCGAATGTTAAAATGACCTATCAAGGCAATTCTAGCGTGCAATTCATTACTTATAACGGTTTTTTGTTGCTATTTGAAAAAGACTTTAAATTTATTGCATAAAATTGGTAGCAAAGGGTCTTATTTTAAGACCCAAAGATACCAAAATCAAGAACACCCTTGAACGTTTCCGAATGTTAAAATGACCTATCAAGGCAATTCTAGCGTGCAATTCATTACTCATAACGGTTTTTTGATGCTATTCGAAAAAGACTTTAAATTTATGGCATAAAATTGGTAGCAAAGGGTCTTATTTTAAGACCCAAAGATACCAAAATCAAGAACACCCTTAAACGTCTCCGAATGTTAAAATGACCTATCAAGGCAATTCTAGCGTGCAATTCATTACTCATAACGGTTTTTTGATGCTATTTGAAAAAGACTTTAAATTTATTGCATAAAATTGGTAGCAAAGGGTCTTATTTTAAGACCCAAAGATACCAAAATCAAGAACACCCTTAAACGTCTCCGAATGTTAAAATGACCTATCAAGGCAATTCTAGCGTGCAATTTATTACTCATAACGGTTTTTTGATGCTATTTGAAAAAGACTTTAAATTTATTGCATAAAATTGGTAGCAAAGGGTCATATTTTAAGACCCAAAGATACCAAAATCAAGAACACCCTTAAACGTCTCCGAATGTTAAAATGACCTATCAAGGCAATTCTAGCGTGCAATTCATTACTTATAACGGTTTTTTGATGCTATTTGAAAAAGACTTTAAATTTATTGCATAAAATTGGTAGCAAAGGGTATTATTTTAAGACCTAAAGGTACCAAAATCAAGAACACCCTCAAACGTCTCCGATAGTTAAAATGACGTACCGAGGCAATTCTAGCGAGCAATTCATTACTCATAACGGTTTTTTGACGCTATTCGAAAAAGACTTTAAATTTATGGTATAAAATTGGTAGCAAAGGGTCTTATTTTAAGACCCAAAGATACCAAAATCAAGAACACCCTTAAACGTCTCCGAATGTTAAAATGACCTATCAAGGCAATTCTAGCGTGCAATTCATTACTCATAACGGTTTTTTGATGCTATTTGAAAAAGACTTTAAATTTATTGCATAAAATTGGTAGCAAAGGGTCTTATTTTAAGACCCAAAGATACCAAAATCAAGAACACCCTTAAACGTCTCCGAATGTTAAAATGACCTATCAAGGCAATTCTAGCAAGCAATTCATTACTCATAACGGTTTTTTGATGCTATTTGAAAAAGACTTTAAATTTATTGCATAAAATTGGTAGCAAAGGGTCTTATATTAAGACCCAAAGATACCAAAATCAAGAACACCCTCAAACGTCTCCGATAGTTAAAATGACGTACCGAGGCAATTCTAGCGAGCAATTCATTACTTTAAACGGTCATTTGACGCTTTTTGGAAAAGACTTTAAATTTATTGCATAAAATTGGTAGCAAAGGGTCTTATTTTAAGACCCAAAGGTACCAAAATCAAGAACACCCTTAATAGTCTCCGATAGTTAAAATGACGTACCGAGGCAATTCTAGCGTGCAATTCATAACCTTAAATGGTTATTTGACGCTATTTGAAAAAGACTTTAAATTTATTGCATAAAATTGGTAGCAAAGGGTATTATTTTAAGACCTAAAGGTACCAAAATCAAGAACACCCTCAAACGTCTCCTATAGTTAAAATGACGTACCGAGGCAATTCTAGCGTGCAATTCATAACCTTAAATGGTTATTTGACGCTATTTGAAAAAGACTTTAAATTTATTGCATAAAATTGGTAGCAAAGGGTTTTATTTTAAGACCCAAAGGTACCAAAATCAAGAACACCCTAAAAACGTCTCCGATAGTTAAAATGACGTACCGAGGCAATTCTAGCGTGCAATTCATAACCTTAAATGGTTATTTGACGCTATTTGAAAAAGACTTTAAATTTATTGCATAAAATTGGTAGCAAAGGGTATTATTTTAAGACCTAAAGGTACCAAAATCAAGAACACCCTCAAACGTCTCCGATAGTTAAAATGACGTACCGAGGCAATTCTAGCGAGCAATTCATTACTTTAAACGGTCATTTGACGCTATTTGAAAAAGACTTTAAATTTATTGCATAAAATTGGTAGCAAAGGGTCTTATTTTAAGACCCAAAGATACCAAAATCAAGAACACCCTTAAACGTCTCCGAATGTTAAAATGACCTATCAAGGCAATTCTAGCATGCAATTCATAACCTTAAATGGTTATTTGACGCTATTTGGAAAAGACTTTAAATTTATTGCATAAAATTGGTAGCAAAGGGTTTTATTTTAAGACCCAAAGGTACCAAAATCAAGAACACCCTAAAAACGTCTCCGATAGTTAAAATGACGTACCGAGGCAATTCTAGCGTGCAATTCATTACTTAAAACGGTCATTTGACGCTATTTGAAAAAGACTTTAAATTTATTGCATAAAATTGGTAGCAAAGGGTTTTATTTTAAGACCCAAAGGTACCAAAATCAAGAACACCCTTAAACGTCTCCTATTGTTTTAATGACGTACCGAGGCAATTCTAGCTTGCAATTCTTTACTTAAAACGGTCATTTGACGCTATTTGGAAAAGACTTTAAATTTATTGCATAAAATTGGTAGCCAATTGTCTTATTTTTTCATCTTTACCATTCCAATATGGAAGGCTTGATAAACTGACCCTACCATTTATTCCAATATCATTGGATTTATGATATTTTTTTGACAAAAGACAAAGACCCCTTCCCCCCCCCCCCCCCCCCCCTTGACAAAAATAGTTTTGCTGATTTTCTTAACACAAATTTGATATTATCGGAGGCGCGGAGGAGCAATTGCCTGTTATCTCCCAAGAGACACTTCTCCCGCTTATATTTTTAATTGTTGGTTTCCCCTTTGGACTACCTGTGGTTCATTCAAATTGAATCTCCCTTGAGTATCCCAGGTTTTCGTAGAACATAAATAAGCAATCCATTTGCTTTATAATCAATATTCTGAATTATAAACCAGATATTAAGTATGATGCATAACAAAGTTTTGATGATGCTAATGGAAACTTGAGGATAATATCGTTCGCTCTGGCATTCTGCAATGAATTCGGCAGTGTTTTTGAAGGTTTATACAATCCAAGATGGCCTACTTGATGGTGCTCTATTGTGACTTCAGCTAGATCTATAAATCAACTAAATCTCTAAACTTCTCAACTTTGTTCGATACTGGATTTTGTATTGCACCGTAAAGCTTCGACAAGTAGAAGACATTCGATGCCTGGACGCAGAGGTAGAGGACGCAGGCTGATTGCGTTTAATTGAGGTAATCGAATATGTTCTCTTATTTCCTTTCAAAATTTTGCTTTTATCTTACCTTATCAGAAAGTAGATACGACATCTTCAAGACTGTTCCTCTCAACGTCAAGCGAATAAGCTTTGTTGAATAATTTTAATGGGGTTCTTATTTTAAGTATTCTGCAACTTCGATAAATACGCAGTAAATCAAAAACCTGCCGGCTGTAAAGAAAACCTGTTTTCAGAGAGCAAACTTAGAATTCGTTTGGTTAAAGCTTTGATTGCAATATATGTGGAAACGTCATTTGACCAGGGACGGATCCAGGATTTTTGGTGACTATAGCTCAAATTGTTTGGGATCGGGACCACACCCTCCTTGCTTGTGGGACACGCCCACTATATGGGCAAATGATAAAACCATGTGTGTTTATAGTTGCTTCGTATTCATAAATATTCCTTCGAACATCCTTTTTCTATCTACAGGGACGCCAGAGAAGGAGGTGTAGGGGTACAACCGCCCCTGTTGCCCTTTGACAGAAGGGGCAAGAGTTGTTTTTAATAAGGTTCCCTTGGAACTGGCCAATTGTAATAATCAGATAGATTCATATGAAATTCTGAACTTCTCAAAACATGTAAAATAATTCCTTGTGCCGAAAATTAGCCAATGTTGAAGAAACCTACAGATAATAAAATTGCAGTCACGTATGAATTTGTAGAAGCTGAGAATTATCTTTCAAAAGCCCTTTAACTCAAGCCTGCCCCCTCTCTTGCCGCTTGGTCGTTCCGCCGTCCCTGCCTATTCCCTAGTAGGTTCTTGCCTTTGAAGCTACATTACAGGGGACCCAGGATGTGAAGACGAGCTATAGTCCACTGTTGCTTTACAGGGGGCAGAGAGCGGAGATATACCGTGGATACTCATATTCTATTGGTTAAAAAGCCATTTTCAAACCTGACTATAGCTTCACTGTAGCTCGCCCCAAAAATTATACTACGAGTTTCATTGTCTTCGATGCCTTTTCCAGAGCAAATCCGGAGAGGCATAGTGATGACCAGTGGCGGCTCGTGACTTTCACAGTTGGGAGGGCAGACCATCAATATTGCGATAATCGATAGAAAGGTCGACTTTGCAAATTTTTCACTGTATTCATGGTTTGGTGTTGATCGTCATGGAGCGCAGAAGAAAAAGCATAAATAGATGTGGCTGTTGTTTAGCGATGATGTCATTTTATGGGCAAAATTTTTCTTGCCCCCAATCCAAATGAGCCAATCACAGACGGCGTTTTGCAATGCTCGAGGTCAAAACTTAGCTTGTGCGCATGTCGGCTAGGGGCAAAAAAAACTTTGCCCGTAAAATGACATCATCGCTCAAGGCACTAGCGGGCCAGAAGCGAGGCTAAGGACGAGACGGGATAGCAAGGAGCTTTTTCTAGAAGAGATACAAACTTATATAATTAACCACAGTAAGACTATCTTTAAAATTAAATATGAATATCATAGATTTCCTTTGAATCTTTTTGAGGGTGCATGGCCCCAGATGCCCATTAGCAAGAGCCGCCAGCAATGCATGTTTGTTAGTAATTTGATAACCTATACCGCTGCTTTCAAATGTTGAGAGGCTTGATAGCAGAGGAAAAATTAACACTTAACTTTGAATTCCAAAAATCAAACACAGAGATTTTGACTATAGCTCGAGCTACAGTTGCTATAGTCTGGATCCGCTCCTGATTTGACCCTATACATTGAATGCAAAACCCCAGTAATTCAGGAGAATTAAAATTCCTTAAATACTTTTACATTGAATTGCGATGTAGTGCTTAGATTTTCTCGCCTCAATCTACTGTAACGAAATTTTTTCGAGGCCGATCTGATTGACTTTCTATTTTGTTTTTCTTATTATTATATCTGTGAATCATTGGTCATGATCTACACCTCCCCCCCCTCCCCCCTCCCCCCCTACGAACACCCGGACCCGGAAGGAAAATGGAATGGTTGCATACTCCAGTCCCATAGTGAATCTACGTCACTTCTTTTGTGTCAATCCAAATAGAGAATTGGAATGCCGGATAAAGTAGTTATTGCTATGATCGTCATAACCAGTATCGTTCCAAGAGTTGAAATCATATGTTCTAAAGAGAAAGAAGCCCCCCTCTTTATCTAAGAGGGGATATAGTGAAGGGGCTATATAGCCTCGCCTAATCAATCAACAAGGGTAAAATCAATCAGAACAATATTTAGCTACCCTTACCCTCTGGTAATGAGAAGATTTTTGGTGAACTGCGAATGCCTGCTGCGTTTACAAATTATTGACATTTTCCTAAGCACGGGATTAAGATCAATTTTGAATCACCTGCACTGCAGCCTGAACTCTATCCATACTTACTTACATACTTACATCGAGTAACATGAATCTAAGTAAATTCTTACCTTAGATAGATAAAAAAGATGATTTATAATCGTGTCCCTTTTACTTTTGAAAGAAGCTTTGATGTCTCTGCCCCTTGTACCTTAGGCTAAATTTATCTTTGAACTATTTGCATAAGGCTCTAAGTTTGAATTTTCAAAAGTTTATGTTTCTCGTTGGATTCATCTATTGATAGAAAGCATTGCTTGTTCTGCCATTTTTTCCTTGGAATTTTCCATCCATAATCTAATCTAAGTAAATTGTTACCCTTGATAGATAAAGTCGAAGATTCACCATCGTGTCCTTCCTACGTTCTGAAAGAAGGTTTGTTGACTCTACCCTTTATACCTGGCTAAATTTATTTTGGAAGTATTCTGATTCAACTCTAAATTTGAATTCTAAAAGATTAATACTACAGCAAATTTTAGAACAGTCTTACCCTATATTGAAAAATCGATGACTTTCCATCGTGTCTCTTCTGCGTTTTGAAACAAGGTTCATTTTCCCCTTTTTTTGTACTTTTGGTTAAACTTTTCTTTGAATTATTCTGATTAAACTCTTACTTTGAATTATAAAATGTTTATGTTTCTCGTTGGTGTCTCTTCATTGATAGAGAGCAATGCTTGTTGTGCCATTGATTCCTTGGATGTTTCAGTTCTTTATCTAATCTAATTATGGTCTTACCCCCTATTGATAAAGTCGATCTCTCTCCATATTGTCTCTTCTGCCTTTTGAAACAAGGTTTTTGTTCCTGTCCCCTTTACTTTTGACTAAACGTATCTTTGAATAATTCTGATTAAAGTCTTACTTTCAAAAAAGTCGTCAAGACTGTCCATCAAGAGTAGACAGTCTTGAATTGCTCGCAAAAAATTTCTTTTTTTATAGATATCTAGGCCGAGATTGCCATTAATTTAATTTCAATAATAAAATTTCTTTTCCCATAAGATAATGTTATTAATATTTATGCATTAGCCCACAGAATGAATGCATTACAAAACTTTCCTTCCGTCTGCAGATAATGTAGCAACTAATTCTTTACATCATTATTGGGTGTGACCTTCAATAAAGGGCGTGTCTGTGTGGCTTTCTTATTTTGGCTCCCTCACTTCTGATCTGCTTCATACGTAGCTTGATGTAGGACACAGCTGCATAATGTTTGTGGATTTTAAGGCTATGACTAAAATATTGCAAGTTTGGGAAAAATTTAGGACAAAATCCTGACTTGTTTAATTTCCTCCGAATTCTTCCAAACTAAGGCTGTAATGTGATGCCAATGATTAAAGTCCAATGCAAAACATTATGTCTTACTTTTGCCTCTACTAATGCTACTTTTGCAAGCATTTTGAAGATATACTCTTAGCAACGGTACTACCCTTTGTTATGAAAACCTCCTCTCTTAGCTCTTTTAATAAATGTCATTTTTTGGCAATTCAGTTTTGAAAACAAAATTTTGTTGCTTTTTAGAACTTTGAAAAAATGTTAACAATGAAAAAGCCATCTATGATTTCGATACTTTGATTGAAACGACTTTTTGATTTCAGACTTTCTCGATAACGTTCTCCAGATCTCTTTTAATCATAAACAGTTTGTTTGGTTTCTTCGGTCCTTTAGGTCTTGCTTTTGCTCAGGACTCTGTTCTTTGGGACAAAATTAAAGAAAATTGCATTTTCGTGAACTTTATTGAAATATCTTTTCAACTACTTCCAATGTTTTTTTTGTTAAAATCCTAGGACTCACAAATTCCTCTTCAAAGCTCCATCAATGTAGCCAGTTGATGCCTTGAACAACTAGAAATTGGATATGAATGGGATCTGGACTAAAACCTTCATAAAAACTTGTATGACTTTTGCAGGTATGTCGGTTCCCTTTCCTTCAAATTCCAAACTTACAAACTTAAATGGCGTGGATCGTTCTGCATTTATTCTAAACTGCAGACCTTTTATTCCGAAGTGCAGACATTACATTTTTTTAAAAATTTTATTTTAGAACTACCATTATAATTCAAAAATCATATTTTCCTTGAGAATTAAATCCTGTTCATGACTTACTTTACGTTGCTTTTGATAAAAAGTTTCTTAATTTTGTAAGCTTTGTAAAAACATTTCTCTAAAATCCTTCTGTAATTTTGTTTCCTTCCTCATAAAATTTTATTTCAAACTTACTGCTGGTGGCTCTGTTATGAAATTTCTCTAAAAAGCCCTTTATTTTTTTTCCTTACGTATTGATTTATGATTATCACTTACTATCACTAGCTTTGTTTATGAGCTACTCTAAAAACCAACGTGTCATGTTTTCTTGCTAATTTGCTGTAGAGAGCTTTACGTTAAAGTTGCCCTAAAATCCTTCCTTCATCTTTATTTTTGCCTAACAATATTTATTGCTACGTTGCTGTGGAGACCTTTGCTTTAGAATTACTATAAAAGCCTGTTCTCATTTCCTTGCCTGTCAGTTTTTAATGCTATAGGGAGCTTTGTTTTAGAATTTCCCTAAAATACTTGGATCTCTTTATTTCATTGCCTGTCATTTTTTATTGCTTTGTTGCTGTAGGGAGCTATGCTTTAGATTTTCATTAAAATCCTTCGTTCTCTTTATTTCATTGCCTGTCATTTTTTATTGTTCGTTGCTGTAGGGAGCTGTGTTTTAGATTTTCCCTAGAATCCTTCGCTCTCTTTATTTAGTTGTCTGTCAATTTTAATTGCTTGGTTGCTGTAGGAGCTTTGCTTTAGACTTTTCCTAAAATCCATGGCTCTTTATATTTTAATGCCTGTCATTTTTTATTGCTTCGTTGCTGTAGGGAGCTATATTTCAGAATTTCCCTAAAATCCTTGGCTCTCTTTATTTCATTGCCTGTGAATGTTTTTGCTAAGTTGCTGTAGGGAGCTTGGCTTTGAAATTTCCCAAAAATCCTTGGTTCTCTTTTTTTCATTGCTTGTCATTTTTTATTGCTTTGTTGCTGTAGGGAGCTCTGCTTTAGAATTTCCCTTAAATCCTTGGCTCTCTTTATTTCATTGCCTGTTATTTTTTTGGGAAAGTTGCTGTAGGGGGCTATGTTTTAGATTTTCCCTAAAAAACTTCACTCTCTTTTTTCCATTGCCTGTCATTTTTTATTGTTTCGTTGCTGATGGGAGCTATGCTTTATAATTTCCCTAAAAACATTCGCTCACCTCATTTCATTGACTGCCTTTTTTATCGCTAACTTGCTGTAAGGAGCTATGTTTTAGAATTTCCCTAGAATCCTTCGTTCTCTTTATTTCATTGCCTGTCATTTTTTATTGCTTCGTTGCTGTAGGGAGCTGTGTTTTAGATTTTCCCTAGAATCCTTCGCTCTCTTTATTTCATTGCCTGTGAATGTTTTTGCTAAGTTGCTGTAGGGAGCTTGGCTTTGAAATTTCCCAAAAATCCTTGGTTCTCTTTTTTTCATTGCTTGTCATTTTTTATTGCTTTGTTGCTGTAGGGAGCTATGTCTCAGAATTTCCCTAAAATACTTCACTCTCTTTATTTCATTGCCTGTCATTTTTTATTGCTTTGTTGCTGTAGGGAGCTATGCTTTAGAATTTTTTTAAAATCCATGGATCTCTTTATTTCATTGCCTGTCTTTTTTTATTGTTTTGTTGCTGATGGGAGCTATGCTTTATAATTTCCCTAAAATCCTTGATTATCTTTATTTCATTGCCTGTCATTTTTTTTGTTAAGTTGCTGTAGACGGCTATGTATAAGATTTTCCCCAAATTCCTTCGCTGTCTTTATTTCATTGCCTGTGAATTTTTTTTGCGAAGTTGCTGTAGGGAGCTATGCTTTAGAAATTCCCTAAAATCCTTCGTTCTCTTTTTTTCATTGCTTGGCATTTTTTGTTGCTTCGTTGCTGTAGGGAGCTATGCTTTAGAATTTTCCTAAAATCCTTCGTTCTCTTTTTTTTATTGCCTGTCATTTTATATTGCTTTGTTGCTGTAAGGAGCTATGCTTCAAAATCTATCTAAAATCCTTCGCTCTCTTTATTTCACTGCCTGTCATTTTTTATTGCTAAGTTGCTGTAGGAGGCTATGCTTCAAAATTTCCCAAAAATCCTTGGTTCTCTTTTTTTCATTGCTTGTCAATTTTTATTGCTAAGTTGCTGTAAGGAGCTATGCTTTAGACTTTTCTTAAAATCCATGGCTCTTTTTATTTCTTTGCCTGTCATTTTTTCATGCTAAGTTTGCTGTAGGGAGCTATGTCTCAGAATTTCCCTAAAATACTTCACTCTCTTTATTTTATTGCCTGTCATCTTTTATTGTTTCGTTGCTGTAGGGAGCTATGCTTTAGAATTTTTTTAAAATCCATGGATCTCTTTATTTCATTAACTGTCTTTTTTTTGCTAAGTTGCCATTGGGAGTTATGCTTTAGAAATTCCCTAAAATCCTTCGTTCTCTTTTTTTCATTGCTTGGCATTTTTTGTTGCTTCTTTGCTGTAGGGAGCTATGCTTTAGAATTTTCCTAAAATCCTTCGTTCTCTTTATTTTATTGCCTGTCATTTTATATTGCTTTGTTGCTGTAAGGAGCTATGCTTCAAAATCTATCTAAAATCCTTCGCTCTCTTTATTTCACTGCCTGTCATTTTTTATTGCTAAGTTGCTGTAGGAGGCTATGCTTCAAAATTTCCCAAAAATCCTTGGTTCTCTTTTTTTCATTGCTTGTCAATTTTTATTGCTAAGTTGCTGTAAGGAGCTATGCTTTAGACTTTTCTTAAAATCCATGGCTCTTTTTATTTCTTTGCCTGTCAATTTTTCAAGCTAAGTTTGCTGTAGAGAGCTATGTCTCAGAATTTCCCTAAAATACTTCACTCTCTTTGTTTAATTGCCTGTCATCTTTTATTGTTTCGTGGCTGTAGGAAGCTATGCTTTGGAATTTTTTTAAAATCCATGGATCTCTTTATTTCATTGCCTGTTTTTTTTTTGCTAAGTTGCTATTGGGAGTTATGCTTTAGAATTTCCCTAAAATCCTTGATTATCTTTATTTCATTGCCTGTCATTCTTTTGCTAACTTGCTGTAGGGGGCTATGCTTTAGATTTTCATTAAAATCCTTCGTTCTCTTTATTTCATTGCCTGCCATTTTTTTGCTAAGTTGCTGTAGGGAGCTATGTTTTAGATTTTCTCTAGAATCCTTCGCTCTCTTTATTTAGTTGTCTGTCAATTTTTATTGCTAAGTTGCTGTAAGGAGCTATGCTTTAGACTTTTCCTAAAATCCATGGCTCTTTATATTTTAATGCCTGTCATTTTTTATTGCTTCGTTGCTGTAGGGAGCTATATTTCAGAATTTCCCTAAAATCCTTGGCTCTCTTTATTTCATTGCCTGTGAATGTTTTTGCTAAGTTGCTGTAGGGAGCTTGGCTTAGAAATTTCCCAAAAATCCTTGGTTCACTTTTTTTCATTGCTTGTCATTTTTTATTGCTTTGTTGCTGTAGGGAGCTCTGCTTTAGAATTTCCCTTAAATCCTTGGCTCTCTTTATTTCATTGCCTGTTATTTTTTTGGGAAAGTTGCTGTAGGGGGCTATGTTTTAGATTTTCCCTAAAAAACTTCACTCTCTTTTTTCCATTGCCTGTCATTTTTTATTGTTTCGTTGCTGATGGGAGCTATGCTTTATAATTTCCCTAAAAACATTCGCTCACCTCATTTCATTGACTGCCTTTTTTATTGCTAACTTGCTGCAAGGAGCTATGTTTTAGAATTTCCCTAGAATCCTTCGTTCTCTTTATTTCATTGCCTGTCATTTTTTATTGCTTCGTTGCTGTAGGGAGCTGTGTTTTAGATTTTCCCTAGAATCCTTCGCTCTCTTTATTTCATTGCCTGTGAATGTTTTTGCTAAGTTGCTGTAGGGAGCTTGGCTTTGAAATTTCCCAAAAATCCTTGGTTCTCTTTTTTTCATTGCTTGTCATTTTTTATTGCTTTGTTGCTGTAGGGAGCTATGTCTCAGAATTTCCCTAAAATACTTCACTCTCTTTATTTCATTGCCTGTCATTTTTTATTGCTTTGTTGCTGTAGGGAGCTATGCTTTAGAATTTTTTTAAAATCCATGGATCTCTTTATTTCATTGCCTGTGAATTTTTTTTGCTAAGTTGCTGTAGGGAGCTATGCTTTAGAAATTCCCTAAAATCCTTGGTTCTCTTTTTTTCATTGCTTGTCAATTTTTATTGCTAAGTTGCTGTAAGGAGCTATGCTTTAGACTTTTCTTAAAATCCATGGCTCTTTTTATTTCTTTGCCTGTCATTTTTTCATGCTAAGTTTGCTGTAGGGAGCTATGTCTCAGAATTTCCCTAAAATACTTCACTCTCTTTATTTTATTGCCTGTCATCTTTTATTGTTTCGTTGCTGTAGGGAGCTATGCTTTAGAATTTTTTTAAAATCCATGGATCTCTTTATTTCATTAACTGTCTTTTTTTTGCTAAGTTGCCATTGGGAGTTATGCTTTAGAATTTCCCTAAAATCCTTGATTATCTTTATTTCATTGCCTGTCATTTTTTTTGTTAAGTTGCTGTAGAGGGCTATGTATAAGATTTTTCCTAAATTCCTTCGCTTTCATTATTTCATTGCCTGTGAATTTTTTTTGCTAAGTTGCTGTAGGGAGCTATGCTTTAGAAATTCCCTAAAATCCTTCGTTCTCTTTTTTTCATTGCTTGTCATTTTTTATTGCTTCGTTGCTGTAGGGAGCTATGCTTTAGAATTTTCCTAAAATCCTTCGTTTTCTTTATTTTATTGCCTGTCATTTTTTATTGCTTTGTTGCTGTAAGGAGCTATGCTTCAAAAGCTATCTAAAATCCTTTGCTCTCTTTATTTCACTGCCTGTCATTTTTTATTGCTAAGTTGCTGTAGGAGGCTATGCTTCAGAATTTCCCAAAAATCCTTGGTTCTTTTTTATCATTGCTTGTCAATTTTTATTGCTAAATTGATGTAGAGAGCTATGCTTCAGAATTTTCTTAAAATCCTTCGTTCTCTTTATTTCATTGCCTGTCATTTTTTATTGTTCGTTGCTGTAGGGAGCTGTGTTTTAGATTTTCCCTAGAATCCTTCGCTCTCTTTATTTAGTTGTCTGTCAATTTTAATTGCTTGGTTGCTGTAGGAGCTTTGCTTTGGAATTTCCCTAAAATCCATCGCTCTCATTATTTAATTGTCTGTCAATTTTTATTGCTAAGTTGCTGTAGGGAGCTACGCTTCACCATTTCCATAAAATCCTTTCCTCTCTTTATTCATTTGTCTTCAATTTTTTTTCTAAATTGCTGTTGGAAGCTAACTTTTAGATTTTCCCTAAAATCTTTGGTTTCTTTATTTCATTGCCTGTCTTTTTTTTTGACAAGTTGCTGTAGGGAGCTTTGCTTTGAAATTTGTCAAAAATCCTTGGTTCTTTTTTTTTCATTGCTTGTCAATTTTTATTGCTAAATTGATGTAGAGAGCTATGCTTCAGAATTTTCTTAAAATCCTTCGCTTTATTTATTTCATTGCCTGTCATTTTATATTGCTAAGTTGCTGTAGGAGGCTATGCTTCAGAATTTCCCAAAAATCCTTGGTTCTTTTTTTTCATTGCTTGTCAATTTTTATTGCTAAGTTGCTGTAAGGAGCTATGCTTTAGACTTTTCTTAAAATCCTTCGCTCTTTTTATTTCATTGCCTGTCATTTTTTCATGCTAAGTTTGCTGTAGGGAGCTATGTCTCAGAATTTCCCTAAAATACTTCACTCTCTTTATTTAATTGCCTGTCATCTTTTATTGTTTCGTGGCTGTAGGGAGCTATGCTTTGGAATTTTTTTAAAATCCATGGATCCCTTTCTTTCATTGCCTGTCTTTTTTTCATGCTAAGTTTGCTGTAGGGAGCTATGTCTCAGAATTTCCCTAAAATACTTCACTCTCTTTATTTAATTGCCTGTCATCTTTTATTGTTTCTTGGCTGTAGGGAGCTATGCTTTGGAATTTTTTTAAAATCCATGGATCTCTTTATTTCATTGCCTGTCTTTTTTTTTGCTAAGTTGCTATTGGGAATTATGCTTTAGAATTTCCCTAAAATCCTTGATTATCTTTATTTCATTGCCTGTCATTTTTTTGTTAAGTTGCTGTAGAGGGCTATGTATAAGATTTTCCCTAAATTCCTTCGCTTTCATTATTTCATTGCCTGTGAATTTTTTTTGCTAAGTTGCTGTAGGGAGCTATGTTTTAGATTTTCCCTAGAATCTTTCGCTCTCTTTATTTAGTTGTCTGTCAATTTTTATTGCTAAGTTGCTGTAGGAGGCTATGCTTCAGAATTTCCCAAAAATCCTTGGTTCTTTTTTTTCATTGCTTGTCAATTTTTATTGCTAAATTGATGTAGAGAGCTATGCTTCAGAATTTTCTTAAAATCCTTCGTTCTCTTTATTTCATTGCCTGTCATTTTTTATTGTTCGTTGCTGTAGGGAGCTGTGTTTTAGATTTTCCCTAGAATCCTTCGCTCTCTTTATTTAGTTGTCTGTCAATTTTAATTGCTTGGTTGCTGTAGGAGCTTTGCTTTGGAATTTCCCTAAAATCCATCGCTCTCATTATTTAATTGTCTGTCAATTTTTATTGCTAAGTTGCTGTAGGGAGCTACGCTTCACCATTTCCATAAAATCCTTTCCTCTCTTTATTCATTTGTCTTCAATTTTTTTTCTAAATTGCTGTTGGAAGCTAACTTTTAGATTTTCCCTAAAATCTTTGGTTTCTTTATTTCATTGCCTGTCTTTTTTTTTGACAAGTTGCTGTAGGGAGCTTTGCTTTGAAATTTGTCAAAAATCCTTGGTTCTTTTTTTTTCATTGCTTCTCAATTTTTATTGCTAAATTGATGTAGAGAGCTATGCTTCAGAATTTTCTTAAAATCCTTCGCTTTATTTATTTCATTGCCTGTCATTTTATATTGCTAAGTTGCTGTAGGAGGCTATGCTTCAGAATTTCCCAAAAATCCTTGGTTCTTTTTTTTCATTGCTTGTCAATTTTTATTGCTAAGTTGCTGTAAGGAGCTATGCTTTAGACTTTTCTTAAAATCCTAGGCTCTTTTTATTTCATTGCCTGTCATTTTTTCATGCTAAGTTTGCTGTAGGGAGCTATGTCTCAGAATTTCCCTAAAATACTTCACTCTCTTTATTTAATTGCCTGTCATCTTTTATTGTTTCGTGGCTGTAGGGAGCTATGCTTTGGAATTTTTTTAAAATCCATGGATCTCTTTATTTCATTGCCTGTCTTTTTTTTTGCTAAGTTGCTATTGGGAATTATGCTTTAGAATTTCCCTAAAATCCTTGATTATCTTTATTTCATTGCCTGTCATTTTTTTTGTTAAGTTGCTGTAGAGGGCTATGTATAAGATTTTCCCTAAATTCCTTCGCTTTCATTATTTCATTGCCTGTGAATTTTTTTTGCTAAGTTGCTGTAGGGAGCTATGTTTTAGATTTTCCCTAGAATCTTTCGCTCTCTTTATTTAGTTGTCTGTCAATTTTTATTGCTAAGTTACTGTAAGGAGCTATGCTTTAGACTTTTCCTAAAATCCATGGCTCTTTATATTTTAACGCCTGTCATTTTTTATTGCTTCGTTGCTGTAGGGAGCTATGCTTTAGAATTTTCTTAAAATCCATGGATCTCTTTATTTCATTGCCTGTCTTTTTTTGCTATGTTGCTATTGGGAGTTATGCTTTAGAATTTCCCTAAAATCTTTGATTATCTTTATTTCATTGCCTGTCATTCTTTTGCTAACTTGCTGTAGGGGGCTATGCTTTAGATTTTCATTAAAATCCTTCGTTCTCTTTATTTCATTGCCTGCCATTTTTTTGCTAAGTTGCTGTAGGGAGCTATGTTTTAGATTTTCCCTAGAATCCTTCGCTCTCTTTATTTAGTTGTCTGTCAATTTTTATTGCTAAGTTGCTGTAAGGAGCTATGCTTTAGACTTTTCCTAAAATCCATGGCTCTTTATATTTTAATGCCTGTCATTTTTTATTGCTTCGTTGCTGTAGGGAGCTATGCTTTAGAATTTCCCTAGAATCCTTGGTTCTCTTTATTTCATTGCCTCTGAATTTTTTTTGCTAAGTTGCTGTATGGAGCTTGGCTTTGAAATTTCCCAAAAATCCTTGGTTCTATTTTTTTCATTGCTTGTCATTTTTTATTGCTTTGTTGCTGTAGGGAGCTATGCTTTAGAATTTCTCTAAAATCCTTGGCTCTATTTATTTCATTGCCTGTCATTTTTTTGCTAACTTGCTGTAGGGAGCTATGCTTTAAAATTTCATTAAAACCTTTCATTCTTTTTTTTTCATTGCCTGTCATTTTTTATTGTTTCGTTGCTGATGGGAGCTATGCTTTAGAATTTCCCTACAAACATTCGCTTTCCTCATTTGATTGACTGCCTTATTTTATCGCTAACTTGCTGTAGGGAGCTATGCTTTAGATTTTCATTAAAATCCTTCGTTCTCTTTATTTCATTGCCTGTCATTTTTTATTGCTTCATTGCTGTAGGGAGCTGTATTTTAGATTTTCCCTAGAATCCTTCGCTCTCTTTATTTAGTTGTCTGTCAATTTTTATTGCTAAGTTGCTGTAAGGAGCTATGCTTTAGACTTTTCCTAAAATCCATGGCTCTTTTTATTTTAACGCCTGTCATTTTTTATTGCTTCGTTGCTGTAGGGAGCTATATTTCAGAATTTCCCTAAAATCTTTCACTCTCTTTATTTCATTGCCTGTCATTTTTTTTTGCTATGTTGCTTTTGGGAGTTATGCTTTAGAATTTCCATAAAATCCTTGATTATCTTTATTTCATTGCCTGTCATTTTTTTTGCTAACTTCCTGTAGGGGGCTATGCTTTAGATTTTCATTAAAATCCTTCGTTCTCTTTATTTCATTGCCTGTCATTTTTTTTGCTAAGTCGCTGTAGGGAGCTATGCTTTAGAAATTCCCTAAAATCATTCGTTCTCTTTTTTCATTGCTTGTCATTTTTTATTGCTTCGTTGCTGTAGGAAGCTATGCTTTAGAATTTCCTTAAAATCCATGGATCTCTTTATTTCATTGCCTGTCTTTTTTTGCTATGTTGCTATTGGGAGTTATGCTTTAGAATTTCCCTAAAATCCTTGATTATCTTTATTTCATTGCCTGTCATTCTTTTGCTAACTTGCTGTAGGGGGCTATGCTTTAGATTTTCATTAAAATCCTTTGTTCTCTTTATTTCATTGCCTGCCATTTTTTTGCTAAGTTGCTGTAGGGAGCTATGTTTTAGATTTTCCCTAGAATCCTTCGCTCTCTTTATTTAGTTGTCTGTCAATTTTTATTGCTAAGTTGCTGTAAGGAGCTATGCTTTAGACTTTTCCTAAAATCCATGGCTCTTTATATTTTAATGCCTGTCATTTTTTATTGCTTCGTTGCTGTAGGGAGCTATGCTTTAGAATTTCCCTAGAATCCTTGGTTCTCTTTATTTCATTGCCTCTGAATTTTTTTTGCTAAGTTGCTGTATGGAGCTTGGCTTTGAAATTTCCCAAAAATCCTTGGTTCTATTTTTTTCATTGCTTGTCATTTTTTATTGCTTTGTTGCTGTAGGGAGCTATGCTTTAGAATTTCTCTAAAATCCTTGGCTCTATTTATTTCATTGCCTGTCATTTTTTTTGCTAACTTGCTGTAGGGAGCTATGCTTTAAAATTTCATTAAAACCTTTCATTCTCTTTTTTTCATTGCCTGTCATTTTTTATTGTTTCGTTGCTGATGGGAGCTATGCTTTAGAATTTCCCTACAAACATTCGCTTTCCTCATTTGATTGACTGCCTTTTTTTATCGCTAACTTGCTGTAGGGAGCTATGCTTTAGATTTTCATTAAAATCCTTCGTTCTCTTTATTTCATTGCCTGTCATTTTTTATTGCTTCATTGCTGTAGGGAGCTGTGTTTTAGATTTTCCCTAGAATCCTTCGCTCTCTTTATTTAGTTGTCTGTCAATTTTTATTGCTAAGTTGCTGTAAGGAGCTATGCTTTAGACTTTTCCTAAAATCCATGGCTCTTTTTATTTTAACGCCTGTCATTTTTTATTGCTTCGTTGCTGTAGGGAGCTATATTTCAGAATTTCCCTAAAATCTTTCACTCTCTTTATTTCATTGCCTGTCATTTTTTATTGCTTCGTTGCTGTAGGGAGCTATGCTTTAGAATTTTCTTAAAATCCATGGATCTCTTTATTTCATTTCCTGTCTTTTTTTTGCTATGTTGCTTTTGGGAGTTATGCTTTAGAATTTCCATAAAATCCTTGATTATCTTTATTTCATTGCCTGTCATTTTTTTTGCTAACTTGCTGTAGGGGGCTATGCTTTAGATTTTCATTAAAATCCTTCGTTCTCTTTATTTCATTGCCTGTCATTTTTTTTGCTAAGTCGCTGTAGGGAGCTATGCTTTAGAAATTCCCTAAAATCATTCGTTCTCTTTTTTCATTGCTTGTCATTTTTTATTGCTTCGTTGCTGTAGGGAGCTATGCTTTAGAATTTCCTTAAAATCCTTGGTTCTCTTTATTTCATTGCCTGTGAATTTTTTTTGCTAAGTTTCTGTAGGGAGCTTGGCTTTGAAATTTCCCAAAAACCCTTGGCTCTCTTTTTTTCATTGCTTGTCATTTTTTATTGCTAAGTTGCTGTAGGGAGCTTGGCTTTGAAATTTCCCAAAAATCCTTGGCTCTCTTTATTTCATTGCTTGTCATTTTTTATTGCTAAATTGCTGTAGGGGGCTATGTTTTCGATTTTCCCTAAAAAACCTCACTCTCTTTTTTTCATTGCCTGTCATTTTTTATTGTTTCGTTGCTGATGGGAGCTATGCTTTATAATTTCCCTAAAAACATTCCCTCTCCTCATTTCATTGACTGCCTTTTTTATCGCTAGCTTGCTGTAAGGAGCTATGTTTGAGAATTTCCTTAGAATCCTTCGTTCTCTTTATTTCATTGCCTGTCATTTTTTATTGCTTCGTTGCTGTAGGGAGCTGTGTTTTAGATTTTCCCTAGAATCCTTCGCTCTCTTTATTTCATTGCTGGTGAATGTTTTTGCTAAGTTGCTGTAGGGAGCTTGGCTTTGAAATTTCCCAAAAATCTTTGGTTCTCTTTTTTTCATTGCTTGTCATTTTTATTGATTTGTTGCTGTAAAGAGCTATGTCTCAGAATTTCCCTAAAATACTTCACTCTCTTTATTTTATTGCCTGTCATTTTTTATTGCTTCGTTGCTGTAGGGAGCTATGCTTTAGAATTTTCTTAAATTCCATGGATCTCTCTATTTCATTGCCAGTCTTTTTTTTTGCTAAGTTGCTATTGGGAGTTATGCTCTAGAATTTCCCTAAAATCCTTGATTATCTTTATTTCATTGCCTGTGAATGTTTTTGCTAAGTTGCTGTAGGGAGCTTGGCTTTGAAATTTCCCAAAAATCCTTGGTTCTCTTTTTTTCATTGCTTGTCATTTTTTATTGCTTTGTTGCTGTAGGGAGCTATGCTTTAGAATTTCCCTAAAATCCTTGGTTCTCTTTATTTCATTGCCTATGAATTGTTTTTGCTAAGTTGCTGTAGGGAGCTTGGCTTTGAAATTTCTAAAAAATCCTTGGCTCTCTTTTTTTCATTGCTTGTCATTTTTTATTGCTAAAATGCTGTAGGGAGCTATGAGTCAGAATTTTCTTAAAATCCTTCGCTTTCTTCACTTTATTGCCTGTCAATTTTTATTGCTAAGATGCTGTAGGGAGCTTTGTTTTAGACATTCCCTAAAATCCATCTCTCTCTATTTTTCATTGCCTGTCATTTTTTATCGCTTCTTTGCTGGAGGGAGCTATGCTTTAGAATTTCCCTAAAATCCTTGGCTCTCTTTATTTCATTGCCTGTGAATGTTTTTGCTAAGTTGCTGTAGGGAGCTTGGCTTTGAAATTTCCCAAAAATCCTCGGTTCTCTTTTTTTCATTGCTTGTCATTTTTTATTGCTTTGTTGCTGTAGGGAGCTATGTCTCAGAATTTCCCTAAAATCCTTCACTCTCTTTATTCCATTGCCTGTCATTTTTTATTGCTTCGTTGCTGTAGGGAGCTATGCTTTAGAATTTTTTTAAAATCCATGGATCTCTTTATTTCATTGCCTGTCTTTTTTTGCTATGTTGCTATTGGGAGTTATGCTTTAGAATTTCCCTAAAATCCTTGATTATCTTTATTTCATTGCCTGTCATTCTTTTGCTAACTTGCTGTAGGGGGCTATGCTTTAGATTTTCATTAAAATCCTTCGTTCTCTTTATTTCATTGCCTGCCATTTTTTTGCTAAGTTGCTGTAGGGAGCTATGTTTTAGATTTTCCCTAGAATCCTTCGCTCTCTTTATTTAGTTGTCTGTCATTTTTTATTGCTTCGTTGCTGTAGGGAGCTATGCTTTAGAATTTCCCTAGAATCCTTGGTTCTCTTTATTTCATTGCCTCTGAATTTTATTTGCTAAGTTGCTGTATGGAGCTTGGCTTTGAAATTTCCCAAAAATCCTTGGTTCTATTTTTTTCATTGCTTGTCATTTTTTATTGCTTTGTTGCTGTAGGGAGCTATGCTTTAGAATTTCTCTAAAATCCTTGGCTCTATTTATTTCATTGCCTGTCATTTTTTTTGCTAACTTGCTGTAGGGAGCTATGCTTTAAAATTTCATTAAAACCTTTCATTCTCTTTTTTTCATTGCCTGTCATTTTTTATTGTTTCGTTGCTGATGGGAGCTATGCTTTAGAATTTCCCTACAAACATTCGCTTTCCTCATTTGATTGACTGCCTTTTTTTATCGCTAACTTGCTGTAGGGAGCTATGCTTTAGATTTTCATTAAAATCCTTCGTTCTCTTTATTTCATTGCCTGTCATTTTTTATTGCTTCATTGCTGTAGGGAGCTGTGTTTTAGATTTTCCCTAGAATCCTTCGCTCTCTTTATTTAGTTGTCTGTCAATTTTTATTGCTAAGTTGCTGTAAGGAGCTATGCTTTAGACTTTTCCTAAAATCCATGGCTCTTTTTATTTTAACGCCTGTCATTTTTTATTGCTTTGTTGCTGTAGGGAGCTATATTTCAGAATTTCCCTAAAATCTTTCACTCTCTTTATTTCATTGCCTGTCATTTTTTATTGCTTCGTTGCTGTAGGGAGCTATGCTTTAGAATTTTCTTAAAATCCATGGATCTCTTTATTTCATTTCCTGTCTTTTTTTTGCTATGTTGCTTTTGGGAGTTATGCTTTAGAATTTCCATAAAATCCTTGATTATCTTTATTTCATTGCCTGTCATTTTTTTTGCTAACTTGCTGTAGGGGGCTATGCTTTAGATTTTCATTAAAATCCTTCGTTCTCTTTATTTCATTGCCTGTCATTTTTTTTGCTAAGTCGCTGTAGGGAGCTATGCTTTAGAAATTCCCTAAAATCATTCGTTCTCTTTTTTCATTGCTTGTCATTTTTTATTGCTTCGTTGCTGTAGGGAGCTATGCTTTAGAATTTCCTTAAAATCCTTGGTTCTCTTTATTTCATTGCCTGTG
Source organism: Rhopilema esculentum (assembly GCF_057945365.1). Lineage (NCBI taxonomy): Eukaryota > Metazoa > Cnidaria > Scyphozoa > Rhizostomeae > Rhizostomatidae > Rhopilema > Rhopilema esculentum. The sequence continues at coordinate 3,747,805 of NC_142834.1, read as the reverse complement.
AATTTTTTTTGCTAAGTTTCTGTAGGGAGCTTGGCTTTGAAATTTCCCAAAAACCCTTGGCTCTCTTTTTTTCATTGCTTGTCATTTTTTATTGCTAAGTTGCTGTAGGGAGCTTGGCTTTGAAATTTCCCAAAAATCCTTGGCTCTCTTTATTTCATTGCTTGTCATTTTTTATTGCTAAATTGCTGTAGGGGGCTATGTTTTCGATTTTCCCTAAAAAACCTCACTCTCTTTTTTTCATTGCCTGTCATTTTTTATTGTTTCGTTGCTGATGGGAGCTATGCTTTATAATTTCCCTAAAAACATTCCCTCTCCTCATTTCATTGACTGCCTTTTTTATCGCTAACTTGCTGTAAGGAGCTATCTTTGAGAATTTCCTTAGAATCCTTCGTTCTCTTTATTTCATTGCCTGTCATTTTTTATTGCTTCGTTGCTGTAGGGAGCTGTGTTTTAGATTTTCCCTAGAATCCTTCGCTCTCTTTATTTCATTGCTGGTGAATGTTTTGCTAAGTTGCTGTAGGGAGCTTGGCTTTGAAATTTCCCAAAAATCTTTGGTTCTCTTTTTTTCATTGCTTGTCATTTTTATTGATTTGTTGCTGTAAAGAGCTATGTCTCAGAATTTCCCTAAAATACTTCACTCTCTTTATTTTATTGCCTGTCATTTTTTATTGCTTCGTTGCTGTAGGGAGCTATGCTTTAGAATTTTCTTAAATTCCATGGATCTCTCTATTTTATTGCCAGTCTTTTTTTTTGCTAAGTTGCTATTGGGAGTTATGCTCTAGAATTTCCCTAAAATCCTTGATTATCTTTTTTTCATTGCCTGTGAATGTTTTTGCTAAGTTGCTGTAGGGAGCTTGGCTTTGAAATTTCCCAAAAATCCTTGGTTCTCTTTTTTTCATTGCTTGTCATTTTTTATTGCTTTGTTGCTGTAGGGAGCTATGATTCAGAATTTTCTTAAAATCCTTCGCTTTCTTAATTTTATTGCCTGTCAATTTTTATTGCTAAGATGCTGTAGGGAGCTTTGTTTTAGACATTCCCTAAAATCCTTCTCTCGATATATTTCATTGCCTGTCAGTTTTTATTGCTTCGTTGCTGTAGGGAGCTATGCTTTAAAATTTCCCTAAAATACTTCACTCTCTTTATTTCATTGCCTGTCAATTTTCAATGCTACGTTGCTGTAGGAGGCTATGCTTTAGATTTTCATTAAAATCCTTCGTTCTCTTTATTTCATTGCCAGTCATTTTTTATTGTTTCGTTGCTGATGGGAGCTATGCTTTATAATTTCCCTAAAAACATTCCCTCTCCTCATTTCATTGACTGCCTATTTTATCGCTAACTTGCTGTAAGGAGCTATGTTTTAGAATTTCCTTAGAATCCTTCGTTCTCTTTATTTCATTGCCTGTCATTTTTTATTGCTTCGTTGCTGTAGGGAGCTGTGTTTTAGATTTTCCCTAGAATCCTTCGCTCTCTTTATTTCATTGCCGGTGAATGTTTTTGCTAAGTTGCTGTAGGGAGCTTGGCTTTGAAATTTCCCAAAAATCTTTGGTTCTCTTTTTTTCATTGCTTGTCATTTTTATTGATTTGTTGCTGTAAAGAGCTATGTCTCAGAATTTCCCTAAAATACTTCACTCTCTTTATTGCATTGCCTGTCATTTTTTATTGCTTCGTTGCTGTAGGGAGCTATGCTTTAGAATTTTCTTAAAATCCATGGATCTCTCTATTTCATTGCCAGTCTTTTTTTTTGCTAAGTTGCTATTGGGAGTTATGCTCGAGAATTTCCCTAAAATCCTTGATTATCTTTATTTCATTGCCTGTGAATGTTTTTAATAAGTTGCTGTAGGGAGCTTGGCTTTGAAAATTCCCAAAAATCCTTGGTTCTCTTTTTTTCATTGCTTGTCATTTTTTATTGCTTTGTTGCTGTAGGGAGCTATGCTTTAGAATTTCCCTAAAATCCTTGGTTCTCTTTATTTCATTGCCTATGAATTTTTTTTGCTAAGTTGCTGTAGGGAGCTTGGCTTTGAAATTTCTAAAAAATCCTTGGCTCTCTTTTTTTCATTGCTTGTCATTTTTTATTGCTAAAATGCTGTAGGGAGCTATGAGTCAGAATTTTCTTAAAATCCTTCGCTTTCTTCACTTTATTGCCTGTCAATTTTTATTGCTAAGATGCTGTAGGGAGCTTTGTTTTAGACATTCCCTAAAATCCATCTCTCTCTATTTTTCATTGCCTGTCATTTTTTATCGCTTCTTTGCTGGAGGGAGCTATGCTTTAGAATTTCCCTAAAATCCTTGGCTCTCTTTATTTCATTGCCTGTAAATGTTTTTGCTAAGTTGCTGTAGGGAGCTTGGCTTTGAAATTTCCCAAAAATCCTTGGTTCTCTTTTTTTCATTGCTTGTCATTTTTTATTGCTTTGTTGCTGTAGGGAGCTATGTCTCAGAATTTCCCTAAAATACTTCACTCTCTTTATTTCATTGCCTGTCATTTTTTATTGCTTCGTTGCTGTAGGGAGCTATGCTTTAGAATTTCCCTAAAATCCTTGGCTCTCTTTATTTCATTGCCTGTGAATGTTTTTGCTAAGTTGCTGTAGGGAGCTTGGCTTTGAAATTTCCCAAAAATCCTTGGTTCTCTTTATTTTATTGCCTGTCATTTTTCATTGCTTCGTTACTGTAAGGAGCTTTGCTTTAGACTTTTCCTAAAATCTTTAGCTCTCTTTATTTTATTGCCAGTCATTTTTTATTGCTTCGTTGCTGTACGGAGCTATGCTTCAGAATCTCCCTAATATCCTTCGCTGTCTTTATTTCATTGCCTGTCATTTTTTATTGCTTTGTTGCTGTAGGGAGCTATGCTTCAGAATTTCCCAAAAATCCTTCGTTCTCTTTATATCATTGCCTGTCATTTTTATTGCTTCGTTGCTGTCAGAAGCTATGCTTTAGACTTTTTCTAAAATCCTTTGTCCTCTTTATTTCATTGCCTGTCATTTCTTTTGCTAAGTTGCTGTAGAGAGCTATGCTTTTGAATTTCCCTTAAATACTTCACTCTCTTTATTTCATTGCCTGTCATTTTTTATTGCATCGTTGCTGTAGGGAGCTATGCTTTAGAATTTCCCTAGAATCCTTGGTTCTCTTTATTTCATTGCCTGTGAATTTTTTTTGCTAAGTTGCTGTATGGAGCTTGGCTCTATATTTCCCAAAAATCTTTCGTTCTATTTTTTTCATTGCTTGTCATTTTTTATTGCTAAATTGTTGTAGGGAGCTATGATTCAGAATTTTCTTAAAATCCTTCGCTTTCTTAATTTTATTGCCTGTCAACTTTTATTGCTAAGATGCTGTAGGGAGCTTTGTTTTAGACATTCCCTAAAATCTTTCTCTCGATATATTTCATTGCCTGTCAGTTTTTATTGCTTCGTTGCTGTAGGGAGCTATGCTTTAAAATTTCCCTAAAATACTTCACTCTTTTTATTTCATTGCCTGTCAATTTTCAATGCTACGTTGCTGTAGGGAGCTATGCTTTAGAAATTCCCTAAAATCCTTCGCTCCCTTTATTTCATTGACTGCCTTTTTTATCGCTAACTTGCTGTTGGGAGCTATGTTTCAGAATTTCCCTAAAATAATTCACTCTCTTTATTTCATTGCCTGTCATTTTTTACTGCTTCGTTGCTGTAGGGAGCTTTGCTTTAGAATTTCCCTAAAATCTTTGGTTGTCTTTATTTCATTGCCTGTGATTTTTTTTGCTAAGTTGCTGTAGAGAGCTTGGCTTTGAAATTTCCCAAAAATCCTTGGTTCTCTTTTTTTCATTGCTTGTCATTCTTTATTGCTAAATTGTTGTAGGGAGCTAACGATTCAGAATTTTCTTAAAATCCTTCGCTTTTTTAATTTAATTGCCTGTCAATTTTTATTGCTAAGATGCTGTAGGGAGCTTTGTTTTAGACATTCCCTAAAATACTTCACTCTCTTTATTTTATTGCCTGTCATTTTTTATTGCTTCGTTGCTGTAGGGAGCTTTGCTTTAGAATTTCCCTAAAATCTTTGGTTGTCTTTATTTCATTGCCTGTGATTTTTTTTGCTAAGTTGCTGTAGAGAGCTTGGCTTTGAAATTTCCCAAAAATCCTTGGTTCTCTTTTTTTCATTGCTTGTCATTCTTTATTGCTAAATTGTTGTAGGGAGCTAACGATTCAGAATTTTCTTAAAATCCTTCGCTTTTTTAATTTAATTGCCTGTCAATTTTTATTGCTAAGATGCTGTAGGGAGCTTTGTTTTAGACATTCCCTAAAATACTTCACTCTCTTTATTTTATTGCCTGTCATTTTTTATTGCTTCGTTGCTGTAGAGAGCTCGGCTTCAGAATCTCCCTAAAATCCTTCATTCTCTTTATTTCATTGCTTTCCATTTTTTATTGCTTCGTTGCTGTAAGAAGCTATGCTTTAGACTTTTCCTAAAATCCTTTGCCCCCTTTATTTCATCGCCTGTCATTTCTTTTGCTAAGTTGCTGTAGGGAGCTATGCTTCAGAATTTTTTTGAAATCCTTCGCTTTCTTTAATTAATTGCCTGTCAATTTTTATTGCTTCGTTGCTGTAAGAAGCTATGTTTTGGATTTTTCATAAAATCCTTTGCCCTCTTTATTTCATTGCCTGTCATTTCTATTGCTAAATTGCTGTAGGGAGCTATGCTTCAGAATTTTTTTGAAATCCTTTGCTCTCTTTATTTCATTGCCTGTCATTTTTTATTGCTTCGTTGCTGTACGGAGCTATGCTTCAGAATATCCCTAAAATCCTTCACTGTCTTTATTTCATTCCTTGTTATCTTTTAATGCCAACTTGCTGTAGGGAGCTTTGCTTTGGAATTTCCCAAAAATCCCTCGTTCTCTTTATTTCATTGCCGGTCATTTTTATTGCTTCGTTGCTGTAAGAAGCTATGCTTTGGACTTTTTCTAAAATCCTTTGCCCTCTTTATCTCATTGCCTGTCATTTCTATTGCTAAGTTGCTGTATAGAGCTATGCTTCAGAATTTTTTTGAAATCCTTTGCTTTCTTTATTTCATTGCCTGTCTTTTTTTATTGCTTCGTTGCTGTACGGAGCTATGCTTCAGAATCTCCCTAAAATCCTTCGCTCTCTATATTTCATTGCCTGTCAATTTTTTATTGCTTTGTTGCTGTAGGGAGCTATGCTTCAAAATCTACCTAAAATCCTTCGCTCTCTTTATTTAATTGCCTGTCATTTTTTATTGCTTCGTTGCGGTAGGGAGCTATGTTTCAGAATCTCCCTAAAATCCTTCACTCTCTTTATTTCATTGCCTCTCTATTTTTAATACTAAGTGGCTGTAGGGAGCTAGGCTTCAGAATTTCCCAAAAATCCTTCGTTCTCTTAATTTCATTGCCTGTCATTTTTATTGCTTCGTTGCTGTAAGAAGCTATGCTTTAGATTTTTTCTAAAATCCTTTGCCCTCTTTATTTCATTGCCTGTCATTTCTATTGCTAAGTTTCTGTAGGGAGCTATGCGTCAGAATTTTTTTTGAAATCCTTTGCTTTCTTTATTTCATTGCCTGTCATTTTTTATTGCTTCGTTTCTATACGGAGCTATGCTTCAGAATCTCCCTAAAATCCTTCGCTGTCTTTATTTAATTGCCTGTCATTTTTTATTGCTTTGTTGCTGAAGGGAGCTATGCTTCAGAATTTCCCAAAAATCCTTGGTTCTCTTTTTTTCATTGCCTGTCATTTTTATTGCTTCGTTGCTGTAAGAAGCTATGTTTTGGATTTTTCATAAAATCCTTTGCCCTCTTTATTTCATTGCCTGTCATTTCTATTGCTAAATTGCTGTAGGGAGCTATGCTTCAGAATTTTTTTGAAATCCTTCGCTTTCTTTATTTAATTGCCTGTCATTTTTTGTTGCTTCGTTGCTGTAGAGAGCTATGCTTTGAACTTTTCCTAAAATCCTTTGCCCTCTTTATTTCATTGCCTGTCATTTCTATTGCTAAATTACTGTAGGGAGCTATGCTTCAGAATTTTTTGGAAATCCTTTGCTCTTTTTATTTCATTGCCTGTCATTTTTTATTGCTTCGTTGCTGTACGGAGCTATGCTTCAAAATCTCCCTAAAATCCTTCGCTGTCTTTATTCCATTGCCTGTCATATTTTATTGCTTTGTTGCTGTAGGAAGCTATGCTTCAGAATTTCTCCAAAATCCTTCGTTCTCTTTATATCATTGCCTGTCATTTTTATTGCTTTGTTGCTGTAAGAAGCTATGCTTTAGACTTTTTCTAAAATCCTTTGCCCTCTTTATTTCATTGCCTGTCATTTCTATTGCTAAGTTGCTGTAGGGAGTTATGCTTCAGAATTTTTTTGAAATCCTTTGCTCTTTTTATTTCATTGCCTGTCATTTTTTATTGCTTCGTTGCTGTACGGAGCTATGCTTCAAAATCTCCCTAAAATCCTTCGCTGTCTTTATTTCATTGCCTGTCATTTTTTATTGCTTTGTTGCTGTAGAGAGCTATGGTTCAGAATTTCACCAAAATCTTTTGTTCTCTTTATATCATTGCCTGTCATTTTTATTGCTTTGTTGCTGTAAGAAGCTATGCTTTAGACTTTTTCTAAAATCCTTTGCCCACTTTATTTCATTGCCTGTCATTTCTATTGCTAAGTTGCTGTAGGGAGTTATGCTTCAGAATTTTTTTGAAATCCTTTGCTCTTTTTATTTCATTGCCTGTCATTTTTTATTGCTTCGTTGCTGTACGGAGCTATGCTTCAAAATCTCCCTAAAATCCTTCGCTGTCTTTATTTCATTGCCTGTCATTTTTTATTGCTTTGTTGCTGTAGAGAGCTATGGTTCAGAATTTCACCAAAATCTTTCGTTCTCTTTATATCATTGCCTGTCATTTTTATTGCTTCGTTGCTGTAAGAAGCTATGCTTTAGACTTTTTCTAAAATCCTTTGCCCTCTTTATTTCATTGCCTGTCATTTCTTTTGCTAAGTTGCTGTAGGGAGCTCTGCTTCAGAATTTTTTGAAATCCTTCGCTTTCTTTATTTAATTGCCTGTCATTTTTTGTTGCTTCGTTGCTGTAGAGAGCTATGCTTTGAACTTTTCCTAAAATCCTTTGCCCTCTTTATTTCATTGCCTGTCATTTCTATTGCTAAATTGCTGTAGGGAGCTATGACTCAGAATTTTTTTGAAATGCTTTGCTCTCTTTATTTCTTTGCCTGTCATTTTTTATTGCTTTGTTGCTGTAGGGAGCTATGCTTTAGAATTTCCCTAAAATCCTTCGTTATCTTTATTTTATTGCCTGTAATTTTTTATTGCTTTGTTGCTGTAAGGAGCTATGCTTTAGAATTTCTCTAAAATACTTCACTCTCTTTTTTTCATTGCCTGTCAATATTTATTGCTTTGTTGCTGTAGGGAGCTATGCTTCAGAATTTTTTTGAAATCCTTCGCTTTCTTTATTTAATTGCATGTCATTTTTTGTTGCTTCGTTGCTATAGAGAGCTATGCTTCAGAATTTCCCAAAAATCCTTCGTTCTCTTAATTTCATTGCCTGTCATTTTTATTGCTTCGTTGCTGTAGGAAGCTATGCTTTAGATTTTTCCTAAAATCCCTTGCCCTCTTTATTTCATTGCCTGTCATTTCTACTGCTAAGTTCCTGTAGGGAGCTATGCTTCAGAATTTTTTTGAAATCCTTTGCTTTCTTTATTTCATTGCCTGTCATTTTTTATTGCTTCGTTGCTGTACGGAGCTATGCTTCAGAATCTCCCTAAAATCCTTCGCTGTCTTTATTTAATTGCCTGTCATTTTTATTGCTTTGTTGCTGAAGGGAGCTATGCTTCAGAATTTCCCAAAAATTTTCTGTTTTTTTTTTTCATTGCCTGTCATTTTTATTGCTTCGTTGCTGTAAGAAGCTATGTTTTGGATTTTTCCTGAAATCCTTTGCCCTCTTTATTTCATTGCCTGTCATTTCTATTGCTAAGTTGCTGTAGGGAGCTATGCTTCAGAATTTTTTTGAAATCCTTTGCTTTTTTTATTTCATTGCCAGTCTTTTTTTATTGCTTCGTTGCTGTACGGAGCTAAGCTTCAGAATATCCCTAAAATCCTTCGCTGTCTTTATTTCATTGCCTGTTATTTTTTATTGCTTCGTTGCTGTACGGAGCTTTGCTTCAAAATCTCCGTAAAATCCTTCGCTGTCTTTATTTCATTGCCTGTCATTTTTTATTGCTTTGTTGCTGTAGGGAGCTATGGTTCAGAATTTCCCCAAAATCCTTCGTTCTCTTTATATCATTGCCTGTCATTTTTATTGCTTCGTTGCTGTAAGAAGCTATGCTTTAGACTTTTTCTAAAATCCTTTGCCCTCTTTATTTCATTGCCTGTCATTTCTTTTGCTAAGTTGCTGTAGGGAGCTATGCTTCAGAATTTTTTTGAAATCCTTCGCTTTTTTTGTTTAATTGCCTGTCATTTTTTGTTGCTTCGTTGCTGTAGAGAGCTATGCTTTGAACTTTTCCTAAAATCCTTTGCCCTCTTTATTTCATTGCCTATCATTTCTAATGCTAAGTTGCTGTAGGGAGCTATGCTTCAGAATTTTTTTGAAATCCTTTGCTTTTTTTATTTCATTGCCTGTCATTTTTTATTGCTTCGTTGCTGTACGGAGCTAAGCTTCAGAATATCCCTAAAATCCCTCGCTGTCTTTATTTCATTGCCTGTTATTTTTTATTGCTTCGTTGCTGTACGGAGCTATGCTTCAAAATCTCCCTAAAATCCTTCGCTGTCTTTATTTCATTGCCTGTCATTTTTTATTGCTTTGTCGCTGTAGGGAGCTATGGTTCAGAATTTCCCCAAAATCCTTCGTTCTCTTTATATCATTGCCTGTCATTTTTATTGCTTCGTTGCTGTAAGAAGCTATGCTTTAGACTTTTCTAAAATCCTTTGCCCTCTTTATTTCATTGCCTGTCATTTCTTTTGCTAAGTTGCTGTAGGGAGCTATGCTTCAGAATTTTTTTGAAATCCTTCGCTTTCTTTTTTTAATTGCCTGTCATTTTTTGTTGCTTCGTTGCTGTAGAGAGCTATGCTTTGAACTTTTCCTAAAATCCTTTGCCCTCTTTATTTCATTGCCTGTCATTTCTATTGCTAAATTGCTGTAGGGAGCCATGCTTCAGAATTTTTTTGAAATCCTTTGCTTTTTTTATTTCATTGCCTGTCATTTTTTATTGCTTCGTTGCTGTAGGGAGCTATGCTTCAGAATTTTTTTTGAAATCCTTTGCTTTCTTTATTTCATTGCCTGTCATTTTTTATTGCTTCGTTTCTGTACGGAGCTATGCTTCAGAATCTCCCTAAAATCCTTCGCTGTCTTTATTTAATTGCCTGTCATTTTTTATTGCTTTGTTGCTGAAGGGAGCTATGCTTCAGAATTTCCCAAAAATCCTTGGTTCTCTTTTTTTCATTGCCTGTCATTTTTTGTTGCTTCGTTGCTGTAGAGAGCTATGCTTTGAACTTTTCCTAAAATCCTTTGCCCTCTTTATTTCATTGCCTGTCATTTCTATTGCTAAATTACTGTAGGGAGCTATGCTTCAGAATTTTTTTGAAATCCTTTGCTCTTTTTATTTCATTGCCTGTCATTTTTTATTGCTTCGTTGCTGTACGGAGCTATGCTTCAAAATCTCCCTAAAATCCTTCGCTGTCTTTATTCCATTGCCTGTCATATTTTATTGCTTTGTTGCTGTAGGAAGCTATGCTTCAGAATTTCCCCAAAATCCTTCGTTCTCTTTATATCATTGCCTGTCATTTTTATTGCTTTGTTGCTGTAAGAAGCTATGCTTTAGACTTTTTCTAAAATCCTTTGCCCTCTTTATTTCATTGCCTGTCATTTCTATTGCTAAGTTGCTGTAGGGAGTTATGCTTCAGAATTTTTTTGAAATCCTTTGCTCTTTTTATTTCATTGCCTGTCATTTTTTATTGCTTCGTTGCTGTACGGAGCTATGCTTCAAAATCTCCCTAAAATCCTTCGCTGTCTTTATTTCATTGCCTGTCATTTTTTATTGCTTTGTTGCTGTAGAGAGCTATTGTTCAGAATTTCCCCAAAATCCTTCGTTCTCTTTATATCATTGCCTGTCATTTTTATTGCTTCGTTGCTGTAAGAAGCTATGCTTTAGACTTTTTCTAAAATCCTTTGCCCTCTTTATTTCATTGCCTGTCATTTCTTTTGCTAAGTTGCTGTAGGGAGCTCTGCTTCAGAATTTTTTGAAATCCTTCGCTTTCTTTATTTAATTGCCTGTCATTTTTTGTTGCTTCGTTGCTGTAGAGAGCTATGCTTTGAACTTTTCCTAAAATCTTTTGCCCTCTTTATTTCATTGCCTGTCATTTCTATTGCTAAATTGCTGTAGGGAGCTATGACTCAGAATTTTTTTGAAATGCTTTGCTCTCTTTATTTCTTTGCCTGTCATTTTTTATTGCTTTGTTGCTGTAGGGAGCTATGCTTTAGAATTTCCCTAAAATCCTTCGTTATCTTTATTTTATTGCCTGTAATTTTTTATTGCTTTGTTGCTGTAGGGAGCTATGCTTTAGAATTTCTCTAAAATACTTCACTCTCTTTTTTTCATTGCCTGTCAATATTTATTGCTTTGTTGCTGTAGGGAGCTATGCTTCAGAATTTTTTTGAAATCCTTCGCTTTCTTTATTTAATTGCATGTCATTTTTTGTTGCTTCGTTGCTATAGAGAGCTATGCTTCAGAATTTCCCAAAAATCCTTCGTTCTCTTAATTTCATTGCCTGTCATTTTTATTGCTTCGTTGCTGTAGGAAGCTATGCTTTAGATTTTTCCTAAAATCCCTTGCCCTCTTTATTTCATTGCCTGTCATTTCTACTGCTAAGTTCCTGTAGGGAGCTATGCTTCAGAATTTTTTTGAAATCCTTTGCTCTCTTTATTTCATTGCCTGTCATTTTTTATTGCTTCTTTGCTGTACGGAGCTATGCTTCAAAATATCCCTAAAATCCTTCGCTGTCTTTATTTCATTGCTTCTTATCTTTTAATGCCAACTTGCTGTAGGGAGCTTTGCTTTGGAATTTCCCAAAAATCCTTCGCTTTCTTTATTTAATTGCCTGTCATTTTTTGTTGCTTCGTTGCTGTAGAGAGCTATGCTTTGAACTTTTCCTAAAATCCTTTGCCCTCTTTATTTCATTGCCTGTCATTTCTATTGCTAAATTACTGTAGGGAGCTATGCTTCAGAATTTTTTTGAAATCCTTTGCTCTTTTTATTTCATTGCCTGTCATTTTTTATTGCTTCGTTGCTGTACGGAGCTATGCTTCAAAATCTCCCTAAAATCCTTCGCTGTCTTTATTCCATTGCCTGTCATATTTTATTGCTTTGTTGCTGTAGGAAGCTATGCTTCAGAATTTCCCCAAAATCCTTCGTTCTCTTTATATCATTGCCTGTCATTTTTATTGCTTTGTTGCTGTAAGAAGCTATGCTTTAGACTTTTTCTAAAATCCTTTGCCCTCTTTATTTCATTGCCTGTCATTTCTATTGCTAAGTTGCTGTAGGGAGTTATGCTTCAGAATTTTTTTGAAATCCTTTGCTCTTTTTATTTCATTGCCTGTCATTTTTTATTGCTTCGTTGCTGTACGGAGCTATGCTTCAAAATCTCCCTAAAATCCTTCGCTGTCTTTATTTCATTGCCTGTCATTTTTTATTGCTTTGTTGCTGTAGAGAGCTATTGTTCAGAATTTCCCCAAAATCTTTCGTTCTCTTTATATCATTGCCTGTCATTTTTATTGCTTCGTTGCTGTAAGAAGCTATGCTTTAGACTTTTTCTAAAATCCTTTGCCCTCTTTATTTCATTGCCTGTCATTTCTTTTGCTAAGTTGCTGTAGGGAGCTATGCTTCAGAATTTTTTGAAATCCTTCGCTTTCTTTATTTAATTGCCTGTCATTTTTTGTTGCTTCGTTGCTGTAGAGAGCTATGCTTTGAACTTTTCCTAAAATCTTTTGCCCTCTTTATTTCATTGCCTGTCATTTCTATTGCTAAATTGCTGTAGGGAGCTATGACTCAGAATTTTTTTGAAATGCTTTGCTCTCTTTATTTCTTTGCCTGTCATTTTTTATTGCTTTGTTGCTGTAGGGAGCTATGCTTTAGAATTTCCCTAAAATCCTTCGTTATCTTTATTTTATTGCCTGTAATTTTTTATTGCTTTGTTGCTGTAGGGAGCTATGCTTTAGAATTTCTCTAAAATACTTCACTCTCTTTTTTTCATTGCCTGTCAATATTTATTGCTTTGTTGCTGTAGGGAGCTATGCTTCAGAATTTTTTTGAAATCCTTCGCTTTCTTTATTTAATTGCATGTCATTTTTTGTTGCTTCGTTGCTAGAGAGAGCTATGCTTCAGAATTTCCCAAAAATCCTTCGTTCTCTTAATTTCATTGCCTGTCATTTTTATTGCTTCGTTGCTGTAGGAAGCTATGCTTTAGATTTTTCCTAAAATCCCTTGCCCTCTTTATTTCATTGCCTGTCATTTCGACTGCTAAGTTCCTGTAGGGAGCTATGCTTCAGAATTTTTTTGAAATCCTTTGCTCTCTTTATTTCATTGCCTGTCATTTTTTATTGCTTCTTTGCTGTACGGAGCTATGCTTCAAAATATCCCTAAAATCCTTCGCTGTCTTTATTTCATTGCTTCTTATCTTTTAATGCCAACTTGCTGTAGGGAGCTTTGCTTTGGAATTTCCCAAAAATCCCTCGTTCTTTTAATTTCATTGCCTGTCATTTTTATTGCTTCGTTGCTGTATAAAGCTATGCTTTGGACTTTTTCTAAAATCCTTTGCCCTCTTTATCTCATTGCCTGTCATTTCTATTGCTAAGTTGCTGTAGGGAGCTATGCTTCAGAATTTTTTTGAAATCCTTTGCTTTCTTTATTTCATTGCCTGTCATTTTTTATTGCTTCGTTGCTGTACGGAGCTATGCTTCAGAATCTCCCTAAAATCCTTCGCTGTCCATATTTAATTGCCTGTCTTTTTTTATTGCTTTGTTGCTGAAGGGAGCTATGCTTCAGAATTTCCCAAAAATCCTTGGTTCTCTTTTTTTCATTGCCTGTCATTTTTATTGCTTCGTTGCTGTAAGAAGCTATGTTTTGGATTTTTCCTGAAATCCTTTGCCCTCTTTATTTCATTGCCTGTCATTTCTATTGCTAAGTTGCTGTAGGGAGCTATGCTTCAGAATTTTTTTGAAATCCTTTGCTTTTTTTTTCATTGCCAGTCATTTTTTATTGCTTCGTAGCTGTACGGAGCTAAGCTTCAGAATATCCCTAAAATCCTTCGCTGTCTTTATTTCATTGCCTGTTATTTTTTATTGCTTCGTTGCTGTACGGAGCTATGCTTCAAAATCTCCCTAAAATCCTTCTCTGTCTTTATTTCATTGCCTGTCATTTTTTATTGCTTTGTTGCTGTAGGGAGCTATGGTTCAGAATTTCCCCAAAATCCTTCGTTCTCTTTATATCATTGCCTGTCATTTTTATTGCTTCGTCGCTGTAAGAAGCTATGCTTTAGACTTTTCTAAAATCCTTTGCCCTCTTTATTTCATTGCCTGTCATTTCTTTTGCTAAGTTGCTGTAAGGAGCTATGCTTCAGAATTTTTTTGAAATCCTTCGCTTTCTTTATTTAATTGCCTGTCATTTTTTGTTGCTTCGTTGCTGTAGAGAGCTATGCTTTGAACTTTTCCTAAAATCCTTTGCCCTCTTTATTTCATTGCCTGTCATTTCTATTGCTAAATTGCTGTAGGGAGCTATGCTTCAGAATTTTTTTGAAATCCTTTGCTCTTTTTAATTCATTGCCTGTCATTTTTTATTGCTTCGTTGCTGTACAGAGCTATGCTTCAGAATCTCCCTAAAATCCTTCACTCTCTTTATTTCATTGCCTCTCTATTTTTAATACTAAGTTGCTGTAGGGAGCTAGGCTTCAGAAATTCCCAAAAACCCTTCGTTCTCTTAATTTCATTGCCTGTCATTTTTATTGCTTCGTTGCTGTAAGAAGCTATGCTTTAGATTTTTTCTAAAATCCTTTGCCCTCTTTATTTCATTGCCTGTCATTTCTATTGCTAAGTTTCTGTAGGGAGCTATGCTTCAGAATTTTTTTGAAATCCTTTACTTTCTTTATTTGATTGCCTGTCATTTTTTATTGCTTCGTTTCTGTACGGAGCTATGCTTTAGAATCTCCCTAAAACCTTCGCTGTCTTTATTTAATTGCCTGTCATTTTTATTGCTTTGTTGCTGAAGGGAGCTATGCTTCAGAATTTCCCAAAAATCCTTGGTTCTCTTTTTTTCATTGCCTGTCATTTTTATTGCTTCGTTGCTGTAAGAAGCTATGTTTTGGATTTTTCCTAAAATTCTTGCCCTCTTTATTTCATTGCCTGTCATTTCTATTGCTAAGTTGCTGTAGGGAGCTATGCTTCAGAATTTTTTTGAAATCCTTTGCTCTTTTTATTTCATTGCCTGTCATTTTTTATTGCTTCGTTGCTGTACGGAGATATGCTTCAAAATCTCCCTAAAATCCTTCGCTGTCTTTATTTCATTGCCTGTCATTTTTTATTGCTTTGTTGCTGTAGGGAGCTATGCTTCAGAATTTCCCCAAAATCCTTCGTTCTCTTTATATCATTGCCTGTCATTTTTTATTGCTTCGTTGCTGTACGGAGCTAAGCTTCAGAATATCCCTAAAATCCTTCGCTGTCTTTATTTCATTGCCTGTTATTTTTTATTGCTTCGTTGCTGTACGGAGCTATGCTTCAAAATCTCCGTAAAATCCTTCGCTGTCTTTATTTCATTGCCTGTCATTTTTATTGCTTTGTTGCTGTAGGGAGCTATGGTTCAGAATTTCCCCAAAATCCTTCGTTCTCTTTATATCATTGCCTGTCATTTTTATTGCTTCGTTGCTGTAAGAAGCTATGCTTTAGACTTTTTCTAAAATCCTTTGCCCTCTTTATTTCATTGCCTGTCATTTCTTTTGCTAAGTTGCTGTAGGGAGCTATGCTTCAGAATTTTTTTGAAATCCTTCGCTTTCTTTATTTAATTGCCTGTCATTTTTTGTTGCTTCGTTGCTGTAGAGAGCTATGCTTTGAACTTTTCCTAAAATCCTTTGCCCTCTTTATTTCATTGCCTGTCATTTCTATTGCTAAATTGCTGTAGGGAGCTATGCTTCAGAATTTTTTTGAAATCCTTTGCTCTTTTTAATTCATTGCCTGTCATTTTTTATTGCTTCTTTGCTGTACGGAGCTATGCTTCAAAATATCCCTAAAATCCTTCGCTGTCTTTATTTCATTGCTTCTTATCTTTTAATGCCAACTTGCTGTAGGGAGCTTTGCTTTGGAATTTCCCAAAAATCCCTCGTTCTTTTAATTTCATTGCCTGTCATTTTTATTGCTTCGTTGCTGTATAAAGCTATGCTTTGGACTTTTTCTAAAATCCTTTGCCCTCTTTATCTCATTGCCTGTCATTTCTATTGCTAAGTTGCTGTAGGGAGCTATGCTTCAGAATTTTTTTGAAATCCTTTGCTTTCTTTATTTCATTGCCTGTCATTTTTTATTGCTTCGTTGCTGTACGGAGCTATGCTTCAGAATCTCCCTAAAATCCTTCGCTGTCCATATTTAATTGCCTGTCTTTTTTTATTGCTTTGTTGCTGAAGGGAGCTATGCTTCAGAATTTCCCAAAAATCCTTGGTTCTCTTTTTTTCATTGCCTGTCATTTTTATTGCTTCGTTGCTGTAAGAAGCTATGTTTTGGATTTTTCCTGAAATCCTTTGCCCTCTTTATTTCATTGCCTGTCATTTCTATTGCTAAGTTGCTGTAGGGAGCTATGCTTCAGAATTTTTTTGAAATCCTTTGCTTTTTTTTTCATTGCCAGTCATTTTTTATTGCTTCGTAGCTGTACGGAGCTAAGCTTCAGAATATCCCTAAAATCCTTCGCTGTCTTTATTTCATTGCCTGTTATTTTTTATTGCTTCGTTGCTGTACGGAGCTATGCTTCAAAATCTCCCTAAAATCCTTCTCTGTCTTTATTTCATTGCCTGTCATTTTTTATTGCTTTGTTGCTGTAGGGAGCTATGGTTCAGAATTTCCCCAAAATCCTTCGTTCTCTTTATATCATTGCCTGTCATTTTTATTGCTTCGTCGCTGTAAGAAGCTATGCTTTAGACTTTTCTAAAATCCTTTGCCCTCTTTATTTCATTGCCTGTCATTTCTTTTGCTAAGTTGCTGTAAGGAGCTATGCTTCAGAATTTTTTTGAAATCCTTCGCTTTCTTTATTTAATTGCCTGTCATTTTTTGTTGCTTCGTTGCTGTAGAGAGCTATGCTTTGAACTTTTCCTAAAATCCTTTGCCCTCTTTATTTCATTGCCTGTCATTTCTATTGCTAAATTGCTGTAGGGAGCTATGCTTCAGAATTTTTTTGAAATCCTTTGCTCTTTTTAATTCATTGCCTGTCATTTTTTATTGCTTCGTTGCTGTACAGAGCTATGCTTCAGAATCTCCCTAAAATCCTTCACTCTCTTTATTTCATTGCCTCTCTATTTTTAATACTAAGTTGCTGTAGGGAGCTAGGCTTCAGAAATTCCCAAAAACCCTTCGTTCTCTTAATTTCATTGCCTGTCATTTTTATTGCTTCGTTGCTGTAAGAAGCTATGCTTTAGATTTTTTCTAAAATCCTTTGCCCTCTTTATTTCATTGCCTGTCATTTCTATTGCTAAGTTTCTGTAGGGAGCTATGCTTCAGAATTTTTTTGAAATCCGTTACTTTCTTTATTTGATTGCCTGTCATTTTTTATTGCTTCGTTTCTGTACGGAGCTATGCTTTAGAATCTCCCTAAAACCTTCGCTGTCTTTATTTAATTGCCTGTCATTTTTATTGCTTTGTTGCTGAAGGGAGCTATGCTTCAGAATTTCCCAAAAATCCTTGGTTCTCTTTTTTTCATTGCCTGTCATTTTTATTGCTTCGTTGCTGTAAGAAGCTATGTTTTGGATTTTTCCTAAAATTCTTGCCCTCTTTATTTCATTGCCTGTCATTTCTATTGCTAAGTTGCTGTAGGGAGCTATGCTTCAGAATTTTTTTGAAATCCTTTGCTCTTTTTATTTCATTGCCTGTCATTTTTTATTGCTTCGTTGCTGTACGGAGATATGCTTCAAAATCTCCCTAAAATCCTTCGCTGTCTTTATTTCATTGCCTGTCATTTTTTATTGCTTTGTTGCTGTAGGGAGCTATGCTTCAGAATTTCCCCAAAATCCTTCGTTCTCTTTATATCATTGCCTGTCATTTTTTATTGCTTCGTTGCTGTACGGAGCTAAGCTTCAGAATATCCCTAAAATCCTTCGCTGTCTTTATTTCATTGCCTGTTATTTTTTATTGCTTCGTTGCTGTACGGAGCTATGCTTCAAAATCTCCGTAAAATCCTTCGCTGTCTTTATTTCATTGCCTGTCATTTTTATTGCTTTGTTGCTGTAGGGAGCTATGGTTCAGAATTTCCCCAAAATCCTTCGTTCTCTTTATATCATTGCCTGTCATTTTTATTGCTTCGTTGCTGTAAGAAGCTATGCTTTAGACTTTTTCTAAAATCCTTTGCCCTCTTTATTTCATTGCCTGTCATTTCTTTTGCTAAGTTGCTGTAGGGAGCTATGCTTCAGAATTTTTTTGAAATCCTTCGCTTTCTTTATTTAATTGCCTGTCATTTTTTGTTGCTTCGTTGCTGTAGAGAGCTATGCTTTGAACTTTTCCTAAAATCCTTTGCCCTCTTTATTTCATTGCCTGTCATTTCTATTGCTAAATTGCTGTAGGGAGCTATGCTTCAGAATTTTTTTGAAATCCTTTGCTCTTTTTAATTCATTGCCTGTCATTTTTTATTGCTTCGTTGCTGTACAGAGCTATGCTTCAGAATCTCCCTAAAATCCTTCACTCTCTTTATTTCATTGCCTCTCTATTTTTAATACTAAGTTGCTGTAGGGAGCTAGGCTTCAGAATTTCCCAAAAACCCTTCGTTCTCTTAATTTCATTGCCTGTCATTTTTATTGCTTCGTTGCTGTAAGAAGCTATGCTTTAGATTTTTTCTAAAATCCTTTGCCCTCTTTATTTCATTGCCTGTCATTTCTATTGCTAAGTTTCTGTAGGGAGCTATGCTTCAGAATTTTTTTGAAATCCTTTACTTTCTTTATTTGATTGCCTGTCATTTTTTATTGCTTCGTTTCTGTACGGAGCTATGCTTTAGAATCTCCCTAAAACCTTCGCTGTCTTTATTTAATTGCCTGTCATTTTTATTGCTTTGTTGCTGAAGGGAGCTATGCTTCAGAATTTCCCAAAAATCCTTGGTTCTCTTTTTTTCATTGCCTGTCATTTTTATTGCTTCGTTGCTGTAAGAAGCTATGTTTTGGATTTTTCCTAAAATTCTTGCCCTCTTTATTTCATTGCCTGTCATTTCTATTGCTAAGTTGCTGTAGGGAGCTATGCTTCAGAATTTTTTTGAAATCCTTTGCTCTTTTTATTTCATTGCCTGTCATTTTTTATTGCTTCGTTGCTGTACGGAGATATGCTTCAAAATCTCCCTAAAATCCTTCGCTGTCTTTATTTCATTGCCTGTCATTTTTTATTGCTTTGTTGCTGTAGGGAGCTATGCTTCAGAATTTCCCCAAAATCCTTCGTTCTCTTTATATCATTGCCTGTCATTTTTTATTGCTTCGTTGCTGTACGGAGCTAAGCTTCAGAATATCCCTAAAATCCTTCGCTGTCTTTATTTCATTGCCTGTTATTTTTTATTGCTTCGTTGCTGTACGGAGCTATGCTTCAAAATCTCCGTAAAATCCTTCGCTGTCTTTATTTCATTGCCTGTCATTTTTATTGCTTTGTTGCTGTAGGGAGCTATGGTTCAGAATTTCCCCAAAATCCTTCGTTCTCTTTATATCATTGCCTGTCATTTTTATTGCTTCGTTGCTGTAAGAAGCTATGCTTTAGACTTTTTCTAAAATCCTTTGCCCTCTTTATTTCATTGCCTGTCATTTCTTTTGCTAAGTTGCTGTAGGGAGCTATGCTTCAGAATTTTTTTGAAATCCTTCGCTTTCTTTATTTAATTGCCTGTCATTTTTTGTTGCTTCGTTGCTGTAGAGAGCTATGCTTTGAACTTTTCCTAAAATCCTTTGCCCTCTTTATTTCATTGCCTGTCATTTCTATTGCTAAATTGCTGTAGGGAGCTATGCTTCAGAATTTTTTTGAAATCCTTTGCTCTTTTTATTTCATTGCCTGTCATTTTTTATTGCTTCGTTGCTGTACAGAGCTATGCTTCAGAATCTCCCTAAAATCCTTCACTCTCTTTATTTCATTGCCTCTCTATTTTTAATACTAAGTTGCTGTAGGGAGCTAGGCTTCAGAATTTCCCAAAAACCCTTCGTTCTCTTAATTTCATTGCCTGTCATTTTTATTGCTTCGTTGCTGTAAGAAGCTATGCTTTAGATTTTTTCTAAAATCCTTTGCCCTCTTTATTTCATTGCCTGTCATTTCTATTGCTAAGTTTCTGTAGGGAGCTATGCTTCAGAATTTTTTTGAAATCCTTTACTTTCTTTATTTCATTGCCTGTCATTTTTTATTGCTTCGTTTCTGTACGGAGCTATGCTTTAGAATCTCCCTAAAACCTTCGCTGTCTTTATTTAATTGCCTGTCATTTTTATTGCTTTGTTGCTGAAGGGAGCTATGCTTCAGAATTTCCCAAAAATCCTTGGTTCTCTTAATTTCATTGCCTGTCATTTTTATTGCTTCGTTGCTGTAAGAAGCTATGCTTTAGATTTTTTCTAAAATCCTTTGCCCTCTTTATTTCATTGCCTGTCATTTCTATTGCTAAGTTTCTGTAGGCAGCTATGCTTCAGAATTTTTTTGAAATCCTTTACTTTCTTTATTTGATTGCCTGTCATTTTTTATTGCTTCGTTTCTGTACGGAGCTATGCTTTAGAATCTCCCTAAAACCTTCGCTGTCTTTATTTAATTGCCTGTCATTTTTATTGCTTTGTTGCTGAAGGGAGCTATGCTTCAGAATTTCCCAAAAATCCTTGGTTCTCTTTTTTTCATTGCCTGTCATTTTTATTGCTTCGTTGCTGTAAGAAGCTATGTTTTGGATTTTTCCTAAAATTCTTGCCCTCTTTATTTCATTGCCTGTCATTTCTATTGCTAAGTTGCTGTAGGGAGCTATGCTTCAGAATTTTTTTGAAATCCTTTGCTCTTTTTATTTCATTGCCTGTCATTTTTTATTGCTTCGTTGCTGTACGGAGATATGCTTCAAAATCTCCCTAAAATCCTTCGCTGTCTTTATTTCATTGCCTGTCATTTTTTATTGCTTTGTTGCTGTAGGGAGCTATGCTTCAGAATTTCCCCAAAATCCTTCGTTCTCTTTATATCATTGCCTGTCATTTTTTATTGCTTCGTTGCTGTACGGAGCTAAGCTTCAGAATATCCCTAAAATCCTTCGCTGTCTTTATTTCATTGCCTGTTATTTTTTATTGCTTCGTTGCTGTACGGAGCTATGCTTCAAAATCTCCGTAAAATCCTTCGCTGTCTTTATTTCATTGCCTGTCATTTTTATTGCTTTGTTGCTGTAGGGAGCTATGGTTCAGAATTTCCCCAAAATCCTTCGTTCTCTTTATATCATTGCCTGTCATTTTTATTGCTTCGTTGCTGTAAGAAGCTATGCTTTAGACTTTTTCTAAAATCCTTTGCCCTCTTTATTTCATTGCCTGTCATTTCTTTTGCTAAGTTGCTGTAGGGAGCTATGCTTCAGAATTTTTTTGAAATCCTTCGCTTTCTTTATTTAATTGCCTGTCATTTTTTGTTGCTTCGTTGCTGTAGAGAGCTATGCTTTGAACTTTTCCTAAAATCCTTTGCCCTCTTTATTTCATTGCCTGTCATTTCTATTGCTAAATTGCTGTAGGGAGCTATGCTTCAGAATTTTTTTGAAATCCTTTGCTCTTTTTATTTCATTGCCTGTCATTTTTTATTGCTTCGTTGCTGTACAGAGCTATGCTTCAGAATCTCCCTAAAATCCTTCACTCTCTTTATTTCATTGCCTCTCTATTTTTAATACTAAGTTGCTGTAGGGAGCTAGGCTTCAGAATTTCCCAAAAACCCTTCGTTCTCTTAATTTCATTGCCTGTCATTTTTATTGCTTCGTTGCTGTAAGAAGCTATGCTTTAGATTTTTTCTAAAATCCTTTGCCCTCTTTATTTCATTGCCTGTCATTTCTATTGCTAAGTTTCTGTAGGGAGCTATGCTTCAGAATTTTTTTGAAATCCTTTACTTTCTTTATTTCATTGCCTGTCATTTTTTATTGCTTCGTTTCTGTACGGAGCTATGCTTTAGAATCTCCCTAAAACCTTCGCTGTCTTTATTTAATTGCCTGTCATTTTTATTGCTTTGTTGCTGAAGGGAGCTATGCTTCAGAATTTCCCAAAAATCCTTGGTTCTCTTTTTTTCATTGCCTGTCATTTTTATTGCTTCGTTGCTGTAAGAAGCTATGTTTTGGATTTTTCCTATAATTCTTTGCCCTCTTTATTTCATTGCCTGTCATTTCTATTGCTAGGTTGCTGTAGGGAGCTATGCTTCAGAATTTTTTTGAAATCCTTTGCTCTTTTTATTTCATTGCCTGTCATTTTTTATTGCTTCGTTGCTGTACGGAGATATGCTTCAAAATCTCCCTAAAATCCTTCGCTGTCTTTATTTCATTGCCTGTCATTTTTTATTGCTTCGTTGCTGTACGGAGCTATGCTTCAAAATATCCCTAAAATCCTTCGCTGTCTTTATTTCATTGCCTGTCATTTTTTATTGCTTTGTTGCTGTAGGGAGCTATGGTTCAGAATTTCCCCAAAATCCTTCGTTCTCTTTATATCATTGCCTGTCATTTTTATTGCTTCGTTGCTGTAAGAAGCTATGCTTTAGACTTTTTCTAAAATCCTTTGCCCTCTTTATTTCATTGCCTGTCATTTTTTTTGCTAAGTTGCTGTAGGGAGCTATGCTTCAGAATTTTTTTGAAATCCTTTGCTTTTTTTATTTCATTGCCTGTCATTTTTTATTGCTTCGTTGCTGTACGGAGCTAAGCTTCAGAATATCCCTAAAATCCTTCGCTGTCTTTATTTCATTGCCTGTTATTTTTTATTGCTTCGTTGCTGTACGGAGCTATGCTTCAAAATATCCCTAAAATCCTTCGCTGTCTTTATTGCATTGCCTGTCATTTTTTATTGCTTTGTTGCTGTAGGGAGCTATGGTTCAGAATTTCCCCAAAATCCTTCGTTCTCTTTATATCATTGCCTGTCATCTTTATTGCTTCGTTGCTGTAAGAAGCTATGCTTTAGACTTTTTCTAAAATCCTTTGCCCTCTTTATTTCATTGCCTGTCATTTCTTTTGCTAAGTTGCTGTAGGGAGCTATGCTTCAGAATTTTTTTGAAATCCTTCGCTTTCTTTATTTAATTGCCTGTCATTTTTTTGTTGCTTCGTTGCTGTAGAGAGCTATGCTTTGAACTTTTCCTAAAATCCTTTGCCCTCTTTATTTCATTGCCTGTCATTTCTATTGCTAAATTGCTGTAGGGAGCTATGCTTCAGAATTTTTTTGAAATCCTTTGCTCTTTTTATTTCATTGCCTGTCATTTTTTATTGCTTCGTTGCTGTACGGAGCTATGCTTCAAAATCTCCCTAAAATCCTTCGCTGTCTTTATTTCATTGCCTGTCATTTTTTATTGCTTTGTTGCTGTAGGGAGCTATGCTTCAGAATTTCCCCAAAATCCTTCGTTCTCTTTATATCATTGCCTGTCATTTTTATTGCTTCGTTGCTGTAAGAAGCTATGCTTTAGACTTTTTCTAAAATCCTTTGCCCTCTTTATTTCATTGACTGTCATTTCTATTGTTTCGTTGCTATAGAGAGCTATGCTTCAGAATTTCCCTAAAATCCTTCACTTTCTTTATTTCATTACCTGTCAATTTTTTATTGCTTCGTTGCTGTACGGAGCTATGCTTCAGAATATCCCTAAAATCCTTCGCTGTCTTTATTTCATTGCCTGTTATTTTTTATTGCTTCGTTGCTGTACGGAGCTATGCTTCAAAATATCCCTAAAATCCTTCGCTGTCTTTATTGCATTGCCTGTCATTTTTTATTGCTTTGTTGCTGTAGGGAGCTATGGTTCAGAATTTCCCAAAAATCCTTGGTTCTCTTTTTTTCATTGCCTGTCATTTTTATTGCTTCGTTGCTGTAAGAAGCTATGTTTTGGATTTTTCCTAAAATTCTTTGCCCTCTTTATTTCATTGCCTGTCATTTCTATTGCTAAGTTGCTGTAGGGAGCTATGCTTCAGAATTTTTTTGAAATCCTTTGCTTTTTTTATTTCATTGCCTGTCATTTTTTATTGCTTCGTTGCTGTACGGAGCTAAGCTTCAGAATATCCCTAAAATCCTTCGCTGTCTTTATTTCATTGCCTGTTATTTTTTATTGCTTCGTTGCTGTACGGAGCTATGCTTCAAAATATCCCTAAAATCCTTCGCTGTCTTTATTGCATTGCCTGTCATTTTTTATTGCTTTGTTGCTGTAGGGAGCTATGGTTGAGAATTTCCCAAAAATCCTTGGTTCTCTTTTTTTCATTGCCTGTCATTTTTATTGCTTCGTTGCTGTAAGAAGCTATGTTTTGGATTTTTCCTAAAATTCTTTGCCCTCTTTATTTCATTGCCTGTCATTTCTATTGCTAAGTTGCTGTAGGGAGCTATGCTTCAGAATTTTTTTGAAATCCTTTGCTTTTTTTATTTCATTGCCTGTCATTTTTTATTGCTTCGTTGCTGTACGGAGCTAAGCTTCAGAATATCCCTAAAATCCTTCGCTGTCTTTATTTCATTGCCTGTTGTTTTTTATTGCTTCGTTGCTGTACGGAGCTATGCTTCAAAATATCCCTAAAATCCTTCGCTGTCTTTATTTCATTGCCTGTCATTTTTTATTGCTTTGTTGCTGTAGGGAGCTATGGTTGAGAATTTCCCCAAAATCCTTCGTTCTCTTTATATCATTGCCTGTCATTTTTATTGCTTCGTTGCTGTAAGAAGCTATGCTTTAGACTTTTTCTAAAATCCTTTGCCCTCTTTATTTCATTGCCTGTCATTTCTTTTGCTAAGTTGCTGTAGGGAGCTATGCTTCAGAATTTTTTTGAAATCCTTTGCTTTTTTTATTTCATTGCCTGTCATTTTTTATTGCTTCGTTGCTGTACGGAGCTAAGCTTCAGAATATCCCTAAAATCCTTCGCTGTCTTTATTTCATTGCCTGTTATTTTTTATTGCTTCGTTGCTGTACGGAGCTATGCTTCAAAATATCCCTAAAATCCTTCGCTGTCTTTATTGCATTGCCTGTCATTTTTTATTGCTTTGTTGCTGTAGGGAGCTATGGTTCAGAATTTCCCCAAAATCCATCGTTCTCTTTATATCATTGCCTGTCATCTTTATTGCTTCGTTGCTGTAAGAAGCTATGCTTTAGACTTTTTCTAAAATCCTTTGCCCTCTTTATTTCATTGCCTGTCATTTCTTTTGCTAAGTTGCTGTAGGGAGCTATGCTTCAGAATTTTTTTGAAATCCTTCGCTTTCTTTATTTAATTGCCTGTCATTTTTTTGTTGCTTCGTTGCTGTAGAGAGCTATGCTTTGAACTTTTCCTAAAATCCTTTGCCCTCTTTATTTCATTGCCTGTCATTTCTATTGCTAAATTGCTGTAGGGAGCTATGCTTCAGAATTTTTTTGAAATCCTTTGCTCTTTTTATTTCATTGCCTGTCATTTTTTATTGCTAAGTTGCTGTACGGAGCTAAGCTTCAGAATATCCCTAAAATCCTTCGCTGTCTTTATTTCATTGCCTGTCATTTTTTATTGCTTTGTTGCTGTAGGGAGCTATGGTTCAGAATTTCCCCAAAATCCTTCGTTCTCTTTTTATCATTGCCTGTCATTTTTATTGCTTCGTTGCTGTAAGAAGCTATGCTTTAGACTTTTTCTAAAATCCTTTGCCCTCTTTATTTCATTGCCTGTCATTTCTTTTGCTAAGTTGCTGTAGGGAGCTATGCTTCAGAATTTTTTTGAAATCCTTCGCTTTCTTTATTTAATTGCCTGTCATTTTTTTGTTGCTTCGTTGCTGTAGAGAGCTATGCTTTGAACTTTTCCTAAAATCCTTTGCCCTCTTTATTTCATTGCCTGTCATTTCTAATGCTAAATTGCTGTAGGGAGCTATGCTTCAGAATTTTTTTGAAATCCTTTGCTCTTTTTATTTCATTGCCTGTCATTTTTTATTGCTTCGTTGCTGTACGGAGCTACGCTTCAAAATCTCCCTAAAATCTTTTGCTGTCTTTATTTCATTGCCTGTTATTTTTTATTGCTTCGTTGCTGTACGGAGCTATGCTTCAAAATATCCCTAAAATCCTTCGCTGTCTTTATTTCATTGCCTGTCATTTTTTATTGCTTTGTTGCTGTAGGGAGCTATGGTTGAGATTTCCCCAAAATCATTCGTTCTCTTTATATCATTGCCTGTCATTTTTATTGCTTCGTTGCTGTAAGAAGCTATGCTTTAGACTTTTTCTAAAATCCTTTGCCCTCTTTATTTCATTGCCTGTCATTTCTTTTGCTAAGTTGCTGTAGGGAGCTATGCTTCAGAATTTTTTTGAAATCCTTTCCTTTTTTTATTTCATTGCCTGTCATTTTTTATTGCTTCGTTGCTGTACGGAGCTAAGCTTCAGAATATCCCTAAAATCCTTCGCTGTCTTTATTTCATTGCCTGTTATTTTTTATTGCTTCGTTGCTGTACGGAGCTATGCTTCAAAATATCCCTAAAATCCTTCGCTGTCTTTATTGCATTGCCTGTCATTTTTTATTGCTTTGTTGCTGTAGGGAGCTATGGTTCAGAATTTCCCCAAAATCTTTCGTTCTCTTTATATCATTGCCTGTCATCTTTATTGCTTCGTTGCTGTAAGAAGCTATGCTTTAGACTTTTTCTAAAATCCTTTGCAATCTTTATTTCATTGCCTGTCATTTCTTTTGCTAAGTTGCTGTAGGGAGCTATGCTTCAGAATTTTTTTGAAATCCTTCGCTTTCTTTATTTAATTGCCTGTCATTTTTTTGTTGCTTCGTTGCTGTAGAGAGCTATGCTTTGAACTTTTCCTAAAATCCGTTGCCCTCTTTATTTCATTGCCTGTCATTTCTATTGCTAAATTGCTGTAGGGAGCTATGCTTCAGAATTTTTTTGAAATCCTTTGCTCTTTTTATTTCATTGCCTGTCATTTTTTATTGCTAAGTTGCTGTACGGAGCTAAGCTTCAGAATATCCCTAAAATCCTTCGCTGTCTTTATTTCATTGCCTGTCATTTTTTATTGCTTTGTTGCTGTAGGGAGCTATGGTTCAGAATTTCCCCAAAATCCTTCGTTCTCTTTATATCATTGCCTGTCATCTTTATTGCTTCGTTGCTGTAAGAAGCTATGCTTTAGACTTTTTCTAAAATCCTTTGCTTTCTTTATTTCATTGCCTGTCATTTCTTTTGCTAAGTTGCTGTAGGGAGCTATGCTTCAGAATTTTTTTGAAATCCTTCGCTTTCTTTATTTAATTGCCTGTCATTTTTTTGTTGCTTCGTTGCTGTAGAGAGCTATGCTTTGAACTTTTCCTA
This sequence comes from Rhopilema esculentum, assembly GCF_057945365.1. NCBI lineage: Eukaryota > Metazoa > Cnidaria > Scyphozoa > Rhizostomeae > Rhizostomatidae > Rhopilema > Rhopilema esculentum. Next base: position 3,721,186 of record NC_142834.1, on the reverse strand, counting down.
AAATCCTTTGCCCTCTTTATTTCATTGCCTGTCATTTCTATTGCTAAATTGCTGTAGGGAGCTATGCTTCAGAATTTTTTTGAAATCCTTTGCTCTTTTTATTTCATTGCCTGTCATTTTTTATTGCTTCGTTGCTGTACGGAGCTATGCTTCAAAATCTCCCTAAAATCCTTCGCTGTCTTTATTTCATTGCCTGTCTTTTATTATTGCTTTGTTGCTGTATGGAGCTAAGCTTCAGAATTTCCCCAAAATCCTTCGTTCTCTTTATATCATTGCCTGTCATTTTTATTGCTTCGTTGCTGTAAGAAGCTATGCTTTAGACTTTTTCTAAAATCCTTTGCCCTCTTTATTTCATTGCCTGTCATTTCTTTTGCTAAGTTGCTGTAGGGAGCTATGCTTCAGAATTTTTTTGAAATCCTTTGCTTTTTTTATTTCATTGCCTGTCATTTTTTATTGCTTCGTTGCTGTACGGAGCTAAGCTTCAGAATATCCCTAAAATCCTTCGCTGTCTTTATTTCATTGCCTGTTATTTTTTATTGCTTCGTTGCTGTACGGAGCTATGCTTCAAAATATCCCTAAAATCCTTCGCTGTCTTTATTGCATTGCCTGTCATTTTTTATTGCTTTGTTGCTGTAGGGAGCTATGGTTCAGAATTTCCCCAAAATCCATCGTTCTCTTTATATCATTGCCTGTCATCTTTATTGCTTCGTTGCTGTAAGAAGCTATGCTTTAGACTTTTTCTAAAATCCTTTGCCCTCTTTATTTCATTGCCTGTCATTTCTTTTGCTAAGTTGCTGTAGTGAGCTATGCTTCAGAATTTTTTTGAAATCCTTCGCTTTCTTTATTTAATTGCCTGTCATTTTTTTGTTGCTTCGTTGCTGTAGAGAGCTATGCTTTGAACTTTTCCTAAAATCCTTTGCCCTCTTTATTTCATTGCCTGTCATTTCTATTGCTAAATTGCTGTAGGGAGCTATGCTTCAGAATTTTTTTGAAATCCTTTGCTCTTTTTATTTCATTGCCTGTCATTTTTTATTGCTAAGTTGCTGTACGGAGCTAAGCTTCAGAATATCCCTAAAATCCTTCGCTGTCTTTATTTCATTGCCTGTCATTTTTTATTGCTTTGTTGCTGTAGGGAGCTATGGTTCAGAATTTCCCCAAAATCCTTCGTTCTCTTTATATCATTGCCTGTCATTTTTATTGCTTCGTTGCTGTAAGAAGCTATGCTTTAGACTTTTTCTAAAATCCTTTGCCCTCTTTATTTCATTGCCTGTCATTTCTTTTGCTAAGTTGCTGTAGGGAGCTATGCTTCAGAATTTTTTTGAAATCCTTCGCTTTCTTTATTTAATTGCCTGTCATTTTTTTGTTGCTTCGTTGCTGTAGAGAGCTATGCTTTGAACTTTTCCTAAAATCCTTTGCCCTCTTTATTTCATTGCCTGTCATTTCTAATGCTAAATTGCTGTAGGGAGCTATGCTTCAGAATTTTTTTGAAATCCTTTGCTCTTTTTATTTCATTGCCTGTCATTTTTTATTGCTTCGTTGCTGTACGGAGCTACGCTTCAAAATCTCCCTAAAATCTTTTGCTGTCTTTATTTCATTGCCTGTTATTTTTTATTGCTTCGTTGCTGTACGGAGCTATGCTTCAAAATATCCCTAAAATCCTTCGCTGTCTTTATTTCATTGCCTGTCATTTTTTATTGCTTTGTTGCTGTAGGGAGCTATGGTTGAGATTTCCCCAAAATCCTTCGTTCTCTTTATATCATTGCCTGTCATTTTTATTGCTTCGTTGCTGTAAGAAGCTATGCTTTAGACTTTTTCTAAAATCCTTTGCCCTCTTTATTTCATTGCCTGTCATTTCTTTTGCTAAGTTGCTGTAGGGAGCTATGCTTCAGAATTTTTTTGAAATCCTTTCCTTTTTTTATTTCATTGCCTGTCATTTTTTATTGCTTCGTTGCTGTACGGAGCTAAGCTTCAGAATATCCCTAAAATCCTTCGCTGTCTTTATTTCATTGCCTGTTATTTTTTATTGCTTCGTTGCTGTACGGAGCTATGCTTCAAAATATCCCTAAAATCCTTCGCTGTCTTTATTGCATTGCCTGTCATTTTTTATTGCTTTGTTGCTGTAGGGAGCTATGGTTCAGAATTTCCCCAAAATCTTTCGTTCTCTTTATATCATTGCCTGTCATCTTTATTGCTTCGTTGCTGTAAGAAGCTATGCTTTAGACTTTTTCTAAAATCCTTTGCAATCTTTATTTCATTGCCTGTCATTTCTTTTGCTAAGTTGCTGTAGGGAGCTATGCTTCAGAATTTTCTTTATTTAATTGCCTGTCATTTTTTTGTTGCTTCGTTGCTGTAGAGAGCTATGCTTTGAACTTTTCCTAAAATCCTTTGCCCTCTTTATTTCATTGCCTGTCATTTCTATTGCTAAATTGCTGTAGGGAGCTATGCTTCAGAATTTTTTTGAAATCCTTTGCTCTTTTTATTTCATTGCCTGTCATTTTTTATTGCTAAGTTGCTGTACGGAGCTAAGCTTCAGAATATCCCTAAAATCCTTCGCTGTCTTTATTTCATTGCCTGTCATTTTTTATTGCTTTGTTGCTGTAGGGAGCTATGGTTCAGAATTTCCCCAAAATCCTTCGTTCTCTTTATATCATTGCCTGTCATCTTTATTGCTTCGTTGCTGTAAGAAGCTATGCTTTAGACTTTTTCTAAAATCCTTTGCTTTCTTTATTTCATTGCCTGTCATTTCTTTTGCTAAGTTGCTGTAGGGAGCTATGCTTCAGAATTTTTTTGAAATCCTTCGCTTTCTTTATTTAATTGCCTGTCATTTTTTTGTTGCTTCGTTGCTGTAGAGAGCTATGCTTTGAACTTTTCCTAAAATCCTTTGCCCTCTTTATTTCATTGCCTGTCATTTCTAATGCTAAATTGCTGTAGGGAGCTATGCTTCAGAATTTTTTTGAAATCCTTTGCTCTTTTTATTTCATTGCCTGTCATTTTTTATTGCTTCGTTGCTGTACGGAGCTACGCTTCAAAATCTCCCTAAAATCTATTGCTGTCTTTATTTCATTGCCTGTTATTTTTTATTGCTTCGTTGCTGTACGGAGCTATGCTTCAAAATATCCCTAAAATCCTTCGCTGTCTTTATTTCATTGCCTGTCATTTTTTATTGCTTTGTTGCTGTAGGGAGCTATGGTTGAGATTTCCCCAAAATCCTTCGTTCTCTTTATATCATTGCCTATCATTTTTATTGCTTCGTTGCTGTAAGAAGCTATGCTTTAGACTTTTTCTAAAATCCTTTGCCCTCTTCATTTCATTGCCTGTCATTTCTTTTGCTAAGTTGCTGTAGGGAGCTATGCTTCAGAATTTTTTTGAAATCCTTCGCTTTCTTTATTTAATTGCCTGTCATTTTTTTGTTGCTTCGTTGCTGTAGAGAGCTATGCTTTGAACTTTTCCTAAAATCCTTTGCCCTCTTTATTTCATTGCCTGTCATTTCTATTGCTAAATTGCTGTAGGGAGCTATGCTTCAGAATTTTTTTGAAATCCTTTGCTCTTTTTATTTCATTGCCTGTCATTTTTTATTGCTTCGTTGCTGTACGGAGCTATGCTTCAAAATCTCCCTAAAATCCTTCGCTGTCTTTATTTCATTGCCTGTCATTTATTATTGCTTTGTTGCTGTATGGAGCTAAGCTTCAGAATTTCCCCAAAATCCTTCGTTCTCTTTATATCATTGCCTGTCATTTTTATTGCTTCGTTGCTGTAAGAAGCTATGCTTTAGACTTTTTCTAAAATCCTTTGCCCTCTTTATTTCATTGACTGTCATTTCTATTGTTTCGTTGCTATAGAGAGCTATGCTTCAGAATTTCCCTAAAATCCTTCACTTTCTTTATTTCATTGCCTGTCAATTTTTTATTGCTTTGTTGCTGTAGGGAGCTATGTTTCAGAATCTCCCTAAAATCCTTCACTCTCTTTTTTTCATTGCCTCTCTATTTTTAATACTAAGTTGCTGTAGGGAGCTAGGCTTCAGAATTTCCCAAAAACCCTTCGCTGTCTTTATTTAATTGCCTGTCATTTTTATTGCTTTGTTGCTGAAGGGAGCTATGCTTCAGAATTTCCCAAAAATCCTTGGTTCTCTTTTTTTCATTGCCTGTCATTTTTATTGCTTCGTTGCTGTAAGAAGCTATGTTTTGGTTTTTTTCTAAAATTCTTTGCCCTCTTTATTTCATTGCCTGTCATTTCTATTGCTAAGTTGCTGTAGGGAGCTATGCTTCAGAATTTTTTTGAAATCCTTTGCTTTTTTTATTTCATTGCCTGTCATTTTTTATTGCTAAGTTGCTGTACGGAGCTAAGCTTCAGAATATCCCTAAAATCCTTCGCTTTTTTTATTTCATTGCCTGTCATTTTTTATTGCTTTGTTGCTGTAGGGAGCTATGGTTCAGAATTTCCCCAAAATCCTTCGTTCTCTTTATATCATTGCCTGTCATTTTTATTGCTTCGTTGCTGTAAGAAGCTATGCTTTAGACTTTTTCTAAAATCCTTTGCCCTCTTTATTTCATTGCCTGTCATTTCTTTTGCTAAGTTGCTGTAGGGAGCTATGCTTCAGAATTTTTTTGAAATCCTTCGCTTTCTTTATTTAATTGCCTGTCATTTTTTTGTTGCTTCGTTGCTGTAGAGAGCTATGCTTTGAACTTTTCCTAAAATCCTTTGCCCTCTTTATTTCATTGCCTGTCATTTCTAATGCTAAATTGCTGTAGGGAGCTATGCTTCAGAATTTTTTTGAAATCCTTTGCTCTTTTTATTTCATTGCCTGTCATTTTTTATTGCTTCGTTGCTGTACGGAGCAATGCTTCAAAATCTCCCTAAAATCTTTCGCTGTCTTTATTTCATTGCCTGTCATTATTTATTGCTTTGCTGCTGTAGGGAGCTATGCTTCAGAATTTCCCCAAAATCCTTCGTTCTCTTTTTTTCATTGCCTGTCATTTTTTATTGCTTTGTTGCTGTAGGGAGCTATGCTTCAGAATTTCCCAAAAATCCTTCATTCTCTTTATTTAATTGCCTGTCATTTTTTATTGCTTCGTTGCGGCAGGGAGCTATGTTTCAGAATCTCCCTAAAATCCTTCACTCTCTTTATTTCATTGCATCTCTATTTTTAATACTAAGTTGCTGTAGGGAGCTAGGCTTCAGAATTTCCCAAAAACCCTTCGTTCTCTTAATTTCATTGCCTGTCATTTTTATTGCTTCGTTGCTGTAAGAAGCTATGCTTTAGATTTTTTCTAAAATCCTTTGCCCTCTTTATTTCATTGACTGTCATTTCTATTGCTAAGTTTCTGTAGGCAGCTATGCTTCAGAATTTTTTTGAAATCCTTTGCTTTCTTTATTTCATTGCCTGTCATTTTTTATTGCTTCGTTTCTGTACGGAGCTATGCTTTAGAATCTCCCTAAAATCCTTCGCTGTCTTTATTTAATTGCCTGTCATTTTTATTGCTTTGTTGCTGAAGGGAGCTATGCTTCAGAATTTCCCAAAAATCCTTGGTTCTCCTTTTTTCATTGCCTGTCATTTTTATTGCTTCGTTGCTGTAAGAAGCTATGTTTTGGATTTTTCCTAAAATTCTTTGCCCTCTTTATTTCATTGCCTGTCATTTCTATTGCTAAATTGCTGTAGGGAGCTATGCTTCAGAATTTTTTTGAAATCCTTTGCTCTTTTTATTTCATTGCCTGTCATTTTTTATTGCTTCGTTGCTGTACGGAGCTATGCTTCAAAATCTCCCTAAAATCCTTCGCTGTCTTTATTTCATTGCCTGTCATTTATTATTGCTTTGTTGCTGTATGGAGCTAAGCTTCAGAATTTCCCCAAAATCCTTCGTTCTCTTTATATCATTGCCTGTCATTTTTATTGCTTCGTTGCTGTAAGAAGCTATGCTTTAGACTTTTTCTAAAATCCTTTGCCCTCTTTATTTCATTGACTGTCATTTCTATTGTTTCGTTGCTATAGAGAGCTATGCTTCAGAATTTCCCTAAAATCCTTCACTTTCTTTATTTCATTGCCTGTCAATTTTTTATTGCTTTGTTGCTGTAGGGAGCTATGTTTCAGAATCTCCCTAAAATCCTTCACTCTCTTTTTTTCATTGCCTCTCTATTTTTAATACTAAGTTGCTGTAGGGAGCTAGGCTTCAGAATTTCCCAAAAACCCTTCGCTGTCTTTATTTAATTGCCTGTCATTTTTATTGCTTTGTTGCTGAAGGGAGCTATGCTTCAGAATTTCCCAAAAATCCTTGGTTCTCTTTTTTTCATTGCCTGTCATTTTTATTGCTTCGTTGCTGTAAGAAGCTATGTTTTGGTTTTTTTCTAAAATTCTTTGCCCTCTTTATTTCATTGCCTGTCATTTCTATTGCTAAGTTGCTGTAGGGAGCTATGCTTCAGAATTTTTTTGAAATCCTTTGCTTTTTTTATTTCATTGCCTGTCATTTTTTATTGCTAAGTTGCTGTACGGAGCTAAGCTTCAGAATATCCCTAAAATCCTTCGCTGTCTTTATTTCATTGCCTGTCATTTTTTATTGCTTTGTTGCTGTAGGGAGCTATGGTTCAGAATTTCCCCAAAATCCTTCGTTCTCTTTATATCATTGCCTGTCATTTTTATTGCTTCGTTGCTGTAAGAAGCTATGCTTTAGACTTTTTCTAAAATCCTTTGCCCTCTTTATTTCATTGCCTGTCATTTCTTTTGCTAAGTTGCTGTAGGGAGCTATGCTTCAGAATTTTTTTGAAATCCTTCGCTTTCTTTATTTAATTGCCTGTCATTTTTTTGTTGCTTCGTAGCTGTAGAGAGCTATGCTTTGAACTTTTCCTAAAATCCTTTGCCCTCTTTATTTCATTGCCTGTCATTTCTAATGCTAAATTGCTGTAGGGAGCTATGCTTCAGAATTTTTTTGAAATCCTTTGCTCTTTTTATTTCATTGCCTGTCATTTTTTATTGCTTCGTTGCTGTACGGAGCTATGCTTCAAAATCTCCCTAAAATCTTTCGCTGTCTTTATTTCATTGCCTGTCATTATTTATTGCTTTGTTGCTGTAGGGAGCTATGCTTCAGAATTTCCCCAAAATCCTTCGTTCTCTTTTTTTCATTGCCTGTCATTTTTTATTGCTTTGTTGCTGTAGGGAGCTATGCTTCAGAATTTCCCAAAAATCCTTCATTCTCTTTATTTAATTGCCTGTCATTTTTTATTGCTTCGTTGCGGCAGGGAGCTATGTTTCAGAATCTCCCTAAAATCCTTCACTCTCTTTATTTCATTGCATCTCTATTTTTAATACTAAGTTGCTGTAGGGAGCTAGGCTTCAGAATTTCCCAAAAACCCTTCGTTCTCTTAATTTCATTGCCTGTCATTTTTATTGCTTCGTTGCTGTAAGAAGCTATGCTTTAGATTTTTTCTAAAATCCTTTGCCCTCTTTATTTCATTGCCTGTCATTTCTATTGCTAAGTTTCTGTAGGCAGCTATGCTTCAGAATTTTTTTGAAATCCTTTGCTTTCTTTATTTCATTGCCTGTCATTTTTTATTGCTTCGTTTCTGTACGGAGCTATGCTTTAGAATCTCCCTAAAATCCTTCGCTGTCTTTATTTAATTGCCTGTCATTTTTATTGCTTTGTTGCTGAAGGGAGCTATGCTTCAGAATTTCCCAAAAATCCTTGGTTCTCTTTTTTTCATTGCCTGTCATTTTTATTGCTTCGTTGCTGTAAGAAGCTATGTTTTGGTTTTTTTCTAAAATTCTTTGCCCTCTTTATTTCATTGCCTGTCATTTCTATTGCTAAGTTGCTGTAGGGAGCTATGCTTCAGAATTTTTTTGAAATCCTTTGCTTTTTTTATTTCATTGCCTGTCATTTTTTATTGCTAAGTTGCTGTACGGAGCTAAGCTTCAGAATATCCCTAAAATCCTTCGCTGTCTTTATTTCATTGCCTGTCATTTTTTATTGCTTTGTTGCTGTAGGGAGCTATGGTTCAGAATTTCCCCAAAATCCTTCGTTCTCTTTATATCATTGCCTGTCATTTTTATTGCTTCGTTGCTGTAAGAAGCTATGCTTTAGACTTTTTCTAAAATCCTTTGCCCTCTTTATTTCATTGCCTGTCATTTCTTTTGCTAAGTTGCTGTAGGGAGCTATGCTTCAGAATTTTTTTGAAATCCTTCGCTTTCTTTATTTAATTGCCTGTCATTTTTTTGTTGCTTCGTAGCTGTAGAGAGCTATGCTTTGAACTTTTCCTAAAATCCTTTGCCCTCTTTATTTCATTGCCTGTCATTTCTAATGCTAAATTGCTGTAGGGAGCTATGCTTCAGAATTTTTTTGAAATCCTTTGCTCTTTTTATTTCATTGCCTGTCATTTTTTATTGCTTCGTTGCTGTACGGAGCTATGCTTCAAAATCTCCCTAAAATCTTTCGCTGTCTTTATTTCATTGCCTGTCATTATTTATTGCTTTGTTGCTGTAGGGAGCTATGCTTCAGAATTTCCCCAAAATCCTTCGTTCTCTTTTTTTCATTGCCTGTCATTTTTTATTGCTTTGTTGCTGTAGGGAGCTATGCTTCAGAATTTCCCAAAAATCCTTCATTCTCTTTATTTAATTGCCTGTCATTTTTTATTGCTTCGTTGCGGCAGGGAGCTATGTTTCAGAATCTCCCTAAAATCCTTCACTCTCTTTATTTCATTGCATCTCTATTTTTAATACTAAGTTGCTGTAGGGAGCTAGGCTTCAGAATTTCCCAAAAACCCTTCGTTCTCTTAATTTCATTGCCTGTCATTTTTATTGCTTCGTTGCTGTAAGAAGCTATGCTTTAGATTTTTTCTAAAATCCTTTGCCCTCTTTATTTCATTGCCTGTCATTTCTATTGCTAAGTTTCTGTAGGCAGCTATGCTTCAGAATTTTTTTGAAATCCTTTGCTTTCTTTATTTCATTGCCTGTCATTTTTTATTGCTTCGTTTCTGTACGGAGCTATGCTTTAGAATCTCCCTAAAATCCTTCGCTGTCTTTATTTAATTGCCTGTCATTTTTATTGCTTTGTTGCTGAAGGGAGCTATGCTTCAGAATTTCCCAAAAATCCTTGGTTCTCTTTTTTTCATTGCCTGTCATTTTTATTGCTTCGTTGCTGTAAGAAGCTATGTTTTGGATTTTTCCTAAAATTCTTTGCCCTCTTTATTTCATTGCCTGTCATTTCTATTGCTAAATTGCTGTAGGGAGCTATGCTTCAGAATTTTTTTGAAATCCTTTGCTCTTTTTATTTCATTGCCTGTCATTTTTTATTGCTTCGTTGCTGTACGGAGCTATGCTTCAAAATCTCCCTAAAATCCTTCGCTGTCTTTATTTCATTGCCTGTCATTTATTATTGCTTTGTTGCTGTATGGAGCTAAGCTTCAGAATTTCCCCAAAATCCTTCGTTCTCTTTATATCATTGCCTGTCATTTTTATTGCTTCGTTGCTGTAAGAAGCTATGCTTTAGACTTTTTCTAAAATCCTTTGCCCTCTTTATTTCATTGACTGTCATTTCTATTGTTTCGTTGCTATAGAGAGCTATGCTTCAGAATTTCCCTAAAATCCTTCACTTTCTTTATTTCATTGCCTGTCAATTTTTTATTGCTTTGTTGCTGTAGGGAGCTATGTTTCAGAATCTCCCTAAAATCCTTCACTCTCTTTTTTTCATTGCCTCTCTATTTTTAATACTAAGTTGCTGTAGGGAGCTAGGCTTCAGAATTTCCCAAAAACCCTTCGCTGTCTTTATTTAATTGCCTGTCATTTTTATTGCTTTGTTGCTGAAGGGAGCTATGCTTCAGAATTTCCCAAAAATCCTTGGTTCTCTTTTTTTCATTGCCTGTCATTTTTATTGCTTCGTTGCTGTAAGAAGCTATGTTTTGGTTTTTTTCTAAAATTCTTTGCCCTCTTTATTTCATTGCCTGTCATTTCTATTGCTAAGTTGCTGTAGGGAGCTATGCTTCAGAATTTTTTTCAAATCCTTTGCATTTTTTATTTCATTGCCTGTCATTTTTTATTGCTAAGTTGCTGTACGGAGCTAAGCTTCAGAATATCCCTAAAATCCTTCGCTGTCTTTATTTCATTGCCTGTCATTTTTTATTGCTTTGTTGCTGTAGGGAGCTATGGTTCAGAATTTCCCCAAAATCCTTCGTTCTCTTTATATCATTGCCTGTCATTTTTATTGCTTCGTTGCTGTAAGAAGCTATGCTTTAGACTTTTTCTAAAATCCTTTGCCCTCTTTATTTCATTGCCTGTCATTTCTTTTGCTAAGTTGCTGTAGGGAGCTATGCTTCAGAATTTTTTTGAAATCCTTCGCTTTCTTTATTTAATTGCCTGTCATTTTTTTGTTGCTTCGTAGCTGTAGAGAGCTATGCTTTGAACTTTTCCTAAAATCCTTTGCCCTCTTTATTTCATTGCCTGTCATTTCTAATGCTAAATTGCTGTAGGGAGCTATGCTTCAGAATTTTTTTGTAATCATTTGCTCTTTTTATTTCATTCCCTGACATTTTTTATTGCTTCGTTGCTGTACGGAGCTATGCTTCAAAATCTCCCTTAAAATCTTTCGCTGTCTTTATTTCATTGCCTGTCATTATTTATTGCTTTGTTGCTGTAGGGAGCTATGCTTCAGAATTTCCCCAAAATCCTTCGTTCTCTTTTTTTCATTGCCTGTCATTTTTTATTGCTTTGTTGCTGTAGGGAGCTATGCTTCAGAATTTCCCAAAAATCCTTCATTCTCTTTATTTAATTGCCTGTCATTTTTTATTGCTTCGTTGCGGCAGGGAGCTATGTTTCAGAATCTCCCTAAAATCCTTCACTCTCTTTATTTCATTGCATCTCTATTTTTAATACTAAGTTGCTGTAGGGAGCTAGGCTTCAGAATTTCCCAAAAACCCTTCGTTCTCTTAATTTCATTGCCTGTCATTTTTATTGCTTCGTTGCTGTAAGAAGCTATGCTTTAGATTTTTTCTAAAATCCTTTGCCCTCTTTATTTCATTGCCTGTCATTTCTATTGCTAAGTTTCTGTAGGCAGCTATGCTTCAGAATTTTTTTGAAATCCTTTGCTTTCTTTATTTCATTGCCTGTCATTTTTTATTGCTTCGTTTCTGTACGGAGCTATGCTTTAGAATCTCCCTAAAATCCTTCGCTGTCTTTATTTAATTGCCTGTCATTTTTATTGCTTTGTTGCTGAAGGGAGCTATGCTTCAGAATTTCCCAAAAATCCTTGGTTCTCTTTTTTTCATTGCCTGTCATTTTTATTGCTTCGTTGCTGTAAGAAGCTATGTTTTGGATTTTTCCTAAAATTCTTTGCCCTCTTTATTTCATTGCCTGTCATTTCTATTGCTAAGTTGCTGTAGGGAGTTATGCTTCAGAATTTTTTTGAAATCCTTTGCTTTTTTGATTTCATTGCCTGTCATTTTTTATTGCTTCGTTGCTGTACGGAGCTAAGCTTCAGAATATCCCTAAAATCCTTCGCTGTCTTTATTTCATTGCCTGTTATTTTTTATTGCTTCGTTGCTGTACGGAGCTATGCTTCAAAATATCCCTAAAATCCTTCGCTGTCTTTATTTCATTGCCTGTCATTTTTTATTGCTTTGTTGCTGTAGGGAGCTATGGTTCAGAATTTCCCCAAAATCCTTCGTTCTCTTTATATCATTGCCTGTCATTTTTATTGCTTCGTTGCTGTAAGAAGCTATGCTTTAGACTTTTTCTAAAATCCTTTGCCCTCTTTATTTCATTGCCTGTCATTTCTTTTGCTAAGTTGCTGTAGGGAGCTATGCTTCAGAATTTTTTTGAAATCCTTTGTTCTCTTTATATCATTGCCTGTCATTTTTTATTGCTTCGTTTCTGTACGGAGCTATGCTTCAAAATCTCCCTAAAATCCTTCGCTGTCTTTATTTCATTGCCTGTCATTTTTTATTGCTTTGTTGCTGTAGGGAGCTATGCTTCAGAATTTCCCCAAAATCCTTCGTTCTCTTTATATCATTGCCTGTCATTTTTATTGCTTCGTTGCTGTAAGAAGCTATGCTTTAGACTTTTTCTAAAATCCTTTGCCCTCTTTATTTCATTGACTGTCATTTCTAATGCTAAGTTGCTGTAGGGAGCTATGCTTCAGAATTTTTTTGAAATCCTTTGCTCTTTTTATTTCATTGCCTGTCATTTTTTATTGCTTCGTTGCTGTACGGAGCTATGCTTCAAAATCTCCCTAAAATCCTTCGCTGTCTTTATTTCATTGCCTGTCATTATTTATTGCTTTGTTGCTGTAGGGAGCTATGCTTCAGAATTTCCCCAAAATCCTTCGTTCTCTTTTTTTCATTGCCTGTCATTTTTTATTGCTTTGTTGCTGTAGGGAGCTATGCTTCAGAATTTCCCAAAAACCCTTCGTTCTCTTAATTTCATTGCCTGTCATTTTTATTGCTTCGTTGCTGTAAGAAGCTATGCTTTAGATTTTTTCTAAAATCCTTTGCCCTCTTTATTTCATTGCCTGTCATTTCTATTGCTAAGTTTCTGTAGGGAGCTATGCTTCAGAATTTTTTTGAAATCCTTTGCTTTCTTTATTTCATTGCCTGTCATTTTTTATTGCTTCGTTTCTGTACGGAGCTATGCTTTAGAATCTCCCTAAAATCCTTCGCTGTCTTTATTTAATTGCCTGTCATTTTTATTGCTTTGTTGCTGAAGGGAGCTATGCTTCAGAATTTCCCAAAAATCCTTGGTTCTCTTTTTTTCATTGCCTGTCATTTTTATTGCTTCGTTGCTGTAAGAAGCTATGTTTTGGATTTTTCCTAAAATTCTTTGCCCTCTTTATTTCATTGCCTGTCATTTCTATTGCTAAGTTGCTGTAGGGAGCTATGCTTCAGAATTTTTTTGAAATCCTTTGCTTTTTTGATTTCATTGCCTGTCATTTTTTATTGCTTCGTTGCTGTACGGAGCTAAGCTTCAGAATATCCCTAAAATCCTTCGCTGTCTTTATTTCATTGCCTGTTATTTTTTATTGCTTCGTTGCTGTACGGAGCTATGCTTCAAAATATCCCTAAAATCCTTCGCTGTCTTTATTTCATTGCCTGTCATTTTTTATTGCTTTGTTGCTGTAGGGAGCTATGGTTCAGAATTTCCCCAAAATCCTTCGTTCTCTTTATATCATTGCCTGTCATTTTTATTGCTTCGTTGCTGTAAGAAGCTATGCTTTAGACTTTTTCTAAAATCCTTTGCCCTCTTTATTTCATTGCCTGTCATTTCTTTTGCTAAGTTGCTGTAGGGAGCTATGCTTCAGAATTTTTTTGAAATCCTTTGTTCTCTTTATATCATTGCCTGTCATTTTTTATTGCTTCGTTTCTGTACGGAGCTATGCTTCAAAATCTCCCTAAAATCCTTCGCTGTCTTTATTTCATTGCCTGTCATTTTTTATTGCTTTGTTGCTGTAGGGAGCTATGCTTCAGAATTTCCCCAAAATCCTTCGTTCTCTTTATATCATTGCCTGTCATTTTTATTGCTTCGTTGCTGTAAGAAGCTATGCTTTAGACTTTTTCTAAAATCCTTTGCCCTCTTTATTTCATTGACTGTCATTTCTAATGCTAAGTTGCTGTAGGGAGCTATGCTTCAGAATTTTTTTGAAATCCTTTGCTCTTTTTATTTCATTGCCTGTCATTTTTTATTGCTTCGTTGCTGTACGGAGCTATGCTTCAAAATCTCCCTAAAATCCTTCGCTGTCTTTATTTCATTGCCTGTCATTATTTATTGCTTTGTTGCTGTAGGGAGCTATGCTTCAGAATTTCCCCAAAATCCTTCGTTCTCTTTTTTTCATTGCCTGTCATTTTTTATTGCTTTGTTGCTGTAGGGAGCTATGCTTCAGAATTTCCCAAAAATCCTTCGTTCTCTTTTTTCATTGCATGTCATTTTTTATTGCTTTGTTGCTGTAGGGAGCTATGCTTCAGAATTTCCCAAAAATCCTTCATTATCTTTATTTAATTGCCTGTCATTTTTTATTGCTTCGTTGCGGCAGGGAGCTATGTTTCAGAATCTCCCTAAAATCCTTCACTCTCTTTATTTCATTGCCTCTCTATTTTTAATACTAAGTTGCTGTAGGGAGCTAGGCTTCAGAATTTCCCAAAAACCCTTCGTTCTCTTAATTTCATTGCCTGTCATTTTTATTGCTTCGTTGCTGTAAGAAGCTATGCTTTAGATTTTTTCTAAAATCCTTTGCCCTCTTTATTTCATTGCCTGTGATTTCTATTGCTAAGTTTCTGTAGGGAGCTATGCTTCAGAATTTTTTTGAAATCCTTTGCTTTCTTTATTTCATTGCCTGTCATTTTTTATTGCTTCGTTTCTGTACGGAGCTATGCTTTAGAATCTCCCTAAAATCCTTCGCTGTCTTTATTTAATTGCCTGTCATTTTTATTGCTTTGTTGCTGAAGGGAGCTATGCTTCAGAATTTCCCAAAAATCCTTGGTTCTCTTTTTTTCATTGCCTGTCATTTTTATTGCTTCGTTGCTGTAAGAAGCTATGTTTTGGATTTTTCCTAAAATTCTTTGCCCTCTTTATTTCATTGCCTGTCATTTAAATTGCTAAGTTGCTGTAGGGAGCTATGCTTCAGAATTTTTTTGAAATCCTTTGCTTTTTTGATTTCATTGCCTGTCATTTTTTATTGCTTCGTTGCTGTACGGAGCTAAGCTTCAGAATATCCCTAAAATCCTTCGCTGTCTTTATTTCATTGCCTGTTATTTTTTATTGCTTCGTTGCTGTACGGAGCTATGCTTCAAAATATCCCTAAAATCCTTCGCTGTCTTTATTTCATTGCCTGTCATTTTTTATTGCTTTGTTGCTGTAGGGAGCTATGGTTCAGAATTTCCCCAAAATCCTTCGTTCTCTTTATATCATTGCCTGTCATTTTTATTGCTTCGTTGCTGTAAGAAGCTATGCTTTAGACTTTTTCTAAAATCCTTTGCCCTCTTTATTTCATTGACTGTCATTTCTATTGCTAAGTTGCTGTAGGGAGCTATGCTTCAGAATTTTTTTGAAATCCTTTGCTCTTTTTATTTCATTGCCTGTCGTTTTTTATTGCTTCGTTGCTGTACGGAGCTATGTTTCAAAATCTCCCTAAAATCTTTCGCTGTCTTTATTTCATTGCCTGTCATTATTTATTGCTTTGTTGCTGTAGGGAGCTATGCTTCAGAATTTCCCCAAAATCCTTCGTTCTCTTTTTTCATTGCCTGTCATTTTTTATTGCTTTGTTGCTGTAGGGAGCTATGCTTCAGAATTTCCCAAAAATCCTTCATTCTCTTTATTTAATTGCCTGTCATTTTTTATTGCTTCGTTGCGGCAGGGAGCTATGTTTCAGAATCTCCCTAAAATCCTTCACTCTCTTTATTTCATTGCCTCTCTATTTTTAATACTAAGTTGCTGTAGGGAGCTAGGCTTCAGAATTTCCCAAAAACCCTTCGTTCTCTTAATTTCATTGCCTGTCATTTTTATTGCTTCGTTGCTGTAAGAAGCTATGCTTTAGATTTTTTCTAAAATCCTTTGCCCTCTTTATTTCATTGCCTGTGATTTCTATTGCTAAGTTTCTGTAGGGAGCTATACTTCAGAATTTTTTTGAAATCCTTTGCTTTCTTTATTTCATTGCCTGTCATTTTTTATTGCTTCGTTTCTGTACGGAGCTATGCTTTAGAATCTCCCTAAAATCCTTCGCTGTCTTTATTTAATTGCCTGTCATTTTTATTGCTTTGTTGCTGAAGGGAGCTATGCTTCAGAATTTCCCAAAAATCCTTGGTTCTCTTTTTTTCATTGCCTGTCATTTTTATTGCTTCGTTGCTGTAAGAAGCTATGTTTTGGATTTTTCCTAAAATTCTTTGCCCTCTTTATTTCATTGCCTGTCATTTCTATTGCTAAGTTGCTGTAGGGAGCTATGCTTCAGAATTTTTTTGAAATCCTTTGCTTTTTTGATTTCATTGCCTGTCATTTTTTATTGCTTCGTTGCTGTACGGAGCTAAGCTTCAGAATATCCCTAAAATCCTTCGCTGTCTTTATTTCATTGCCTGTTATTTTTTATTGCTTCGTTGCTGTACGGAGCTATGCTTCAAAATATCCCTAAAATCCTTCGCTGTCTTTATTTCATTGCCTGTCATTTTTTATTGCTTTGTTGCTGTAGGGAGCTATGGTTCAGAATTTCCCCAAAATCCTTCGTTCTCTTTATATCATTGCCTGTCATTTTTATTGCTTCGTTGCTGTAAGAAGCTATGCTTTAGACTTTTTCTAAAATCCTTTGCCCTCTTTATTTCATTGCCTGTCATTTCTTTTGCTAAGTTGCTGTAGGGAGCTATGCTTCAGAATTTTTTTGAAATCCTTCGTTCTCTTTATATCATTGCCTGTCATTTTTATTGCTTCGTTGCTGTAAGAAGCTGTGCTTTAGACTTTTTCTAAAATCCTTTGCCCTCTTTATTTCATTGCCTGTCATTTCTTTTGCTAAGTTGCTGTAGGGAGCTATGCTTCAGAATTTTTTTGAAATCCTTCGCTTTCTTTATTTAATTGCCTGTCATTTTTTTGTTGCTTCGTTGCTGTAGAGAGCTATGCTTTGAACTTTTCCTAAAATCCTTTGCCCTCTTTATTTCATTGCCTGTCATTTCTATTGCTAAATTGCTGTAGGGAGCTATGCTTCAGAATTTTTTTTGAAATCCTTTGCTCTTTTTATTTCATTGCCTGTCATTTTTTATTGCTTCGTTGCTGTACGGAGCTATGCTTCTAAATCTCCCTAAAATCCTTCGCTGTCTTTATTTCATTGCCTGTCATTTTTTATTGCTTTGTTGCTGTAGGGAGCTATGCTTCAGAATTTCCCCAAAATCCTTCGTTCTCTTTATATCATTGCCTGTCATTTTTATTGCTTCGTTGCTGTAAGAAGCTATGCTTTAGACTTTTTCTAAAATCCTTTGCTCTCTTTATTTCATTGACTGTCATTTCTATTGCTAAGTTGCTGTAGGGAGCTATGCTTCAGAATTTTTTTGAAATCCTTTGCTCTTTTTATTTCATTGCCTGTCATTTTTTATTGCTTCGTTGCTGTACGGAGCTATGCTTCAAAATCTCCCTAAAATCCTTCGCTGTCTTTATTTCATTGCCTGTCATTTTTTATTGCTTTGTTGCTGTAGGGAGCTATGCTTCAGAATTTCCCCAAAATCCTTCGTTCTCTTTTCATCATTGCCTGTCATTTTTATTGCTTTGTTGCTGTAGGGAGCTATGCTTCAGAATTTCCCAAAAATCCTTCATTCTCTTTATTTAATTGCCTGTCATTTTTTATTGCTTCGTTGCGGCAGGGAGCTATGTTTCAGAATCTCCCTAAAATCCTTCACTCTCTTTATTTCATTGCCTCTCTATTTTTAATACTAAGTTGCTGTAGGGAGCTAGGCTTCAGAATTTCCCAAAAACCCTTCGTTCTCTTAATTTCATTGCCTGTCATTTTTATTGCTTCGTTGCTGTAAGAAGCTATGCTTTAGATTTTTTCTAAAATCCTTTGCCCTCTTTATTTCATTGCCTGTGATTTCTATTGCTAAGTTTCTGTAGGGAGCTATGCTTCAGAATTTTTTTGAAATCCTTTGCTTTCTTTATTTCATTGCCTGTCATTTTTTATTGCTTCGTTTCTGTACGGAGCTATGCTTTAGAATCTCCCTAAAATCCTTCGCTGTCTTTATTTAATTGCCTGTCATTTTTATTGCTTTGTTGCTGAAGGGAGCTATGCTTCAGAATTTCCCAAAAATCCTTGGTTCTCTTTTTTTCATTGCCTGTCATTTTTATTGCTTCGTTGCTGTAAGAAGCTATGTTTTGGATTTTTCCTAAAATTCTTTGCCCTCTTTATTTCATTGCCTGTCATTTAAATTGCTAAGTTGCTGTAGGGAGCTATGCTTCAGAATTTTTTTGAAATCCTTTGCTTTTTTGATTTCATTGCCTGTCATTTTTTATTGCTTCGTTGCTGTACGGAGCTAAGCTTCAGAATATCCCTAAAATCCTTCGCTGTCTTTATTTCATTGCCTGTTATTTTTTATTGCTTCGTTGCTGTACGGAGCTATGCTTCAAAATATCCCTAAAATCCTTCGCTGTCTTTATTTCATTGCCTGTCATTTTTTATTGCTTTGTTGCTGTAGGGAGCTATGGTTCAGAATTTCCCCAAAATCCTTCGTTCTCTTTATATCATTGCCTGTCATTTTTATTGCTTCGTTGCTGTAAGAAGCTATGCTTTAGACTTTTTCTAAAATCCTTTGCCCTCTTTATTTCATTGCCTGTCATTTCTTTTGCTAAGTTGCTGTAGGGAGCTATGCTTCAGAATTTTTTTGAAATCCTTCGTTCTCTTTATATCATTGCCTGTCATTTTTATTGCTTCGTTGCTGTAAGAAGCTGTGCTTTAGACTTTTTCTAAAATCCTTTGCCCTCTTTATTTCATTGCCTGTCATTTCTTTTGCTAAGTTGCTGTAGGGAGCTATGCTTCAGAATTTTTTTGAAATCCTTCGCTTTCTTTATTTAATTGCCTGTCATTTTTTTGTTGCTTCGTTGCTGTAGAGAGCTATGCAGTGAACTTTTCCTAAAATCCTTTGCCCTCTTTATTTCATTGCCTGTCATTTCTATTGCTAAATTGCTGTAGGGAGCTATGCTTCAGAATTTTTTTTGAAATCCTTTGCTCTTTTTATTTCATTGCCTGTCATTTTTTATTGCTTCGTTGCTGTACGGAGCTATGCTTCTAAATCTCCCTAAAATCCTTCGCTGTCTTTATTTCATTGCCTGTCATTTTTTATTGCTTTGTTGCTGTAGGGAGCTATGCTTCAGAATTTCCCCAAAATCCTTCGTTCTCTTTATATCATTGCCTGTCATTTTTATTGCTTCGTTGCTGTAAGAAGCTGTGCTTTAGACTTTTTCTAAAATCCTTTGCCCTCTTTATTTCATTGCCTGTCATTTCTTTTGCTAAGTTGCTGTAGGGAGCTATGCTTCAGAATTTTTTTGAAATCCTTCGCTTTCTTTATTTAATTGCCTGTCATTTTTTTGTTGCTTCGTTGCTGTAGAGAGCTATGCTTTGAACTTTTCCTAAAATCCTTTGCCCTCTTTATTTCATTGCCTGTCATTTCTATTGCTAAATTGCTGTAGGGAGCTATGCTTCAGAATTTTTTTTGAAATCCTTTGCTCTTTTTATTTCATTGCCTGTCATTTTTTATTGCTTCGTTGCTGTACGGAGCTATGCTTCTAAATCTCCCTAAAATCCTTCGCTGTCTTTATTTCATTGCCTGTCATTTTTTATTGCTTTGTTGCTGTAGGGAGCTATGCTTCAGAATTTCCCCAAAATCCTTCGTTCTCTTTATATCATTGCCTGTCATTTTTATTGCTTCGTTGCTGTAAGAAGCTATGCTTTAGACTTTTTCTAAAATCCTTTGCTCTCTTTATTTCATTGACTGTCATTTCTATTGCTAAGTTGCTGTAGGGAGCTATGCTTCAGAATTTTTTTGAAATCCTTTGCTCTTTTTATTTCATTGCCTGTCATTTTTTATTGCTTCGTTGCTGTACGGAGCTATGCTTCAAAATCTCCCTAAAATCCTTCGCTGTCTTTATTTCATTGCCTGTCATTTTTTATTGCTTTGTTGCTGTAGGGAGCTATGCTTCAGAATTTCCCCAAAATCCTTCGTTCTCTTTTCATCATTGCCTGTCATTTTTATTGCTTTGTTGCTGTAGGGAGCTATGCTTCAGAATTTCCCAAAAATCCTTCATTCTCTTTATTTAATTGCCTGTCATTTTTTATTGCTTCGTTGCGGCAGGGAGCTATGTTTCAGAATCTCCCTAAAATCCTTCACTCTCTTTATTTCATTGCCTCTCTATTTTTAATACTAAGTTGCTGTAGGGAGCTAGGCTTCAGAATTTCCCAAAAACCCTTCGTTCTCTTAATTTCATTGCCTGTCATTTTTATTGCTTCGTTGCTGTAAGAAGCTATGCTTTAGATTTTTTCTAAAATCCTTTGCCCTCTTTATTTCATTGCCTGTGATTTCTATTGCTAAGTTTCTGTAGGGAGCTATGCTTCAGAATTTTTTTGAAATCCTTTGCTTTCTTTATTTCATTGCCTGTCATTTTTTATTGCTTCGTTTCTGTACGGAGCTATGCTTTAGAATCTCCCTAAAATCCTTCGCTGTCTTTATTTAATTGCCTGTCATTTTTATTGCTTTGTTGCTGAAGGGAGCTATGCTTCAGAATTTCCCAAAAATCCTTGGTTCTCTTTTTTTCATTGCCTGTCATTTTTATTGCTTCGTTGCTGTAAGAAGCTATGTTTTGGATTTTTCCTAAAATTCTTTGCCCTCTTTATTTCATTGCCTGTCATTTAAATTGCTAAGTTGCTGTAGGGAGCTATGCTTCAGAATTTTTTTGAAATCCTTTGCTTTTTTGATTTCATTGCCTGTCATTTTTTATTGCTTCGTTGCTGTACGGAGCTAAGCTTCAGAATATCCCTAAAATCCTTCGCTGTCTTTATTTCATTGCCTGTTATTTTTTATTGCTTCGTTGCTGTACGGAGCTATGCTTCAAAATATCCCTAAAATCCTTCGCTGTCTTTATTTCATTGCCTGTCATTTTTTATTGCTTTGTTGCTGTAGGGAGCTATGGTTCAGAATTTCCCCAAAATCCTTCGTTCTCTTTATATCATTGCCTGTCATTTTTATTGCTTCGTTGCTGTAAGAAGCTATGCTTTAGACTTTTTCTAAAATCCTTTGCCCTCTTTATTTCATTGCCTGTCATTTCTTTTGCTAAGTTGCTGTAGGGAGCTATGCTTCAGAATTTTTTTGAAATCCTTCGTTCTCTTTATATCATTGCCTGTCATTTTTATTGCTTCGTTGCTGTAAGAAGCTGTGCTTTAGACTTTTTCTAAAATCCTTTGCCCTCTTTATTTCATTGCCTGTCATTTCTTTTGCTAAGTTGCTGTAGGGAGCTATGCTTCAGAATTTTTTTGAAATCCTTCGCTTTCTTTATTTAATTGCCTGTCATTTTTTTGTTGCTTCGTTGCTGTAGAGAGCTATGCAGTGAACTTTTCCTAAAATCCTTTGCCCTCTTTATTTCATTGCCTGTCATTTCTATTGCTAAATTGCTGTAGGGAGCTATGCTTCAGAATTTTTTTTGAAATCCTTTGCTCTTTTTATTTCATTGCCTGTCATTTTTTATTGCTTCGTTGCTGTACGGAGCTATGCTTCTAAATCTCCCTAAAATCCTTCGCTGTCTTTATTTCATTGCCTGTCATTTTTTATTGCTTTGTTGCTGTAGGGAGCTATGCTTCAGAATTTCCCCAAAATCCTTCGTTCTCTTTATATCATTGCCTGTCATTTTTATTGCTTCGTTGCTGTAAGAAGCTATGCTTTAGACTTTTTCTAAAATCCTTTGCCCTCTTTATTTCATTGACTGTCATTTCTATTGCTAAGTTGCTGTAGGGAGCTATGCTTCAGAATTTTTTTGAAATCCTTTGCTCTTTTTATTTCATTGCCTGTCATTTTTTATTGCTTCGTTGCTGTACGGAGCTATGCTTCAAAATCTCCCTAAAATCCTTCGCTGTCTTTATTTCATTGCCTGTCATTATTTATTGCTTTGTTGCTGTAGGGAGCTATGCTTCAGAATTTCCCCAAAATCCTTCGTTCTCTTTTTTTCATTGCCTGTCATTTTTTATTGCTTTGTTGCTGTAGGGAGCTATGCTTCAGAATTTCCCAAAAATCCTTCATTCTCTTTATTTAATTGCCTGTCATTTTTTATTGCTTCGTTGCGGCAGGGAGCTATGTTTCAGAATCTCCCTAAAATCCTTCACTCTCTTTATTTCATTGCCTCTCTATTTTTAATACTAAGTTGCTGTAGGGAGCTAGGCTTCAGAATTTCCCAAAAACCCTTCGTTCTCTTAATTTCATTGCCTGTCATTTTTATTGCTTCGTTGCTGTAAGAAGCTATGCTTTAGATTTTTTCTAAAATCCTTTGCCCTCTTTATTTCATTGCCTGTCATTTCTATTGCTAAGTTGCTGTAGGGAGCTATGCTTCAGAATTTTTTTGAAATCCTTTGCTTTTTTTATTTCATTGCCTGTCATTTTTTATTGCTTCGTTGCTGTACGGAGCTAAGCTTCATAATATCCCTAAAATCCTTCGCTGTCTTTATTTCATTGCCTGTTATTTTTTATTGCTTCGTTGCTGTACGGGGCTATGCTTCAAAATCTCCCTAAAATCCTTCGCTGTCTTTATTTCATTGCCTGTCATTTTTTATTGCTTTGTTGCTGTAGGGAGCTATGGTTGAGAATTTCCCCAAAATCCTTCGTTCTCTTTTTATCATTGCCTGTCATTTTTATTGCTTCGTTGCTGTAAGAAGCTATGCTTTAGACTTTTTCTAAAATCCTTTGCCCTCTTTTTTTATTGCCTGTCATTTCTTTTGCTAAGTTGCTGTGGGGAGCTATGCTTCAGAATTTTTTTGAAATCCTTTGCTCTTTTTATTTCATTGCCTGTCATTTTTTATTGCTTCGTTGCTGTACGGAGCTATGCTTCTAAATCTCCCTAAAATCCTTCGCTGTCTTTATTTCATTGCCTGTCATTTTTTATTGCTTTGTTGCCGTAGGGAGCTATGCTTCAGAATTTCCCCAAAATCCTTCGTTCTCTTTATATCATTGCCTGTCATTTTTATTGCTTCGTTGCTGTAAGAAGCTATGCTTTAGACTTTTTCTAAAATCCTTTGCCCTCTTTATTTCATTGACTGTCATTTCTATTGCTAAGTTGCTGTAGGGAGCCATGCTTCAGAATTTTTTTGAAATCCTTTGCTCTTTTTTTTTCATTGCCTGTCATTTTTTATTGCTTCGTTGCTGTACGGAGCTATGCTTCAAAATCTCCCTAAAATCCTTCGCTGTCTTTATTTCATTGCCTGTCATTATTTATTGCTTTGTTGCTGTAGGGAGCTATGCTTCAGAATTTCCCCAAAATCCTTCGTTCTCTTTTTTTCATTGCCTGTCATTTTTTATTGCTTTGTTGCTGTAGGGAGCTATGCTTCAGAATTTCCCAAAAATCCTTCATTCTCTTTATTTAATTGCCTGTCATTTTTTATTGCTTCGTTGCGGCAGGGAGCTATGTTTCAGAATCTCCCTAAAATCCTTCACTCTCTTTATTTCATTGCCTCTCTATTTTTAATACTAAGTTGCTGTAGGGAGCTAGGCTTCAGAATTTCCCAAAAACCCTTCGTTCTCTTAATTTCATTGCCTGTCATTTTTATTGCTTCGTTGCTGTAAGAAGCTATGCTTTAGATTTTTTCTAAAATCCTTTGCCCTCTTTATTTCATTGCCTGTCATTTCTATTGCTAAGTTTCTGTAGGGAGCTATGCTTCAGAATTTTTTTGAAATCCTTTGCTTTCTTTATTTCATTGCCTGTCATTTTTTATTGCTTCGTTTCTGTACGGAGCTATGCTTTAGAATCTCCCTAAAATCCTTCGCTGTCTTTATTTAATTGCCTGTCATTTTTATTGCTTTGTTGCTGAAGGGAGCTATGCTTCAGAATTTCCCAAAAATCATTGGTTCTCTTTTTTTCATTGCCTGTCATTTTTATTGCTTCGTTGCTGTAAGAAGCTATGTTTTGGATTTTTCCTAAAATTCTTTGCCCTCTTTATTTCATTGCCTGTCATTTCTATTGCTAAGTTGCTGTAGGGAGCTATGCTTCAGAATTTTTTTGAAATCCTTTGCTTTTTTTATTTTATTGCCTGTCATTTTTTATTGCTTCGTTGCTGTACGGAGCTAAGCTTCAGAATATCCCTAAAATCCTTCGCTGTCTTTATTTCATTGCCTGTTATTTTTTATTGCTTCGTTGCTGTACGGAGCTATGCTTCAAAATCTCCCTAAAATCCTTCGCTGTCTTTATTTCATTGCCTGTCATTTTTTATTGCTTTGTTGCTGTAGGGAGCTATGGTTGAGAATTTCCCCAAAATCCTTCGTTCTCTTTTCATCATTGCCTGTCATTTTTATTGCTTCGTTGCTGTAAGAAGCTATGCTTTAGACTTTTTCTAAAATCCTTTGCCCTCTTTATTTCATTGCCTGTCATTTCTTTTGCTAAGTTGCTGTAGGGAGCTATGCTTCAGAATTTTTTTGAAATCCTTCGCTTTCTTTATTTAATTGCCTGTCATTTTTTTGTTGCTTCGTTGCTGTAGAGAGCTATGCTTTCAACTTTTCCTAAAATCCTTTGCCCTCTTTATTTCATTGCCTGTCATTTCTTTTGCTAAATTGCTGTAGGGAGCTATGCTTCAGAATTTTTTTGAAATCCTTTGCCCTTTTTATTTCATTGCCTGTCATTTTTTATTGCTTCGTTGCTGTACGGAGCTATGCTTCAAAATCTCCCTAAAATCCTTCGCTGTCTTTATTTCATTGCCTGTCATTTATTATTGCTTTGTTGCTATAGGGAGCTATGCTTCAGAATTTCCCCAAAATCCTTCGTTCTCTTTATATCATTGCCTGTCATTTTTATTGCTTCGTTGCTGTAAGAAGCTATGCTTTAGACTTTTTCTAAAATCCTTTGCCCTCTTTATTTCATTGACTGTCATTTTTTATTGCTTCGTTGCTGTACGGAGCTATGCTTCAAAATCTCCCTAAAATCCTTCGCTGTCTTTATTTCATTGCCTGTCATTATTTATTGCTTTGTTGCTGTAGGGAGCTATGCTTCAGAATTTCCCCAAAATCCTTCGTTCTCTTTTTTTCATTGCCTGTCATTTTTTATTGCTTTGTTGCTGTAGGGAGCTATGCTTCAGAATTTCCCAAAAATCCTTCATTCTCTTTATTTAATTGCCTGTCATTTTTTATTGCTTCGTTGCGGCAGGGAGCTATGTTTCAGAATCTCCCTAAAATCCTTCACTCTCTTTATTTCATTGCCTCTCTATTTTTAATACTAAGTTGCTGTAGGGAGCTAGGCTTCAGAATTTCCCAAAAACCCTTCGTTCTCTTAATTTCATTGCCTGTCATTTTTATTGCTTCGTTGCTGTAAGAAGCTATGCTTTAGATTTTTTCTAAAATCCTTTGCCCTCTGTATTTCATTGCCTGTCATTTCTATTGCTAAGTTGCTGTAGGGAGCTATGCTTCAGAATTTTTTTGAAATCCTTTGCTTTTTTTATTTCATTGCCTGTCATTTTTTATTGCTTCGTTGCTGTACGGAGCTAAGCTTCAGAATATCCCTAAAATCCTTCGCTGTCTTTATTTCATTGCCTGTTATTTTTTATTGCTTCGTTGCTGTACGGAGCTATGCTTCAAAATCTCCCTAAAATCCTTCGCTGTCTTTATTTCATTGCCTGTCATTTTTTATTGCTTTGTTGCTGTAGGGAGCTATGGTTGAGAATTTCCCCAAAATCCTTCGTTCTCTTTTTATCATTGCCTGTCATTTTTATTGCTTCGTTGCTGTAAGAAGCTATGCTTTAGACTTTTTCTAAAATCCTTTGCCCTCTTTATTTCATTGCCTGTCATTTCTTTTGCTAAGTTGCTGTGGGGAGCTATGCTTCAGAATTTTTTTGAAATCCTTTGCTCTTTTTATTTCATTGCCTGTCATTTTTTAATGCTTCGTTGCTGTACGGAGCTATGCTTCTAAATCTCCCTAAAATCCTTCGCTGTCTTTATTTCATTGCCTGTCATTTTTTATTGCTTTGTTGCCGTAGGGAGCTATGCTTCAGAATTTCCCCAAAATCCTTCGTTCTCTTTATATCATTGCCTGTCATTTTTATTGCTTCGTTGCTGTAAGAAGCTATGCTTTAGACTTTTTCTAAAATCCTTTGCCCTCTTTATTTCATTGACTGTCATTTCTATTGCTAAGTTGCTGTAGGGAGCTATGCTTCAGAATTTTTTTGAAATCCTTTGCTCTTTTTTTTTCATTGCCTGTCATTTTTTATTGCTTCGTTGCTGTACGGAGCTATGCTTCAAAATCTCCCTAAAATCCTTCGCTGTCTTTATTTCATTGCCTGTCATTATTTATTGCTTTGTTGCTGTAGGGAGCTATGCTTCAGAATTTCCCCAAAATCCTTCGTTCTCTTTTTTTCATTGCCTGTCATTTTTTATTGCTTTGTTGCTGTAGGGAGCTATGCTTCAGAATTTCCCAAAAATCCTTCATTCTCTTTATTTAATTGCCTGTCAATTTTTATTGCTTCGTTGCGGCAGGGAGCTATGTTTCAGAATCTCCCTAAAATCCTTCACTCTCTTTATTTCATTGCCTCTCTATTTTTAATACTAAGTTGCTGTAGGGAGCAAGGCTTCAGAATTTCCCAAAAACCCTTCGTTCTCTTAATTTCATTGCCTGTCATTTTTATTGCTTCGTTGCTGTAAGAAGCTATGCTTTAGATTTTTTCTAAAATCCTTTGCCCTCTTTATTTCATTGCCTGTCATTTCTTTTGCTAAATTGCTGTAGGGAGCTATGCTTCAGAATTTTTTTGAAATCCTTTGCTCTTTTTATTTCATTGCCTGTCATTTTTTATTGCTTCGTTGCTGTACGGAGCTATGCTTCAAAATCTCCCTAAAATCCTTCGCTGTCTTTATTTCATTGCCTGTCATTTATTATTGCTTTGTTGCTATAGGGAGCTATGCTTCAGAATTTCCCCAAAATCCTTCGTTCTCTTTATATCATTGCCTGTCATTTTTATTGCTTCGTTGCTGTAAGAAGCTATGCTTTAGACTTTTTCTAAAATCCTTTGCCCTCTTTATTTCATTGACTGTCATTTCTATTGCTAAGTTGCTGTAGGGAGCTATGCTTCAGAATTTTTTTGAAATCCTTCGCTCTTTTTATTTCATTGCCTGTCATTTTTTATTGCTTTGTTGCTGTAGGGAGCTATGCTTCAGAATTTCCCCAAAATCCTTCGTTCTCTTTATATCATTGCCTGTCATGTTTATTGCTTCGTTGCTGTAAGAAGCTACGCTTTAGACTTTTTCTAAAATTCTTTGCCCTCTTTATTTCATTGCCTGTCATTTCTTTTGCTAAGTTGCTGTAGGGAGCTATGCTTCAGAATTTTTTTTGAAATCCTTCGCTTTCTTTATTTAATTGCCTGTCATTTTTTGTTGCTTCGTTGCTGTAGAGAGCTATGCTTTGAACTTTTCCTAAAATCCTTTGCCCTCTTTATTTCATTGCCTGTCATTTCTATTGCTAAATTGCTGTAGGGAGCTATGCCTCAGAATTTTTTTGAAATGCTTTGCTCTCTTTATTTCATTGCCTGTCATTTTTTATTGCTTTGTTGCTGTAGGGAGCTATGCTTTAGAATTTCCCTAAAATCCTTCGTTATCTTTATTTTATTGCCTGTTTTTTTCTATTGTTTTGTTGCTGTAAGGAGCTATGCTTTAGAATTTTCCTAAAATCCTTCGTTCTCTTTATTTCACAGTCTGTCATTTTTTATTGCATCGTTGTTGTAGGAAGCTATGCATCAGAATTTCTTTAAAATCCCTCGTTCTCTTTATTTCATTGCCTGTCATTTTTTATTGCTTCGTTACTGTAAGGAGTTTTCCTTTAGACCTTCCCTGAAATCCTTTGCTTTTTTTTTATTGTCTGTCACTTCTTATTGCTTCGTTGCTGTATTGAGCTATGCTTTAGAATTTTCCTAAAATCTTTCATTCTCTTTATTTCATTGCCTGTCTATTTTCTATTGCTTCGTTACTGTAAGGAGTTTTCCTTCAGACTTTTTTTAAAATCCTTGGCTCACTTTATTTCGTTGCCTGTCATTTTTTAGAATTTCGTTATCCCATACTGCTAAAGTCGATGACTCTCCATCGTGTCTCTTTTGAGTTTTGAAACAAGCTTTTTTGTCCTTGTTTCTTACACTCTTGGTAGGAAATCTTTATAAAAATGGGCAAAGTCACATCATTTTTTAACATTTGATATTCATCTTAGCATGCAATTGACTATAAAAACTTCTAGAAGGGACTGTCGTTATACTCAAACTAAAAAAGGAGCTTTTTATGTTTTTTGTCAACCTACATTGATAGTATTAATTGTTCACAAAGTGTATTACTATGCCCACACAATTCAAATAAACGTGGAATGTTACTGAGGAAATCAAGAGCTAGAGCTACAAGTATGAATTATAGTTAGGAACAGCACAAACAAAGAGAAGCAATCCAATACAAATGTGTGTAATACGATAAACTAAAATTTTACAATAAATTATAACTTTGCTAGGACTTAATGTAATTAATTGTCTTTCTTGACACGTAAGGAAAAGAAATTTGTCTTTTGAAGTCAGCAACTGAAATAGCTTGCATTATTTCATACCATACAGAGGACGGATCATTGTACAATGAAACTCATCTGCAATGTGGTTACTACATATATTTGACAGAAAGCATTGACAGATTCGTGTCCAAACTTATGGAAACCATTAAAGTAATACTAGAAACATTAAAAAGCCACATACATATTCATTATTTAAAGGACTTTAAAGTTTGAAAATACTTACGCCTTGTTTTGGATTTAAACTGAATTTGAACTTAGCTCACATTAGTTACAAATAGAAACTAAAAGATTTGGAAAAAGACCAAACCCTAGAAACGAAGACACTGTGCGATTGCAATCTTGTTTCCCTGCCAGTCCGTCAGTGGATGTAAACTAACAATCTTTTGGTGGTACAAAAATGGATTTTCAAAACGCAAACGTTTGTTTATACCAAAGCTTTTAATTTGACACTTATTAGAGTTTAAAACGTCAGAACATAAATCGAAAACTCTGCGCTAGGAAATATATACACCCAATTGTGGATCGAAATAGGCCAATCAGAAACGCGAGCACATGTCTGTTAAGGTTGCCCAATCAGTGCCACTTCCCTATTGAGAATGTTACCAATGGAGTCCTGAGGTAAAAATGAACTCCTTTTGTCTACACAATAACGGTTTTTCGTGCTTATGTACACTTAGTGAGCAAGTATTGCACAGGCTGAAACAGAAATGGCAGCACCGCAGAAAAATATTCTATCGAGCCAAAATTCAAGTGGCCATAGCAAGTTTCATAAAAGCTAAAAGATGACTTTTAAACTGGAATATATTGGAAAATTTATCAAGTTTTGATGGTGAAAATAGTAAATGTAAGAATACTACTTATTTAGCTAGCTAATGCGTTTACAAAGCAAGCAGGTGCATTTATGTAGCTAGCTCACGCGTTTACAGGACGAAATGGGGCGTTTATTTAACTAGCTAATGCGTTTACAAAACAAGCAGGTGCATTTATGTAGCTAGCTCATGCGTTTACAGGACGAAATGGGGCGTTTATTTAGCTAGCTAATGCGTTTACAAAGCAAGCAGGTGCATTTATGTAGCTAGCTCATGCGTTTACAGGACGAAATGGGGCGTTTATTTAACTAGCTAATGCGTTTACAAAGCAAGCAGGTGCATTTATGTAGCTAGCTCATGCGTTTACAGGACGAAATGGGGCGTTTATTTAGCTAGCTAATGCGTTTACAAAGCAAGCAGGTGCATTTATGTAGCTAGCTCATGCGTTTACAGGACGAAATGGGGCGTTTATTTAGCAAGCTAATGCGTTTACAGAGAAAACAGGTGCGTTTATGTAGCTAGCTCATGCGTTTACAGGACGAAATGGGGCGTTTATTTAGCTAGCTAATACGTTTACAAAGCAAGCAGGTGCATTTATGTAGCTAGCTCATGCGTTTACAGGACGAAATGGGGCGTTTATTTAGCTAGCTAAAGCGTTTACAGAGCAAGCAGGTGCGTTTATGTAGCTAGCTCATGCGTTTACAGCGATATGAGGCGTTTATTTAGCTAGCTAATGCGTTTACAAAGCAAGCAGGTGCGTTTATGTAGCTAGCTCATGCGTTTACAGGACGAAATGGGGCGTTTATTTAGCTAGCTAATGCGTTTACAAAGCAAGCAGGTGCATTTATGTAGCTAGCTCATGCGTTTACAGGACGAAATGGGGCGTTTATTTAGCAAGCTAATGCGTTTACAGAGAAAACAGGTGCGTTTATGTAGCTAGCTCATGCGTTTACAGGACGAAATGGGGCGTTTATTTAGCTAGCTAATACGTTTACAAAGCAAGCAGGTGCATTTATGTAGCTAGCTCATGCGTTTACAGGACGAAATGGGGCGTTTATTTAGCTAGCTAAAGCGTTTACAGAGCAAGCAGGTGCGTTTATGTAGCTAGCTCATGCGTTTACAGCGATATGAGGCGTTTATTTAGCTAGCTAATGCGTTTACAAAGCAAGCAGGTGCGTTTATGTAGCTAGCTCATGCGTTTACAGGACGAAATGGGGCGTTTATTTAGCTAGCTAATGCGTTTACAGAGCAAGCAGGTGCGTTTATGTAGCTAGCTCATGCGTTTACAGGACGAAATGGGGCGTTTATTTAGCTAGCTAATGCGTTTACAAGGCAAGCAGGTGCGTTTATGTAGCTAGCTAATGCGTTTACAGTACGAAATGGGGCGTTTATTTAGCTAGCTAATACGTTTACAAAGCAAGCAGGTGCGTTTATGTAGCTAGCTCATGCTTTTACAGGACTAAATGGGGCGTTTATTTAGCTAGCTAATGCGTTTACAAAGCAAGCAGGTGCGTTTATGTAGCTAGCTAATGCGTTTACAGGACGAAATGGGGCGTTTATTTAGCAAGCTAATGCGTTTACAGAGCAAACAGGTGCGTTTATGTAGCTAGCTAATGCGTTTACAGGACGAAATGGGGCGTTTATTTAGCTAGCTAATACGTTTACAAAGCAAGCAGGTGCATTTATGTTGCTAGCTCATGCGTTTACAGGACGAAATGGGGCGTTTATTTACCTAGCTAATACGTTTACAAGGCAAGCAGGTGCGTTTATGTAGCTAGCTCATGCGTTTACAGGACGAAATGGGGCGTTAATTTACCTAGCTAATACGTTTACAAAGCAAGCAGGTGCGTTTATGTAGCTAGCTAATGCGTTTACGGGACAAAATAGGGCGTTTATTTAGCTAGCTGATACGTTTACAAAGCAAGCAGGTGCGTTTATGTAGCTAGCTAATGCGTTTACAGGACGAAATGGGGCGTTTATTTAGCTAGCTAATACGTTTACAAAGCAAGCAGGTGCATTTATGTTGCTAGCTCATGCGTTTTCAGGACGAAATGGGGCGTTTATTTAGCTAGCTAATGCGTTTACAAGGCAAGCAGGTGCGTTTATGTAGCTAGCTAACGCGTTTACAGGACGAAATGGGGTGTTTATTTAGTTAGCTTATGCGTTTACAAAGGAAGAAGGTGCGTTTATGTAGCTAGCTAATGCGTTTACAGGACGAAATGGGGCGTTTATTTAGCTAGCTAATGCGTTTACAAGGCAAGCAGGTGCGTTTATGTAGCTAGCTAATGCGTTTACAGGACGAAATGGGGCGTTTATTTAGCTAGCTAATGCGTTTACAAAGCAAGCAGGTGCGTTTATGTAGCTAGCTAATGCGTTTACAGGACGAAATGGTGCGTTTATTTAGCTAGCTAGTGCGTTTACAAAGCAAGCAGGTGCGTTTATGTAGTTAGCTAATGCGTTTACAGGTGCGTTTATTTAGCCATCCTGGGCCATCTTGGGTATTAATTCGAAGATTCTATATTGAATATTGATTATTTCCTATTCATTTTCCCTTTCCCTTTTCCATAGGGCTGATTTCATTCAATATTTCATGCTGTTTTTGAGGATTAAAATTTCAGAAAATTATGTTTTTGTATAGCACATAAACATTTTCTCCTACCCTCAGTAAATTATGCTGTATTTTTGCTTGTTTTTTACAACGTATTATTATCAGCATTTTTCATAAAGAGATAAATTTGCACCTTGGCAGTATCCAGGACGGCGTGCAATCTCCTTAAACCCCCAAAAGGATGACATTTCCGCCTTTCTCTGTTCACGTAGGAAAAAAAACCAAAACCTTTGGTATCAAATTGATGCAAGAAATGCATGTTTTTTTATCACCATAATATAAGCCTTTCTGGGTGGGTTATTAAACGCTCCTAGAGAATATTCCATATTCTCAAGCATGTCCCCTTTTGCGTAATAAGAAAAGCACCCCTTAACGCGATATTTTTATCTTGAAACTTCAAATATTTATTTGTTCCATTTCACTGAGGCTGCTCCCTGCTGACCACTTTCAAACAAAGGTATATCCACAGAATAATGGGGTCGGGAGATTGCGCAAGAACGCAACAAAATTGATGCCTCTGGGGTATACAGATACAACTTGAATGCCGTACAAGTCATTGATAAATTATTATCTCAACCGAGGGACAAATAACTCTAAGAAAATCTCGTACACCTTTTGTGAAAATCCTATTTTTTTATCTGAAAATCTCTAGAAATCCTTTTGTTTTAGGCAAAATCTCGTACGCTATTTGCAAGAGTGAATCGCCCCTCGATCTCAGGCATCAGCAAACTGTTGTACAAGCAGGAAATCGCAACTTGTCACTAATGATGATTTTTTGCAAAATTATCAATGATCAAGGTCAAATAATTATAAATACAACCAATGAAAATGATCAAATGACAATGGCTAATATCAAGACTGCACAGAAAACCGAAAACAACGTTTTGGATCGAAAATCACTAGAGAGGAGAAACCAAATAGCCAATCACGCGCCAATACTCCTTTTAGTTCATTTTCGATCCACCAAAGAGCTCAATTCCCGACACAGTTTTCAAATGCTACATCAAAACTTATGCATCAAATAAACCTTTAATAACAGAAAGACCATTGAGATATCATTAGAAAAACTTTCAAACGACTTCTAAGCTCTTTATTGAAGTTGCCAACTTTGCTTATGAATAGCTTTGAATGAGTTTGCGAACTTCGGTTTGCTAACGACACAAAAAAAGCGAGCAGTCTCTGCAACCCTCGCTGTTTAAAACAAACTATGATCTTTATAGCATCAAATTCAGGAAGAAGTTCAATAAAATTAAATATTCAGGAAGGTTGAATATTTAATGGAAGAAGTATGTGTTTAAAGGGTCGCCTTTGAAGGGGATTCAGCTGCCGTAACCTAAATTCGTAAGAGGATTTCCTTCTTTAAAAACAAATTCCTTCGTGAGCAGATTTGTATGTGAACCAATCTCTTTTTATGGCTGAAAATTTTCCAGGATTGATTCTGTTTTGCTCCTCTTAGAAGCGTCTTCGTTAAATCTCAGCAATGGAATGCCGTAAGGGGCAAGCATCTCAAAGAAACCAGCAGCACAGTCACTCTTTGTAACCATGTACGACGTCAGTCGTCACCTCTCTGTGTATCTGTCAATTCAAAAAGATAAGACATTTCAGCCAAAAGTGACATTTTCATTAAATTTTTAGGTGAATGCCGCAGACACCCAGTGGACGCCGCAACAGAAGATGATGTCGATGCATCAGTAGCAAAGAGGCAAACGCAAGTGAAGAAAAGGTTTAGGGAATGAACCAAATCTCCACATAGAAACCCAATACAGACACTTTTTCCTAGTTTGTTTATCGTTTTAAATTTTAAAGATTTTCTATGCATAGAAACGTGTTGCCGGAAATTTCTTTCCCCATGGCGTGTAAACTTGATTTCTCACATTCGCCTTTGTAAAGGCCCTTGCCCTTGAAGCTTTTGTGCCGCCTAAACGCCGAAGATTAAGTAGGGTTAGGGTAACTCTGAATAGAAAGCTGCTGTTTGGAGCCATCTATTGTCGGAAAATATGTAAAGGAGTCCCTAAGTTAACGATAAACAACCACTTCGATCGCGTGAATCATAGGTCAATGCAAAATTGGGCCCTTTTCCTACCCCAGCCCTGAATCCTTAGTAAATGTATAATCTGAAACTACTTAGCAACTTGCCCCCTCAGACTCTCCGATACATTTCTTTTCGAGCGGTGTTCAAATGCCCATCTACGTCGAGAGCATTCCCCATCATTGTTACATTGTTTATGTTCTCCTTTTAGGTTCGGCCTTGTCGATTGCCACCCTCAACAAATTAAGAGAGTATTTTGAGATGAAGCTTTAGAAATCGTCTATTGAATTTCTTTTGTTTGAAGTGAGAATCTTTTGAATTGTTGGTTTTTAGGAAAGATAATTTTTACTCGCTCATCCAAAAGGTTAAAGTAAACGTCCTTTTGTGGAATGGTAGCATGGATTGAGATAAATATTGCTTATTTTCTGTGTATTTTTCCTGTTTTGCGTTTAAAAGATATTTGATATTCCAGCCGGCCCGGCCCTCACCTCTTAGTGTTTTCACAAAGAGAGGCTTTTGTCTGAAATTGAATGGCCAGTGTTTCAGCTAGAAGTTGCATTATTGGCGAAACCATAAACAGTATCAAATTTTAGTTTCCACCATTAGGTGCGGGAGGTTGCGGCCGTCCTTGTGGTATTTCGTTTTGTCGAATAGGACCGATTTAAGCAAAGTTATTTGACTTTTTCTTGGCTGAGAGCAAGGGGGATTCAGGTTTACATAAAGGCGTTCAGAAAAAACAATAGGCTTGTGATTCCCCGAGTTTCTGAAGACTTGGGTTTTTAGCGATTTACACAAAAAGTATCACAGTTACAAGTTTTTTAGTGCATTCATGAGATGGGCCGTTCGATGCTCGATTTTTTGAGCTATTTCCCGTAATTTTGGGACCTGTTTATGCTGAGTTATTGAGGATTTAGTGATTAAAACACGCAAAAAACGGTTTTTTGCAGTTTAAAAATCGAAAACAGCCGATAAAAATTCTGCGAGGCGTTCAAGATATCGCTGATTTTTTGCTCGATTTTTTGAGCTATTGCCTGTCTTGTTTGAAGCTTGCGTTACTGAATTAACTCGATTTTTCCGAAAAGTGCACTTTTCAAATTTTCTCAAATTTGCATCGCAGCGACCGATCAAGCTCAAACCGGTAACTGCGGCGGCGGTCAAAACTTTTCCTTGAAAAACGGTGTTTAATTGGAATTTAAAAACAGGAAAAGTCTGTGAACGGTGAAAAGAGCTTCCTGGATTCGATTTAAATGCATTTAAAGTTGCATTTCATGATTTTTTAAAGTTTCGATACATTTGCCCCAATGTTGCTAGCCGCCCGTCGCCCGATCGGCTTGTTCGGTCAAGAAACTCTCAAAACTGTCTGATTTTCACAGCTCTTTGGGAATTTCCATTTCTTTTGTTCTAATCATTAGATCCTCAATAACTCGGCAAAGACAGGTCCTAAAATTACGGGAAACGGCTCACAAAATCGAGCATCAAACGGTCCACCTCATGGATGCGCTCAAAAACTTGTAACTGTGATACTTTTTGTTTAAATCGCTAAAAACCCAAGTCTTTAGAAACTTGGGGAATCAGAAGCCTATTGTTTTTTCTGAACGCCTTGATGTAAACCTGAATCCCCCTTGCTCTCAACCAAGAAAAAGTCGAATAACTTTGCAAAAATCGATCCCATTCGACAAAAGGAAACGTAAAACGGTGTTTAATTGGAATTTAAAAACAGGAAAAGTCTGTGAACGGTGAAAAGAGCTTCCTGGATTCGATTTAAATGCATTTAAAGTTGCATTTCATGATTTTTTAAAGTTTCGATACATTTGCCCCAATGTTGCTAGCCGCCCGTCGCCCGATCGGATTGTTCGGTCAAGAAACTCTCAAAACTGTCTGATTTTCACAGTTCTTTGGGAATTTCCATTTCTTTTGTTCTAATCATTAGATCCTCAATAACTCGGCAAAGACAGGTCCTAAAATTACGGGAAACGGCTCACAAAATCGAGCATCAAACGGTCCATCTCATGGATGCACTCAAAAACTTGTAACTGTGATACTTTTTGTGTAAATCGCTAAAAACCCAAGTCTTTAGAAACAGGGGAATCAGAAGCCTATTGATTTTTCTGAACGCCTTTATGTAAACCTCAACCCCCCTTGCTCTCAGCCAAGAAAAAGTCGAATAACTTTGCAAAAATCGGTCCTATTCGTCAAAAGGAAACGAAAAACGGTGTTTAATTGGGGCAAATGTATCGAAACTTTAAAAAATCATGAAATGCAACTTTAAATGCATTTAAATCGAATCCAGGAAGCTCTTTTACCCGTTCACAGACTTTTCCTGTTTTTAAGTGTCAATTAAACACCGTTTTTCAAGAAAAAGTTTTGACCGCCGCCGCAGTTACCGGTTTGAGCTTGATCGGTAGCTGCGATGCAAATTTGAGAAAATTTGAAAAGTGCACTTTTCGGAAAAATCGAGTTAATTCAGTAACGCAAGCTTCAAACAAGACAAGCAATAGCTCAAAAAATCGAGCAAAAAATCAGCGATATTTTCATTGCTTCACAGAATTTTTATCGGCTGTTTTAGATTTTTAAACTGCAAAAAACCGTTTTTTGCGTGTTTTAATCACCAAATCCTCAATAACTCAGCATAAACAGGTCCCAAAATTACGGGAAATAGCTCAAAAAATCGAGCATCGAACGGCCCATCTCATGAATGCACTAAAAAACTTGTAACTGTGATACTTTTTGTGTAAATCGCTAAAAACCCAAGTCTTCAGAAACTCGGGGAATCACAAGCCTATTGTTTTTTCTGAACGCCTTTATGTAAACCTGAATCCCCCTTGCTCTCAGCCAAGAAAAAGTCAAATAACTTTGCTTAAATCGGTCCTATTCGACAAAACGAAATACCACAAGGACGGCCGCAACCTCCCGCACCTAATGGTGGAAACTAAAATTTGATACTGTTTATGGTTTCGCCAATAATGCAACTTCTAGCTGAAACACTGGCCATTCAATTTCAGACAAAAGCCTCTCTTTGTGAAAACACTGAGAGGTGAGGGCCGGGCCGGCTGGAATATCAAATATCTTTTAAACGCAAAACAGGAAAAATACACAGAAAATAAGCAATGTTTATCTCAATCCATGCTACCATTCCACAAAAGGACGTTTACTTTAACCTTTTGGATGAGCGAGTATCAATTATCTTTCCTAAAAACCAACAATTCAAAAGATTCTCACTTCAAACAAAAGAAATTCAATAGACAATTTCTAAAGCTTCATCTCAAAATACTCTCTTAATTTGTTGAGGGTGGCAATCGACAAGGCCGAACCTAAAAGGAGAACATAAACAATGTATCAATGATGGGGAATGCTCCCGATGGAGATGGGCATCTTTTCGCTGTAGTTAGACGACACTTGTCGTTCACTGTTTAAAAAGGAGAGTTTGAGAGGGCAATAAGGGTGCTAAGTAGCTTCAGAATATACATTTACTAAGGATGCAGGGTTGTAAGTAGGAAAGGGGTTCAATATTACTAGGGGCGTCGCGACTGAAGGGTGTCACATCTCCTGAATAGCATCTGGATAGGAAATTTCAGGTAAAGTCCGCCCAGTGGAAGCAACGCTTTAGGAATTTCAGAGACCGTCATGCTTAAGATCAATAAAGGAATAAGCAAAGGTAGTTGCTCCTTTGGTTAAATATGATTTTTCTTGGTATGAAGGAAGGTAAACAAACTAATGATTTGAAGATTTGAAGATTTCTTGTTGGCACAAAATTTAATAATCCATGCCCTCTTTAGGTAAAATTGTGCCATGTGTCCATTTCCCCTAAAGTTTCTCGGTAGAAGCGTCAACTGCAATTCATAATGAGCTCCAGGTTTTTTTGTAACATTCAAAAGGCATGCTAGGTTGGAAAGAGCGATCTAAATTGACAACCAGTGCTGCTTGTTACCTGGCTTCAGAGGTAACTGACAACATGGAATTTTTCAAACCACGGGGAAATTTTGCCAGTTGTTTTTATCTGCTGCTCAATTTGTTTGTAAAAATAAAAGAATTTTTAATAGGATTAATAGGATTGCTTTAGTAAAATTTGGTAAAAAAAAAATTATTTTCCAGGGAACTGGAAGCATCAAAATTCGAAAATTTTCTAGTCCCTCGGCGGCAACCATGGTGCGGGCTCGGGTAGGTATATCCTTGCCCGTCCCGATATACAGATTTGACTAAACTATTATAAAAGTCTGTTATAATCATATAAAATTGAAAATTGCGAATTATATGCCACACCGTTAGATTGACAAAAAGTATTGCAGAGGTTTGCTTCAGCATGTTAAGAATTTCAGGTAATTGTTTAATAATCAGGTAAATTTGTTGTCCACACCTCCCCCCCCCCCCAGCAAGGCTTGCCTCGCGATTGCCCTGGATATTGCATCGACCTATGTTCCACGCGATCGAAGAGGGTGTGTTTATGGTTAACTTAGAGACTTCTTTGTACATTTCCCGACAATAGATGGCTCCAAATTGCAGCTTTCCGTTCAGAGTTACCCTACTTAATTTTGGGCAGTTAGGCCGAACAATTTCGGTAGTTAGGCGGTACATAAGCGGCACATTAAGGGCGAGGGGGCATTCCATTCGGGAGCTAAAGGCGACTGGACAAGTTATAAAGAGATGTTACAAGGCCGAGCGTGAGAAATCAAGTTTACATGCCATACGGAATGGAATTGTCTGCAACGTTCTTGTGGCTGCAAAATCTTTAAACGATTACAAACAAGGAAAGTGTCTGTATTGGATTTCTGTATAGAGACTTGGTTCATGTGGTAAACCTTTCCTTCATGTGCGTTTGCCTCTTTGCTACTGATGCATCGACATCATCTTTTATTGCGGTGTCCACTGGGTGTCTGCGACAGCGAACATTTCTCCTAGAAAATTTAATGAAAATATAACTCTTAGCTGAAATGTCTTATCCCTTAAAATTAAAAGCTACACAGAAAGGTGCCGTCGTACATGGTTCTAAAGGGTGACTGTGTTGTTGGTTTTTTTGAGGTGCTTGCCCCTTACAGCATTCCATTGCTTCAAAAGAAGGAAGTCCTTTTACGTAACCTAGGTTCAAGGCGGCTGAGTAAGAAAATAATAAGAACGAAAGATATTAGAGAAACTCTAAAGCAAAGCTCCCTACAGCAACGTAACAAAAAAATTGACAGGCAGTAAAATAAAGAGAAAAAAGGATTTTAGAGAAACCCTTAAGCAAAACTCCCTACAGCAACAGAGCATGAAAAATTGACATACAGTAAAAAAAGAGAACGAAGGATTTTAGAGAAACTCTAAAGGAAAGCTCCTTATAGGAACATTGCAATAAAAATAAACAGGCAGTAAAATAAAGAGAAAGAAGGATTTTAGAGAAACTCTAAAGCAAAGCTCCCTACAGCAACGTAACAAAAAAAATTGGCAGGCAGTACAATAAAGAGAACGAAGGGTCTTAGGGGAATTCTAAAGCAAAGCTCCCTACAGGAACATAGCAATAAAAATTGACAGGCAGTAAAATAAAGAGAAAGAAGGATTTTAGAGAAACTCTAAAGCAAAGCACCCTACAGCCACGTAGCAATAAAAATGACAGGCAATAAAAAAATAACGAAGGATTTTAGAGAACCTCTAAAAGAAAGCTGTCTACAGCAACGTAGCAATAAAAATTTATAGGCTTAAAATAAAAAGAACAAAGGATCATAGGGAAACTTTAAAGCAAAGCTCCCTACAGCAACATTGCAGTAAAAATTGGCAAGAAAGAAAATAATAAGAACGAAAGATATTAGAGAAACTCTAAAGCAAAGCTCCCTACAGCAACGTAACAAAAAAGATGACAGCTAGTAAAGTAAAGAGAAAAAAGGATTTTAGAGAAACTCTAGAGCAAAACTCCCTACAGCAACGTAGCATGAAAAATTGACAGGCAGTAAAATAAAGAGAAAGAAGAATTTTAGAGAAACTCTAAAGCAAAGCTCCCAACAGCAACGTAACAAAAAAAATTGACAGGCAGTAAAGTAAAGAGAAAAAAGGATTTTAGAGAAACTCTAGAGCAAAACTCCCTACAGCAACGTAGCATGAAAAATTGGCAGACAGTAAAATAAAGAGAAAGAAGAATTTTAGAGAAACTCTAAAGCAAAGCTCCCAACAGCAACGTAACAAAAAAAATTGACAGGCAGTAAAGTAAAGAGAAAAAAGGATTTTAGAGAAACTCTAGAGCAAAACTCCCTACAGCAACGTAGCATGAAAAATTGGCAGACAGTAAAATAAAGAGAAAGAAGAATTTTAGAGAAACTCTAAAGCAAAGCTCCCAACAGCAACGTAACAAAAAAAATTGACAGGCAGTAAAGTAAAGAGAAAAAAGGATTTTAGAGAAACTCTAGAGCAAAACTCCCTACAGCAACGTAGCATGAAAAATTGGCAGACAGTAAAATAAAGAGAAAGAAGAATTTTAGAGAAACTCTAAAGCAAAGCTCCCAACAGCAACGTAACAAAAAAAATTGACAGACGGTAAAATAAAGAGAAAAAAGGATTTTAGAGAAATTCTAAAGCAAAACTCCCTACAGCAACGAAGCATGAAAAATTGGCAGGCAGTAAAATAAAGAGAAAGAAGGATTTTAGAGAAACTCTAAAGCAAAGCTCCTTACAGCAACGTAACAAAAAAAATTGACAGGCAGTAAAGTAAAGAGAAAAAAGGATTTTAGAGAAACTCTAGAGCAAAACTCCCTACAGCAACGAAGCATGAAAAAAAGGCAGGCAGTAAAATAAAGAGAACGAAGGGTCTTACGGGAATTCTAAAGCAAAGCTCCCTACAGGAACATAGCAATAAAAATTGACATACAGTAAAAAAAGAGAACGAAGGATTTTAGAGAAACTCTGAAGGAAAGCTCCTTATAGGAACATTGCAATAAAAATTAACAGGAAGTAAAATAAAGAGAAACAAGGATTTTAGAGAAACTTTAAAGCAAAGCTCCCTACAGCAACGTAACAAAAAAAATTGACAGGCAGTAAAATAAAGAGAAAGAAGGATTTTAGAGAAACTCTAAAGCAAAGCACCCTACAGCCACGTAGCAATAAAATTGAGAGGCAATAAAAAAATAACGAAGGATTTTAGAGAACCTCTAAAAGAAAGCTTCCTACAGCAACGTAGCAATAAAAATTTACAGGCTTAAAAAAAAAACAAAGGATCATAGGGAAACTTTAAAGCAAAGCTCCCTACAGCAACATTGCAGTAAAAATTGGCAGGCAGTAAAATAAAGAGAACGAAGGGTCTTAGGGCAATTCTAAAGCAAAGCTCCCTACAGGAACATAGCAATAAAAATTGACATGAAGTAAAAAAAGAGAACGAAGGATTTTAGAGAAACTCTAACGGAAAGCTCCTTATAGGAACATTGCAATAAAAATTAACAGGCATTAAAATAAAGAGAAAAAAGGATTTTAGAGAAACTCTAAAGCAAAACTCCCTACAGCAACGAAGCATGAAAAATTGGCAGGCAGTAAAATAAAGAGAAAGAAGGATTTTAGAGAAAGTCTAAAGCAAAGCTCCCTACAGGAACATAGCAATAAAAATTGACAGGCAGTAAAATAAAGAGAAAGAAGGATTTTAGAGAAACTCTAAAGCAAAGCACCCTACAGCCACGTAGCAATAAAAATGACAGGCAATAAAAAAATAACGAAGGATTTTAGAGAACCTCTAAAAGAAAGCTGTCTACAGCAACGTAGCAATAAAAATTTATAGGCTTAAAATAAAAAGAGCAAAGGATCATAGGGAAACTTTAAAGCAAAGCTCCCTACAGCAACATAGTAATAAAAATTGACATACAGTAAAATAAAAAGAACAAAGGATCATAGGGAAACTTTAAAGCAAAGCTCCCTACAGCAACATCGCAGTAAAAATTGGCAAGAA
This sequence comes from Rhopilema esculentum, assembly GCF_057945365.1. NCBI lineage: Eukaryota > Metazoa > Cnidaria > Scyphozoa > Rhizostomeae > Rhizostomatidae > Rhopilema > Rhopilema esculentum. Next base: position 3,679,654 of record NC_142834.1, on the reverse strand, counting down.
AGAAAATAATAAGAACTAGAGATATTAGAGAAACTCTAAAGCGAAGCACCTGACAGCAACGTAACAAAAAAAATTGACAGGTAGTAAAAAGAAGAGAACGAAGGATATTAGAAAAATTCAAAAGCAAAGCACCCTACAGCCACGTAGCAATAAAATTAACAGGCACTAAAAAAATATCGAAGGATTTTAGAGAACCTCTAAAAGAAAGCTTCCTACAGCAACGTGGCAATAAAAATTTACAGGCTTAAAATGAAAAGAACAAAGGATCATAGGGAAACTTTAAAGCAAAGCTCCCTACAGCAACGTAACAAAAAAATTGGCAGGCAGTAAAGTAAAGAGAAAAAAGGATTCTAGAGAAACTCTAAAGCAAAACTCCCTACAGCAACAAAGCATGAAAAAAAGGCAGGCAGTAAAATAAAGAGAAAGAAGGATTTTAGAGAAACTCTAAAGCAAAGCTCCCTACAGCAACGTAACAAAAAAATTGGCAGGCAGTAAAATAAAGAGAAAAAAGGATTTTAGAGAAACTCTAAAGCAAAACTCCCTACAGCAACGAAGCATGAAAAATTGGCAGGCAGTAAAATAAAGAGAACGAAGGGTCTTACGGGAATTCTAAAGCAAAGCTCCCTACAGGAACATAGCAATAAAAATTGACATACAGTAAAAAAAGAAGGATTTTAGAGAAACTCTAAAGGAAAGCTCCTTATAGGAACATTGCAATAAAAATTGACAGGCAGTAAAATAAAGAGAAACAAGGATTTTAGAGAAACTCTAAAGCAAATCTCCCTACAGCAACGTAACAAAAAAATTGACAGGCATTAAAATAAAGAGAAAAAAGGATTTTAGAGAAACTCTAAAGCAAAACTCCCTACAGCAACAAAGCATGAAAAATTGGCAGGCAGTAAAATAAAGAGAACGAAGGATCTTAGGGGAATTCTAAAGCAAAGCTCCCTACAGGAACATAGCAATAAAAATTGACAGGCAGTAAAATAAAGAGAAAGAAGGATTTTAGAGAAACTCTAAAGCAAAGCACCCTACAGCCACGTAGCAATAAAATTGACAGGCAATAAAAAAATAACGAAGGATTTTAGAGAACCTCTAAAAGAAAGCTTCCTACAGCAACGAAGCAGGAAAAATTGGCAGGCAGTAAAATAATGAGAAAAAAGGATTTTAGAGAAACTCTAAAGCAAAACTCCCTACAGCAACGAAGAATGAAAAATTGGCAGGCAGTAAAATAAAGAGAAAGAAGGATTTTAGAGAAACTCTAGAGCAAAGCTCCCTACAGGAACATAGCAATAAAAATTGACATACAGTATAAAAAGAGAACGAAGGATTTTAGAGAAACTCTAAAGCAAAGCTTCTTATAGGAACATTGCAATAAAAATTAACAGGCAGTAAAATAAAAAGAAAGAAGGATTTTAGAGAAACTCTAGAGCAAAGCTCCCTACAGCAACGTAACAAAAAAAATTGACAGGCAGTAAAATAAAGAGAAAGAAGGATTTTAGAGAAACTCTATAGCAAAGCTCCCTACAGCAACGTAACAAAAAAAATTGACAGGCAGTAAAATAAAGAGAAAAAAGGATTTTAGAGAAACTCTATAGCAAAGCTCCCTACAGCCACGTAGCAATAAAAATTAACAGACAGTAAAATAAAGAGAAAGAAGGATTTTAGAGAAACTCTATAGCAAAGCTCCCTACAGCAACGTAACAAAAAAAATTGACAGGCAGTAAAATAAAGAGAAAAAAGGATTTTAGAGAAACTCTATAGCAAAGCTCCCTACAGCAACGTAACAAAAAAAATTGACAGGCAGTAAAATAAAGAGAAAAAAGGATTTTAGAGAAACTCTATAGCAAAGCTCCCTACAGCAACGTAACAAGAAAAATTGACAGGCAGTAAAATAAAGAGAAAAAAGGATTTTAGAGAAACTCTATAGCAAAGCTCCCTACAGCAACGTAACAAAAAAAATTGACAGGCAGTAAAATAAAGAGAAAAAAGGATTTTAGAGAAACTCTATAGCAAAGCTCCCTACAGCAACGTAACAAAAAAAATTGACAGGCAGTAAAATAAAGAGAAAAAAGGATTTTAGAGAAACTCTATAGCAAAGCTCCCTACAGCAACGTAACAAAAAAAATTAACAGGCAGTAAAATAAAGAGAAAAAAGGATTTTAGAGAAACTCTATAGCAAAGCTCCCTACAGCAACGTAACAAAAAAAATTGACAGGCAGTAAAATAAAGAGAAAAAAGGATTTTAGAGAAACTCTATAGCAAAGCTCCCTACAGCCACGTAGCAATAAAAATGACAGGCAATAAAAAAATAACGAAGGATTTTGGAGAACCTCTAAAAGAAAGCTGTCTACAGCAACGTAGCAATAAAAATTTATAGGCTTAAAATAAAAAGAGCAAAGGATCATAGGGAAACTTTAAAGCAAAGCTCCCTACAGCAACATAGTAATAAAAATTGACATACAGTAAAATAAAAAGAACAAAGGATCATAGGGAAACTTTAAAGCAAAGCTCCCTACAGCAACATTGCAGTAAAAATTGGCAAGAAAGAAAATAATAAGAACTAGAGATATTAGAGAAACTCTAAAGCGAAGCACCTGACAGCAACGTAACAAAAAAAATTGACAGGTAGTAAAAAGAAGAGAAAAAAGGATTTTAGAGAAATTCTAAAGCAAAACTCCCTACAGCAATGAAGCATGAAAAACTGGCAGGCAGTAAAATAAAGAGAACGAAGGGTCTTAGGGCAATTCTAAAGCAAAGCTCCCAACAGCAACGTAACAAAAAAAATTGACAGACTGTAAAATAAAGAGAAAAAAGGATTTCAGAGAAACTCTAAAGCAAAACTCCCTACAGCAACGAAGCATGAAAAATTGGCAGGCAGTAAAATAAAGAGAAAGAAGGATTTTAGAGAAACTCTAAAGCAAAACTCCCTACAGCAACGAAGCATGAAAAAAAGGCAGGCAGTAAAATAAAGAGAACAAAGGGTCTTACGGGAATTCTAAAGCAAAGCTCCCTACAGGAACATAGCAATAAAAATTGACATGAAGTAAAAAAAGAGAACGAAGGATTTTAGAGAAACTCTAACGGAAAGCTCCTTATAGGAACATTGCAGTAAAAATTAACAGGCAGTAAAATAAAGAGAAAAAAGGATTTTAGAGAAACTCTAAAGCAAAACTCCCTACAGCAACGAAGCATGAAAAATTGGCAGGCAGTAAAAAAAAGAGAAAGAAGGATTTTAGAGAAACTCTAAAGCAAAGCTCCCTACAGCAACGTAACAAAAAAAATTGACAGGCAGTAAAATAAAGAGAAAAAAGGATTTTAGAAAAACTCTAAAGCAAAGCACCCTACAGCCACGTAGCAATAAAATTGACAGGCAATAAAAAAATATCGAAGGATTTTAGAGAACCTCTAAAAGAAAGCTTCCTACAGCAACGTTGCAATAAAAATTTACAGGCTTAAAATAAAAAGAACAAAGGATCATAGGGAAACTTTAAAGCAAAGCTCCCTACAGCAACGTAACAAAAAAATTGGCAGGCAGTAAAGTAAAGAGAAAAAAGGATTCTAGAGAAACTCTAAAGCAAAACTCCCTACAGCAACAAAGCATGAAAAAAAGGCAGGCAGTAAAATAAAGAGAAAGAAGGATTTTAGAGAAACTCTAAAGCAAAGCTCCCTACAGCAACGTAACAAAAAAATTGGCAGGCAGTAAAATAAAGAGAAAAAAGGATTTTAGAGAAACTCTAAAGCAAAACTCCCTACAGCAACGAAGCATGAAAAATTGGCAGGCAGTAAAATAAAGAGAACGAAGGGTCTTACGGGAATTCTAAAGCAAAGCTCCCTACAGGAACATAGCAATAAAAATTGACAGGCAGTAAAATAAAGAGAAAGAAGGATTTTAGAGAAACTCTAAAGCAAAGCACCCTACAGCCACGTAGCAATAAAATTGACAGGCAATAAAAAAATAACGAAGGATTTTAGAGAACCTCTAAAAGAAAGCTTCATACAGCAACGAAGCAGGAAAAATTGGCAGGCAGTAAAATAATGAGAAAAAAGGATTTTAGAGAAACTCTAAAGCAAAACTCCCTACAGCAACGAAGAATGAAAAATTGGCAGGCAGTAAAATAAAGAGAAAGAAGGATTTTAGAGAAACTCTAGAGCAAAGCTCCCTACAGGAACATAGCAATAAAAATTGACATACAGTATAAAAAGAGAACGAAGGATTTTAGAGAAACTCTAAAGCAAAGCTCCTTATAGGAACATTGCAATAAAAATTAACAGGCAGTAAAATAAAGAGAAAGAAGGATTTTAGAGAAACTCTATAGCAAAGCTCCCTACAGCAACGTAACAAACAAAATTGACAGGCAGTAAAATAAAGAGAAAAAAGGATTTTAGAGAAACTCTAGAGCAAAGCTCCCTACAGCAACGTAACAAAAAAAATTGACAGGCAGTAAAATAAAGAGAAAAAAGGATTTTAGAGAAACTCTATAGCAAAGCTCCCTACAGCAACGTAACAAAAAAAATTGACAGGCAGTAAAATAAAGAGAAAAAAGGATTTTAGAGAAACTCTATAGCAAAGCTCCCTACAGCAACGTAACAAAAAAAATTGACAGGCAGTAAAATAAAGAGAAAAAAGGATTTTAGAGAAACTCTATAGCAAAGCTCCCTACAGCAACGTAACAAAAAAAATTGACAGGCTTAAAATAAAGAGAAAGAAGGATTTTAGAGAAACTCTATAGCAAAGCTCCCTACAGCAACGTAACAAAAAAAATTGACAGGCAGTAAAATAAAGAGAAAAAAGGATTTTAGAGAAACTCTATAGCAAAGCTCCCTACAGCAACGTAACAAAAAAAATTGACAGGCAGTAAAATAAAGAGAAAGAAGGATTTTAGAGAAACTCTATAGCATAGCTCCCTACAGCAACGTAACAAAAAAAATTGACAGGCTTAAAATAAAGAGAAAGAAGGATTTTAGAGAAACTCTATAGCAAAGCTCCCTACAGCAACGTAACAAAAAAAATTGACAGGCAGTAAAATAAAGAGAAAAAAGGATTTTAGAGAAACTCTATAGCAAAGCTCCCTACAGCAACGTAACAAAAAAAATTGACAGGCAGTAAAATAAAGAGAAAAAAGGATTTTAGAGAAACTCTATAGCAAAGCTCCCTACAGCAACGTAACAAAAAAAATTGACAGGCTTAAAATAAAGAGAAAGAAGGATTTTAGAGAAACTCTATAGCAAAGCTCCCTACAGCAACGTAACAAAAAAAATTGACAGGCAGTAAAATAAAGAGAAAAAAGGATTTTAGAGAAACTCTATAGCAAAGCTCCCTACAGCAACGTAACAAAAAAAATTGACAGGCAGTAAAATAAAGAGAAAGAAGGATTTTAGAGAAACTCTATAGCATAGCTCCCTACAGCAACGTAACAAAAAAAATTGACAGGCTTAAAATAAAGAGAAAGAAGGATTTTAGAGAAACTCTATAGCAAAGCTCCCTACAGCAACGTAACAAAAAAAATTGACAGGCAGTAAAATAAAGAGAAAGAAGGATTTTAGAGAAACTCTATAGCAAAGCTCCCTACAGCAACGTAACAAAAAAAATTGACAGGCAGTAAAATGAAGAGAAAGAAGGATTTTAGAGAAACTCTATAGCAAAGCTCCCTACAGCAACGTAACAAAAAAAATTGACAGGCTTAAAATAAAGAGAAAGAAGGATTTTAGAGAAACTCTAGAGCAAAGCTCCCTACAGCAACGTAACAAAAAAAATTGACAGGCAGTAAAATGAAGAGAAAGAAGGATTTTAGAGAAACTCTATAGCAAAGCTCCCTACAGCAACGTAACAAAAAAAATTGACAGGCTTAAAATAAAGAGAAAGAAGGATTTTAGAGAAACTCTAGAGCAAAGCTCCCTACAGCAACGTAACAAAAAAAATTGACAGGCAGTAAAATAAAGAGAAAGAAGGATTTTAGAGAAACTCTAGAGCAAAGCTCCCTACAGCAACGTAACAAAAAAAATTGACAGGCAGTAAAATAAAGAGAAAAAAGGATTTTAGAGAAACTGTAAAGCAAAGCTCCCTACAGCAACGTAACAAAAAAAATTGACAGGCAGTAAAATAAAGAGAAAGAAGGATTTCAGAGAAACTCTATAGCAAAGCTCCCTACAGCAACGTAACAAAAAAAATTGACAGGCAGTAAAATAAAGAGAAAGAAGGATTTTAGAGAAACTCTAGAGCAAAGCTCCCTACAGCAACGTAACAAAAAAAATTGACAGGCAGTAAAATAAAGAGAAAGAAGGATTTTAGAGAAACTCTAGAGCAAAGCTCCCTACAGCAACGTAACAAAAAAAATTGACAGGCAGTAAAATAAAGAGAAAGAAGGATTTTAGAGAAACTCTAGAGCAAAGCTCCCTACAGCAACGTAACAAAAAAAATTGACAGGCAGTAAAATAAAGAGAAAAAAGGATTTTAGAGAAACTGTAAAGCAAAGCTCCCTACAGCAACGTAACAAAAAAAATTGACAGGCAGTAAAATAAAGAGAAAGAAGGATTTTAGAGAAACTCTAGAGCAAAGCTCCCTACAGCAACGTAACAAAAAAAATTGACAGGCAGTAAAATAAAGAGAAAGAAGGATTTTAGAGAAACTCTAGAGCAAAGCTCCCTACAGCAACGTAACAAAAAAAATTGACAGGCAGTAAAATAAAGAGAAAAAAGGATTTTAGAGAAACTGTAAAGCAAAGCTCCCTACAGCAACGTAACAAAAAAAATTGACAGGCAGTAAAATAAAGAGAAAGAAGGATTTTAGAGAAACTCTATAGCAAAGCTCCCTACAGCAACGTAACAAAAAAAATTGACAGGCAGTAAAATAAAGAGAAAGAAGGATTTTAGAGAAACTCTAGAGCAAAGCTCCCTACAGCAACGTAACAAAAAAAATTGACAGACAGTAAAATAAAGAGAAAAAAGGATTTTAGAGAAACTCTATAGCAAAGCTCCCTACAGCAACGTAACAAAAAAAATTGACAGGCTTAAAATAAAGAGAAAGAAGGATTTTAGAGAAACTCTATAGCAAAGCTCCCTACAGCAACGTAACAAAAAAAATTGACAGGCAGTAAAATAAAGAGAAAGAAGGATTTTAGAGAAACTCTAGAGCAAAGCTCCCTACAGCAACGTAACAAAAAAAATTGACAGGCAGTAAAATAAAGAGAAAAAAAGATTTTAGAGAAACTCTAAAGCAAAGCTCCCTACAGCAACGTAGCATGAAAAATTGACAGACAGTAAAATAAAGAGAAAAAAGGATTTTAGAGAAACTCTAAAGGAAAGCTCCTTATAGGAACAAAGCAATAAAAATTGACATACAGTAAAATAAAGAGAACGAAGGATTTTAGAGAAACTCTAAAGCAAAGCTCCCCACAGCAACGTAGCATGAAAAATTGTCAGGCAGTAAAATAAAGAGAACGAAGGGTCTTAGGGAAATTCTAAAGCAAAGCTTCCTACAGGAACGTAGCAATAAGAATTGACAGGCAGTAAAATCAGGAGAAAGAGGGATTTTAGAGAAACTCTAAAGCAAAGCTTCCTACAGCAACGTAGCAATAAAAATTGACAGGCAGTAAAATAAAAAGAACGAAGGATTTTTGAGAAACTCTAACGTAAAGCTCCCTACAGGAACGTAGCAATAAAATTGACAGGAAATAAAAGAACAACGAAGGATTTTAGAGAACCTCTAAAAGAAAGCTTCCTACAGCAACGTAGCAATAATAATTTACAGGCTTAAAATAAAAACAACGAAGGATCTTAGGGAAACTTTAAAGCAAAGCTCCCTACAGGAACATAGTAATAAAAATTGACATACAGTCAAAAAAAGAGAACGAAGGATTTTAGAGAAACTCTAAAGCATAGCTCCGTACAGGAACGTAGCTTGAAAAATTGGTAGGCAGTAAAATAAAGAGAACGAAGGATTTTAGAGAAACTCTAACGGAAAGCTCCCTACAGCAACGTAGCAATAAAATTGACAGGTAATAAAACAAAAACAACAAAGGCTTTTAGGGAAACACTAACGCAAAGCTCTCTACAGGAACTTGGCAATAAAAATTGACATGTTGGCTTTTTGAGAAACTCAAAAGCAGAGTAAGTTATAGTAAGTGATAAACGAAAGTTAATACGCAAGGAAATAAAAATAAAAGTGGTTTTTAGAGAAGCTTTTCAAAAGAGCTACCAGCAGTAAGTTAGAAAAAAAAATTCATGCGGAAGGAAACAAAAATATAATAGGTTTTTAGAGAATTATTTTTACAAAGCTAACAACAGTGAGAAACTTTTCATCAAAAGTAACGTATAGTAAGTCATGAATAGAATTTAATTCTCAAGGAAAAAATACATTTTGAAATATAATGGTAATTTGAAAAAAAAAATTTTCCTTAGAAAGTATAAGGTTGACACTTCAGAATTAAAGGTCTGCACTTCAGAATAAAAGCACAAGGATCCATGCAATTTAAGTTTGTAAGTTTGGAATTTGAAGGAAAGGGAACCGACATACCTGCAAAAGTCATACAAGTTTTTATGAAGGTTTTAGTCCAGATCCCATTCATATCCAATTTCTAGGTGTTCAAAGCATCAACTGGCTATATTGATGGAGCTTTGAAGAGGAATTTGTCAGCCCTAGGATTTGACCAAAAAATAACATTGTGAGTAGTTGAAAAAATATTTCAATAAAGTTTAAGAAAATGAAAGTTTCTGGAATTTTGTCCAAAAGAACAGAGTCCAGAGCTAAAAGCGAGACCTGAAAAACCGAAGAAAACCAACCAAACTGTTTATCAGTAAAGGAGATCTGGAGAACGTTATCGAGAAAGTCTGAAATTAAAAAGTCGTTTCAATCAAAGTATCGAAATCATAGATGGCTTTTTGATTGTTAACATTTTTTCAACGTTCTAAAAAGCAAAACAATTTTGTTTTCAAAACTGAATTGCCAAAAAATTGACATTGGTTTTCCTAATGAAGGGTAGTATCGTTGCTAAGAGGATATCTTCAAAAGTAGCATCAGTGAAGGTAATGTCACAGTAGTTAAAAGTAATATATAATGATTTACATTAGACTTTGATTGGCATCACATTGCAGGCTTAGTTTGCAAGAATTTGGATAAATTAAACAAGTGAGGATATTGCCTAAATTTTTCCTAAACTTTCAATATTTTAGTCATAGCTTTAAAATCCACAAAACAATATTCAGATGTGTCCTACATCAAGCTACTTATGAAACAGATCAGAAGTGAGGGAGCCGAAATAAGAAATCCACACAGACACGCCCTTTATCAAAGGCTATATAAATGAAGTAAAGAATTAGTTGACAAATTATCTGCAGACGGAAGAAAAGTTTTATAATATATTCATTTTGTGGGCTAATCTCTATCAGTATCTGATGGAAAAAGAAATTTTATTATTGAAATTTTATTAATGGCAATCTCGGCCTAAATTTCTATAAAAAGGACATTTTTGTGAGGAATTCAAGACTGTCTACTCTTGATTTGAAATTATATAACAGTAGAAGAAAGTGGGTAACTTTGTGGTTTCGTTTGGGGATGTCAGGGACTTTTATCCTGCCAAAAATTATAACTATTTAATGAAAATTGATTCAGAGGAACATTTGAATGATGAATGAAGCAAACAATTAAAAACAATGGGCATTGATGAAGGGAGGGGATTCAGGGGCTTGCCCTAAAAAAATTTAAGGACCAAGTCCTCTGAATTGTATAAAAACATAACTACAACAAGAGTGAATATAAAGTCATCATTCTCATTTCGGCTGGAAAAATTCCTTGGACCATTATGCTCTAACGAATCACTGCTGACATAGACTCTAATATCAAAAGATCAATTTAATCACAGATAATCTGGTTTCCATCTTTGCTATGCTTTAAAGAGCAAAATCTTTTCAAGGCTAGGTCTACAAAGGAAAATTACAGAGCATTTTGGCAAAATACATTCAGTTAAAAGATGAATCTATGAAATCTTTCTGGCACAAAAGAAAATGAGGTTTTCCAAACAGTAAATTAACATTCTTTTAGGAACAGTGACTAAATTCAGAGCATTAATTAAGCAAGATTTAAAACAATATATAAAATTAAAAATGATATTGATGTCCTTAGATTGCAAAATCTTTTTGAGGACAGCAAGGAATGGTAAGTGTGAATTGCAAAGCATCTGATTGCTTGCAGGAGTGCAAGGAGGGCTGTTTCTATCATCAAGACAGCATTTATTTAAAGAAAATTATATTCAACTTTGGTGGAAACAACATATGATACACTGGAAAAAGTCTTATTTGTTGATAGCTCTTTTAGTTTGCTTCACATTTTAAAATTTTTTTTAAAATACTTGATTCGAAAGGTAGATTACATTAAATGAAAGATACAACAGATTTGAAAGATACATTAAATTATATTTCTTGGCAAATGCTATATCATAATTAACTACCTGGCTTTTGGTTCCAAAGTTTTCCCATCAAGACAAAATACCACAGAAATCAAAGCAGGATGCAAATATCCATGACTCTACATAAAACAAATTTAGACATGAATTTATATATCATGTAGATCATCAAAATTTTAGTATATAATCTTTCACAAACTGGCATTGATTTTTATTAGTTTCAATGCTGTGTTTAAAAATCTTATATCAAAACTTTTAACCATTCTGTTGGGGTCTTGGAGTATTTGCTCAATAATTTCTTGTAATGGTTATCGACCTTTACATTTAAAGGCTGATTCACTTTTACATTCATATTCAAATAAAATTTTCATCCACTTGATGAGAGATGTTATAGAATTTGAAATCATTAAGGGTTCTTATTTTCTTTCAATTTTATTAATCAAATTTAGGTGTAAAGTTATGCTATTAAGCCTCAATTTGCTGTTTTGATGCCTTTGGGAATAATGGTGAAGTTGTAGTTGGGATTTCTTGGGTGAAAGTTGTTACAGAGAGTGTAAGCAAGTGTTTTGGATAGGGCTTCTTGTTTTTTATGTATGCTCTTGCCAGGCTGTTCTCTTCTCCTGTCCCTCTCTCCCCTTCTGGTTTAAAGTAAAGTGTGTTTCTTCAAATCCTCTATAATTTTACCTCATAGGGGTTTGGCCTTATTCACATAACAGGATTCAAATAACAGATTATTATGATTTCATTAAGGGTAGACTTGGCTCTTTAAGTTTTGTTTCTCTTCCCCTCTCATACTTTATGCAACTAAGGTAGGATGGTGCATCAGCTCCCTGGTGGGGATAAGCTGCCTTGTTACTTGAATCAATCAAGTTATATCTTAGGTCTAGGGCAGGCATTCTTAAACCCCTACCTGCGGGTCATCTCCGGCCCACAGCAAAATGTCATTCTGCCTGCTGAATACATTTTACCTCAAAAATATTTTTTGCCAACATTTTCAAAATCTGGAATTCAATTTATCTTTGGTTTTCCTTTGTCTCCTCTGATATATTTTTTTTCTCTTTAATAAATTTTAAATGCAGTCCATGGACAGTTATTAGTCCAAAAGGGAATAACAAAATAGGAAATGCCTTGTTTCCTTTTTCATATCAACAGATAAAACTATGAAACCTAGTCAAGAATATGCCTTGAATTTTCTCTCGTTAAAATCTAACTGAGGTGTTGTTTCTGGCCATTCCTAGATTAATATAGCCTAAAACTTTTCTTGCCACCAACCATGGAGGTGGCCTTGACTAAATACATCCACAAACATAAGATTTTGACCTTTCTTTAAAATACGCTGTGCAGTCCCTTGACCTGACTTCAGGCACTTCAAATCGACCCAACAAGAGACTAACGATGATGAACGTTCTAGCCCAAAAATAGCATAGAACGATTTCCTTACTCAGCCTGGTACAAGAAACATAAAGTTACAGACCTTTGTGAAACTATTCTTTGGGTTTATGCAAAAGTAGATAAGATAGGCAGGCACGAAATAAAAGGCCTGTCTATTTTATCACTAACTTAGCCTGGTAAAAATGAGATCTGAGTTTCATTTTGAGCAGCCTACACAAGGTATGTAAAAGTTGAAAACCAACTGGCCCCCGAAGAAATTCTATATGTTTTTCTGGCCCGGCATTTAAAATAATTAAGAATCCCTGGTCTAGGGCTTTATATGTGATTATTGATCGATTTTTATCAAGGCACCAACAGCCAAATGCGGAAGTGAAGGCTCAACACCTGATTTGAAGAATGGTAAAAATCGATTAAGAACCTAAGATAACAAAGTGATAGATAATAATTCCTAAACTTCCACTAAAAAATAGCCCTTCTTGTTGCTTAAAGTCTATTCAACACTCTACAACACGCAAAACAAAATGATTCTAAACGCCACAAACAACAGACAAGAACAAACACAAAACATCACTGAGCATAAAAATGTGACATGCCAATGGAAGTGTCTTCTGAAGTAAATAATATTTTTAAATTCAAAGAATTCCTTTTTTATTGTTTTCAACCTGAGAAATTAATCTCTTTACGAGTTTTTTACTCAAAAGAGTTTTAATAATTTTGAAAAACAAATCTGAGAGATTGCAATCAAGAGCCCTATATGACACAGCGATCAATATTTGCCACTCTCTAGTGGCAACTTAGTTTGGTGACTTCATGGCATAGCACCCACGAACAACATCCTATGAAATAATCCCAATTCTCTTTTTCTCTAGTTATGCAATGTAATTTTAGAACATAACTTACAGAAAAGACGGCGCTAAAAACACCACAGGGATTGATCAGAAGCTGGCCTGACATCATATGGCGTTTATAAAATAACAGTAGCAACAAAGACATACCTTCGGCCTTTAACTGTTCAACATTACAATATATTTATCTAACATCTTGTCGCATAGTAAATATAAATTTTCTTTGAATAACTATAACACGTGAGCCGCTTATGACGAAAACAACTTTCTTCGAAGCCATGTTTTTAATCACACGAAAGGCGAATAGCATTCTGGGTAGTAAAGCTCCTTCGTCGATACGTGTTGACGAAAGAAGATATCTTTTCAAACAACTGCTTTTTGGCCATATGGAAAATCAGAGGCACTTATTATATTTTAAAGAAAAAGCTAGCTAAAAAGGCAAAGAAAACGACGACATTTATTACGGACGCAAAAATTGACAATACTAAAAAAATATAGAAGAAGAATCCATGTTGACAAAGAACTGCATTAAGTTAAATTGTTGGGAAAAGAATAAATTTGATGTAGCTGTAACTGTATAAAATTTGTTAGAAAAAGCCAGTGAAAGAAATTTTGATAAAAAGAGATATCAAAAGTAGCCAAGGCATAAAAGTTGCGAAGGAATCACTCAAGGATGTCTTCAGACCTCGCTCGTCAGACTCATATTTTTCTCTCGCATTCGCTAATACAGATGAAATTTATACATATATAAAGTACGGATTAACTGTATACCATCTACTTAATGGATAAAAAGTCTACCTGCGGGATGTGATTCTTGTAAATCATTACGAGGACCATAAAAACCTGTGTATAATCCACACTTGTTTAATCATTGTAGTTTTTATATTCTATGGAGTAGCCCCAACTCAATCCTTTGTTTTCCTTTAAGCAAAATGATCTAGTGAAAGAACAAAGGGAAGACTAGCCCATTGAACGATGAAAACGTTATCGCATCGCCGGGTGTTGCAAGGGACATTCATCTTGTTATTTAGAGAATTGAAAATTTTTGGCATTTGAAAAAGGAAACTGGTTTCCCGGATCTAGAAAAAATCTGGAAAATATAACGTTCGGCTTATCGATAATTTAGAAACACTGGGCTTCTTTTCCGTTTATTTTGCCTACAATCTTATTTTCTTGATTAATTACATACTTCTCCATGGGTATTATCTAAAGCTGATACTAAATATACTCGGTGAAGGTTATAGGCAGGTTTTGAGATTTACATTAAAGATTGTAAAATACCCAACTTTAATGTTTTATAGAATTAAATCGGAAGTAAATAGCTAATAATAGTATATATAATTCTACGAGCTGTTGTCTTGCTCTGCATTGTTTTCCGAATAATTCAGTGCTATTTCGTATACCTTATCGTAGTTACTAACAAAATGCTTTTCCAAGTTTTGTTTTATGAAATTTTGCAAGTCGTCATAGTCTTTTTTGTTGCCTTCTGGTAAAATGACTGTTGATATATTTGCACGTTTCGCCTGAAAGGAAAAAAATTATCAAGGTTCATAATTAATGAGTCATTGTGTTTAAATGTTGTGTGATCAAAAAATTTGTTTGTCTATAAGGATATTAAGCATATAGAAAGGGCAGGCCTGTGTAATCCTATAGAAAAGAATAAGATGTTATTTCAAAATAATGAGAGAGTGCTCTCTTGTCTGTATGCATAGATCAACAGCGAAATATTTATCACCTGGGAAACAAATATGTTGATATATTAAATAACTTCGCGAAAAGAAAATGTCAAAAGAGAGTTTGTTATCTTTCTGGTAGAATAATTGACGAATAAAATGTCAAACAAGAAGGATATATCCAAATGTTCTTTTATCATTGTTTTATTTGATGTAGCACTACAGCCTTTCTGTGAAACAATCATTTCGCTATATTTATATATTTCATTTCCAAAATGGCTTTGAAAAAGACGAACTTTTGAAACATGTTTCTGAAGCTTTTCGTCTGACACTCTTCAGAGTATACAACGTCAGAACATAAATCGATAACTTATTTTATTTTATCTTATTTTATTTTCATTTTTAGTTTTTATGCCAATAACTTCCAGTGAAATGTAAGCTAGTACTCTAACTATTGAAGAAGTAAGTTTGTTAGTGGCTTATTGTACCCAACGAAAAGAGTGCGTTTGGAGCAGAATTTAAATGTGTTGTGCTCTTCTAACAAGATTGGGAATAAAAATAAGAAAGAACAATAATTTTCTCTAATCGTAGTGAATGCTTTTACAGTTTCGATGATCAGTTCATTAAACCTCTGGCTTCTCTAGAGCACGTGTGTCTCTAAAAACCAGACTGGAAAAACTACAATAGTTGAGATCCAACAAAACTCAAGTCAAACACCTCTTTATGGTTCTAAACCTCCCTTACTAGATCGATTAATGTTTACTTTAGGAGTGGGGTAAACGATCTGTCGAAATTGTGACAGAGTATAATGAACTTATAAGACGACATTTTGTTTGCACTTAATCGGCCATATATTCAACGATATATTTGCACTCACGCAGAACAGCTAATATTTCTATTGTGTTTACATTCGCTTTGTAGCCTGGCTTGTCTATTTGCTATGTTTTAGCTAATCCCCTTTATAGAGCTGTTGTATTAAAGTTGTGTACATAGTTTAAATGATAATTCGTGTTTTGGACAAGAAAAACAAGCTGTGCTAACTTTTTGCATCTTCAAACACTGAGGTGAGAAATTGTATATATATTTATAATATTTATAATCCAAAACAAATCATTCGTAAAAGAACCAACAACGCTCTTACTAAACCAGTATATCTGTCCAAGAGTTGAAATCATATGTTCTAAAGAGAAAGAAGCCCCCCTCCTTATCTAAGAGAAGATATGGTGAAGGGACTCTATAGCCTCGTCAAAACAAGAATTTGTAGAGATGGGACTAGTCTTCCAAGATTAGTGTTTTAGCATCTTCCTTAAAAACATTTAAAAATTGGTACCTTTCCGATAGTGACAAAACTTTCATTCATTATTTGGATAGCTGTGTAATTGGAATGTGAATTCAACAGCTACAATTTATTTAGACTCTTGTAACCACAGAAAAACTCAATTTTTTAAAAATTTATCATTATCTTATATTTCTGTCACATAAATGAGTTACTAGGTATTAATTTTATAGATTCTAGTATAAAGATAAGTAGATGTTAATTTTGGTACTCGTCAAATATTTTTCATTCCTGTTTAGTAGGTCAAAAAGTACCCATTTTCTTTGAATGGAAAACTTTTTGACCCACAAGCCTGAACTTAAATGATATTGTCTCATGCTATCGTCAAATGCAATCGATCGCTACAAATTAGGAAGATTTATAACGTATTTCTATTTTGACATATCTTTTGGTCCGTTTCAATTCTCAACCTCAAGGCAAGATATGCTCATGTCAGACATCTGCCGTTTGAAATTTCTTTCAATGTATGCAGTAGCAGGGTCTCTTTCAAATCTTTAAATTTTCTGACGTGTCAGTCTTCACAAAGATTGAAAATCTGATACTGATTTAAAATAGTTGGAGGAAGGAAATTATCCAGTAGAATTCAGTCTTCTCTTTGTATTTATTTCCTTCCGTGCTAATTTTTAAGGCTTTTCTAGAAACCTTCTCTATATTAATATCCTTAAGAATTAATTTTCATATATACTTAACTGATGATAGCTTTGCTTTAGATTTTCTCTAATCTTGAGTGATAAATAAGGCAAATACGTAAAGAAATAAAAAAATGGTTTTCAGAGAATCCGTTAAGAAAAACACCCTACAGAAAGTTATAACTAAAAGATAGCATGTACAGAAAGAAAATTAAAAGTGGTTTATAGAGAAACTATATAGCAATGCTATCTATATTAGGTGTTATATGAAAATTAATACGCAACGAAAAAGAATTTAAATAAAGGAGAAAAGGGGCGTAACAACAAATGGAGCTTCAAGAAGTCGAAAAAGTATCAGTAAAAATAACAAAATTCGATGAAAGTAAACTGGCAGTGCCTCGAGAATAGATCGAAGATCAATTAAACAAAAAGAGAACGAGAATACAACAACAAAAAATGCTCTAAAGAATCAAAGAGAAAAGAGAAAAATATGAAGGTGAAATGGATATGAAAAAAGGAGTTACAAGTGAAGACAACAAGCATTAATTTAGCGAAAAGATGACAGGGGCAGAACAACAAATAATGCTCTAAAGTAATAAAGAGAAAAAAAGAAAAATCAAAAGATTCAATGGATTGAAAGAAAGAGTTTCAAGTGAAGAAATCAAGGATTAATTCAACAAAAAGAGGACAGGGGCAGAACAAATAAATAATGCTCTAAAGTATCAAAGAGAAAAAAAGAAAAATCAAAAGATTCAATGGATTGAAAGAAAGAGTTTCAAGTGAAGAAATCAAGGATTAATTTAACAAAAAGAGGACGGGGGCAGAACAAAGAAATAATGCTCTAAAGTAATAAAGAGAAAAAAAGAAAAATCAAAAGATTCAATGGATTGAAAGAAAGAGTTTCAAGTGAAGAAATCAAGGATTAATTTAACAAAAAGAGGACGGGGGCAGAACAAAGAAATAATGCTCTAAAGTATTATAGAGAAAAAAAGAAAAATCAAAAGATTCAATGGATTTAAAGAAGGAGTTCCAAGTGAGGATTATCAAGGATTAATTTAACGAAAAGAGGACAGGGACAGCACAACAAATAATGCTCTAAAGTATTAAAGAGAAAAAAAGAAAAATAAAAAGATTTAATGAATTTAAAGAAGGACTTTCAAAAGAAGATAATCAAGGATTAATTTGACGAAAAGAGGACAGGGGCAGCACAACAAATAATGCTCTAAAGTACTAAAGAGAAAAAAAGAAAAATAAAAAGATTTAATGGATTTAAAGAAGGAGTTTCAAGTGAAGAAAATCAAGCATTAATTTAACGAAAAGAGGACGGGGGCAGAACAAAAAATAATGCTCTAAAGTTTCAAAGAGAAAAGAGAAAAATAAAAAGATTTAATGGATTTAAAAAAGGAGTTTCAAGTGAGGATTAACAAGGATTAATTTGACGAATAGAGGACAGGGGCAGCAGAACAAATAATGCTCTAAAGTATCAAAGAGAAAAAAAAAAAAAAAAAAGATTTAAT
The DNA here is from genome assembly GCF_057945365.1 of Rhopilema esculentum. Classification (NCBI taxonomy): domain Eukaryota; kingdom Metazoa; phylum Cnidaria; class Scyphozoa; order Rhizostomeae; family Rhizostomatidae; genus Rhopilema; species Rhopilema esculentum. The sequence continues at coordinate 3,661,862 of NC_142834.1, read as the reverse complement.
GGATTTAAAGAAGGACTTTCAAAAGAAGATAATCAAGGACTAATTTAACGAAAAGAGGACGGGGCAGAACAAGTAAATAATGCTTTAAAGTATCATAGAGAAAAAAAGAAAAAAAAAAGATTTAATGGATTTAAAGAAGGAGTTTCAAGTGAGGATTATCAAGGATTAATTTAACGAAAAGAGGACAGGGGCAGCACAACAAATAATGCTCTAAAGTATTAAAGAGAAAAAAAGAAAAATAAAAAGATTTAATGAATTTAAAGAAGGACTTTCAAAAGAAGATAATCAAGGATTAATTTGACGAAAAGATGACAGGGGCAGCATAACAAATAATGCTCTAAAGTATCAAAGAGAGAAAAAAAAAAAAAAAAGATTTAATGGATTTAAAGAAGGACTTTCAAAATAAGAAAATCAAGGATTGATTTAACGAAAAGAGGACAGGGGCAGAACAACAAATAATGCTCTAAAGTATTAAAGAGAAAAAAAGAAAAATAAAAAGATTTAATGGATTTAAAGAAGGAGTTTCAAGTGAGGATTATCAAGGATTAATTTAACGAAAAGAAGACAGGGGCAGAACAACAAATAATGCTCTAAAGTATTAAAGAGAAAAAAAGGAAAAATAAAAAGATTTAATGGATTTAAAGAAGGAGTTTCAAGTGAGGATTATCAAGGATTAATTTAACGAAAAAAGGACAGGGGCAGAACAACAAATAATGCACTAAAGTATCAAAGAGAAAAAAAGAAAAAAAAGATTTAATGGATTGAAAGAAGGAGTTTTAAGTGAGGATTATCAAGGATTAATTAAAAGAAAAGAGGACAGGGGCAGAACAACAAAAATGCTCTAAAGTATCAAAGAGAAAAAAAGAAAAAAAAGATTTAATGGATTGAAAGAAGGGAGTTTTAAGTGAGGATTATCAAGGATTAATTTAACGAAAAGAGGACAGGGGCAGAACAACAAATAATGCTCTAAAGTATCAAAGAGAAAAAAAGAAAAAAAAGATTTAATGGATTGAAAAAAGGGAGTTTCAAGTGAGGATTATCAAGGATTAATTTAACGAAAAGAGGACGGGGGCAGCACAACAAATAATGCTCTAAAGTATCAAAGAGAAAAAAAGAAAAAAAAGATTTAATGGATTGAAAAAAGGGAGTTTCAAGTGAGGATTATCAAGGATTAATTTAACGAAAAGAGGACAGGGGCAGCACAACAAATAATGCTCTAAAGTATCAAAGAGAAAAAAAGAAAAAAAAGATTTAATGGATTGAAAAAAGGGAGTTTTAAGTGAGGATTATCAAGGATTAATTTAACGAAAAGAGGACAGGGGCAGAACAACAAATAATGCTCTAAAGTATCAAAGAGAAAAAAAGAAAAAAAAGATTTAATGGATTGAAAAAAGAGAGTTTCAAGTGAGGATTATCAAGGATTAATTTAACGAAAAGAGGACGGGGGCAGAACAACAAATAATGCTCCAAAATATCAAAGAGAAAAAAAGAAAAAAAAGATTTAATGGATTGAAAAAAGGGAGTTTTAAGTGAGGATTATCAAGGATTAATTTAACGAAAAGAGGACGGGGGCAGAACAAATAAATAATGCTCTAAAGGATTAAAGAGAAAAAAAAAATAAAAAGATTTAATGGATTGAAAGAAGGAGTTTTAAGTGAGGATTATCAAGGATTAATTTGACGAAAAGAGGACGGGGGCAGCACAACAAATAATGCTCTAAAGTATTAAAGAGAAAAAAAGAAAAATAAAAAGATTTAATGGATTGAAAGAAGGAGTTTCAAGTGAGGATTATCAAGGATTAATTTAACGAAAAGAGGACGGGGGCAGAACAAATAAATAATGCTCTAAAGTATTAAAGAGAAAAAAAAATAAAAAGATTTAATGGATTGAAAGAAGGAGTTTTAAGTGAGGATTATCAAGGATTAATTTGACGAAAAGAGGACGGGGGCAGCACAACAAATAATGCTCTAAAGTATTAAAGAGAAAAAAAGAAAAATAAAAAGATTGAATGGATTTAAAGAAGGAGTTTCAAGTGAGGATGATCAAGGATTAATTTAACGAAAAGAGGACGGGGGCAGAACAAATAAATAACGCTCTAAAGTATTAAAGAGAAAAAAAAAATAAAAAGATTTAATGGATTGAAAGAAGGAGTTTTAAGTGAGGATTATCAAGGATTAATTTAACGAAAAGAGGACGGGGGCAGAACAAATAAATAATGCTCTAAAGTATTGAAGAGAAAAAAAGAAAAATAAAAAGATTGAATGGATTTTCAAGTGTAAGAAGGAGTTTCAAGTGAGGATTATCAAGGATTAATTTAACGAAAAGAGGACGGGGGCAGCACAACAAATAATGCTCTAAATTATTAAAGAGAAAAAAAGAAAAAAATATAAAGATTTAATGGATTGAAAGAAGGAGTTTCAAGTGAGGATTATCAAGGATTAATTTAACGAAAAGAGGACGGGGGCAGCACAACAAATAATGCTCTAAAGTATCAAAGAGAAAAAAAGAAAAATAAAAAGATTTAATGGATTGAAAGAAGGAGTTTCAAGTGAGGATTATCAAGGATTAATTTAACGAAAAGAGGACGGGGGCAGCACAACAAATAATGCTCTAAAGTATTAAAGAGAAAAAAAGAAAAATAAAAAGATTGAATGGATTTAAAGAAGTAGTTTCAAGTGAGGATTATCAAGGATTAATTTAACGAAAAGAGGACGGGGGCAGCACAACAAATAATGCTCTAAAGTATTGAAGAGAAAAAAAGAAAAATAAAAAGATTGAATGGATTTTCAAGTGTAAGAAGGAGTTTCAAGTGAGGATTATCAAGGATTAATTTAACGAAAAGAGGACGGGGGCAGCACAACAAATAATGCTCTAAAGTATCAAAGAGAAAAAAAGAAAAAAAAGATTTAATGGATTGAAAAAAGGGAGTTTTAAGTGAGGATTATCAAGGATTAATTTAACGAAAAGAGGACAGGGGCAGAACAACAAATAATGCTCTAAAGTATCAAAGAGAAAAAAAGAAAAAAAAGATTTAATGGATTGAAAAAAGGGAGTTTCAAGTGAGGATTATCAAGGATTAATTTAACGAAAAGAGGACGGGGGCAGCACAACAAATAATGCTCTAAAGTATCAAAGAGAAAAAAAGAAAAAAAAGATTTAATGGATTGAAAAAAGGGAGTTTCAAGTGAGGATTATCAAGGATTAATTTAACGAAAAGAGGACAGGGGCAGCACAACAAATAATGCTCTAAAGTATCAAAGAGAAAAAAAGAAAAAAAAGATTTAATGGATTGAAAAAAGGGAGTTTTAAGTGAGGATTATCAAGGATTAATTTAACGAAAAGAGGACGGGGGCAGAACAACAAATAATGCTCTAAAGTATCAAAGAGAAAAAAAGAAAAAAAAGATTTAATGGATTGAAAAAAGAGAGTTTCAAGTGAGGATTATCAAGGATTAATTTAACGAAAAGAGGACGGGGGCAGAACAACAAATAATGCTCCAAAATATCAAAGAGAAAAAAAGAAAAAAAAGATTTAATGGATTGAAAAAAGGGAGTTTTAAGTGAGGATTATCAAGGATTAATTTAACGAAAAGAGGACGGGGGCAGAACAAATAAATAATGCTCTAAAGGATTAAAGAGAAAAAAAAAATAAAAAGATTTAATGGATTGAAAGAAGGAGTTTTAAGTGAGGATTATCAAGGATTAATTTGACGAAAAGAGGACGGGGGCAGCACAACAAATAATGCTCTAAAGTATTAAAGAGAAAAAAAGAAAAATAAAAAGATTTAATGGATTGAAAGAAGGAGTTTCAAGTGAGGATTATCAAGGATTAATTTAACGAAAAGAGGACGGGGGCAGAACAAATAAATAATGCTCTAAAGTATTAAAGAGAAAAAAAAATAAAAAGATTTAATGGATTGAAAGAAGGAGTTTTAAGTGAGGATTATCAAGGATTAATTTGACGAAAAGAGGACGGGGGCAGCACAACAAATAATGCTCTAAAGTATTAAAGAGAAAAAAAGAAAAATAAAAAGATTGAATGGATTTAAAGAAGGAGTTTCAAGTGAGGATTATCAAGGATTAATTTAACGAAAAGAGGACGGGGGCAGAACAAATAAATAACGCTCTAAAGTATTAAAGAGAAAAAAAAAATAAAAAGATTTAATGGATTGAAAGAAGGAGTTTTAAGTGAGGATTATCAAGGATTAATTTAACGAAAAGAGGACGGGGGCAGAACAAATAAATAATGCTCTAAAGTATTGAAGAGAAAAAAAGAAAAATAAAAAGATTGAATGGATTTTCAAGTGTAAGAAGGAGTTTCAAGTGAGGATTATCAAGGATTAATTTAACGAAAAGAGGACGGGGGCAGCACAACAAATAATGCTCTAAATTATTAAAGAGAAAAAAAGAAAAAAATATAAAGATTTAATGGATTGAAAGAAGGAGTTTCAAGTGAGGATTATCAAGGATTAATTTAACGAAAAGAGGACGGGGGCAGCACAACAAATAATGCTCTAAAGTATCAAAGAGAAAAAAAGAAAAATAAAAAGATTTAATGGATTGAAAGAAGGAGTTTCAAGTGAGGATTATCAAGGATTAATTTAACGAAAAGAGGACGGGGGCAGCACAACAAATAATGCTCTAAAGTATTAAAGAGAAAAAAAGAAAAATAAAAAGATTGAATGGATTTAAAGAAGTAGTTTCAAGTGAGGATTATCAAGGATTAATTTAACGAAAAGAGGACGGGGGCAGCACAACAAATAATGCTCTAAAGTATTGAAGAGAAAAAAAGAAAAATAAAAAGATTGAATGGATTTTCAAGTGTAAGAAGGAGTTTCAAGTGAGGATTATCAAGGATTAATTTAACGAAAAGAGGACGGGGGCAGCACAACAAATAATGCTCTAAAGTATTAAAGAGAAAAAAAGAAAAATAAAAAGATTGAATGGATTTAAAGAAGGAGTTTCAAGTGAGGATTATCAAGGATTAATTTAACGAAAAGAGGACGGGGGCACAACAAATAAATAATGCTCTAAAGTATTAAAAAGAAAAAAAGAAAAATAAAAAGATTTAATGGATTGAAAGAAGGAGTTTCAAGTGAGGATTATCAAGGATTAATTTAACGAAAAGAGGACGGGGGCAGAACAAATAAATAATGCTCTAAAGTATTAAAGAGAAAAAAAGAAAAAAAAAAGATTTAATGGATTGAAAGAAGGAGTTTCAAGTGAGGATTATCAAGGATTAATTTAACGAAAAGAGGACGGGGGCAGCACAACATATAATGCTCTAAAGTATTAAAGAGAAAAAAAGAAAAATAAAAAGATTGAATGGATTTAAAGAAGTAGTTTCAAGTGAGGATTATCAAGGATTAATTTAACGAAAAGAGGACGGGGGCAGCACAACAAATAATGCTCTAAAGTATTGAAGAGAAAAAAAGAAAAATAAAAAGATTGAATAGATTTTCAAGTGTAAGAAGGAGTTTCAAGTGAGGATTATCAAGGATTAATTTAACGAAAAGAGGACGGGGGCAGAACAAATAAATAATGCTCTAAAGTATTAAAGAGAAAAAAAGGAAAATAAAAAGATTTAATGGATTGAAAGAAGGAGTTTTAAGTGAGGATTATCAAGGATTAATTTAACGAAAAGAGGACGGGGGCAGAACAAATAAATAATGCTCTAAAGTATTAAAGAGAAAAAAAAAATAAAAAGATTTAATGGATTGAAAGAAGGAGTTTTAAGTGAGGATTATCAAGGATTAATTTGACGAAAAGAGGACGGGGGCAGCACAACAAATAATGCTCTAAAGTATTAAAGAGAAAAAAAGAAAAATAAAAAGATTTAATGGATTGAAAGAAGGAGTTTCAAGTGAGGATTATCAAGAATTAATTTAACGAAAAGAGGACGGGGGCAGAACAAATAAATAATGCTCTAAAGTATTAAAGAGAAAAAAAGAAAAATAAAAAGATTTAATGGATTGAAAAAAGGAGTTTCAAGTGAGGATTATCAAGGATTAATTTAACGAAAAGAGGACGGGGGCAGAACAAATAAATAATGCTCTAAAGTATTAAAGAGAAAAAAAGAAAAATAAAAAGATTTAATGGATTGAAAAAAGGAGTTTCAAGTGAGGATTATCAAGGATTAATTTAACGAAAAGAGGACGGGGGCAGAACAAATAAAAAATGCTCTAAAGTATTAAAGAGAAAAAAAAGAAAAATAAAAAGATTTAATGGATTGAAAAAAGGAGTTTCAAGTGAGGATTATCAAGGATTAATTTAACGAAAAGAGGACGGGGGCAGAACAAATAAATAATGCTCTAAAGTATTGAAGAGAAAAAAAGAAAAATAAAAAGATTTAATGGATTTTCAAGTGTAAGAAGGAGTTTCAAGTGAGGATTATCAAGGATTAATTTAACGAAAAGAGGACGGGGGCAGCACAAAAAATAATGCTCTAAATTATTAAAGAGAAAAAAAGAAAAAAAAAAAGATTTAATGGATTGAAAGAAGGAGTTTCAAGTGAGGATTATCAAGGATTAATTTAACGAAAAGAGGACGGGGGCAGCACAACAAATAATGCTCTAAATTATTAAAGAGAAAAAAAGGAAAATAAAAAGATTTAATGGATTTAAAGAAGTAGTTTCAAGTGAGGATTATCAAGGATTAATTTAACGAAAAGAGGACGGGGGCAGCACAACAAATAATGCTCTAAAGTATTGAAGAGAAAAAAAGAAAAATAAAAAGATTGAATAGATTTTCAAGTGTAAGAAGGAGTTTCAAGTGAGGATTATCAAGGATTAATTTAACGAAAAGAGGACGGGGGCAGAACAAATAAATAATGCTCTAAAGTATTAAAGAGAAAAAAAGGAAAATAAAAAGATTTAATGGATTGAAAGAAGGAGTTTTAAGTGAGGATTATCAAGGATTAATTTAACGAAAAGAGGACGGGGGCAGAACAAATAAATAATGCTCTAAAGTATTAAAGAGAAAAAAAGAAAAATAAAAAGATTTAATGGATTGAAAAAAGGAGTTTCAAGTGAGGATTATCAAGGATTAATTTAACGAAAAGAGGACGGGGGCAGAACAAATAAATAATGCTCTAAAGTATTAAAGAGAAAAAAAGAAAAAATAAAAAGATTTAATGGATTGAAAAAAGGAGTTTCAAGTGAGGATTATCAAGGATTAATTTAACGAAAAGAGGACGGGGGCAGAACAAATAAATAATGCTCTAAAGTATTAAAGAGAAAAAAAAGAAAAAAAAAAAGATTTAATGGATTGAAAAAAGGAGTTTCAAGTGAGGATTATCAAGGATTAATTTAACGAAAAGAGGACGGGGGCAGAACAAATAAATAATGCTCTAAAGTATTGAAGAGAAAAAAAGAAAAATAAAAAGATTTAATGGATTTTCAAGTGTAAGAAGGAGTTTCAAGTGAGGATTATCAAGGATTAATTTAACGAAAAGAGGACGGGGGCAGCACAACAAATAATGCTCTAAATTATTAAAGAGAAAAAAGAAAAAAAAAAGATTTAATGGATTGAAAGAAGGAGTTTCAAGTGAGGATTATCAAGGATTAATTTAACGAAAAGAGGACGGGGGCAGCACAACAAATAATGCTCTAAAGTATCAAAGAGAAAAAAAGAAAAATAAAAAGATTTAATGGGTTGAAAGAAGGAGTTTCAAGTGAGGATTATCAAGGATTAATTTGACGAAAAGAGGACGGGGGCAGCACAACAAATAATGCTCTAAAGTATTAAAGAGAAAAAAAGAAAAATAAAAAGATTTAATGGATTGAAAGAAGGAGTTTCAAGTGAGGATTATCAAGGATTAATTTAACGAAAAGAGGACGGGGGCAGAACAAATAAATAATGCTCTAAAGTATTAAAGAGAAAAAAAGAAAAATAAAAAGATTTAATGGATTGAAAAAAGGAGTTTCAAGTGAGGATTATCAAGGATTAATGTAACGAAAAGAGGACGGGGGCAGAACAAATAAATAATGCTCTAAAGTATTAAAGAGAAAAAAAGAAAAATAAAAAGATTTAATGGATTGAAAAAAGGAGTTTCAAGTGAGGATTATCAAGGATTAATTTAACGAAAAGAGGACGGGGGCAGAACAAATAAATAATGCTCTAAAGTATTGAAGAGAAAAAAAGAAAAATAAAAAGATTGAATGGATTTTCAAGTGTAAGAAGGAGTTTCAAGTGAGGATTATCAAGGATTAATTTAACGAAAAGAGGACGGGGGCAGCACAACAAATAATGCTCTAAATTATTAAAGAGAAAAAAAGAAAAATATAAAGATTTAATGGATTGAAAGAAGGAGTTTCAAGTGAGGATTATCAAGGATTAATTTAACGAAAAGAGGACGGGGGCAGAACAAATAAATAATGCTCTAAAGTATTAAAGAGAAAAAAAAGAAAAATAAAAAGATTTAATGGATTGAAAAAAGGAGTTTCAAGTGAGGATTATCAAGGATTAATTTAACGAAAAGAGGACGGGGGCAGAACAAATAAATAATGCTCTAAAGTATTGAAGAGAAAAAAAGAAAAATAAAAAGATTTAATGGATTTTCAAGTGTAAGAAGGAGTTTCAAGTGAGGATTATCAAGGATTAATTTAACGAAAAGAGGACGGGGGCAGCACAACAAATAATGCTCTAAATTATTAAAGAGAAAAAAGAAAAAAAAAAGATTTAATGGATTGAAAGAAGGAGTTTCAAGTGAGGATTATCAAGGATTAATTTAACGAAAAGAGGACGGGGGCAGCACAACAAATAATGCTCTAAAGTATCAAAGAGAAAAAAAGAAAAATAAAAAGATTTAATGGATTGAAAGAAGGAGTTTCAAGTGAGGATTATCAAGGATTAATTTGACGAAAAGAGGACGGGGGCAGCACAACAAATAATGCTCTAAAGTATTAAAGAGAAAAAAAGAAAAATAAAAAGATTCTATGGATTGAAAGAAGGAGTTTCAAGTGAGGATTATCAAGGATTAATTTAACGAAAAGAGGACGGGGGCAGAACAAATAAATAATGCTCTAAAGTATTAAAGAGAAAAAAAGAAAAATAAAAAGATTTAATGGATTGAAAAAAGGAGTTTCAAGTGAGGATTATCAAGGATTAATGTAACGAAAAGAGGACGGGGGCAGAACAAATAAATAATGCTCTAAAGTATTAAAGAGAAAAAAAGAAAAATAAAAAGATTTAATGGATTGAAAAAAGGAGTTTCAAGTGAGGATTATCAAGGATTAATTTAACGAAAAGAGGACGGGGGCAGAACAAATAAATAATGCTCTAAAGTATTGAAGAGAAAAAAAGAAAAATAAAAAGATTGAATGGATTTTCAAGTGTAAGAAGGAGTTTCAAGTGAGGATTATCAAGGATTAATTTAACGAAAAGAGGACGGGGGCAGCACAACAAATAATGCTCTAAATTATTAAAGAGAAAAAAAGAAAAATATAAAGATTTAATGGATTGAAAGAAGGAGTTTCAAGTGAGGATTATCAAGGATTAATTTAACGAAAAGAGGACGGGGGCAGCACAACAAATAATGCTCTAAAGTATCAAAGAGAAAAAAAGAAAAATAAAAAGATTTAATGGATTGAAAGAAGGAGTTTCAAGTGAGGATTATCAAGGATTAATTTAACGAAAAGAGGACGGGGGCAGCACAACAAATAATGCTCTAAAGTATTAAAGAGAAAAAAAGAAAAATAAAAAGATTGAATGGATTTAAAGAAGTAGTTTCAAGTGAGGATTATCAAGGATTAATTTAACGAAAAGAGGACGGGGGCAGCACAACAAATAATGCTCTAAAGTATTGAAGAGAAAAAAAGAAAAATAAAAAGATTGAATGGATTTTCAAGTGTAAGAAGGAGTTTCAAGTGAGGATTGTCAAGGATTAATTTAACGAAAAGAGGACGGGGGCAGCACAACAAATAATGCTCTAAAGTATTAAAGAGAAAAAAAGAAAAATAAAAAGATTGAATGGATTTAAAGAAGGAGTTTCAAGTGAGGATTATCAAGGATTAATTTAACGAAAAGAGGACGGGGGCACAACAAATAAATAATGCTCTAAAGTATTAAAAAGAAAAAAAGAAAAATAAAAAGATTTAATGGATTGAAAGAAGGAGTTTCAAGTGAGGATTATCAAGGATTAATTTAACGAAAAGAGGACGGGGGCAGAACAAATAAATAATGCTCTAAAGTATTAAAGAGAAAAAAAGAAAAATAAAAAGATTTAATGGATTGAAAGAAGGAGTTTCAAGTGAGGATTATCAAGGATTAATTTAACGAAAAGAGGACGGGGGCAGCACAACATATAATGCTCTAAAGTATTAAAGAGAAAAAAAGAAAAATAAAAAGATTGAATGGATTTAAAGAAGTAGTTTCAAGTGAGGATTATCAAGGATTAATTTAACGAAAAGAAGACGGGGGCAGCACAACAAATAATGCTCTAAATTATTAAAGAGAAAAAAGAAAAAAAAAAGATTTAATGGATTGAAAGAAGGAGTTTCAAGTGAGGATTATCAAGGATTAATTTAACGAAAAGAGGACGGGGGCAGCACAACAAATAATGCTCTAAAGTATCAAAGAGAAAAAAAGAAAAATAAAAAGATTTAATGGATTGAAAGAAGGAGTTTCAAGTGAGGATTATCAAGGATTAATTTGACGAAAAGAGGACGGGGGCAGCACAACAAATAATGCTCTAAAGTATTAAAGAGAAAAAAAGAAAAATAAAAAGATTCTATGGATTGAAAGAAGGAGTTTCAAGTGAGGATTATCAAGGATTAATTTAACGAAAAGAGGACGGGGGCAGAACAAATAAATAATGCTCTAAAGTATTAAAGAGAAAAAAAGAAAAATAAAAAGATTTAATGGATTGAAAAAAGGAGTTTCAAGTGAGGATTATCAAGGATTAATGTAACGAAAAGAGGACGGGGGCAGAACAAATAAATAATGCTCTAAAGTATTAAAGAGAAAAAAAGAAAAATAAAAAGATTTAATGGATTGAAAAAAGGAGTTTCAAGTGAGGATTATCAAGGATTAATTTAACGAAAAGAGGACGGGGGCAGAACAAATAAATAATGCTCTAAAGTATTGAAGAGAAAAAAAGAAAAATAAAAAGATTGAATGGATTTTCAAGTGTAAGAAGGAGTTTCAAGTGAGGATTATCAAGGATTAATTTAACGAAAAGAGGACGGGGGCAGCACAACAAATAATGCTCTAAATTATTAAAGAGAAAAAAAGAAAAATATAAAGATTTAATGGATTGAAAGAAGGAGTTTCAAGTGAGGATTATCAAGGATTAATTTAACGAAAAGAGGACGGGGGCAGCACAACAAATAATGCTCTAAAGTATCAAAGAGAAAAAAAGAAAAATAAAAAGATTTAATGGATTGAAAGAAGGAGTTTCAAGTGAGGATTATCAAGGATTAATTTAACGAAAAGAGGACGGGGGCAGCACAACAAATAATGCTCTAAAGTATTAAAGAGAAAAAAAGAAAAATAAAAAGATTGAATGGATTTAAAGAAGTAGTTTCAAGTGAGGATTATCAAGGATTAATTTAACGAAAAGAGGACGGGGGCAGCACAACAAATAATGCTCTAAAGTATCAAAGAGAAAAAAAGAAAAATAAAAAGATTGAATGGATTTTCAAGTGTAAGAAGGAGTTTCAAGTGAGGATTGTCAAGGATTAATTTAACGAAAAGAGGACGGGGGCAGCACAACAAATAATGCTCTAAAGTATTAAAGAGAAAAAAAGAAAAATAAAAAGATTGAATGGATTTAAAGAAGGAGTTTCAAGTGAGGATTATCAAGGATTAATTTAACGAAAAGAGGACGGGGGCACAACAAATAAATAATGCTCTAAAGTATTAAAAAGAAAAAAAGAAAAATAAAAAGATTTAATGGATTGAAAGAAGGAGTTTCAAGTGAGGATTATCAAGGATTAATTTAACGAAAAGAGGACGGGGGCAGAACAAATAAATAATGCTCTAAAGTATTAAAGAGAAAAAAAGAAAAATAAAAAGATTTAATGGATTGAAAGAAGGAGTTTCAAGTGAGGATTATCAAGGATTAATTTAACGAAAAGAGGACGGGGGCAGCACAACATATAATGCTCTAAAGTATTAAAGAGAAAAAAAGAAAAATAAAAAGATTGAATGGATTTAAAGGAGTAGTTTCAAGTGAGGATTATCAAGGATTAATTTAACGAAAAGAGGACGGGGGCACAACAAATAAATAATGCTCTAAAGTATTAAAAAGAAAAAAAGAAAAATAAAAAGATTTAATGGATTGAAAGAAGGAGTTTCAAGTGAGGATTATCAAGGATTAATTTAACGAAAAGAGGACGGGGGCAGAACAAATAAATAATGCTCTAAAGTATTAAAGAGAAAAAAAGAAAAATAAAAAGATTTAATGGATTGAAAGAAGGAGTTTCAAGTGAGGATTATCAAGGATTAATTTAACGAAAAGAGGACGGGGGCAGCACAACATATAATGCTCTAAAGTATTAAAGAGAAAAAAAGAAAAATAAAAAGATTGAATGGATTTAAAGAAGTAGTTTCAAGTGAGGATTATCAAGGATTAATTTAACGAAAAGAAGACGGGGGCAGCACAACAAATAATGCTCTAAAGTATTGAAGAGAAAAAAAGAAAAATAAAAAGATTGAATAGATTTTCAAGTGTAAGAAGGAGTTTCAAGTGAGGATTATCAAGGATTAATTTAACGAAAAGAGGACGGGGGCAGAACAAATAAATAATGCTCTAAAGTATTAAAGAGAAAAAAAGGAAAATAAAAAGATTTAATGGATTGAAAGAAGGAGTTTTAAGTGAGGATTATCAAGGATTAATTTAACGAAAAGAGGACGGGGGCAGAACAAATAAATAATGCTCTAAAGTATTAAAGAGAAAAAAAGAAAAATAAAAAGATTTAATGGATTGAAAAAAGGAGTTTCAAGTGAGGATTATCAAGGATTAATTTAACGAAAAGAGGACGGGGGCAGAACAAATAAAAAATGCTCTAAAGTATTAAAGAGAAAAAAAAGAAAAATAAAAAGATTTAATGGATTGAAAAAAGGAGTTTCAAGTGAGGATTATCAAGGATTAATTTAACGAAAAGAGGACGGGGGCAGAACAAATAAATAATGCTCTAAAGTATTGAAGAGAAAAAAAGAAAAATAAAAAGATTTAATGGATTTTCAAGTGTAAGAAGGAGTTTCAAGTGAGGATTATCAAGGATTAATTTAACGAAAAGAGGACGGGGGCAGCACAACAAATAATGCTCTAAATTATTAAAGAGAAAAAAAGAAAAAAACAGATTTAATGGATTGAAAGAAGGAGTTTCAAGTGAGGATTATCAAGGATTAATTTAACGAAAAGAGGACGGGGGCAGCACAACAAATAATGCTCTAAAGTATCAAAGAGAAAAAAAGAAAAATAAAAAGATTTAATGGATTGAAAGAAGGAGTTTCAAGTGAGGATTATCAAGGATTAATTTAACGAAAAGAGGACGGGGGCAGAACAACAAATATTGCTCTAAAGTATCAAAGAGAAAAAAAGAAAAAAAAAGATTTAATGGATTGAAAGAAGGAGTTTTAAGTGAGGGTTATCAAGGATTAATTTAACGAAAAGAGGACGGGGGCAGAACAACAAATAATGCGCTAAAGTATCAAAGAGAAAAAAAGAAAAAAAAAGATTTAATGGATTGAAAGAAGGAGTTTTAAGTGAGGAGTATGAAGGATTAATTTAACGAAAAGAGGACGGGGGCAGAACAACAAATAATGCGCTAAAGTATCAAAGAGAAAAAAAGAAAAAAAAAGATTTAATGGATTGAAAGAAGGAGTTTCAAGTGAGGAGTATGAAGGATTAATTTAATGAAAAGAGGACAGGGGCAGAACAACAAATAATGCGCTAAAGTATCAAAGAGAAAAAAAGAAAAAAAAAGATTTAATGGATTGAAAGAAGGAGTTTTAAGTGAGGAGTATGAAGGATTAATTTAACGAAAAGAGGACGGGGGCAGCACAACAAATAATGCGCTAAAGTATCAAAGAGAAAAAAAGAAAAATAAAAAGATTTAATGGATTGAAAGAAGGAGTTTCAAGTGAGGAGTATGAAGGATTAATTTAATGAAAAGAGGACGGGGGCAGAACAACAAATAATGCGCTAAAGTATCAAAGAGAAAAAAAGAAAAAAAAAGATTTAATGGATTGAAAGAAGGAGTTTCAAGTGAGGAGTATGAAGGATTAATTTAACGAAAAGAGGACGGGGGCAGAACAACAAATAATGCGCTAAAGTATCAAAGAGAAAAAAAGAAAAATAAAAAGATTTAATGGATTGAAAGAAGGAGTTTCAAGTGAGGAGTATGAAGGATTAATTTAACGAAAATAGGATGGGGGCAGAACAAATAAATAATGCTCTAAAGTATCAAAGAGAAAAAAAGAAAAAAAAAGATTTAATGGATTGAAAGAAGGAGTTTTAAGTGAGGATTATCAAGGATGAATTTAACGAAAAGAGGACGGGGGCAGAACAACAAATAATGCGCTAAAGTATCAAAGAGAAAAAAAGAAAAATAAAAAGATTTAATGGATTGAAAGAAGGAGTTTCAAGTGAGGAGTATGAAGGATTAATTTAACGAAAATAGGATGGGGGCAGAACAAATAAATAATGCTCTAAAGTATCAAAGAGAAAAAAAGAAAAAAAAAGATTTAATGGATTGAAAGAAGGAGTTTCAAGTGAGGAGTATGAAGGATTAATTTAACGAAAAGAGGACGGGGGCAGAACAACAAATAATGCGCTAAAGTATCAAAGAGAAAAAAAGAAAAATAAAAAGATTTAATGGATTGAAAGAAGGAGTTTCAAGTGAGGAGTATGAAGGATTAATTTAACGAAAAGAGGACAGGGGCAGAACAAAAAATAATGCTCTAAAGTATCAAAGAGAAAAAAAGAAAAAAAAAGATTTAATGGATTGAAAGAAGGAGTTTTAAGTGAGGAGTATGAAGGATTAATTTAATGAAAAGAGGACGGGGGCAGAACAACAAATAATGCGCTAAAGTATCAAAGAGAAAAAAAGAAAAAAAAAGATTTAATGGATTGAAAGAAGGAGTTTTAAGTGAGGATTATCAAGGATTAATTTAACGAAAAGAGGACGGGGGCAGAACAACAAATAATGCGCTAAAGTATCAAAGAGAAAAAAAGAAAAAAAAAGATTTAATGGATTGAAAGAAGGAGTTTTAAGTGAGGAGTATGAAGGATTAATTTAACGAAAAGAGGACGGGGGCAGAACAACAAATAATGCGCTAAAGTATCAAAGAGAAAAAAAGAAAAAAAAAGATTTAATGGATTGAAAGAAGGAGTTTTAAGTGAGGAGTATGAAGGATTAATTTAACGAAAAGAGGACGGGGGCAGAACAACAAATAATGCGCTAAAGTATCAAAGAGAAAAAAAGAAAAAAAAAGATTTAATGGATTGAAAGAAGGAGTTTTAAGTGAGGAGTATGAAGGATTAATTTAACGAAAAGAGGACGGGGGCAGAACAACAAATAATGCGCTAAAGTATCAAAGAGAAAAAAAGAAAAAAAAAGATTTAATGGATTGAAAGAAGGAGTTTTAAGTGAGGAGTATGAAGGATTAATTTAACGAAAAGAGGACGGGGGCAGAACAACAAATAATGCGCTAAAGTATCAAAGAGAAAAAAAGAAAAATAAAAAGATTTAATGGATTGAAAGAAGGAGTTTCAAGTGAGGAGTATGAAGGATTAATTTAATGAAAAGAGGACGGGGGCAGAACAACAAATAATGCGCTAAAGTATCAAAGAGAAAAAAAGAAAAAAAAAGATTTAATGGATTGAAAGAAGGAGTTTCAAGTGAGGAGTATGAAGGATTAATTCAAAGAAAAGATGACGGGGGCAGCACAACAAATAATGCGCTAAAGTATCAAAGAGAAAAAAAGAAAAATAAAAAGATTTAATGGATTGAAAGAAGGAGTTTTAAGTGAGGATTATCAAGGATTAATTTAATGAAAAGAGGACAGGGGCAGAACAACAAATAATGCTCTAAAGTATCAAAGAGAAAAAAAGAAAAATAAAAAGATTTAATGGATTGAAAGAAGGAGTTTTAAGTGAGGATTATCAAGGATTAATTCAACGAAAAGAGGACGGGGGCAGAACAACAAATAATGCGCTAAAGTATCAAAGAGAAAAAAAGAAAAAAAAAGATTTAATGGATTGAAAGAAGGAGTTTCAAGTGAGGAGTATGAAGGATTAATTCAACGAAAAGAGGACGGGGGCAGCACAACAAATAATGCGCTAAAGTATCAAAGAGAAAAAAAGAAAAATAAAAAGATTTAATGGATTGAAAGAAGGAGTTTTAAGTGAGGATTATCAAGGATTAATTTAATGAAAAGAGGACGGGGGCAGAACAACAAATAATGCGCTAAAGTATCAAAGAGAAAAAAAGAAAAAAAAAGATTTAATGGATTGAAAGAAGGAGTTTTAAGTGAGGAGTATGAAGGATTAATTTAACGAAAAGAGGACGGGGGCAGAACAACAAATAATGCTCTAAAGTATCAGAGAGAAAAAAAGAAAAATAAAAAGATTTGAAGGATTGAAAGAAGGAGTTTTAAGTGAGGAGTATGAAGGATTAATTTAACGAAAAGAGGACAGGGGCAGAACAACAAATAATGCGCTAAAGTATCAAAGAGAAAAAAAGAAAAAAAAAGATTTAATGGATTGAAAGAAGGAGTTTTAAGTGAGGAGTATGAAGGATTAATTTAACGAAAAGAGGACGGGGGCAGAACAACAAATAATGCGCTAAAGTATCAAAGAGAAAAAAAGAAAAATAAAAAGATTTAATGGATTGAAAGAAGGAGTTTTAAGTGAGGAGTATGAAGGATTAATTCAACGAAAAGAGGACTGGGGCAGAACAACAAATAATGCTCTAAAGTATCAAAGAGAAAAAAAGAAAAATAAAAAGATTTAAGGGATTGAAAGAAGGAGTTTCAAGTGAGGATTATCAAGGATTAATTTAACGAAAGGAGGACGGGGGCAGCACAACAAATAATGCTCTAAAGTATTAAAGAGAAAAAAAGAAAAAAAAAGATTTAATGGATTGAAAGAAGGAGTTTCAAGTGAGGATTATCAAGGATTAATTTAACGAAAGGAGGACGGGGGCAGCACAACAAATAATGTTCTAAAGTATCAAAGAGAAAAAAAGAAAAAAAAAGATTTAATGGATTGAAAGAAGGAGTTTTAAGTGAGGAGTATGAAGGATTAATTCAACGAAAAGAGGACTGGGGCAGAACAACAAATAATGCTCTAAAGTATCAAAGAGAAAAAAAGAAAAATAAAAAGATTCAATGGATTGAAAGAAGGAGTTTTAAGTGAGGAGTATGAAGGATTAATTTAACGAAAAGAGGACAGGGGCAGAACAACAAATAATGCGCTAAAGTATCAAAGAGAAAAAAAGAAAAAAAAAGATTTAATGGATTGAAAGAAGGAGTTTTAAGTGAGGAGTATGAAGGATTAATTCAACGAAAAGAGGACTGGGGCAGAACAACAAATAATGCGCTAAAGTATTAAAGAGAAAAAAAGAAAAATAAAAAGATTTAATGGATTTAAAGAAGGAGTTTTAAGTGAGGAGTATGAAGGATTAATTCAACGAAAAGAGGACTGGGGCAGAACAACAAATAATGCTCTAAAGTATCAAAGAGAAAAAAAGAAAAATAAAAAGATTCAATGGATTTAAAGAAGGAGTTTTAAGTGAGGAGTATGAAGGATTAATTCAACGAAAAGAGGACTGGGGCAGAACAACAAATAATGCGCTAAAGTATTAAAGAGAAAAAAAGAAAAATAAAAAGATTTAATGGATTTAAAGAAGGAGTTTTAAGTGAGGAGTATGAAGGATTAATTCAACGAAAAGAGGACTGGGGCAGAACAACAAATAATGCTCTAAAGTATCAAAGAGAAAAAAAGAAAAATAAAAAGATTTAATGGATTTAAAGAAGGAGTTTTAAGTGAGGAGTATGAAGGATTAATTCAACGAAAAGAGGACTGGGGCAGAACAACAAATAATGCGCTAAAGTATCAAAGAGAAAAAAAGAAAAATAAAAAGATTTAATGGATTGAAAGAAGGAGTTTTAAGTGAGGAGTATGAAGGATTAATTCAACGAAAAGAGGACTGGGGCAGAACAACAAATAATGCGCTAAAGTATTAAAGAGAAAAAAAGAAAAATAAAAAGATTTAATGGATTGAAAGAAGGAGTTTTAAGTGAGGATTATCAAGGATTAATTCAACGAAAAGAGGACTGGGGCAGAACAACAAATAATGCGCTAAAGTATTAAAGAGAAAAAAAGAAAAATAAAAAGATTTAATGGATTGAAAGAAGGAGTTTTAAGTGAGGATTATCAAGGATTAATTCAACGAAAAGAGGACTGGGGCAGAACAACAAATAATGCGCTAAAGTATTAAAGAGAAAAAAAGAAAAATAAAAAGATTTAATGGATTGAAAGAAGGAGTTTTAAGTGAGGATTATCAAGGATTAATTCAACGAAAAGAGGACTGGGGCAGAACAACAAATAATGCGCTAAAGTATTAAAGAGAAAAAAAGAAAAATAAAAAGATTTAATGGATTGAAAGAAGGAGTTTTAAGTGAGGATTATCAAGGATTAATTCAACGAAAAGAGGACTGGGGCAGAACAACAAATAATGCGCTAAAGTATTAAAGAGAAAAAAAGAAAAATAAAAAGATTTAATGGATTGAAAGAAGGAGTTTTAAGTGAGGAGTATGAAGGATTAATTCAACGAAAAGAGGACTGGGGCAGAACAACAAATAATGCGCTAAAGTATTAAAGAGAAAAAAAGAAAAATAAAAAGATTTAATGGATTGAAAGAAGGAGTTTTAAGTGAGGATTATCAAGGATTAATTCAACGAAAAGAGGACTGGGGCAGAACAACAAATAATGCTCTAAAGTATCAAAGAGAAAAAAAGAAAAATAAAAAGATTTAATGGATTTAAAGAAGGAGTTTTAAGTGAGGAGTATGAAGGATTAATTCAACGAAAAGAGGACTGGGGCAGAACAACAAATAATGCGCTAAAGTATCAAAGAGAAAAAAAGAAAAATAAAAAGATTTAATGGATTGAAAGAAGGAGTTTTAAGTGAGGAGTATGAAGGATTAATTCAACGAAAAGAGGACTGGGGCAGAACAACAAATAATGCTCTAAAGTATCAAAGAGAAAAAAAGAAAAATAAAAAGATTCAATGGATTTAAAGAAGGAGTTTTAAGTGAGGAGTATGAAGGATTAATTCAACGAAAAGAGGACTGGGGCAGAACAACAAATAATGCGCTAAAGTATCAAAGAGAAAAAAAGAAAAAAAAAGATTTAATGGATTGAAAGAAGGAGTTTTAAGTGAGGAGTATGAAGGATTAATTTAATGAAAAGAGGACGGGGGCAGAACAATAAATAATGCTCTAAAGTATCAAAGAGAAAAAAAGAAAAAAAAAGATTTAATGGATTGAAAGAAGGAGTTTTAAGTGAGGAGTATGAAGGATTAATTTAACGAAAAGAGGACAGGGGCAGAACAATAAATAATGCGCTAAAGTATCAAAAAGAAAAAAAGAAAAATAAAAAGATTTAATGGATTGAAAGAAGGAGTTTTAAGTGAGGAGTATGAAGGATTAATTCAACGAAAAGAGGACAGGGGCAGAACAACAAATAATGCGCTAAAGTATCAAAAAGAAAAAAAGAAAAATAAAAAGATTTAATGGATTGAAAGAAGGAGTTTTAAGTGAGGAGTATGAAGGATTAATTCAACGAAAAGAGGACAGGGGCAGAACAACAAATAATGCGCTAAAGTTTTAAAGAGAAAAAAAGAAAAATAAAAAGATTCAATGGATTGAAAGAAGGAGTTTCAAGTGAGGATTATCAAGGATTAATTTAACGAAAAGAGGACGGGGGCAGCACAACAAAAAATGCTCTAAAGTTTTAAAGAGAAAAAAAGAAAAATAAAAAGATTCAATGGATTGAAAGAAGGAGTTTCAAGTGAGGATTATCAAGGATTAATTTAACGAAAAGAGGACGGGGGCAGCACAACAAATAATGCGCTAAAGTATCAAAGAGAAAAAAAGAAAAAAAAAGATTTAATGGATTGAAAGAAGGAGTTTTAAGTGAGGAGTATGAAGGATTAATTTAACGAAAAGAGGACGGGGGCAGCACAACAAAAAATGCGCTAAAGTTTTAAAGAGAAAAAAAGAAAAATAAAAAGATTTAATGGATTGAAAGAAGGAGTTTCAAGTGAGGATTATCAAGGATTAATTTAACGAAAAGAGGACGGGGGCAGCACAACAAATAATGCGCTAAAGTATCAAAGAGAAAAAAAGAAAAAAAAAGATTTAATGGATTGAAAGAAGGAGTTTTAAGTGAGGAGTATGAAGGATTAATTTAACGAAAAGAGGACAGGGGCAGAACAACAAATAATGCGCTAAAGTATCAAAGAGAAAAAAAGAAAAAAAAAGATTTAATGGATTGAAAGAAGGAGTTTTAAGTGAGGAGTATGAAGGATTAATTTAACGAAAAGAGGACAGGGGCAGAACAATAAATAATGCGCTAAAGTATCAAAGAGAAAAAAAGAAAAAAAAAGATTTAATGGATTGAAAGAAGGAGTTTTAAGTGAGGAGTATGAAGGATTAATTTAATGAAAAGAGGACAGGGGCAGAACAACAAATAATGCTCTAAAGTATCAAAGAGAAAAAAAGAAAAATAAAAAGATTTAATGGATTGAAAGAAGGAGTTTTAAGTGAGGAGTATGAAGGATTAATTCAACGAAAAGAGGACGGGGGTAGAACAAAAAATAATGCGCTAAAGTATCAAAGAGAAAAAAAGAAAAATAAAAAGATTTAATGGATTGAAAGAAGGAGTTTTAAGTGAGGAGTATGAAGGATTAATTCAACGAAAAGAAGACAGGGGCAGAACAACAAATAATGCTCTAAAGTATCAAAGAGAAAAAAAGAAAAATAAAAAGATTTAATGGATTGAAAGAAGGAGTTTTAAGTGAGGAGTATGAAGGATTAATTTAATGAAAAGAGGACGGGGGCAGAACAATAAATAATGCTCTAAAGTATCAAAAAGAAAAAAAGAAAAATAAAAAGATTTAATGGATTGAAAGAAGGAGTTTTAAGTGAGGAGTATGAAGGATTAATTCAACGAAAAGAGGACAGGGGCAGCACAATAAATAATGCGCTAAAGTATCAAAGAGAAAAAAAGAAAAAAAAAGATTTAATGGATTGAAAGAAGGAGTTTTAAGTGAGGAGTATGAAGGATTAATTTAATGAAAAGAGGACAGGGGCAGAACAACAAATAATGCGCTAAAGTATCAAAAAGAAAAAAAGAAAAATAAAAAGATTTAATGGATTGAAAGAAGGAGTTTTAAGTGAGGAGTATGAAGGATTAATTTAATGAAAAGAGGACGGGGGCAGAACAACAAATAATGCGCTAAAGTATCAAAGAGAAAAAAAGAAAAAAAAAGATTTAATGGATTGAAAGAAGGAGTTTTAAGTGAGGAGTATGAAGGATTAATTTAATGAAAAGAGGACAGGGGCAGAACAACAAATAATGCGCTAAAGTATCAAAGAGAAAAAAAGAAAAAAAAAGATTTAATGGATTGAAAGAAGGAGTTTTAAGTGAGGAGTATGAAGGATTAATTTAATGAAAAGAGGACGGGGGCAGAACAATAAATAATGCTCTAAAGTATCAAAGAGAAAAAAAGAAAAAAAAAGATTTAATGGATTGAAAGAAGGAGTTTTAAGTGAGGAGTATGAAGGATTAATTCAACGAAAAGAGGACAGGGGCAGAACAATAAATAATGCGCTAAAGTATCGAAGAGAAAAAAAGAAAAAAAAAGATTTAATGGATTGAAAGAAGGAGTTTTAAGTGAGGAGTATGAAGGATTAATTTAATGAAAAGAGGACGGGGGCAGAACAACAAATAATGCTCTAAAGTATCAAAGAGAAAAAAAGAAAAATAAAAAGATTTAATGGATTGACAGAAGAAGTTTCAAGTGAGGATTATCAAGGATTAATTTAACGAAAAGAGGACGGGGGCAGCACAACAAATAATGCGCTAAAGTATCAAAGAGAAAAAAAGAAAAATAAAAAGATTTAAAGGATTGAAAGAAGGAGTTTCAAGTGAGGAGTATGAAGGATTAATTTAATGAAAAGAGGACAGGGGCAGAACAACAAATAATGCTCTAAAGTATCAAAGAGAAAAAAAGAAAAATAAAAAGATTTAATGGATTGAAAGAAGGAGTTTTAAGTGAGGAGTATGAAGGATTAATTTAATGAAAAGAGGACAGGGGCAGAACAACAAATAATGCGCTAAAGTATCAAAGAGAAAAAAAGAAAAATAAAAAGATTTAAAGGATTGAAAGAAGGAGTTTCAAGTGAGGAGTATGAAGGATTAATTCAACGAAAAGAGGACAGGGGCAGAACAAAAAATAATGCTCTAAAGTATCAAAGAGAAAAAAAGAAAAAAAAAGATTTAATGGATTGAAAGAAGGAGTTTTAAGTGAGGAGTATGAAGGATTAATTTAATGAAAAGAGGACAGGGGCAGAACAACAAATAATGCGCTAAAGTATCAAAGAGAAAAAAAGAAAAATAAAAAGATTTAATGGATTGAAAGAAGGAGTTTTAAGTGAGGAGTATGAAGGATTAATTTAACGAAAAGAGGACGGGGGCAGAACAACAAATAATGCGCTAAAGTATCAAAGAGAAAAAAAGAAAAATAAAAAGATTTAATGGATTGAAAGAAGGAGTTTTAAGTGAGGAGTATGAAGGATTAATTTAATGAAAAGAGGACAGGGGCAGAACAACAAATAATGCGCTAAAGTATCAAAGAGAAAAAAAGAAAAATAAAAAGATTTAATGGATTGAAAGAAGGAGTTTTAAGTGAGGAGTATGAAGGATTAATTTAACGAAAAGAGGACGGGGGCAGAACAACAAATAATGCGCTAAAGTATCAAAGAGAAAAAAAGAAAAATAAAAAGATTTAATGGATTGAAAGAAGGAGTTTTAAGTGAGGAGTATGAAGGATTAATTCAACGAAAAGAGGACGGGGGCAGAACAAAAAATAATGCGCTAAAGTATCAAAGAGAAAAAAAGAAAAAAAAAGATTTAATGGATGTAAAGAAAGAGTTTAAATCGGGGATTATCAAGGATTTATTTAACGAAAAGAGGACGGGGGCAGCACAACAAATAATGCTCTAAAGTATTAAAGAGAAAAAAAGAAAAATAAAAAGATTTAATGGATTTAAAGAAGGACTTTCAAAAGGAGATAATCAAGGATTAATTTAACGAAAAGAGGACGGGGGGAGAACAAAAAATAATGCTCTAAAGTATCAAAGAGAAAAAAAGAAAAATAAAAAGATTTAATGGATTGAAAGAAGGAGTTTTAAGTGAGGAGTATGAAGGATTAATTTGACGAAAAGAGGACAGGGGCAGAACAACAAATAATGCTCTAAAGTATCAAAGAGAAAAAAAGAAAAAAAAAGATTTAATGGATTGAAAGAAGGAGTTTTAAGTGAGGAGTATGAAGGATTAATTTGACGAAAAGAGGACAGGGGCAGAACAACAAATAATGCTCTAAAGTATCAAAGAGAAAAAAAGAAAAAAAAAGATTTAATGGATTGAAAGAAGGAGTTTTAAGTGAGGAGTATGAAGGATTAATTCAACGAAAAGAGGACGGGGGCAGCACAACAAATAATGCACTAAAGTATCAAAGAGAAAAAAAGAAAAATAAAAAGATTTAAAGGATTGAAAGAAGGAGTTTCAAGTGAGGAGTATGAAGGATTAATTCAACGAAAAGAGGACGGGGGCAGAACAACAAATAATGCGCTAAAGTATCAAAGAGAAAAAAAGAAAAAAAAAGATTTAATGGATTTAAAGAAGGAGTTTTAAGTGAGGAGTATGAAGGATTAATTTAATGAAAAGAGGACAGGGGCAGAACAACAAATAATGCTCTAAAGTATCAAAGAGAAAAAAAGAAAAATTAAAAAAAAATTTAATGGATTGAAAGAAGGAGTTTTAAGTGAGGAGTATGAAGGATTAATTTAATGAAAAGAGGACAGGGGCAGAACAATAAATAATGCGCTAAAGTATCAAAGAGAAAAAAAGAAAAATAAAAAGATTTAAAGGATTGAAAGAAGGAGTTTCAAGTGAGGAGTATGAAGGATTAATTCAACGAAAAGAGGACGGGGGCAGAACAACAAATAATGCGCTAAAGTATCAAAGAGAAAAAAAGAAAAAAAAAGATTTAATGGATTTAAAGAGGGAGTTTAAATCGGGGATTATCAAGGATTTATTTAACGAAAAGAGGACGGGGGCAGAACAAATAAATAATACTCTAAAGTATCAAAGAGAAAAAAAGAAAAATAAAAAGATTTAATGGATTGAAAGAAAGACTTTCAAAAGTAGATAATCAAGGATTAATTTAACGAAAAGAGGACGGGGGCAGAACAAATAAATAATGCTCTAAAGTATCAAAGAGAAAAAAAGAAAAATAAAAAGATTTAATGGATTGAAAGAAAGACTTTCAAAAGTAGATAATCAAGGATTAATTTAACGAAAAGATGACGGGGGCAGAACAAATAAAAAATGCTCTAAAGTATCAAAGAGAAAAAAAGAAAAATAAAAAGATTTAATGGATTTAAAGAAGGACTTTCAAAAGAAGATAATCAAGGATTAATTTAACGAAAAGAGGACGGGGGCAGAACAAAAAATAATGCTCTAAAGTATCAAAGAGAAAAAAAGAAAAATAAAAAGATTTAATGGATTTAAAGAAGGACTTTCAAAAGAAGATAATCAAGGATTAATTTAACGAAAAGAGGACGGGGGCAGAACAAATAAATAATGCTCTAAAGTATCAAAGAGAAAAAAAGAAAAATAAAAAGATTCAATGGATTTAAAGAAGGACTTTCAAAAGAAGATAATCAAGGATTAATTTAACGAAAAGAGGACGGGGGCAGAACAATGCTCTAAAGTAGAACAAAAAATAATGCTCTAAAGTATTAAAAAAGAAAAAAAAAGAATAGAATCAAATGTTTAGATTAGGAAGACAAAGCAGGTATTTTCTTAATAAGTGAACAAAATAGCACTTACCATGCCCCTCGTCATTCATACACAATTCTCCGTAACCAAGTATTATGATCTGCAACAGAATTCATATTTTGAGAGTTTTTACGAAGAAAAAGGGTTTTGATATCTGGGCTGGGGTTTGAATTGTTTTCTGTAATGTGCCATGTGACTCTCCTTCTCTATTTGCCAACTGTGGTCCCTTTTGGACAAACACCCAGAAAGTTGGAGAAAAAAGGGCAGGCATTTTATTTCTGGTTGTAGTTTTAAAAACTTGGAACAAGACCCCAGTCAGAGTACTCTTTGTTCTCTGTTCTCAGGGATTCTTTGTTCTCAGGTGCCATATGCTTCTAACTTTTACAGCAGAATCGCACAGTCAGTAGTGTAAAATGCTTTTCTGCTGCAGGGTAGACATAATTGGAGGGCCAGGGGGGAGGGGGGAGTTTAGTTCATGAGCTCAGTTAAAAGTAAAGCTTACGCAACATAAACAGGTAGAAATTAATAACAAAATCGAATGGTTTCAGGAAGGTTCAATATGCGAAAGCCTAGCGCAACCAACTCAATGCTTGGTGCTAAGTGCATTTTAGGAATTGTTAGGTGGCTACCTTTTTCCCCTTTTTTATGCAAGAGAATATGAAATGACTTTTTAAAAAACTTTTATTGAAAGGGTTATCAAGCCAGAAGCCTTTGCTGGTGATCAGCAAAGAGCTTTTAATTACAATTATTGGGCCTCTTTTACCAAAAGGGAGACGATGCTCGTATTATACTTAGTAAGGGGTGCTCAGACTACCTTTTTTGGGTCAAGAATTTCGGCAAAGTTTATTTTAAAGATACACAATTACAGATGGCTATTCATTTATAGATATAATGTGCCCTGTGAAAAGAGAATGGAATATTTGATACCAAAATTCTTCAATAAAGTAAAACTGGGATGGTGAAGAAAAGCAGGGGATACATGAATACAAAATTAGAATCAAAGACGTTATCTCCGTTAAAGACTATAGCCGTCGTATTTGACAAAAACCTCCTGCGAGAAAAAATTGTTTTCCAGTAATTTCCTGTAACCAGTGGATTTTCAAAATTCAAACGGAAAACAGTAACAATTGTAAAACAAAACCCCTTCTTGGGACCATGAATTTCTAAAGTAATTTGTTTGGTATGTTGAAATGAGAAAAATGTTAAAAAAGTAGAGAAAAATTGCAAACTGTCGTCTGGAAAATTTTTTGGGACAAATTTCATGCTGGAAATTAATTTGTTTCTGTTGCTGGTTTGAATAATATCCCTCAGTGCCAGAAATTATGGAGGGTATGCCCCCCTTCCCCCCCCCCCCCCAATCAGCGATCTTGTCAGAAAATTAGGGCTTTTGTCGGATAATTGACGACCATTTAACGTCTCGAAACTACTGCGAGAAATCGTTCTGAAATGTATCTTAAGCAAATCTTAGGGGCGTAATTGCCAGATAGGGTCTGGAGCACATTTTCTGCTCGCTTTTTGCTCGCAAGTGAACCGCACTTCCCCTTTTTTACACCAGGGACCTCTATAACCTCTCTGTGCCCGAGCATGATGGGAAGGTAAATCTCTTCCGTGGAAGAAAAACATGAATATTGAAACAAATCGAGTGGTTTGAGGGCAATCAAAAATTAATCCCACTGAATTATTTTGAAACGGGAATTTTTTCTTCAAACGAAATCTTCAAACGCTAGAAAAATCTA
Organism: Rhopilema esculentum; assembly: GCF_057945365.1. Lineage (NCBI taxonomy): Eukaryota > Metazoa > Cnidaria > Scyphozoa > Rhizostomeae > Rhizostomatidae > Rhopilema > Rhopilema esculentum. The sequence goes on along the minus strand of NC_142834.1, from coordinate 3,635,047 downwards.
GTTTGACTTCGTTAAACTTCCGAAATGGCAAAAAAATAATCTTTTATGTTGTTTGCGTATCAATTTTCATTTTTTTCATCTCCTTTGACATAAACTTACGAGGTATGCAGCTCATCTTCACTTTCTTTTCTTTTGCCCTCTGCATCCAAGAAATTCGAGTCTATGGGTTGAACCAACGCCTATACTGGCTCTTCATTCTGGTTCTCATCGAGATTTACACAGAGACTTAAAAAATATCTAGGAAACCGAAACTTTTGGCACTGAATTTTTTGGCATTTAATGTACTCCTAACGAGATATGAGCTTCGTTGTAAATGTACTTTGCAGATTATTGCATTTTCTTCAGAGGTGTATTCCAATACAGATATGCAGTGAGGAAGCATCTCTTAATGCTCCTTCAGAGTGGCTCAATAAGAATTCTTGAATTCTAGACAAACTTTGAAAGTTTGGAGCAGGCACAAAGCCAGCACTGAGAAGGTGTTGTGAGAGGTTTCCCTCAAAGAATCGCGATGCATAAAAAGACGCTCTTGTTACGCTTTTGCCATTTCGGCAACAACTCCCTTTTCATGTAAAATAAGTCACTTAAATAATAATATACAAACACAAGATGATTAAGGGCTAAGAAAATATGATAGGTTCATTCATTTAATTAAACACGAAAACGAGACTACGGATACTAAATTGTCCAATCATATTAGAGAAGGCTATTCCTGTTACAGTGTGGTGTTGGTGGGGGGGGGGGGGGGGGTTTAAGCCGAGCAAAGGAAAGATCGGCATGTCATTGATCGAAACGAAAGCGTTCGTTGCTTGTTCTTTTGAGGTAAAAAATTCAGTAAAAGTATTGTAAAGCCTTCAAGGACTTTTTATCTCGTACTTGGCTGAGAGTTTTTGGAATGAAAACGTTTTAACATTTATTTTTGTAATTTTCCTTTGTTGTATAAAAAAGTATGATGAAGTCAGCCCCGTAGAGCCATATGCTTTTATCATTAAAAACTTTCATTTTTATACCGGCAATACACATTATGGACTCCGAACTGGGGTTTAGTGCTAGGGGTCTCAGGGCAGTGGTGGCGCTAGAAATTCCCCGACGGAGGGACTTGACCTTCTGACAAGGAGGTTAGGCAATCGAAAAGAAAACATGGAATCCCAGTTGCACAAACATTTAGATTATGAAAGGACATGAATTTAACAAACAAGAAAGAGCATCTATTCAGAGATTATGGATTAATATTTCATGTGGGTTACTCGCTTTTATAATTAAATGTCCCTAAAAAACAAAGACATAAATGAAGAAAGTTCTTTGTAGATCTTTCCGTGATATTTCTATATTCTCAATATTCTAAACTTTTCTGAGTAATAAAAAGACGTCATTTAATAATATGGTAGTTTGCAAATTATTGTTCGTGTCACAGTAAACAAGTCCAAGAAAGATAATACCTGAGGCGGCACCATAGTTACCGCAGAAGGCGGATAAATTTTCGAATTTTACTGATCCTAGTTCGCTGGAAAATGCAATCATTGATGCAAATGTTCTACCTTTCAATACAACCTTACTCTTAGAATTAATGTCCACAGGCAGAATGCTATTTGATGGTTTTAATCGATTTTCTAGTAATCATTCTCGTCATTCGGGCACCCTACATTGAAACATTGTAATGGGGGGTTTGGTTCTCACTGGTTTCAGTTTGCCAATTCAAACATGTCTCTTGAGATCTCCTGAAATTCTGACTTTCTAGAGTAAAGTTCCAGTTAAGACCCCTATACTAAAGCCTTCAAACAGGTAACAACTTCCCCTTGTACTGGAATATACTTTGCAGGTGTGAACAGAAATTAGACCTTAGAAAAGTAATTTAACATCATTGTTGGCTTTATTATCCAAGGAAGTCTATTTTAAAATCAACCACTAGACTATTTGTGATAAATTAGAACAGGGTCCTATTGAATACAATGCTCTCTGTTTAAGGGATAGTTCTTTAATTGTCCAATATAAGTTCTTTCTCTGACCTTACTTACATGATAATTGTCAAAGTATTATTTGCATGAAAATTAATGAAACATTCATTAAAAGTAAGGCAAAATGTCCGAACTACTAAATGTTCAAGATGCTTTGAAAAATAGCAGTGATGTTGAAACCAACTCAGATTCACAACGTATTCAGTCCCACAAGATAGACCGTTTTCGGCTTTTTGGCATAGGAGAGTGTACCATGGTGTTTGTACATAATGGTCTTATTTTAAGTATGACAGGTACCCCTAAAAATTATCTGACTGCTTGTAGGACAGGATAAGATTAAACCACCTCACAATTCACTAGGTAGAATGCAAATTTGAATCTAATTAAAAAAATTCACTGTATGAAATTAGTAACCAATTGTCTTATTTTAAGAATATCAGATACCAAAAAATGAAACCCCTAAATCTTCCCTGACTACTTGAAGGATGGGATAAAATTAAACTAGAGCACAATTCATTACATACTAACACAATTTTGGATCTGATTAAAAATATTTGAAATTCTCTTAAAGAAATTGGTAGCTAAGTGTCCTAAATCTAGAATGACAGCTACCAAAATAAAAAAACTACTAAAAATTCTCTGATTGCTTCAACAAAAAGATAACATTAACCAAGTGTATAATTCATTAATGATTTTAAAATCCTTGGATGAAAGCGTACAATTTATTACCTAGAATCCAATTTTGAATGTAACTAAAAAAATAGTTTGAATTCATTGAATGAAATTGTTAGCCAATGGAATGACGGATACCAAAATAAAAAAAACAATATTTTGAAAAAGGAACTAAGAAATTTTTCATAGAATCTGTGACAAAAATTTTTTCACTTCAAACACCTTCAAATGAGTTAAAATACATTCCAAACACCATTAGAAGTGCTCTTGATAAACTGCTAGGAAAAATTTGGAACAAAGCACCAAGTCATTTGAAAATGTTTCTGACAGTGAATTTGTGAAAGAGCTTCAAAAATTTGAAAAACTTCTAAATAAAGTTCATGGTCTTAAAGTAAGAAAAAACTAAAAAATACCTCCATTTAGCTTTCTCAAGACATTTCTGTTATCTTCCAAGTGATGTCTGAAAAAAAAAATTCATCAACATTAAAAAACTATGACCTGCAAAAAGATTAAAGATATTGCAATGTTTGATAAAGGTAAAACTTTCACACCAAACAACCGAATTAGCCTCATGATATGTTCTTAACAGCACTTCTTGGGAGTTTTCTATTAAATATTTTCAAATAAAGAAGCACAAACATTTTTAAATATAGCTGTGACTGCTGACCTGTTTAGAAAAATAAAAAGAATCCAAAAATTTTGCAAAATTTTATTGTCATTTGAGAAATCTTGAAATGTGTAAAAATACATTATCAAAACCATTAGAAATTTTTTTGATGAATTTCTAGATCATATTTCGAAAGAAGAACATGAGTAATAAAGTTCAAGAATCCAAAAACTTTATAAAAATTCTTTTTCGCTTGAAAACCCTTTAAATGCGTGAAAATACATTCTGAACACCGTTAAAAGTGCTTTTGATGAATGTAAAGCAAAGAAGATCATGAAATCATTTGAAGCCCACTGGTTGCATAAATTGTGCAATTAAATTTTTATTCAATGTGCTATGTACCAAAGTTATGCAGACCCCTAGGACAAGAAATCTCGTGGTTTTCTGAATGACATTGTTTCAGAGGAAGTTTTCTGGGAAAAGCCTCATCTATGATCCCTATTGAACTGGTGCGGGTGTCTATAATAGATACTTTTAATGGCCATTCTTTAAGCACATTCTAAGGTGCCTCCTACAGAACAATTTTGAAAATCAAAATTTTGTGTGAAAATTCAAGTTTCCGCACGCAAAGTTAGCCACACTGAAATGATCTAGCGAATGCATTTGCCCCACATTACAGAGACTGAGCCTTGCTTTTCGTTCTTTGCTGGCTCATACAAATAAAGCTAGGGGTTTTTTAAACCTTCATCTGAAAAAGAACTGCTTTTTATAGAAAGCTTTTTCAAACAAAACCGTGATAATATTTTGTTTTCCTTACCTTGAAATAATGTTTTAATTGGTTGTTGATCCATGTGGACGACCGCCATTTTCATTCGACATATTTATACCGGAAACGAGGCTGCAGCTTGAAATCCGCACACTGTTTTGAGATCAGTGGGGCCTCAAATTATAGGTAAAAAAGACATTCGATGTGGAGGAAATATAATTTTTACGAAACTTCGAAACTGGATTCTGTTTAAACTCTAAAATCGGGGAACATTAAAAATTCAGTGGAAAAAATAAATCGTGTCACCAGTTTCAAATTTAAATTTTACCTTCCCCCCCCTATACTCTCCTTGGAACCGCCTGTGGTATGTTCTAGCCATCAAAAGGACATCTATTGCATGACGATTCAATAATCATCTATTGCATGACGATTCAATTTGATCTTTATTTGCAAATAAACAATTCTGCCTTAGGATACGTACATTAGGTTAGCTACTCGAATAGTTAAACAGTCGATGAACCTGACCCAAAATTTGGCCATAACCATGCAGAGCATCAATAACAATTTGATCTTTACAATCTCGAACTCGCACGTTTTACAACAGGGCCTCCAATAGCTCTATAGATAATCTAGGTGGTGGCAATGCCTACCACGAAGCTAGAAAGTGCTATCTACATCGTTCAAGCTAGGCTTACAGAAATAGCCTTTTTAATCTCAATGGAAACTTTGTTATGTTGTCCCTTAAACGAGCTTTTTATACTTATAGAGTTTTTGTTAGAGTACCCCTAAAAACAGGTGCCACTAAAGATAAGTGCCCTTAATGTGTCCTTGGGTCATAATTATTAAGAACAGCTAGCGATAATTGCCTAGGATCTTGTCAATGTTTTCAATATTAGATGCATATTCTGGCCGTCCTTAGAATAGATATTTTACAAGGCATTCTATTTAAAAATCTTTATCTTGGGAATTTAATTATGATCAATAAGATACAAAGGCCAAATAAAATTCAAAACATTGCTTGGTTCCATGTTTAGGGTATTCGTGCAACAGTCAATCAGTAAAACAATCTGATTTACAAACTGTTATCCATCGTAGTCTTTCTATAAGTTTCAAATCTCTTTTATACTAGACTTTCATAATACGAAACAATAATACCTAATTATGGTTCTAATTTCGCGAAACTTTGTTATCGCGAATTGCTTTAGGCTGTTCTTTATTGCTGAATACATATGGCATTGGGGTGAAAGTGATATTTACAAATACAAAAGCGAAGCAACTGTATAAGCTGCAACCCTGCCCTTCTACCGGGGGGCTTCAATGCATTGGCTTAAATTGTCGGCCATGTTTGATTACAACACAAGCTTTGTTTTAGTGACAACAAGAAGCAGATAGATCAGGAATTCAAATTTCACCTTTAAAGAGATAAATAAATCAATGTCCAAGAAGAGAATAAACGTTCTTTACCTCATTTTCCGTTTATTGGTAAGAGTTTACAGAACCACTGAGTAAACCAAGGATTTCACAGAAAATAAATCTTCAAAATATCATGGCGGGACTCTGTTCAACGAAATTTGGCGGGCTTTTCGAAGGTCTCTGTTTTGGCGGTCTTTCATGGCAAAGCATTATTGCCTCACCCTCTTTACAATGATATGATTGGTTGATAAGAACAACAAGCCAGCATGATTGACAGGATCCCATATTGTTATTTTAATATCGTTCATTTTTATTGGTTAGTTTCATACAATCCCTCTGCCACATATAAAACTGAATGGCGCCAATGAGCCTTCAGTTCCTCCTTCTGATAAGTGGTGCCGGTCTCCGTCTATTGACGTCGCACACAACACTGTCAGAATGGTATCCCGAAGGAGACAAAGGGATATGGTGGGGGCTAGCCTGTACTCTGACTTGTGGTGCCGGTCTCCGTCTATTGACGTTGCACACAACGCTTGTCAGATAGAGGGTATTCCTAGGAGACAAAGGGATACCTTCGTTGGCTAGCCCCCGACGAGGAACCTTTTTTTGGCCTTCAAGGCAGAGTGATATAGGTCTCACAGTAAACAGTGAGAAATGCCTAGCGCAACATATAGCCTCTCCTCTGCAGCTCATCCCCGCCTTCTCGTGGTGTTGGCTGTTTTCGCCAATGGGGCAACTGAGTCGGGGCGAACGTCCAGCGCCCTAGAAATTAAACTGGACAAAAATTGCCGTGGGGTTTAAACTACTTCTCCAAAACACCCGGTCAGTATAGAGCACTATATATTTTCAACCATATGGCATAAATATAAAGATTTACTCCATTTTTAAATGTCCTCCATACGTTATAAAAGAGAAGTTGTTCATAAATACGAGGGTATAGCTTAAAGGTCTGAAAAAGGGGCATAAAGCCAATGAATCCTTGTTTCCCCAATTCTTATTCAACAGCACCTATTTGCAATATAGAATTTATAGGTTGAGATGATTTGTTATGGCAGTCTTTTGCTAACGAATTCAACAGTCTGATACCCAAAATAATATGAATAAATTTATAGACTTAGTAGAAATATACATTTTGTTATATATATTTATACATCCTCATCTACAAGAGGCCTGCTATGATCTTTGCAGACGTGCTACAAATGGGCAAATACGTGCAATAACGCTAGGTTTCAAATCAAGCTTCTATCTAAACTGCTTATTGGAATGGGGATGGCTCGACCCTGAAATTAGACTATCCAGCTCTGTGAATCTTTTCATGAAAAATTTACTGTCAATTAACCGCCCAGCCCCAAAGCCGGTCTATCGTATTTATGATCCAAAAGACTTATCCGTCCTAACACAGCTACGGGTTGGACTCAGTAAGCTAAATTTTCATCAATTCAAAGATAATTTTAGGGATTCTTTGAACCCTTTATGCCCAACAAATGATAGTGTTGAGGACACGGAGCACTATTTTCTGCTCTGCAATACTTATGATTTAAATAGACGTGATCTTCTCAACATTGTTCATGCGATATTGTTGACTCGTGGTATATTAAATCTTTCAAAAAAGAGCTACTGAAAGTCACCCTTTATGGACATGAACAGTTACCATTTGCTTTGAATGGAAAAGCCTTACGGCAACATTGAAGTATATCCAGGCCAGTATAACTTGCAAAGTCAAAGATTTTGTGTTAAGATACTTCCTTTTTGCCAATAATCAATTAACAAACAGTTCAAAATTTAACAAACTTTCCGAATTCAGTGTGACCTTCTTAGTTCAACTTAAAGCTCAATACTCAAACATAGCCAAATAGAGAGTTGTTGAAATCGTATAAAATTTAGACATTTTCAGCAAACTTTCAGTATTCAGTTTGCCCCTCTTAGTTAAATTTATAGCTTGATACTCAATAGTGGCCAACTAGAGAGTTGTTGAAATCGTATAAAATTTAGACATTTTCAACAAACTTTCTTAATTCAGTGTGCCCCTCTTAGTTAAACTTATAGCTCGATACTCAATAGTGGCCAACTAGAGAGTTGTTGAAATCGTATAAAAATTAGACATTTTCAACAAACTTTCAGAATTCAGTGTGCCCCTCTTAGTTAAACTTATAGCTCGATACTCAATAGTGGCCAACTAGAGAGTTGTTGAAATCGTATAAAAATTAGACATTTTCAACAAACTTTCAGAATTCAGTGTGCCCCTCTTAGTTAAACTTATAGCTTGATACTCGAAGGTGGCCAAAAAGAGAGTTGTTGAAATCGTATAAAATTTAGACATTTTCAACAAACTTTCAGAATTCAGTGTGCCCTTCCTATATCAACTTACAGCTTGATACTCAATGGCGCCCAAATAGAGAGTTGATGAAATCGTATAAAATTTAGACATTTTCAACAAACTTTCAGATTTCAGTGTGCCCCTCTTAGTTAAACTTATAGCTTGATACTCAAAGGTGGCCAAAAAGAGAGTTGTTGAAATCGTATAAAATTTAGACATTTTCAACAAACTTTCCTATTTCAGTGTGCCCTTCTTAGTTCAACTGATACCTTGATACTCAATCGTAACCAACTAGAGAGTTGTTGAAATCGTATAAAATTTAGACATTTTCAACAAACTTCCAGAATACAGTGTGACCTCTTAGTTAAATTTGTAGCTTCATACTCAATCATAGCCAAATAGAAAGTTGTTGAAATCGTATAAAATTTAGACATTTTCAACAAACTTTCAGAATTCAGTGTGCCCTTCCTATATCAACTTACAGCTTGATACTCAATGGTGCCCAAATAGAGAGTTGATGAAATCGTATAAAATTTAGACATTTTCAACAAACTTTCAGATTTCAGTGTGCCCCTCTTAGTTAAACTTATAGCTTGATACTCAAAGGTGGCCAAAAAGAGAGTTGTTGAAATCGTATAAAATTTATACATTTTCAACAAAATTTCCTATTTCAGTGTGCCCTTCTTAGTTCAACTGATACCTTGATACTCAATCGTAACCAAATAGAGAGTTGTTGAAATCGTATAAAATTTAGACATTTTCAACAAACTTTCAGAATTCAGTGTGCCCTTCCTATATCAACTTACAGCTTCATACTCAATCGTAACCAAACAGAGAGTTGTTGAAATCGTAAAAAATTTAGACATTTTCAACAAACTTTCAGAATTCAGTGTGCCCCTCTTAGTTAAACTTATAGCTTGATACTTAAAGGTGGCTTAATAGAGAGTTGTTGTAATCGTATAAAAATTAGACATTTTCAACAAACTTTCCTAATTCAGTGTGCCCTTCTTAGTTCAACTGATAGCTTGATACTCAATCGTAACCAAATAGAGAGTTGTTGAAATCGTATAAAATTTAGACATTTTCAACAAACTTTCAGAATTCAGTGCGCCCCTCTTAGTTAAACATATAGCTTGATACTCAAAGATGGCCAAATAGAGAGTTGTTGAAATCGTATAAAAATTAGACATTTTCAACAAACTTTCAGAATTCATTGTGCCCCTCTTCGTTAAACTTATAGCTTGATACTCAATGATGGCCAAATAGAGAGTTGTTGAAATCGTATAAAATTTAGACATTTTCAACAAACTTTCAGAATTCAGTGTGCCCCTCTTAGTTAAACTTATAGCTTGATACTCAATGGTTGCCAAATAGAAAATTGTTGAAATCGTATAAAATTTAGACATTTTCAACAAACTTTCAGAATTCAGTGTGCCCCTCTTAGTTAAACTTATAGCTTGATACTCAATGGTTGCCAAATAGGGAGTTGTTGAAATCGTATAAAATTTAGACATTTTCAACAAACTTTCAGAATTCAGTGTGCCGCTCTTAGTTAAACTTATAGCTTGATACTCAATGGTTGCCAAATAGAGAGTTGTTGAAATCGTATAAAATTTAGACATTTTCAACAAACTTTCAGAATTCAGTGTGCCCCTCTTAGTTATACTTATAGCTTGATGCTAAATGGTAGCCAAATAGAGAGTTTTTGAAATCGTATAAAATGTAGACATTTTCAACAAACTTTCAGAATTCAGTGTGCCCCTCTTAGTTAAACTTATAGCTTGATACTCAAAGGTGGCCAAATAGAGAGTTGTTGAAATCGTATAAAAATTAGACATTTTCAACAAACTTTCAGAATTCAGTATGCCCCTGTTAGTTAAACTTATAGCCTGATACTCAATGATGGCCAAAAAGAGAGTTGTTGAAATCGTATAAAATTTAGACATTTTCAACAAACTTTCAGCATTCAGTGTGCCCCTCTTAGTTAAACTTATAGCTTGATACTCAATGGTTGCAAAATAGAGAGTTGTTGAAATCGTTTAAAATTTAGACATTTTCAACAAACTTTCAGAATTCAGTGTGCCCCTTTGAGTTAAACTTATAGCTTGATACTCAATGATGGCCAAATAGAGAGTTGTTGAAATCGTATAAAATTTAGACATTTTCAACAAACTTTCAGAATTCAGTGTGCCCCTCTTAGTTAAACTGATAGCTTGATAATCAAAGGTGGCCAAATAGAGAGTTGTTGAAATCGTATAAAAATTAGACATTTTCAACAAATTTTCCTATTTCAGTGTGCCCTTGTTAGTTCAACTGATACCTTGATACTCAATCGTAACCAAATAGAGAGTTGTTGAAATCGTATAAAATTTAGACATTTTCAACAAACTTCCAGAATACAGTGTGCCCACTTAGTTAAAATTGTAGCTTCATACTCAATCATAGCCAAATAGAAAGTTGTTGAAATCGTATAAAATTTAGACATTTTCAACAAACTTTCAGGATTCAGTGCGCCCCTCTTAGTTAAACATATAGCTTGATACTCAAAGGTGGCCAAGTAGAGAGTTGTTCAAATCGTATAATATTTAGACATTTTCAACAAACTTTCAGAATTCAGTGTGCCCCTCTTAGTTATACTTATAGCTTGATGCTAAATGGTAGCCAAATAGAGAGTTGTTGAAATCATATAAAATTTAGACATTTTCAACAAACTTTCAGAATTCAGTGTGCCCCTCTTAGTTAAACTTATAGCTTGATACTCAAAGGTGGCCAAATAGAGAGTTGTTGAAATCGTATAAAATTTAGACATTTTCAACAAACTTTCAGAATTCAGTGTGCCCCTCTTAGTTAAACTTATAGCTTGATACTCAATGGTTGCCAAATAGAAAATTGTTGAAATCGTATAAAATTTAGACATTTTCAACAAACTTTCAGAATTCAGTGTGCCCCTCTTAGTTAAACTTATAGCTTGATACTCAATGGTTGCCAAATAGGGAGTTGTTGAAATCGTATAAAATTTAGACATTTTCAACAAACTTTCAGAATTCAGTGTGCCGCTCTTAGTTAAACTTATAGCTTGATACTCAATGGTTGCCAAATAGAGAGTTGTTGAAATCGTATAAAATTTAGACATTTTCAACAAACTTTCAGAATTCAGTGTGCCCCTCTTAGTTATACTTATAGCTTGATGCTAAATGGTAGCCAAATAGAGAGTTTTTGAAATCGTATAAAATGTAGACATTTTCAACAAACTTTCAGAATTCAGTGTGCCCCTCTTAGTTAAACTTATAGCTTGATACTCAAAGGTGGCCAAATAGAGAGTTGTTGAAATCGTATAAAAATTAGACATTTTCAACAAACTTTCAGAATTCAGTATGCCCCTGTTAGTTAAACTTATAGCCTGATACTCAATGATGGCCAAAAAGAGAGTTGTTGAAATCGTATAAAATTTAGACATTTTCAACAAACTTTCAGCATTCAGTGTGCCCCTCTTAGTTAAACTTATAGCTTGATACTCAATGGTTGCAAAATAGAGAGTTGTTGAAATCGTTTAAAATTTAGACATTTTCAACAAACTTTCAGAATTCAGTGTGCCCCTTTGAGTTAAACTTATAGCTTGATACTCAATGATGGCCAAATAGAGAGTTGTTGAAATCGTATAAAATTTAGACATTTTCAACAAACTTTCAGAATTCAGTGTGCCCCTCTTAGTTAAACTGATAGCTTGATAATCAAAGGTGGCCAAATAGAGAGTTGTTGAAATCGTATAAAAATTAGACATTTTCAACAAATTTTCCTATTTCAGTGTGCCCTTGTTAGTTCAACTGATACCTTGATACTCAATCGTAACCAAATAGAGAGTTGTTGAAATCGTATAAAATTTAGACATTTTCAACAAACTTCCAGAATACAGTGTGCCCACTTAGTTAAAATTGTAGCTTCATACTCAATCATAGCCAAATAGAAAGTTGTTGAAATCGTATAAAATTTAGACATTTTCAACAAACTTTCAGGATTCAGTGCGCCCCTCTTAGTTAAACAGATAGCTTGATACTCAAAGGTGGCCAAGTAGAGAGTTGTTCAAATCGTATAATATTTAGACATTTTCAACAAACTTTCAGAATTCAGTGTGCCCCTCTTAGTTATACTTATAGCTTGATGCTAAATGGTAGCCAAATAGAGAGTTGTTGAAATCATATAAAATTTAGACATTTTCAACAAACTTTCAGAATTCAGTGTGCCCCTCTTAGTTAAACTTATAGCTTGATACTCAAAGGTGGCCAAATAGAGAGTTGTTGAAATCGTATAAAATTTAGACATTTTCAACAAACTTTCAGAATTCAGTGTGCCCCTCTTAGTTAAACTTATAGCTTGATACTCAATGGTTGCCAAATAGAAAATTGTTGAAATCGTATAAAATTTAGACATTTTCAACAAACTTTCAGAATTCAGTGTGCCCCTCTTAGTTAAACTTATAGCTTGATACTCAATGGTTGCCAAATAGGGAGTTGTTGAAATCGTATAAAATTTAGACATTTTCAACAAACTTTCAGAATTCAGTGTGCCGCTCTTAGTTAAACTTATAGCTTGATACTCAATGGTTGCCAAATAGAGAGTTGTTGAAATCGTATAAAATTTAGACATTTTCAACAAACTTTCAGAATTCAGTGTGCCCCTCTTAGTTATACTTATAGCTTGATGCTAAATGGTAGCCAAATAGAGAGTTTTTGAAATCGTATAAAATGTAGACATTTTCAACAAACTTTCAGAATTCAGTGTGCCCCTCTTAGTTAAACTTATAGCTTGATACTCAAAGGTGGCCAAATAGAGAGTTGTTGAAATCGTATAAAAATTAGACATTTTCAACAAACTTTCAGAATTCAGTATGCCCCTGTTAGTTAAACTTATAGCCTGATACTCAATGATGGCCAAAAAGAGAGTTGTTGAAATCGTATAAAATTTAGACATTTTCAACAAACTTTCAGCATTCAGTGTGCCCCTCTTAGTTAAACTTATAGCTTGATACTCAATGGTTGCAAAATAGAGAGTTGTTGAAATCGTTTAAAATTTAGACATTTTCAACAAACTTTCAGAATTCAGTGTGCCCCTTTGAGTTAAACTTATAGCTTGATACTCAATGATGGCCAAATAGAGAGTTGTTGAAATCGTATAAAATTTAGACATTTTCAACAAACTTTCAGAATTCAGTGTGCCCCTCTTAGTTAAACTGATAGCTTGATAATCAAAGGTGGCCAAATAGAGAGTTGTTGAAATCGTATAAAAATTAGACATTTTCAACAAATTTTCCTATTTCAGTGTGCCCTTGTTAGTTCAACTGATACCTTGATACTCAATCGTAACCAAATAGAGAGTTGTTGAAATCGTATAAAATTTAGACATTTTCAACAAACTTCCAGAATACAGTGTGCCCACTTAGTTAAAATTGTAGCTTCATACTCAATCATAGCCAAATAGAAAGTTGTTGAAATCGTATAAAATTTAGACATTTTCAACAAACTTTCAGGATTCAGTGCGCCCCTCTTAGTTAAACATATAGCTTGATACTCAAAGGTGGCCAAGTAGAGAGTTGTTCAAATCGTATAATATTTAGACATTTTCAACAAACTTTCAGAATTCAGTGTGCCCCTCTTAGTTATACTTATAGCTTGATGCTAAATGGTAGCCAAATAGAGAGTTGTTGAAATCATATAAAATTTAGACATTTTCAACAAACTTTCAGAATTCAGTGTGCCCCTCTTAGTTAAACTTATAGCTTGATACTCAAAGGTGGCCAAATAGAGAGTTGTTGAAATCGTATAAAATTTAGACATTTTCAACAAACTTTCAGAATTCAGTGTGCCCCTCTTAGTTAAACTTATAGCTTGATACTCAATGGTTGCCAAATAGAAAATTGTTGAAATCGTATAAAATTTAGACATTTTCAACAAACTTTCAGAATTCAGTGTGCCCCTCTTAGTTAAACTTATAGCTTGATACTCAATGGTTGCCAAATAGGGAGTTGTTGAAATCGTATAAAATTTAGACATTTTCAACAAACTTTCAGAATTCAGTGTGCCGCTCTTAGTTAAACTTATAGCTTGATACTCAATGGTTGCCAAATAGAGAGTTGTTGAAATCGTATAAAATTTAGACATTTTCAACAAACTTTCAGAATTCAGTGTGCCCCTCTTAGTTATACTTATAGCTTGATGCTAAATGGTAGCCAAATAGAGAGTTTTTGAAATCGTATAAAATGTAGACATTTTCAACAAACTTTCAGAATTCAGTGTGCCCCTCTTAGTTAAACTTATAGCTTGATACTCAAAGGTGGCCAAATAGAGAGTTGTTGAAATCGTATAAAAATTAGACATTTTCAACAAACTTTCAGAATTCAGTATGCCCCTGTTAGTTAAACTTATAGCCTGATACTCAATGATGGCCAAAAAGAGAGTTGTTGAAATCGTATAAAATTTAGACATTTTCAACAAACTTTCAGCATTCAGTGTGCCCCTCTTAGTTAAACTTATAGCTTGATACTCAATGGTTGCAAAATAGAGAGTTGTTGAAATCGTTTAAAATTTAGACATTTTCAACAAACTTTCAGAATTCAGTGTGCCCCTTTGAGTTAAACTTATAGCTTGATACTCAATGATGGCCAAATAGAGAGTTGTTGAAATCGTATAAAATTTAGACATTTTCAACAAACTTTCAGAATTCAGTGTGCCCCTCTTAGTTAAACTTATAGCTTGATACTCAATGGTTGCCAAATAGAAAATTGTTGAAATCGTATAAAATTTAGACATTTTCAACAAACTTTCAGAATTCAGTGTGCCCCTCTTAGTTAAACTTATAGCTTGATACTCAATGGTTGCCAAATAGAGAGTTGTTGAAATCGTATAAATTTTAGACATTTTCAACAAACTTTCAGAATTCAGTGTGCCCCTCTTAGTTAAACTTATAGCTTGATACTCAATGGTTGCCAAATAGAGAGTTGTTGAAATCGTATAAAATTTAGACATTTTCAACAAACTTTTAGAATTCAGTTTGCCCTATTAGTTAAACTTGTAGCTTCATATTCAATCATAGCCAAATAGAAAGTTGTTGAAATCCTATAAAATTTAGACATTTTCAACAAACTTTCAGAATTCAGTGTGCCCCTCTTAGTTAAACTTATAGCTAGATACTAAAAGGTGGCCAAATAGAGAGTTGTTGAAATCGTATAAAATTTAAACATTTTCAACAAACTTTCAGAATTGAGTGTGCCCCTCTTAGTTAAACTTATAGCTTGATAATCAATGGTTGCCAACTAGAGAGTTGTTGAAATCGTATAAAATTTAGACATTTTCAACAAAATTTCAGAATTCAGTGTGCCCCTCTTAGTTAAACTTATAGTTTGATACTAAAAGGTGGCCAAATAGAGAGTTGTTGAAATCGTATAAAATTTAAACATTTTCAACAAACCTTCAGAATTGAGTGTGCCCCTCTTAGTTAAACTTATAGCTTGATACTAAAAGGTGGCCAAATAGAGAGTTGTTGAAATCGTATAAAATTTAAACATTTTCAACAAACTTTCAGAATTGAGTGTGCCCCTTTGAGTTAAACTTATAGCTTGATACTCAATGATGGCCAAATAGAGAGTTGTTGAAATCGTATAAAATTTAGACATTTTCAACAAACTTTCAGAATTCAGTGTGCCCCTCTTAGTTAAACTTATAGCTTGATACTCAATGGTTGCCAAATAGAAAATTGTTGAAATCGTAAAAAATTTAGACATTTCCAACAAACTTTCAGAAGTCAGTGTGCCCCTCTTAGTTAAACTTATAGCTTGATACTCAATGGTTGCCAAATAGAGAGTTGTTGAAATCGTATAAAATTTAGACATTTTCAACAAACTTTCAGAATTCAGTGTGCCCCTCTTAGTTAAACTTATAGCTTGATACTCAATGGTTGCCAAATAGAGAGTTGTTGAAATCGTATAAAATTTAGACATTTTCAACAAACTTTCAGAATTCAGTTTGCCCTATTAGTTAAACTTGTAGCTTCATATTCAATCATAGCCAAATAGAAAGTTGTTGAAATCCTATAAAATTTAGACATTTTCAACAAACTTTCAGAATTCAGTGTGCCCCTCTTAGTTAAACTTATAGCTTGATACTAAAAGGTGGCCAAATAGAGAGTTGTTGAAATCGTATAAAATTTAAACATTTTCAACAAACCTTCAGAATTGAGTGTGCCCCTCTTAGTTAAACTTATAGCTTGATACTAAAAGGTGGCCAAATAGAGAGTTGTTGAAATCGTATAAAATTTAAACATTTTCAACAAAATTTCAGAATTCAGTGTGCCCCTCTTAGTTAAACTTATAGCTTGATACTAAAAGGTGGCCAAATAGAGAGTTGTTGAAATCGTATAAAATTTAAACATTTTCAACAAACCTTCAGAATTGAGTGTGCCCCTCTTAGTTAAACTTATAGCTTGATACTAAAAGGTGGCCAAATAGAGAGTTGTTGAAATCGTATAAAATTTAAACATTTTCAACAAACTTTCAGAATTGAGTGTGCCCCTTTGAGTTAAACTTATAGCTTGATACTCAATGATGGCCAAATAGAGAGTTGTTGAAATCGTATAAAATTTAGACATTTTCAACAAACTTTCAGAATTCAGTGTGCCCCTCTTAGTTAAACTTATAGCTTGATACTCAATGGTTGCCAAATAGAAAATTGTTGAAATCGTATAAAATTTAGACATTTCCAACAAACTTTCAGAAGTCAGTGTGCCCCTCTTAGTTAAACTTATAGCTTGATACTAAAAGGTGGCCAAATAGAGAGTTGTTGAAATCGTATAAAATTTAAACATTTTCAACAAACTTTCAGAATTGAGTGTGCCCCTTTTAGTTAAACTTATGGCTTGATACTCAATGGTTGCCAACTAGAGAGTTGTTGAAATCGTATAAAATTTAGACATTTTCAACAAACTTTCAGACTTCAGTGTGCCCCTCTTAGTTAAACTTATAGCTTGATACTAAAAGGTGGCCAAATAGAGAGTTGTTGAAATCGTATAAAATTTAAACATTTTCAACAAACTTCCAGAATACAGTGTGCCCTCTTAGTTAAATTTGTAGCTTCATACTCAATCATAGCCAAATAGAAAGTTGTTGAAATCGTATAAAATTTAGACATTTCCAACAAACTTTCAGAATTCAGTGTGCACCTCTTAGTTAAACTTATAGCTTGATAGTCAAAGGTGGCCAAGTAGAAAGTTGTTGAAATCGTATAAAATTTAGAGATTTTCAACAAACTTTCAGAATTCAGTGTGCCCCTCTTAGTTAAACTTATAGCTTGATACTTAAAGGTGGCTTAATAGAGAGTTGTTGTAATCGTATAAAAATTAGACATTTTCAACAAACTTTCATAATTCAGTGTGCCCTTCTTAGTTCAACTGATAGCTTGATACTCAATCGTAACCAAACAGAGAGTTGTTGAAATCGTATATAATTTAGACATTTTCAACAAACTTTCAGAATTCAGTGTGCCCCTCTTAGTTAAACTTATAGCTTGATACTCAAAGGTGGCCAAAAAGAGAGTTGTTGAAATCGTATAAAATTTAGACATTTTCAACAAACTTTCAGAATTCAGTGTGCCCCTCTTATTTAAACTTATAGCTTGATAATCGAAGGTGGCCAAATAGAGAGTTGTTGAAATCGTATAAAAATTAGACATTTTCAACAAACGTTCAGAATTCAGTGTACCCCTCTTAGTTAAACTTATAGCTTGATACTCCAAGGTGGCCAAATAGAGAGTTGTTGAAATTGTATAAAAATTAGGCATTTTCAACAAACTTTCAGAATTCAGTGTACCCCTCTTAGTTAAACTTATAGCTTGATACTCCAAGGTGGCCAAATAGAGAGTTGTTGAAATTGTATAAAATTTAGACATTTTCAACAAACTTTCAGAATTCAGTGTGCCCCTCTTAGTTAAACTTATAGCTTGATACTCCAAGGTGGCCAAATAGAGAGTTGTTGAAATCGTATAAAATTTAGACATTTTCAACAAACTTTCAGAATTCAGTGTGCCTTCCTATATCAACTTACAGCTTGATACTCAATAGTGGCCAACTAGAGAGTTGTTGTAATCGTATAAAAATTAGACATTTTCAACAAACTTTCTGAATTCAGTGTGCCCTTCTTAGTTCAACTTTCAGCTTGATACTCAATGGTGGCCAAATAGAGAGTTGTTGAAATCGTATAAAATTTAAACATTTTCAACAAAATTTCAGAATTCAGTGTGCCCCTCTTAGTTAAACTTATAGCTTGATACTAAAAGGTGGCCAAATAGAGAGTTGTTGAAATCGTATAAAATTTAAACATTTTCAACAAACCTTCAGAATTGAGTGTGCCCCTCTTAGTTAAACTTATAGCTTGATACTAAAAGGTGGCCAAATAGAGAGTTGTTGAAAACGTATAAAATTTAAACATTTTCAACAAAATTTCAGAATTCAGTGTGCCCCTCTTAGTTAAACTTATAGCTTGATACTAAAAGGTGGCCAAATAGAGAGTTGTTGAAATCGTATAAAATTTAAACATTTTCAACAAACCTTCAGAATTGAGTGTGCCCCTCTTAGTTAAACTTATAGCTTGATACTAAAAGGTGGCCAAATAGAGAGTTGTTGAAATCGTATAAAATTTAAACATTTTCAACAAACTTTCAGAATTGAGTGTGCCCCTTTGAGTTAAACTTATAGCTTGATACTCAATGATGGCCAAATAGAGAGTTGTTGAAATCGTATAAAATTTGGACATTTTCAACAAACTTTCAGAATTCAGTGTGCCCCTCTTAGTTAAACTTATAGCTTGATACTCAATGGTTGCCAAATAGAAAATTGTTGAAATCGTATAAAATTTAGACATTTCCAACAAACTTTCAGAAGTCAGTGTGCCCCTCTTAGTTAAACTTATAGCTTGATACTCAATGGTTGCCAAATAGAGAGTTGTTGAAATCGTATAAAATTTAGACATTTTCAACAAACTTTCAGAATTCAGTGTACCCCTCTTAGTTAAACTTATAGCTTGATACTCCAAGGTGGCCAAATAGAGAGTTGTTGAAATTGTATAAAATTTAGACATTTTCAACAAACTTTCAGAATTCAGTGTGCCCCTCTTAGTTAAACTTATAGCTTGATACTCCAAGGTGGCCAAATAGAGAGTTGTTGAAATCGTATAAAATTTAGACATTTTCAACAAACTTTCAGAATTCAGTGTGCCCTTCCTATATCAACTTACAGCTTGATACTCAATAGTGGCCAACTAGAGAGTTGTTGTAATCGTATAAAAATTAGACATTTTCAACAAACTTTCTGAATTCAGTGTGCCCTTCTTAGTTCAACTTATAGCTTGATACTCAATGGTGGCGAAATAGAGAGTTGGTGAAATCGTATAAAATTTAAACATTTTCAACAAAATTTCAGAATTCAGTGTGCCCCTCTTAGTTAAACTTATAGCTTGATACTAAAAGGTGGCCAAATAGAGAGTTGTTGAAATCGTATAAAATTTAAACATTTTCAACAAACCTTCAGAATTGAGTGTGCCCCTCTTAGTTAAACTTATAGCTTGATACTAAAAGGTGGCCAAATAGAGAGTTGTTGAAATCGTATAAAATTTAAACATTTTCAACAAACTTTCAGAATTGAGTGTGCCCCTTTGAGTTAAACTTATAGCTTGATACTCAATGATGGCCAAATAGAGAGTTGTTGAAATCGTATAAAATTTAGACATTTTCAACAAACTTTCAGAATTCAGTGTGCCCCTCTTAGTTAAACTTATAGCTTGATACTCAATGGTTGCCAAATAGAAAATTGTTGAAATCGTATAAAATTTAGACATTTCCAACAAACTTTCAGAAGTCAGTGTGCCCCTCTTAGTTAAACTTATAGCTTGATACTCAATGGTTGCCAAATAGAGAGTTGTTGAAATCGTATAAAATTTAGACATTTTCAACAAACTTTCAGAATTCAGTGTACCCCTCTTAGTTAAACTTATAGCTTGATACTCCAAGGTGGCCAAATAGAGAGTTGTTGAAATTGTATAAAATTTAGACATTTTCAACAAACTTTCAGAATTCAGTGTGCCCCTCTTAGTTAAACTTATAGCTTGATACTCCAAGGTGGCCAAATAGAGAGTTGTTGAAATCGTATAAAATTTAGACATTTTCAACAAACTTTCAGAATTCAGTGTGCCCTTCCTATATCAACTTACAGCTTGATACTCAATAGTGGCCAACTAGAGAGTTGTTGTAATCGTATAAAAATTAGACATTTTCAACAAACTTTCTGAATTCAGTGTGCCCTTCTTAGTTCAACTTTCAGCTTGATACTCAATGGTGGCCAAATAGAGAGTTGTTGAAATCGTATAAAATTTAAACATTTTCAACAAAATTTCAGAATTCAGTGTGCCCCTCTTAGTTAAACTTATAGCTTGATACTAAAAGGTGGCCAAATAGAGAGTTGTTGAAATCGTATAAAATTTAAACATTTTCAACAAACCTTCAGAATTGAGTGTGCCCCTCTTAGTTAAACTTATAGCTTGATACTAAAAGGTGGCCAAATAGAGAGTTGTTGAAAACGTATAAAATTTAAACATTTTCAACAAAATTTCAGAATTCAGTGTGCCCCTCTTAGTTAAACTTATAGCTTGATACTAAAAGGTGGCCAAATAGAGAGTTGTTGAAATCGTATAAAATTTAAACATTTTCAACAAACCTTCAGAATTGAGTGTGCCCCTCTTAGTTAAACTTATAGCTTGATACTAAAAGGTGGCCAAATAGAGAGTTGTTGAAATCGTATAAAATTTAAACATTTTCAACAAACTTTCAGAATTGAGTGTGCCCCTTTGAGTTAAACTTATAGCTTGATACTCAATGATGGCCAAATAGAGAGTTGTTGAAATCGTATAAAATTTAGACATTTTCAACAAACCTTCAGAATTGAGTGTGCCCCTCTTAGTTAAACTTATAGCTTGATACTAAAAGGTGGCCAAATAGAGAGTTGTTGAAATCGTATAAAATTTAAACATTTTCAACAAACTTTCAGAATTGAGTGTGCCCCTTTGAGTTAAACTTATAGCTTGATACTCAATGATGGCCAAATAGAGAGTTGTTGAAATCGTATAAAATTTAGACATTTTCAACAAACTTTCAGAATTCAGTGTGCCCCTCTTAGTTAAACTTATAGCTTGATACTCAATGGTTGCCAAATAGAAAATTGTTGAAATCGTATAAAATTTAGACATTTCCAACAAACTTTCAGAAGTCAGTGTGCCCCTCTTAGTTAAACTTATAGCTTGATACTCAATGGTTGCCAAATAGAGAGTTGTTGAAATCGTATAAAATTTAGACATTTTCAACAAACTTTCAGAATTCAGTGTGCCCCTCTTAGTTAAACTTATAGCTTGATACTCAATGGTTGCCAAATAGAGAGTTGTTGAAATCGTATAAATTTTAGACATTTTCAACAAACTTTCAGAATTCAGTGTGCCCCTCTTAGTTAAACTTATAGCTTGATACTCAATGGTTGCCAAATAGAGAGTTGTTGAAATCGTATAAAATTTAGACATTTTCAACAAACTTTCAGAATTCAGTTTGCCCTATTAGTTAAACTTGTAGCTTCATATTCAATCATAGCCAAATAGAAAGTTGTTGAAATCCTATAAAATTTAGACATTTTCAACAAACTTTCAGAATTCAGTGTGCCCCTCTTAGTTAAACTTATAGCTAGATACTAAAAGGTGGACAAATAGAGAGTTGTTGAAATCGTATAAAATTTAAACATTTTCAACAAACTTTCAGAATTGAGTGTGCCCCTCTTAGTTAAACTTATAGCTTGATAATCAATGGTTGCCAACTAGAGAGTTGTTGAAATCGTATAAAATTTAGACATTTTCAACAAAATTTCAGAATTCAGTGTGCCCCTCTTAGTTAAACTTATAGCTTGATACTAAAAGGTGGCCAAATAGAGAGTTGTTGAAATCGTATAAAATTTAAACATTTTCAACAAACCTTCAGAATTGAGTGTGCCCCTCTTAGTTAAACTTATAGCTTGATACTAAAAGGTGGCCAAATAGAGAGTTGTTGAAATCGTATAAAATTTAAACATTTTCAACAAACTTTCAGAATTGAGTGTGCCCCTTTTAGTTAAACTTATGGCTTGATACTCAATGGTTGCCAACTAGAGAGTTGTTGAAATCGTATAAAATTTAGACATTTTCAACAAACTTTCAGACTTCAGTGTGCCCCTCTTAGTTAAACTTATAGCTTGATACTAAAAGGTGGCCAAATAGAGAGTTGTTGAAATCGTATAAAATTTAAACATTTTCAACAAACTTCCAGAATACAGTGTGCCCTCTTAGTTAAATTTGTAGCTTCATACTCAATCATAGCCAAATAGAAAGTTGTTGAAATCGTATAAAATTTAGACATTTCCAACAAACTTTCAGAATTCAGTGTGCACCTCTTAGTTAAACTTATAGCTTGATACTCCAAGGTGGCCAAATAGAGAGTTGTTGAAATTGTATAAAATTTAGACATTTTCAACAAACTTTCAGAATTCAGTGTGCCCCTCTTAGTTAAACTTATAGCTTGATACTCCAAGGTGGCCAAATAGAGAGTTGTTGAAATCGTATAAAATTTAGACATTTTCAACAAACTTTCAGAATTCAGTGTGCCCTTCCTATATCAACTTACAGCTTGATACTCAATAGTGGCCAACTAGAGAGTTGTTGTAATCGTATAAAAATTAGACATTTTCAACAAACTTTCTGAATTCAGTGTGCCCTTCTTAGTTCAACTTTCAGCTTGATACTCAATGGTGGCCAAATAGAGAGTTGTTGAAATCGTATAAAATTTAAACATTTTCAACAAACCTTCAGAATTGAGTGTGCCCCTCTTAGTTAAACTTATAGCTTGATACTAAAAGGTGGCCAAATAGAGAGTTGTTGAAATCGTATAAAATTTAAACATTTTCAACAAAATTTCAGAATTCAGTGTGCCCCTCTTAGTTAAACTTATAGCTTGATACTAAAAGGTGGCCAAATAGAGAGTTGTTGAAATCGTATAAAATTTAAACATTTTCAACAAACCTTCAGAATTGAGTGTGCCCCTCTTAGTTAAACTTATAGCTTGATACTAAAAGGTGGCCAAATAGAGAGTTGTTGAAAACGTATAAAATTTAAACATTTTCAACAAAATTTCAGAATTCAGTGTGCCCCTCTTAGTTAAACTTATAGCTTGATACTAAAAGGTGGCCAAATAGAGAGTTGTTGAAATCGTATAAAATTTAAACATTTTCAACAAACCTTCAGAATTGAGTGTGCCCCTCTTAGTTAAACTTATAGCTTGATACTAAAAGGTGGCCAAATAGAGAGTTGTTGAAATCGTATAAAATTTAAACATTTTCAACAAACTTTCAGAATTGAGTGTGCCCCTTTGAGTTAAACTTATAGCTTGATACTCAATGATGGCCAAATAGAGAGTTGTTGAAATCGTATAAAATTTAGACATTTTCAACAAACTTTCAGAATTCAGTGTGCCCCTCTTAGTTAAACTTATAGCTTGATACTCAATGGTTGCCAAATAGAAAATTGTTGAAATCGTATAAAATTTAGACATTTCCAACAAACTTTCAGAAGTCAGTGTGCCCCTCTTAGTTAAACTTATAGCTTGATACTCAATGGTTGCCAAATAGAGAGTTGTTGAAATCGTATAAAATTTAGACATTTTCAACAAACTTTCAGAATTCAGTGTGCCCCTCTTAGTTAAACTTATAGCTTGATACTCAATGGTTGCCAAATAGAGAGTTGTTGAAATCGTATAAATTTTAGACATTTTCAACAAACTTTCAGAATTCAGTGTGCCCCTCTTAGTTAAACTTATAGCTTGATACTCAATGGTTGCCAAATAGAGAGTTGTTGAAATCGTATAAAATTTAGACATTTTCAACAAACTTTCAGAATTCAGTTTGCCCTATTAGTTAAACTTGTAGCTTCATATTCAATCATAGCCAAATAGAAAGTTGTTGAAATCCTATAAAATTTAGACATTTTCAACAAACTTTCAGAATTCAGTGTGCCCCTCTTAGTTAAACTTATAGCTAGATACTAAAAGGTGGACAAATAGAGAGTTGTTGAAATCGTATAAAATTTAAACATTTTCAACAAACTTTCAGAATTGAGTGTGCCCCTCTTAGTTAAACTTATAGCTTGATAATCAATGGTTGCCAACTAGAGAGTTGTTGAAATCGTATAAAATTTAGACATTTTCAACAAAATTTCAGAATTCAGTGTGCCCCTCTTAGTTAAACTTATAGCTTGATACTAAAAGGTGGCCAAATAGAGAGTTGTTGAAATCGTATAAAATTTAAACATTTTCAACAAACCTTCAGAATTGAGTGTGCCCCTCTTAGTTAAACTTATAGCTTGATACTAAAAGGTGGCCAAATAGAGAGTTGTTGAAATCGTATAAAATTTAAACATTTTCAACAAACTTTCAGAATTGAGTGTGCCCCTTTTAGTTAAACTTATGGCTTGATACTCAATGGTTGCCAACTAGAGAGTTGTTGAAATCGTATAAAATTTAGACATTTTCAACAAACTTTCAGACTTCAGTGTGCCCCTCTTAGTTAAACTTATAGCTTGATACTAAAAGGTGGCCAAATAGAGAGTTGTTGAAATCGTATAAAATTTAAACATTTTCAACAAACTTCCAGAATACAGTGTGCCCTCTTAGTTAAATTTGTAGCTTCATACTCAATCATAGCCAAATAGAAAGTTGTTGAAATCGTATAAAATTTAGACATTTCCAACAAACTTTCAGAATTCAGTGTGCACCTCTTAGTTAAACTTATAGCTTGATAGTCAAAGGTGGCCAAGTAGAAAGTTGTTGAAATCGTATAAAATTTAGAGATTTTCAACAAACTTTCAGAATTCAGTGTGCCCCTCTTAGTTAAACTTATAGCTTGATACTTAAAGGTGGCTTAATAGAGAGTTGTTGTAATCGTATAAAAATTAGACATTTTCAACAAACTTTCATAATTCAGTGTGCCCTTCTTAGTTCAACTGATAGCTTGATACTCAATCGTAACCAAACAGAGAGTTGTTGAAATCGTATAAAATTTAGACATTTTCAACAAACTTTCAGAATTCAGTGTGCCCCTCTTAGTTAAACTTATAGCTTGATACTCAAAGGTGGCCAAAAAGAGAGTTGTTGAAATCGTATAAAATTTAGACATTTTCAACAAACTTTCAGAATTCAGTGTGCCCCTCTTATTTAAACTTATAGCTTGATAATCGAAGGTGGCCAAATAGAGAGTTGTTGAAATCGTATAAAAATTAGACATTTTCAACAAACGTTCAGAATTCAGTGTACCCCTCTTAGTTAAACTTATAGCTTGATACTCCAAGGTGGCCAAATAGAGAGTTGTTGAAATTGTATAAAAATTAGGCATTTTCAACAAATTTTCAGAATTCAGTGTACCCCTCTTAGTTAAACTTATAGCTTGATACTCCAAGGTGGCCAAATAGAGAGTTGTTGAAATTGTATAAAATTTAGACATTTTCAACAAACTTTCAGAATTCAGTGTGCCCCTCTTAGTTAAACTTATAGCTTGATACTCCAAGGTGGCCAAATAGAGAGTTGTTGAAATCGTATAAAATTTAGACATTTTCAACAAACTTTCAGAATTCAGTGTGCCCTTCCTATATCAACTTACAGCTTGATACTCAATAGTGGCCAACTAGAGAGTTGTTGTAATCGTATAAAAATTAGACATTTTCAACAAACTTTCTGAATTCAGTGTGCCCTTCTTAGTTCAACTTTCAGCTTGATACTCAATGGTGGCCAAATAGAGAGTTGGTGAAATCGTATAAAATTTAGACATTTTCAAAAAAACTTTCAGAATTCAGTGTGCCCCTCTTAGTTAAACTTATAGCTTGATACTCAATAGTGGCCAATTAGAGAGTTGTTGAAATCGTATAAAATTTAGACATTTCCAACAAACTTTCAGAATTCAGTGTGCCCCTCTTAGTTGAACTTATAGCTTGATACTCAAAGGTGGCCAAATAGAGAGTTGTTGAAATCGTATAAAATTTAGAGATTTTCAACAAACTTTCAGAATTCAGTGATCCCCTCTTAGTTAAACTTATAGCTTGATACTTGAAGGTGGCTTAATAGAGAGTTGTTGTAATCGTATAAAATCTAGACATTTTCAACAAACGTTCCTAATTCAGTGTGCCCTTCTTAGTTCAACTGATAGCTTGATACTCAATGGTTGCCAAATAGAGAGTTGTTGAAATCGTATAAAATTTAGACATTTTCAACAAACTTTCAGAATTCAGTGTGCCCATCTTAGTTAAACTTATAGCTTGACACTCAAAGGTGGCCAAAAAGAGAGTTGTTGAATTCGTATAAAATTTAGACATTTTCAACAAACTTTCAGAATTCAGTGTGCCCCTCTTAGTTAAACTTATAGCTTGATACTCAATGGTTGCCAACTAGAGAGTTGTTGAAATCGTATAAAAATTAGACATTTTCAACAAACGTTCAGAATTCAGTGTACCCCTCTTAGTTAAACTTATAGCTTGATACTCCAAGGTGGCCAAATAGAGAGTTGTTGAAATCGTATAAAAATTAGACATTTTCAACAAACTTTCAGGATTCAGTGTGCCCTTCCTATATCAACTTACAGCTTGATACTCAATAGTGGCCAACTAGAGAGTTGTTGAAATCGTATAAAAATTAGACATTTTCAACAAACGTTCAGAATTCAGTGTACCCCTCTTAGTTAAACTTATAGCTTGATACTCCAAGGTGGCCAAATAGAGAGTTGTTGAAATCGTATAAAATTTAGACATTTTCAACAAACTTTCAGAATTCAGTGTGCCCTTCCTATATCAACTTACAGCTTGATACTCAATAGTGGCCAACTAGAGAGTTGTTGTAATCGTATAAAAATTAGACATTTTCAACAAACTTTCTGAATTCAGTGTGCCCTTCTTAGTTCAACTTTCAGCTTGATACTCAAGGGTGGCCAAATAGAGAGTTGGTGAAATCGTATAAAATTTAGACATTTTCAAAAAAACTTTCAGAATTCAGTGTGCCCCTCTTAGTTAAACTTATAGCTTGATACTCAATAGTGGCCAATTAGAGAGTTGTTGAAATCGTATAAAATTTAGACATTTCCAACAAACTTTCAGAATTCAGTGTGCCCCTCTTAGTTAAACTTATAGCTTGATACTCAAAGGTGGCCAAATAGAGAGTTGTTGAAATCGTATAAAATTTAGAGATTTTCAACAAACTTTCAGAATTCAGTGATCCCCTCTTAGTTAAACTTATAGCTTGATACTTGAAGGTGGCTTAGTAGAGAGTTGTTGTAATCGTATAAAATCTAGACATTTTCAACAAACGTTCCTAATTCAGTGTGCCCTTCTTAGTTCAACTGATAGCTTGATACTCAATCGTAGCCAAATAGAGAGTTGTTGAAATCGTATAAAATTTAGACATTTTCAACAAACTTTCAGAATTCAGTGTGCCCATCTTAGTTAAACTTATAGCTTGACACTCAAAGGTGGCCAAAAAGAGAGTTGTTGAATTCGTATAAAATTTAGACATTTTCAACAAACTTTCAGAATTCAGTGTGCCCCTCTTAGTTAAACTTATAGCTTGATACTTAAAGGTGGCTTAATAGAGAGTTTTTGTAATCGTTTAAAAATTAGACATTTTCAACAAACTTTCCTAATTCAGTGTGCCCTTCTTAGTTCAACTGATAGCTTGATACTCAATCGTAACCAAATAGAGAGTTGGTGAAATCGTATAAAATTTAGACATTTTCAACAAACTTTCAGAAGTCAGTGTGCCCCTCTTAGTTAAACTTATAGCTTGATACTCAATAGTGGCCAACTAGAGAGTTGTTGAAATCGTATAAAATTTAGACATTTCCAACAAACTTTCAGAAGTCAGTGTGCCCCTCTTAGTTAAACTTATAGCTTGATACTAAAAGGTGGCCAAATAGAGAGTTGTTGAAGTCGTATAAAATTTAGACATTTTCAACAAACTTTCAGAATTCAGTGTGCCCCTCTTAGTTAAACTTATAGCTTGATACTCAATAGTGGCCAACTAGAGAGTTGTTGAAATCGTATAAAATTTAGACATTTCCAACAAACTTTCAGAAGTCAGTGTGCCCCTCTTAGTTAAACTTATAGTTTGATACTCAAAGGTGGCCAAGTAGAGAGTTGTTGAAATCGTATAAAATTTAGAGATTTTCAACAAACTTTCAGAATTCAGTGTGCCCCTCTTAGTTAAACTTATAGCTTGATACTCAAAGGTGGCCAAATAGAGAGTTGTTGAAATCGTATAAAAATTAGACATTTGCAACAAACTTTCAGAATTCAGTATGCCCCTGTTAGTTAAACTTATTGCCTGATACTCAATGATGGCCAAATAGAGAGTTGTTGAAATCGTATAAAATTTAGACATTTTCAACAAACTTTCAGCATTCAGTGTGCCCCTCTTAGTTAAACTTATAGCTTGATACTCAAAGGTGGCCAAAAAGAGAGTTGTTGAAATCGTATGAAAATTAGATATTTGCAACAAACTTTCAGAATTCAGTATGCCCCTGTTAGTTAAACTTATAGCCTGATACTCAATGATGGCCAAAAAGAGAGTTGTTGAAATCGTATAAAATTTAGACATTTTCAACAAACTTTCAGCATTCAGTGTGCCCCTCTTAGTTAAACTTATAGCTTGATACTCAATGGTTGCCAAATAGAGAGTTGCTGAAATCGTTTAAAATTTAGACATTTTCAACAAACTTTCAGAATTCAGTGTGCCCCTTTGAGTTAAACTTATAGCTTGATACTCAATGTTGGCCAAATAGAGAGTTGTTGAAATCGTATAAAATTTAGACATTTTCAACAAACTTTCAGAATTCAGTGTGCCCCTCTTAGTTAAACTTATAGCTTGATACTCAATGGTTGCCAAATAGAAAATTGTTGAAATCGTATAAAATTTAGACATTTTCAACAAACTTTCAGAATTCAGTGTGCCCCTCTTAGTTAAACTTATAGCTTGATACTCAATGGTTGCCAAATAGAGAGTTGTTGAAATCCTATAAAATTTAGACATTTTCAACAAACTTTCAGAATTCAGTGTTCCCCTCTTAGTTAAACTTATAGCTTGATACTCAAAGGTGGCCAACTAGAGAGTTGTTGAAATCGTATAAAATTTAGACATTTTCAACAAACTTTCAGCATTCAGTGTGCCCCTCTTAGTTATACTTATAGCTTGATACTCAAAGGTGGCCAACTAGAGAGTTGTTGAAATCGTATAAAATTTAGACATTTTCAACAAACTTTCAGAATTCAGTGTGCCCCTCTTAGTTAAACTTATAGCTTGATGCTAAATGGTAGCCAAATAGAGAGTTGTTGAAATTGTATAAAATATAAACATTTTCAACAAACTTTCAGAATTCAGTCTACCCCTCTTATTAATACTTATAGCTTGATACTTAAAAGTGGCCAAACAGAGAGTTGTTGAAATCCTATAAAATTTACACATTTTCAACAAACTTTCAGAATTCAGTGTGCCCCTCAGTTAAACTTATAGCTTGATACTAAAAGGTGGCCAAATAGAGAGTTGTTGAAATCGTATAAAATTTAGACATTTTCAACAAACTTTCAGAATTGAGTGTGCCCCTCTTAGTTAAACTTATAGCTTGATACTCAATGGTTGCCAACTAGAGAGTTGTTGAAATCGTATAAAATTTAGACATTTTCAACAAACTTTCAAAATTCAGTGTGCCCCTCTTAGTTAAACTTATAGCTTTATACTCAATGGTTGCCAACTAGAGAGTTGTTGAAATCGTATAAAAATTAGACATTTTCAACAAACTTTACGAATTCAGTGTGCCCCTCTAAGTTAAACTTATAGCTTAATACTCAATGTTGGCCAAAAAGAGAGTTGTTGAAATCCTATAAAAATAGACATTTTCAACAAACTTTCAGAATTCAGTGTACCCGTACCCCTTTTAGTTATACTTATAGCGTGATACTTAAAGGTGGCCAAACAGAGAGTTGTTGAAATCGTATAAAATTTAGACATTTTCAACAAACTTTCAGAATTCAGTGTGCCCCTCTTAGTTAAACTTATAGCTTGATACTCAATGGTTGCCAAATAGAGAGTTGTTGAAATCGTATAAAATTTAGACATTTTCAACAAAATTTCAGAATTCAGTGTGCCCCTCTTAGTTAAACTTATAGCTTGATAATCAAAGGTGGCCAAATAGAGAGTTGTTGAAATCGTATAAAATTTAGACATTTTCAACAAACTTTCAGAATTCAGTGTGCCCCTTTTAGTTATACTTATAGCTTGATACTCAAAGGTGGCCAACTAGAGAGTTGTTGAAATTGTATAAAATATAGACATTTTCAACAAACTTTCAGAACTCAGTGTGCCCCTCTTAGTTAAACTTATAGCTTGATACTCAAAGGTGGCCAAAAAGAGAGTTGTTGAAATCGTATAAAATTTAGACATTTTCAACAAACTTTCAGAATTCAGTGTGCCCCTCTTAGTTAAACTTATAGCTTGATGCTAAATGGTAGCCAAATAGAGAGTTGTTGAAATTGTATAAAATATAAACATTTTCAACAAACTTTCAGAATTCAGTCTACCCCTCTTATTAATACTTATAGCTTGATACTTAAAAGTGGCCAAACAGAGAGTTGTTGAAATCCTATAAAATTTACACATTTTCAACAAACTTTCAGAATTCAGTGTGCCCCTCAGTTAAACTTATAGCTTGATACTAAAAGGTGGCCAAATAGAGAGTTGTTGAAATCGTATAAAATTTAGACATTTTCAACAAACTTTCAGAATTGAGTGTGCCCCTCTTAGTTAAACTTATAGCTTGATACTCAATGGTTGCCAACTAGAGAGTTGTTGAAATCGTATAAAATTTAGACATTTTCAACAAACTTTCAAAATTCAGTGTGCCCCTCTTAGTTAAACTTATAGCTTTATACTCAATGGTTGCCAACTAGAGAGTTGTTGAAATCGTATAAAAATTAGACATTTTCAACAAACTTTACGAATTCAGTGTGCCCCTCTAAGTTAAACTTATAGCTTAATACTCAATGTTGGCCAAAAAGAGAGTTGTTGAAATCCTATAAAAATAGACATTTTCAACAAACTTTCAGAATTCAGTGTACCCGTACCCCTTTTAGTTATACTTATAGCGTGATACTTAAAGGTGGCCAAACAGAGAGTTGTTGAAATCGTATAAAATTTAGACATTTTCAACAAACTTTCAGAATTCAGTGTGCCCCTCTTAGTTAAACTTATAGCTTGATACTCAATGGTTGCCAAATAGAGAGTTGTTGAAATCGTATAAAATTTAGACATTTTCAACAAAATTTCAGAATTCAGTGTGCCCCTCTTAGTTAAACTTATAGCTTGATAATCAAAGGTGGCCAAATAGAGAGTTGTTGAAATCGTATAAAATTTAGACATTTTCAACAAACTTTCAGAATTCAGTGTGCCCCTTTTAGTTATACTTATAGCTTGATACTCAAAGGTGGCCAACTAGAGAGTTGTTGAAATTGTATAAAATATAGACATTTTCAACAAACTTTCAGAACTCAGTGTGCCCCTCTTAGTTAAACTTATAGCTTGATACTCAAAGGTGGCCAAAAAGAGAGTTGTTGAAATCGTATAAAATTTAGACATTTTCAACAAACTTTCAGAATTCAGTGTGCCCCTCTTAGTTATACTTATAGCTTGATGCTAAATGGTAGCCAAATAGAGAGTTGTTGAAATTGTATAAAATATAGACATTTTCAACAAACTTTCAGAATTCAGTGTACCCCTCTTAGTTATACTTATAGCTTGATACTCAAAGGTGGCCAACTAGAGAGTTGTTGAAATCGTATAAAATTTAGACATTTTCAACAAACTTTCAGAATTAGTGTTCCCCTCTTAGTTATACTTATAGCTTGATACTCAAAGGTGGCCAAACAGAGAGTTGTTGAAATCCTATAAAATTTAGACATTTTCAACAAACTTTCAGAATTAGTGTTCCCCTCTTAGTTAAACTTATAGCTTGATACTCAATGGTTGCCAAATAGAGAGTTGTTGAAATCGTATAAAATTTAGACATTTTCAACAAACTTTCAGAATTCAGTGTGCCCCTCTTAGTTATACTTATAGCTTGATACTCAAAGGTGGCCAACTAGAGAGTTGTTGAAATCGTATAAAATTTAGCCATTTTCAACAAGTTTTCAGAATTCAGTGTGCCCCTCTTAGTTAAACTTATAGCTTGATGCTAAATGGTAGCCAAATAGAGAGTTGTTGAAATCGTATAAAATATAAACATTTTCAACAAACTTTCAGAATTCAGTCTACCCCTCTTATTAATACTTATAGCTTGATACTTAAAAGTGGCCAAACAGAGAGTTGTTGAAATCCTATAAAATTTAGACATTTTCAACAAACTTTCAGAATTCAGTGTGCCCCTCTTAGTTAAACTTATAGCTTGATACTAAAAGGTGGCCAAATAGAGAGTTGTTTAAATCGTATAAAATTTAGACATTTTCAACAAACTTTCAGAATTGAGTGTGCCCCTCTTAGTTAAACTTATAGCTTGATACTCAATGGTTGCCAACTAGAGAGTTGTTGAAATCGTATAAAATTTAGACATTTTCAACAAACTTTCAAAATTCAGTGTGCCCCTCTTAGTTAAACTTATAGCTTGATACTCAATGGTTGCCAACTAGAGAGTTGTTGAAATCGTATAAAATTTAGACATTTTCAACAAACTTTCAAAATTCAGTGTGCCCCTCTTAGTTAAACTTATAGCTTGATACTAAAAGGTGGCCAAATAGAGAGTTGTTGAAATCGTATAAAATTTAGACATTTTCAACAAACTTTCAGAATTCAGTGTGCCCCTCTTAGTTAAACTTATAGCTTGATACTCAATGGTTGCCAACTAGAGAGTTGTTGAAATCGCATAAAATTTAGACATTTTCAACAAACTTTCAAAATTCAGTGTGCCCCTCTTAGTTAAACTTATAGCTTGATACTCATTGTTTGCCAAAAAGAGAGTTGTTGAAATCGTATAAAATTTAGACATTTTCAACAAACTTTCAGAATTCAGTGTGCCCTTCCTATATCAACTTACAGCTTGATACTCAATAGTGGCCAACTAGAGAGTTGTTGTAATCGTATAAAAATTAGACATTTTCAACAAACTTTCTGAATTCAGTGTGCCCTTCTTAGTTCAACTTATAGCTTGATACTCAATGGTGGCCAAATAGAGAGTTGATGAAATCGTATAAAATTTAGACATTTTCAGAAAAACTTTCAGAATTCAGTGTGCCCCTCTTAGTTAAACTTATAGCTTGATACTCAATAGTGGCCAATTAGAGAGTTGTTGAAATCGTATAAAATTTAGACATTTCCAACAAACTTTCAGAATTCAGTGTGCCCCTCTTAGTTAAACTTATAGCTTGATGCTCAAAAGTGGCCAAATAGAAAGTTCTTGAAATCGTATAAAATTTAGAGATTTTCAACAAACTTTCAGAATTCAGTGATCCCCTCTTAGTTAAACTTATAGCTTGATACTTGAAGGTGGCTTAATAGAGAGTTGTTGTAATCGTATAAAATCTAGACATTTTCAACAAACGTTCCTAATTCAGTGTGCCCTTCTTAGTTCAACTGATAGCTTGATACTCAATCGTAGCCAAATAGAGAGTTGTTGAAATCGTATAAAATTTAGACATTTTCAACAAACTTTCAGAATTCAGTGTGCCCATCTTAGTTAAACTTATAGCTTGACACTCAAAGGTGGCCAAAAAGAGAGTTGTTGAATTCGTATAAAATTTAGACATTTTCAACAAACTTTCAGAATTCAGTGTGCCCCTCTTAGTTAAACTTATAGCTTGATACTTAAAGGTGGCTTAATAGAGAGTTTTTGTAATCGTTTAAAAATTATACATTTTCAACAAACTTTCCTAATTCAGTGTGCCCTTCTTAGTTCAACTGATAGCTTGATACTCAATCGTAACCAAATAGAGAGTTGTTGAAATCGTATAAAATTTAGACATTTTCAACAAACTTTCAGAATTCAGTGTGCCCCTCTTAGTTAAACTTATAGCTTGATACTCAATGGTGGCCAAATAGAGAGTTGGTGAAATCGTATAAAATTTAGACATTTTCAACAAACTTTCAGAATTCAGTGTGCCCCTCTTAGTTAAACTTATAGCTTGATACTCAATAGTGGCCAACTAGAGAGTTGTTGAAATCGTATAAAATTTAGACATTTCCAACAAACTTTCAGAAGTCAGTGTGCCCCTCTTAGTTAAACTTATCGCTTGATACTCAAAGGTGGCCAAGTAGAGAGTTGTTGAAATCGTATAAAATTTAGAGATTTTCAACAAACTTTCAGAATTCAGTGTGCCCCTCTTAGTTAAACTTATAGCTTGATACTCAAAGGTGGCCAAATAGAGAGTTTATTGAAATCGTATAAAAATTAGACATTTGCAACAAACTTTCAGAATTCAGTATGCCCCTGTTAGTTAAACTTATAGCCTGATACTCAATGATGGCCAAATAGAGAGTTGTTGAAATCGTATAAAATTTAGACATTTTCAACAAACTTTCAGCATTCAGTGTGCCCCTCTTAGTTAAACTTATAGCTTGATACTCAAAGGTGGCCAAATAGAGAGTTGTTGAAATCGTATAAAAATTAGACATTTGCAACAAACTTTCAGAATTCAGTATGCCCCTGTTAGTTAAACTTATAGCCTGATACTCAATGATGGCCAAAAAGAGAGTTGTTGAAATCGTATAAAATTTAGACATTTTCAACAAACTTTCAGCATTCAGTGTGCCCCTCTTAGTTAAACTTATAGCTTGATACTCAATGGTTGCCAAATAGAGAGTTGCTGAAATCGTTTAAAATTTAGACATTTTCAACAAACTTTCAGAATTCAGTGTGCCCCTTTGAGTTAAACTTATAGCTTGATACTCAATGTTGGCCAAATAGAGAGTTGTTGAAATCGTATAAAATTTAGACATTTTCAACAAACTTTCAGAATTCAGTGTGCCCCTCTTAGTTAAACTTATAGCTTGATACTCAATGGTTGCCAAATAGAAAATTGTTGAAATCGTATAAAATTTAGACATTTTAAACAAACTTTCAGAATTCAGTGTGCCCCTCTTAGTTAAACTTATAGCTTGATACTAAAAGGTGGCCAAATAGAGAGTTGTTGAAATCGTATAAAATTTAGACATTTTCAACAAACTTTCAGAATTCAGTGTGCCCCTCTTAGTTAAACTTATAGCTTAATACTCAATGTTGGCCAAAAAGAGAGTTGTTGAAATCCTATAAAAATAGACATTTTCAACAAACTTTCAGAATTCAGTGTACCCGTACCCCTCGTAGTTATACTTATAGCGTGATACTTAAAGGTGGCCAAACAGAGAGTTGTTGAAATCGTATAAAATTTAGACATTTTCAACAAACTTTCAGAATTCAGTTTGCCCCTCTTAGTTAAACTTATAGCTTGATACTCAATGGTTGCCAAATAGAGAGTTGTTGAAATCGTATAAAATTTAGACATTTTCAACAAACTTTCAGAATTCAGTGTGCCCCTCTTAGTTAAACTTATAGCTTGATAATCAAAGGTGGCCAAATAGAGAGTTGTTGAAATCGTATAAAATTTAGACATTTTCAACAAACTTTCAGAATTCAGTGTGCCCCTTTTAGTTATACTTATAGCTTGATACTCAAAGGTGGCCAACTAGAGAGTTGTTGAAATTGTATAAAATATAGACATTTTCAACAAACTTTCAGAACTCAGT
The DNA here is from genome assembly GCF_057945365.1 of Rhopilema esculentum. Lineage (NCBI taxonomy): Eukaryota > Metazoa > Cnidaria > Scyphozoa > Rhizostomeae > Rhizostomatidae > Rhopilema > Rhopilema esculentum. The sequence continues at coordinate 3,599,427 of NC_142834.1, read as the reverse complement.
GTGCCCCTCTTAGGTAAACTTATAGCTTGATACTCAAAGGTGGCCAAAAAGAGAGTTGTTGAAATCGTATAAAATTTAGACATTTTCAACAAACTTTCAGAATTCAGTGTGCCCCTCTTAGTTATACTTATAGCTTGATGCTAAATGGTAGCCAAATAGAGAGTTGTTGAAATTGTATAAAATATAGACATTTTCAACAAACTTTCAGAATTCAGTGTGCCCCTCTTAGTTATACTTATAGCTTGATGCTAAATGGTAGCCAAACAGAGAGTTGTTGAAATCCTATAAAATTTAGACATTTTCAACAAACTTTCAGAATTCAGTGTTCCCCTCTTAGTTAAACTTATAGCTTGATACTCAATGGTTGCCAAATAGAGAGTTGTTGAAATCGTATAAAATTTAGACATTTTCAACAAACTTTCAGAATTCAGTGTTCCCCTCTTAGTTAAACTTATAGCTTGATACTCAATGGTTGCCAAATAGAGAGTTGTTGAAATCGTATAAAATTTAGACATTTTCAACAAACTTTCAGAATTCAGTGTGCCCCTCTTAGTTATACTTATAGCTTGATACTCAATGGTTGCCAAATAGAGAGTTGTTGAAATCGTATAAAATATAGACATTTTCAACAAACTTTCAGAATTCAGTGTGCCCCTCTTAGTTAAACTTATAGCTTGATGCTAAATGGTAGCCAAATAGAGAGTTGTTGAAACTGTATAAAATATAGACATTTTCAACAAACTTTCAGAATTCAGTGTACCCCTCTTATTAATACTTATAGCTTGATACTTAAAGGTGGCCAACTAGAGAGTTGTTGAAATCGTATAAAATTTAGACATTTTCAACAAACTTTCAGAATTCAGTGTGCCCCTCTTAGTTAAACTTATAGCTTGATACTAAAAGGTGGCCAAATAGAGAGTTGTTGAAATCGTATAAAATTTAGACATTTTCAACAAACGTTCAGAATTGAGTGTGCCCCTCTTAGTTAAACTTATAGCTTGATACTAAAAGGTGGCCAAATAGAGAGTTGTTGAAATCGTATAAAATTTAAACATTTTCAACAAACTTTCAGAATTGAGTGTGCCCCTCTTAGTTAAACTTATAGCTTGATACTCAATGGTTGCCAACTAGAGAGTTGTTGAAATCGTATAAAAATTGGACATTTTCAACAAACTTTCAGAATTCAGTATGCCCCTGTTAGTTAAACTTATAGCCTGATACTCAATGATGGCCAAAAAGAGAGTTGTTGAAATCGTATAAAATTTAGACATTTTCAACAAACTTTCAGAATTCAGTGTGCCCCTCTTAGTTAAACTGATAGCTTGATAATCAAAGGTGGCCAAATAGAGAGTTGTTGAAATCGTATAAAATTTAGACATTTTCAACAAACTTTCAGAATTCAGTGTGCCCCTCTTAGTTATACTTATAGCTTGATGCTAAATGGTAGCCAAATAGAGAGTTTTTGAAATTGTATAAAATATAGACATTTTTAACAAACTTTCAGAATTCAGTGTGCCCCTCTTAGTTAAACTGATAGCTTGATACTCAAAGGTGGCCAAATAGAGAGTTGTTGAAATCGTATAAAAATTAGACATTTGCAACAAACTTTCAGAATTCAGTATGCCCCTGTTAGTTAAACTTATAGCCTGATACTCAATGATGGCCAAATAGAGAGTTGTTGAAATCGTATAAAATTTAGACATTTTCAACAAACTTTCAGCATTCAGTGTGCCCCTCTTAGTTAAACTTATAGCTTGATACTCAATGGTTGCCAAATAGAGAGTTGTTGAAATCGTTTAAAATTTAGACATTTTCAACAAACTTTCAGAATTCAGTGTGCCCCTTTGAGTTAAACTTATAGCTTGATACTCAATATTGGCCAAATAGAGAGTTGTTGAAATCGTATAAAATTTAGACATTTTCAACAAACTTTCAGAATTCAGTGTGCCCCTCTTAGTTATACTTATAGCTTGATGCTAAATGGTAGCCAAATAGAGAGTTTTTGAAATCGTATAAAATTTAGACATTTTCAACAAACTTTCAGAACTCAGTGTGCCCCTCTTAGTTAAACTTATAGCTTGATACTCAAAGGTGGCCAAATAGAGAGTTGTTGAAATCGTATAAAAATTAGACATTTGCAACAAACTTTCAGAATTCAGTATGCCCCTGTTAGTTAAACTTATAGCCTGATACTCAATGATGGCCAAAAAGAGAGTTGTTGAAATCGTATAAAATTTAGACATTTTCAACAAACTTTCAGCATTCAGTGTGCCCCTCTTAGTTAAACTTATAGCTTGATACTCAATGGTTGCCAAATAGAGAGTTGCTGAAATCGCTTAAAATTTAGACATTTTCAACAAACTTTCAGAATTCAGAGTGCCCCTCTTAGTTAAACTTATAGCTTGATACTCAATGGTTGCCAAATAGAGAGTTGTTGAAATCGTATAAATTTTAGACATTTTCAACAAACTTTCAGAATTCAGTGTGCCCCTCTTAGTTAAACTTATAGCTTGATACTCCAAGGTGGCCAAATAGAGAGTTGTTGAAATCGTATAAAATTTAGACATTTTCAACAAACTTTCAGAATTCAGTGTGCCCCTCTTAGTTAAACTTATAGCTTGATACTCAAAGGTTGCCAAATAGAGAGTTGTTGAAATCGTATAAAATTTAGACATTTTCAACAAACTTTCAGGATTCAGTGTTCCCCTCTTAGTTAAACTTATAGCTTGATACTCAATGGTTGCCAAATAGAGAGTTGTTGAAATCGTATAAAGTTTAGACATTTTCAACAAACTTTCAGAATTGAGTGTGCCCCTCTTAGTTAAACTTATAGCTTGATACTCAATGGTTGCCAACTAGAGAGTTGTTGAAATCGTATAAAATTTAGACATTTTCAACAAACTTTCAAAATTCAGTGTGCCCCTCTTAGTTAAACTTATAGCTTGATACTAAAAGGTGGCCAAATAGAGAGTTGTTGAAATCGTATAAAATTTAAACATTTTCAACAAACTTTCAGAATTGAGTGTGCCCCTCTTAGTTAGACTTATAGCTTGATACTCAAAGGTGGCCAAATAGAGAGTTGTTGAAATCGTATAAGAAATTAGACATTTTCAACAAACTTTCAGAACTCAGTGTGCCCCTCTTAGTTAAACTTATAGCTTGATACTCATTGTTTGCCAAATAGAGAGTTGTTGAAATCGTATAAAATTTAGACATTTTCAACAAACTTTCAGAATTCAGTGTGCCCCTCTTAGTTATACTTATAGCTTGATACTCAAAGGTGGCCAAGTAGAGAGTTGTTGAAATCGTATAATATTTAGACATTTCCAACAAACTTTCAGAATTCAGTGTGCCCCTCTTAGTTAAACTTATAGCTTGATACTCAATGGTGGCCAACTAGAGAGTTGTTGAAATTGTATAAAATATAGACATTTTCAACAAACTTTCAGAATTCAGTGTACCCCTCTTAGTTATACTTATAGCTTGATACTTAAAAGTGGCCAAACAGAGAGTTGTTGAAATCCTATAAAATTTAGACATTTTCAACAAACTTTCAGAATTCAGTGTTCCCCTCTTAGTTAAACTTATAGCTTGATACTCAATGGTTGCCAAATAGAGAGTTGTTGAAATCGTATAAAATTTAGACATTTTCAACAAACTTTCAGAATTCAGTGTGCCCCTCTTAGTTATACTTATAGCTTGATACTCAAAGGTGGCCAACTAGAGAGTTGTTGAAATCGTATAAAATTTAGACATTTTCAACAAACTTTCAGAATTCAGTGTGCCCCTCTTAGTTAAACTTATAGCTTGATACTAAAAGGTGGCCAAATAGAGAGTTGTTGAAATCGTATAAAATTTAGACATTTTCAACAAACTTTCAGAATTGAGTGTGCCCCTCTTAGTTAAACTTATAGCTTGATACTCAATGGTTGCCAACTAGAGAGTTGTTGAAATCGTATAAAATTTAGACATTTTCAACAAACTTTCAAAATTCAGTGTGCCCCTCTTAGTTAAACTTATAGCTTGATACTCAATGGTTGCCAACTAGAGAGGTGTTGAAATCGTATAAAATTTAGACATTTTCAACAAACTTTCAAAATTCAGTGTGCCCCTCTTAGTTAAACTTATAGCTTGATACTAAAAGGTGGCCAAATAGAGAGTTGTTGAAATCGTATAAAATTTAGACATTTTCAACAAACTTTCAGAATTCAGTGTGCCCCTCTTAGTTAAACTTATAGCTTGATACTCAATGGTTGCCAACTAGAGAGTTGTTGAAATCGTATAAAATTTAGACATTTTCAACAAACTTTCAAAATTCAGTGTGCCCCTCTTAGTTAAACTTATAGCTTGATACTCATTGTTTGCCAAATAGAGAGTTGTTGAAATCGTATAAAATTTAGACATTTTCAACAAACTTTCAGAATTCAGTGTGCCCCTCTTAGTTAAACTTATAGCTTGATACTCAATGGTTGCCAACTAGAGAGTTGTTGAAATCGTATAAAATTTAGACATTTTCAACAAACTTTCAAAATTCAGTGTGCCCCTCTTAGTTAAACTTATAGCTTGATACTAAAAGATGGCCAAATAGAGAGTTGTTGAAATCGTATAAAATTTAGACATTTTCAACAAACTTTCAGAATTCAGTATGCCCCTCTTAGTTAAACTTATAGCTTGATACTAAAAGGTGGCCAAATAGATAGGTGTTGAAATCGTATAAAATTTAAACATTTTCAACAAACTTTCAGAATTGAGTGTGCCCCTCTTAGTTAAACTTATAGCTTGATACTCAATGGTTGGCAACTAGAGAGTTGTTGAAATCGTATAAAATTTAGACATTTTCAACAAACTTTCAAAATTCAGTGTGCCCCTCTTAGTTAAACTTATAGCTTGATACTAAAAGGTGGCCAAATAGAGAGTTGTTGAAATCGTATAAAATTTAGACATTTTCAACAAACTTTCAGAATTCAGTGTGCCCCTCTTAGTTAAACTTATAGCTTGATACTAAAAGGTGGCCAAATAGAGAGTTGTTGAAATCGTATAAAATTTAAACATTTTCAACAAACTTTCAGAATTGAGTGTGCCCCTCTTAGTTAAACTTATAGCTTGATACTCAATGGTTGCCAACTAGAGAGTTGTTGAAATCGTATAAAATTTAGACATTTTCAACAAACTTTCAAAATTCAGTGTGCCCCTCTTAGTTAAACTTATAGCTTGATACTAAAAGGTGGCCAAATAGAGAGTTGTTGAAATCGTATAAAATTTAGACATTTTCAACAAACTTTCAGAATTCAGTGTGCCCCTCTTAGTTAAACTTATAGCTTGATACTCAATGGTTGCCAACTAGAGAGTTGTTGAAATCGTATAAAATTTAGACATTTTCAACAAACTTTCAAAATTCAGTGTGCCCCTCTTAGTTAAACTTATAGCTTGATACTCATTGTTTGCCAAATAGAAAGTTGTTGAAATCGTATAAAATTTAGACATTTTCAACAAACTTTCAAAATTCAGTGTGCCCCTCTTAGTTAAACTTATAGCTTGATACTCAATGGTTGCCAACTAGAGAGTTGTTGAAATCGTATAAAATTTAGACATTTTCAACAAACTTTCAAAATTCAGTGTGCCCCTCTTAGTTAAACTTATAGCTTGATACTAAAAGGTGGCCAAATAGAGAGTTGTTGAAATCGTATAAAATTTAGACATTTTCAACAAACTTTCAGAATTCAGTGTGCCCCTCTTAGTTAAACTTATAGCTTGATACTCAATGGTTGCCAACTAGAGAGTTGTTGAAATCGTATAAAATTTAGACATTTTCAACAAACTTTCAAAATTCAGTGTGCCCCTCTTAGTTAAACTTATAGCTTGATACTCATTGTTTGCCAAATAGAGAGTTGTTGAAATCGTATAAAATTTAGACATTTTCAACAAACTTTCAGAATTCAGTGTGCCCCTCTTAGTTAAACTTATAGCTTGATACTCAATGGTTGCCAACTAGAGAGTTGTTGAAATCGTATAAAATTTAGACATTTTCAACAAACTTTCAAAATTCAGTGTGCCCCTCTTAGTTAAACTTATAGCTTGATACTAAAAGATGGCCAAATAGAGAGTTGTTGAAATCGTATAAAATTTAGACATTTTCAACAAACTTTCAGAATTCAGTATGCCCCTCTTAGTTAAACTTATAGCTTGATACTAAAAGGTGGCCAAATAGATAGGTGTTGAAATCGTATAAAATTTAAACATTTTCAACAAACTTTCAGAATTGAGTGTGCCCCTCTTAGTTAAACGTATAGCTTGATACTCAATGGTTGGCAACTAGAGAGTTGTTGAAATCGTATAAAATTTAGACATTTTCAACAAACTTTCAAAATTCAGTGTGCCCCTCTTAGTTAAACTTATAGCTTGATACTAAAAGGTGGCCAAATAGAGAGTTGTTGAAATCGTATAAAATTTAGACATTTTCAACAAACTTTCAGAATTCAGTGTGCCCCTCTTAGTTAAACTTATAGCTTGATACTAAAAGGTGGCCAAATAGAGAGTTGTTGAAATCGTATAAAATTTAAACATTTTCAACAAACTTTCAGAATTGAGTGTGCCCCTCTTAGTTAAACTTATAGCTTGATACTCAATGGTTGGCAACTAGAGAGTTGTTAAAATCGTATAAAATTTAGACATTTTCAACAAACTTTCAAAATTCAGTGTGCCCCTCTTAGTTAAACTTATAGCTTGATACTAAAAGGTGGCCAAATAGAGAGTTGTTGAAATCGTATAAAATTTAGACATTTTCAACAAACTTTCAGAATTCAGTGTGCCCCTCTTAGTTAAACTTATAGCTTGATACTAAAAGGTGGCCAAATAGAGAGTTGTTGAAATCGTATAAAATTTAAACATTTTCAACAAACTTTCAGAATTGAGTGTGCCCCTCTTAGTTAAACTTATAGCTTGATACTCAATGGTTGCCAACTAGAGAGTTGTTGAAATCGTATAAAATTTAGACATTTTCAACAAACTTTCAAAATTCAGTGTGCCCCTCTTAGTTAAACTTATAGCTTGATACTAAAAGGTGGCCAAATAGAGAGTTGTTGAAATCGTATAAAAATTAGACATTTTCAACAAACTTTCAGAATTCAGTGTGCCCCTCTTAGTTAAACTTATAGCTTGATGCTAAATGGTAGCCAAATAGAGAGTTGTTGAAATTATATAAAATATAGACATTTTCAACAAACGTTCAGAATTCAGTGTACCCCTCTTATTAATACTTATAGCTTGATACTTAAAAGTGGCCAAACAGAGAGTTGTTGAAATCCTATAAAATTTAGACATTATCAACAAACTTTAAGAATTCAGTGTGCCCCTCTTAGTTAAACTTATAGCTTGATACTAAAAGGTGGCCAAATAGAGAGTTGTTGAAATCGTATAAAATTTAGACATTATCAACAAACTTTCAGAATTCAGTGTGCCCCTCTTAGTTAAACTTATAGCTTGATGCTAAATGGTAGCCAAATAGAGAGTTGTTGAAATTGTATAAAATATAGACATTTTCAACAAACTTTCAGAATTCAGTGTACCCCTCTTATTAATACTTATAGCTTGATACTTAAAAGTGGCCAAACAGAGAGTTGTTGAAATCCTATAAAATTTAGACATTATCAACAAACTTTCAGAATTCAGTGTGCCCCTCTTAGTTAAACTTATAGCTTGATACTAAAAGGTGGCCAAATAGAGAGTTGTTGAAATCGTATAAAATTTAGACATTTTCAACAAACTTTCAGAATTCAGTGTGCCCCTCTTAGTTAAACTTATAGCTTGATGCTAAATGGTAGCCAAATAGAGAGTTGTTGAAATTGTATAAAATATAGACATTTTCAACAAACTTTCAGAATTCAGTGTACCCCTCTTATTAATACTTATAGCTTGATACTTAAAAGTGGCCAAACAGAGAGTTGTTGAAAACCTATAAAATTTAGACATTTTCAACAAACTTTCAGAATTCAGTGTGCCCCTCTTAGTTAAACTTATAGCTTGATACTAAAAGGTGGCCAAATAGAGAGTTGTTGAAATCGTATAAAATTTAGACATTTTCAACAAACTTTCAGAATTGAGTGTGCCCCTCTTAGTTAAACTTATAGCTTGATACTCAATGGTTGCCAACTAGAGAGTTGTTGAAATCGTATAAAATTTAGACATTTTCAACAAACTTTCAAAATTCAGTGTGCCCCTCTTAGTTAAACTTATAGCTTGATACTCAATGGTTGCCAACTAGAGAGTTGTTGAAATCGTATAAAATTTAGACATTTTCAACAAACTTTCAAAATTCAGTGTGCCCCTCTTAGTTAAACTTATAGCTTGATACTAAAAGGTGGCCAAATAGAGAGTTGTTGAAATCGTATAAAATTTAGACATTTTCAACAAACTTTCAGAATTCAGTGTGCCCCTCTTAGTTAAACTTATAGCTTGATACTCAATGGTTGCCAACTAGAGAGTTGTTGAAATCGTATAAAATTTAGACATTTTCAACAAACTTTCAAAATTCAGTGTGCCCCTCTTAGTTAAACTTATAGCTTGATACTAAAAGGTGGCCAAATAGAGAGTTGTTGAAATCGTATAAAATTTAGACATTTTCAACAAACTTTCAGAATTCAGTGTGCCCCTCTTAGTTAAACTTATAGCTTGATACTAAAAGGTGGCCAAATAGAGAGTTGTTGAAATCGTATAAAATTTAAACATTTTCAACAAACTTTCAGAATTGAGTGTGCCCCTCTTAGTTAAACTTATAGCTTGATACTCAATGGTTGCCAACTAGAGAGTTGTTGAAATCGTATAAAAATTAGACATTTTCAACAAACTTTCAGAATTCAGTATGCCCCTGTTAGTTAAACTTATAGCCTGATACTCAATGATGGCGAAAAAGAGAGTTGTTGAAATCGTATAAAATTTAGACATTTTCAACAAACTTTCAGAATTCAGTGTGCCCCTCTTAGTTAAACTGATAGCTTGATAATCAAAGGTGGCCAAATAGAGAGTTGTTGAAATCGTATAAAATTTAGACATTTTCAACAAACTTTCAGAATTCAGTGTGCCCCTCTTAGTTATACTTATAGCTTGATGCTAAATGGTAGCCAAATAGAGAGTTTTTGAAATTGTATAAAATATAGACATTTTTAACAAACTTTCAGAATTCAGTGTGCCCCTCTTAGTTAAACTGATAGCTTGATACTCAAAGGTGGCCAAATAGAGAGTTGTTGAAATCGTATAAAAATTAGACATTTGCAACAAACTTTCAGAATTCAGTATGCCCCTGTTAGTTAAACTTATAGCCTGATACTCAATGATGGCCAAATAGAGAGTTGTTGAAATCGTATAAAATTTAGACATTTTCAACAAACTTTCAGCATTCAGTGTGCCCCTCTTAGTTAAACTTATAGCTTGATACTCAATGGTTGGAAAATAGAGAGTTGTTGAAATCGTTTAAAATTTAGACATTTTCAACAAACTTTCAGAATTCAGTGTGCCCCTTTGAGTTAAACTTATAGCTTGATACTCAATATTGGCCAAATAGAGAGTTGTTGAAATCGTATAAAATTTAGACATTTTCAACAAACTTTCAGATTTCAGTGTGCCCCTCTTAGTTATACTTATAGCTTGATGCTAAATGGTAGCCAAATAGAGAGTTTTTGAAATCGTATAAAATTTAGACATTTTCAACAAACTTTCAGAACTCAGTGTGCCCCTCTTAGTTAAACTTATAGCTTGATACTCAAAGGTGGCCAAATAGAGAGTTGTTGAAATCGTATAAAAATTAGACATTTGCAACAAACTTTCAGAATTCAGTATGCCCCTGTTAGTTAAACTTATAGCCTGATACTCAATGATGGCCAAAAAGAGAGTTGTTGAAATCGTATAAAATTTAGACATTTTCAACAAACTTTCAGAATTGAGTGTGCCCCTCTTAGTTAAACTTATAGCTTGATGCTAAATGGTAGCCAAATAGAGAGTTGTTGAAATTGTATAAAATATAGACATTTTCAACAAACTTTCAGAATTCAGTGTACCCCTCTTATTAATACTTATAGCTTGATACTTAAAAGTGGCCAAACAGAGAGTTGTTGAAAACCTATAAAATTTAGACATTTTCAACAAACTTTCAGAATTCAGTGTGCCCCTCTTAGTTAAACTTATAGCTTGATACTAAAAGGTGGCCAAATAGAGAGTTGTTGAAATCGTATAAAATTTAGACATTTTCAACAAACTTTCAGAATTGAGTGTGCCCCTCTTAGTTAAACTTATAGCTTGATACTCAATGGTTGCCAACTAGAGAATTGTTGAAATCGTATAAAATTTAGACATTTTCAACAAACTTTCAAAATTCAGTGTGCCCCTCTTAGTTAAACTTATAGCTTGATACTCAATGGTTGCCAACTAGAGAGTTGTTGAAATCGTATAAAATTTAGACATTTTCAACAAACTTTCAAAATTCAGTGTGCCCCTCTTAGTTAAACTTATAGCTTGATACTAAAAGGTGGCCAAATAGAGAGTTGTTGAAATCGTATAAAATTTAGACATTTTCAACAAACTTTCAGAATTCAGTGTGCCCCTCTTAGTTAAACTTATAGCTTGATACTCAATGGTTGCCAACTAGAGAGTTGTTGAAATCGTATAAAATTTAGACATTTTCAACAAACTTTCAAAATTCAGTGTGCCCCTCTTAGTTAAACTTATAGCTTGATACTAAAAGGTGGCCAAATAGAGAGTTGTTGAAATCGTATAAAATTTAGACATTTTCAACAAACTTTCAGAATTCAGTGTGCCCCTCTTAGTTAAACTTATAGCTTGATACTAAAAGGTGGCCAAATAGAGAGTTGTTGAAATCGTATAAAATTTAAACATTTTCAACAAACTTTCAGAATTGAGTGTGCCCCTCTTAATTAAACTTATAGCTTGATACTCAATGGTTGCCAACTAGAGGGTTGTTGAAATCGTATAAAAATTAGACATTTTCAACAAACTTTCAGAATTCAGTATGCCCCTGTTAGTTAAACTTATAGCCTGATACTCAATGATGGCCAAAAAGAGAGTTGTTGAAATCGTATAAAATTTAGACATTTTCAACAAACTTTCAGAATTCAGTGTGCCCCTCTTAGTTAAACTGATAGCTTGATAATCAAAGGTGGCCAAATAGAGAGTTGTTGAAATCGTATAAAATTTAGACATTTTCAACAAACTTTCAGAATTCAGTGTGCCCCTCTTAGTTATACTTATAGCTTGATGCTAAATGGTAGCCAAATAGAGAGTTTTTGAAATTGTATAAAATATAGACATTTTTAACAAACTTTCAGAATTCAGTGTGCCCCTCTTAGTTAAACTGATAGCTTGATACTCAAAGGTGGCCAAATAGAGAGTTGTTGAAATCGTATAAAAATTAGACATTTGCAACAAACTTTCAGAATTCAGTATGCCCCTGTTAGTTAAACTTATAGCCTGATACTCAATGATGGCCAAATAGAGAGTTGTTGAAATCGTATAAAATTTAGACATTTTCAACAAACTTTCAGCATTCAGTGTGCCCCTCTTAGTTAAACTTATAGCTTGATACTCAATGGTTGCCAAATAGAGAGTTGTTGAAATCGTTTAAAATTTAGACATTTTCAACAAACTTTCAGAATTCAGTGTGCCCCTTTGAGTTAAACTTATAGCTTGATACTCAATATTGGCCAAATAGAGAGTTGTTGAAATCGTATAAAATTTAGACATTTTCAACAAACTTTCAGAATTCAGTGTGCCCCTCTTAGTTATACTTATAGCTTGATGCTAAATGGTAGCCAAATAGAGAGTTTTTGAAATCGTATAAAATTTAGACATTTTCAACAAACTTTCAGAACTCAGTGTGCCCCTCTTAGTTAAACTTATAGCTTGATACTCAAAGGTGGCCAAATAGAGAGTTGTTGAAATCGTATACAAATTAGACATTTGCAACAAACTTTCAGAATTCAGTATGCCCCTGTTAGTTAAACTTATAGCCTGATACTCAATGATGGCCAAAAAGAGAGTTGTTGAAATCGTATAAAATTTAGACATTTTCAACAAACTTTCAGCATTCAGTGTGCCCCTCTTAGTTAAACTTATAGCTTGATACTCAATGGTTGCCAAATAGAGAGTTGCTGAAATCGTTTAAAATTTAGACATTTTCAACAAACTTTCAGAATTCAGAGTGCCCCTCTTAGTTAAACTTATAGCTTGATACTCAATGGTTGCCAAATAGAGAGTTGTTGAAATCGTATAAATTTTAGACATTTTCAACAAACTTTCAGAATTCAGTGTGCCCCTCTTAGTTAAACTTATAGCTTGATACTCAATGGTTGCCAAATAGAGAGTTGTTGAAATCGTATAAAATTTAGACATTTTCAACAAACTTTCAGAATTCAGTGTGCCCCTCTTAGTTAAACTTATAGCTTGATACTAAAAGGTGGCCAAATAGAGAGTTGTTGAAATCGTATAAAATTTAGACATTTTCAACAAACTTTCAGAATTCAGTGTGCCCCTCTAAGTTAAACTTATAGCTTAATACTCAATGTTGGCCAAAAAGAGAGTTGTTGAAATCGTATAAAAATTAGACATTTTCAACAAACTTTACGAATTCAGTGTGCCCCTCTTAGTTATACTTATAGCTTGATGCTAAATGGTAGCCAAATAGAGAGTTGTTGAAATTGTATAAAATATAGACATTTTCAACAAACTTTCAGAATTCAGTGTACCCCTCTTAGTTATACTTATAGCTTGATACTTAAAAGTGGCCAAACAGAGAGTTGTTGAAATCCTATAAAATTTAGACATTTTCAACAAACTTTCAGAATTCAGTGTTCCCCTCTTAGTTAAACTTATAGCTTGATACTCAATGGTTGCCAAATAGAGAGTTGTTGAAATCGTATAAAATTTAGACATTTTCAACAAACTTTCAGGATTCAGTGTTCCCCTCTTAGTTAAACTTATAGCTTGATACTCAATGGTTGCCAAATAGAGAGTTGTTGAAATCGTATAAAGTTTAGACATTTTCAACAAACTTTCAGAATTGAGTGTGCCCCTCTTAGTTAAACTTATAGCTTGATACTCAATGGTTGCCAACTAGAGAGTTGTTGAAATCGTATAAAATTTAGACATTTTCAACAAACTTTCAAAATTCAGTGTGCCCCTCTTAGTTAAACTTATAGCTTGATACTAAAAGGTGGCCAAATAGAGAGTTGTTGAAATCGTATAAAATTTAAACATTTTCAACAAACTTTCAGAATTGAGTGTGCCCCTCTTAGTTAGACTTATAGCTTGATACTCAAAGGTGGCCAAATAGAGAGTTGTTGAAATCGTATAAGAAAATAGACATTTTCAACAAACTTTCAGAACTCAGTGTGCCCCTCTTAGTTAAACTTATAGCTTGATACTCATTGTTTGCCAAATAGAGAGTTGTTGAAATCGTATAAAATTTAGACATTTTCAACAAACTTTCAGAATTCAGTGTGCCCCTCTTAGTTATACTTATAGCTTGATACTCAAAGGTGGCCAACTAGAGAGTTGTTGAAATCGTATAAAATTTAGACATTTTCAACAAACTTTCAGAATTCAGTGTGCCCCTCTTAGTTATACTTATAGCTTGATACTTAAAAGTGGCCAAACAGAGAGTTGTTGAAATCCTATAAAATTTAGACATTTTCAACAAACTTTCAGAATTCAGTGTTCCCCTCTTAGTTAAACTTATAGCTTGATACTCAATGGTTGCCAAATAGAGAGTTGTTGAAATCGTATAAAATTTAGACATTTTCAACAAACTTTCAGAATTCAGTGTGCCCCTCTTAGTTATACTTATAGCTTGATACTCAAAGGTGGCCAACTAGAGAGTTGTTGAAATCGTATAAAATTTAGACATTTTCAACAAACTTTCAAAATTCAGTGTGCCCCTCTTAGTTAAACTTATAGCTTGATACTAAAAGGTGGCCAAATAGAGAGTTGTTGAAATCGTATAAAATTTAGACATTTTCAACAAACTTTCAGAATTGAGTGTGCCCCTCTTAGTTAAACTTATAGCTTCATACTCAATGGTTGCCAACTAGAGAGTTGTTGAAATCGTATAAAATTTAGACATTTTCAACAAACTTTCAAAATTCAGTGTGCCCCTCTTAGTTAAACTTATAGCTTGATACTCAATGGTTGCCAACTAGAGAGTTGTTGAAATCGTATAAAATTTAGACATTTTCAACAAACTTTCAAAATTCAGTGTGCCCCTCTTAGTTAAACTTATAGCTTGATACTAAAAGGTGGCCAAATAGAGAGTTGTTGAAATCGTATAAAATTTAGACATTTTCAACAAACTTTCAGAATTCAGTGTGCCCCTCTTAGTTAAACTTATAGCTTGATACTCAATGGTTGCCAACTAGAGAGTTGTTGAAATCGTATAAAATTTAGACATTTTCAACAAACTTTCAAAATTCAGTGTGCCCCTCTTAGTTAAACTTATAGCTTGATACTCATTGTTTGCCAAATAGAGAGTTGTTGAAATCGTATAAAATTTAAACATTTTCAACAAACTTTCAGAATTGAGTGTGCCCCTCTTAGTTAAACTTATAGCTTGATACTCAAAGGTGGCCAAATAGAGAGTTGTTGAAATCGTATAAGAAATTAGACATTTTCAACAAACTTTCAGAACTCAGTGTGCCCCTCTTAGTTAAACTTATAGCTTGATACTCATTGTTTGCCAAATAGAGAGTTGTTGAAATCGTATAAAATTTAGACATTTTCAACAAACTTTCAGAATTCAGTGTGCCCCTCTTAGTTATACTTATAGCTTGATACTCAAAGGTGGCTAACTAGAGAGTTGTTGAAATCGTATAAAATTTAGACATTTTCAACAAACTTTCAGAATTCAGTGTGCCCCTCTTAGTTAAACTTATAGCTTGATACTCAATGGTGGCCAACTAGAGAGTTGTTGAAATTGTATAAAATATAGACATTTTCAACAAACTTTCAGAATTCAGTGTACCCCTCTTAGTTATACTTATAGCTTGATACTCAAAGGTGGCCAACTAGAGAGTTGTTGAAATCCTATAAAATTTAGACATTTTCAACAAACTTTCAGAATTCAGTGTTCCCCTCTTAGTTAAACTTATAGCTTGATACTCAATGGTTGCCAAATAGAGAGTTGTTGAAATCGTATAAAATTTAGACATTTTCAACAAACTTTCAGAATTCAGTGTGCCCCTCTTAGTTATACTTATAGCTTGATACTCAAAGGTGGCCAACTAGAGAGTTGTTGAAATCGTATAAAATTTAGACATTTTCAACAAACTTTCAGAATTCAGTGTGCCCCTCTTAGTTAAACTTATAGCTTGATACTAAAAGGTGGCCAAATAGAGAGTTGTTGAAATCGTATAAAATTTAGACATTTTCAACAAACTTTCAGAATTGAGTGTGCCCCTCTTAGTTAAACTTATAGCTTGATACTCAATGGTTGCCAACTAGAGAGTTGTTGAAATCGTATAAAATTTAGACATTTTTAACAAACTTTCAAAATTCAGTGTGCCCCTCTTAGTTAAACTTATAGCTTGATACTCAATGGTTGCCAACTAGAGAGTTGTTGAAATCGTATAAAATTTAGACATTTTCAACAAACTTTCAAAATTCAGTGTGCCCCTCTTAGTTAAACTTATAGCTTGATACTAAAAGGTGGCCAAATAGAGAGTTGTTGAAATCGTATAAAATTTAGACATTTTCAACAAACTTTCAGAATTCAGTGTGCCCCTCTTAGTTAAACTTATAGCTTGATACTCAATGGTTGCCAACTAGAGAGTTGTTGAAATCGTATAAAATTTAGACATTTTCAACAAACTTTCAAAATTCAGTGTGCCCCTCTTAGTTAAACTTATAGCTTGATACTCATTGTTTGCCAAATAGAGAGCTGTTGAAATCGTATAAAATTTAGACATTTTCAACAAACTTTCAGAATTCAGTGTGCC
The DNA here is from genome assembly GCF_057945365.1 of Rhopilema esculentum. Classification (NCBI taxonomy): domain Eukaryota; kingdom Metazoa; phylum Cnidaria; class Scyphozoa; order Rhizostomeae; family Rhizostomatidae; genus Rhopilema; species Rhopilema esculentum. The sequence continues at coordinate 3,583,435 of NC_142834.1, read as the reverse complement.
CCTCTTAGTTAAACTTATAGCTTGATACTCAATGGTTGCCAACTAGAGAGTTGTTGAAATCGTATAAAATTTAGACATTTTCAACAAACTTTCAGAATTTAGTGTGCCCCTCTTAGTTAAACTTATAGCTTGATACTCAATGGTGGCCAACTAGAGAGTTGTTGAAATTGTATAAAATATAGACATTTTCAACAAACTTTCAGAATTCAGTGTACCCCTCTTAGTTATACTTATAGCTTGATACTTGAAAGTGGCCAAACAGAGAGTTGTTGAAATCCTATAAAATTTAGACATTTTCAACAAACTTTCAGAATTCAGTGTTCCCCTCTTAGTTAAACTTATAGCTTGATACTCAATGGTTGCCAAATAGAGAGTTGTTGAAATCGTATAAAATTTAGACATTTTCAACAAACTTTCAAAATTCAGTTTGCCCCTCTTAATTAAACTTATAGCTTGATACTAAAAGGTGGCCAAATAGAGAGTTGTTGAAATCGTATAAAATTTAGACATTTTCAACAAACTTTCAGAATTCAGTGTGCCCCTCTTAGTTAAACTTATAGCTTGATACTCAATGGTTGCCAACTAGAGAGTTGTTGAAATCGTATAAAATTTAGACATTTTCAACAAACTTTCAAAATTCAGTGTGCCCCTCTTAGTTAAACTTATAGCTTGATACTCATTGTTTGCCAAATAGAGAGTTGTTGAAATCGTATAAAATTTAGACATTTTCAACAAACTTTCAGAATTCAGTGTGCCCCTCTTAGTTATACTTATAGCTTGATGCTAAATGGTAGCCAAATAGAGAGTTTTTGAAATTGTATAAAATATAGACATTTTTAACAAACTTTCAGAATTCAGTGTGCCCCTCTTAGTTAAACTGATAGCTTGATACTCAAAGGTGGCCAAATAGAGAGTTGTTGAAATCGTATAAAATTTAGACATTTTCAACAAACTTTCAGAATTTAGTGTGCCCCTCTTAGTTAAACTTATAGCTTGATACTCAATGGTGGCCAACTAGAGAGTTGTTGAAATTGTATAAAATATAGACATTTTCAACAAACTTTCAGAATTCAGTGTACCCCTCTTAGTTATACTTATAGCTTGATACTCAAAGGTGGCCAAACAGAGAGTTGTTGAAATCCTATAAAATTTAGACATTTTCAACAAACTTTCAGAATTCAGTGTTCCCCTCTTAGTTAAACTTATAGCTTGATACTCAATGGTTGCCAAAAAGAGAGTTGTTGAAATCTTATAAAATTTAGACATTTTCAACAAACTTTCAAAATTCAGTTTGCCCCTATTAGTTAAACTTATAGCTTGATACTAAAAGGTGGCCAAATAGAGAGTTGTTGAAATCGTATAAAATTTAGACATTTTCAACAAACTTTCAGAATTCAGTGTGCCCCTCTTAGTTAAACTTATAGCTTGATACTCAATGGTTGCCAACTAGAGAGTTGTTGAAATCGTATAAAATTTAGACATTTTCAACAAACTTTCAAAATTCAGTGTGCCCCTCTTAGTTAAACTTATAGCTTGATACTCATTGTTTGCCAAATAGAGAGTTGTTGAAATCGTATAAAATTTAGACATTTTCAACAAACTTTCAGAATTCAGTGTGCCCCTCTTAGTTAAACTTATAGCTTGATACTCAATGGTTGCCAACTAGAGAGTTGTTGAAATCGTATAAAATTTAGACATTTTCAACAAACTTTCAAAATTCAGTGTGCCCCTCTTAGTTAAACTTATAGCTTGATACTAAAAGGTGGCCAAATAGAGAGTTGTTGAAATCGTATAAAATTTAGACATTTTCAACAAACTTTCAGAATTCAGTGTGCCCCTCTTAGTTAAACTTATAGCTTGATACTTAATGGTTGCCAACTACAGAGTTGTTGAAATCGTATAAAATTTAGACATTTTCAACAAACTTTCAAAATTCAGTTTGCCCCTATTAGTTAAACTTATAGCTTGATACTAAAAGGTGGCCAAATAGAGAGTTGTTGAAATCGTATAAAATTTAGACATTTTCAACAAACTTTCAGAATTCAGTGTGCCCCTCTTAGTTAAACTTATAGCTTGATACTCAATGGTTGCCAACTAGAGAGTTGTTGAAATCGTATAAAATTTAGACATTTTCAACAAACTTTCAAAATTCAGTGTGCCCCTCTTAGTTAAACTTATAGCTTGATACTAAAAGGTGGCCAAATAGAGAGTTGTTGAAATCGTATAAAATTTAGACATTTTCAACAAACTTTCAGAATTCAGTGTGCCCCTCTTAGTTAAACTTATAGCTTGATACTTAATGGTTGCCAACTACAGAGTTGTTGAAATCGTATAAAATTTAGACATTTTCAACAAACTTTCAAAATTCAGTGTGCCCCTCTTAGTTAAACTTATAGCTTGATACTAAAAGGTGGCCAAATAGAGAGTTGTTGAAATCGTATAAAATTTAGACATTTTCAACAAACTTTCAGAATTCAGTGTGCCCCTCTTAGTTAAACTTATAGCTTGATACTCAAAGGTGGCCAAGTAGAGAGTTGTTGAAATCGTATAAAATTTAGACATTTTCAACAAACTTTCAGAATTCAGTGTGCCCCTCTTAGTTAAACTAGTAGCTTCATACTCAAAGGTGGCCAAATAGAAAGTTGTTGAAATCGTATAAAATTTAGACATTTTCAACAAACTTTCAGAATTCAGTGTGCCCCTCTTAGTTAAACTTATAGCTTGATACTCAATGGTTGCCAACTACAGAGTTGTTGAAATCGTATAAAATTTAGACATTTTCAACAAACTTTCAAAATTCAGTGTGCCCCTCTTAGTTAAACTTATAGCTTGATACTAAAAGGTGGCCAAATAGAGAGTTGTTGAAATCGTATAAAATTTAGACATTTTCAACAAACTTTCAGAATTCAGTGTTCCCCTCTTAGTTAAACTTATAGCTTGATACTCAAAGGTGGCCAAATAGAAAGTTGTTGAAATCGTATAAAATTTAGACATTTTCAACAAACTTTCAGAATTCAGTGTGCCCCTCTTAGTTAAACTTATAGCTTGATACTCAATGGTTGCCAACTACAGAGTTGTTGAAATCGTATAAAATTTAGACATTTTCAACAAACTTTCAAAATTCAGTGTGCCCCTCTTAGTTAAACTTATAGCTTGATACTAAAAGGTGGCCAAATAGAGAGTTGTTGAAATCGTATAAAATTTAGACATTTTCAACAAACTTTCAGAATTCAGTGTTCCCCTCTTAGTTAAACTTATAGCTTGATACTCAATGGTGGCCAACTAGAGTGTTGTTGAAATTGTATAAAATATAGACATTTTCAACAAACTTTCAGAATTCAGTGTACCCCTCTTAGTTATACTTATAGCTTGATACTCAAAGGTGGCCAAACAGAGAGTTGTTGAAATCCTATAAAATTTAGACATTTTCAACAAACTTTCAGAATTCAGTGTTCCCCTCTTAGTTAAACTTATAGCTTGATACTCAATGGTTGCCAAAAAGAGAGTTGTTGAAATCTTATAAAATTTAGACATTTTCAACAAACTTTCAAAATTCAGTTTGCCCCTATTAGTTAAACTTATAGCTTGATACTAAAAGGTGGCCAAATAGAGAGTTGTTGAAATCGTATAAAATTTAGACATTTTCAACAAACTTTCAGAATTCAGTGTTCCCCTCTTAGTTAAACTTATAGCTTGATACTCAATGGTGGCCAACTAGAGAGTTGTTGAAATTGTATAAAATATAGACATTTTCAACAAACTTTCAGAATTCAGTGTACCCCTCTTAGTTATACTTATAGCTTGATACTCAAAGGTGGCCAAACAGAGAGTTGTTGAAATCCTATAAAATTTAGACATTTTCAACAAACTTTCAGAATTCAGTGTTCCCCTCTTAGTTAAACTTATAGCTTGATACTCAATGGTTGCCAAAAAGAGAGTTGTTGAAATCTTATAAAATTTAGACATTTTCAACAAACTTTCAAAATTCAGTTTGCCCCTATTAGTTAAACTTATAGCTTGATACTAAAAGGTGGCCAAATAGAGAGTTGTTGAAATCGTATAAAATTTAGACATTTTCAACAAACTTTCAGAATTCAGTGTGCCCCTCTTAGTTAAACTTATAGCTTGATACTCAATGGTTGCCAACTAGAGAGTTGTTGAAATCGTATAAAATTTAGACATTTTCAACAAACTTTCAAAATTCAGTGTGCCCCTCTTAGTTAAACTTATAGCTTGATACTCATTGTTTGCCAAATAGAGAGTTGTTGAAATCGTATAAAATTTAGACATTTTCAACAAACTTTCAGAATTCAGTGTGCCCCTCTTAGTTAAACTTATAGCTTGATACTCAATGGTTGCCAACTAGAGAGTTGTTGAAATCGTATAAAATTTAGACATTTTCAACAAACTTTCAAAATTCAGTGTGCCCCTCTTAGTTAAACTTATAGCTTGATACTAAAAGGTGGCCAAATAGAGAGTTGTTGAAATCGTATAAAATTTAGACATTTTCAACAAACTTTCAGAATTCAGTGTGCCCCTCTTAGTTAAACTTATAGCTTGATACTTAATGGTTGCCAACTACAGAGTTGTTGAAATCGTATAAAATTTAGACATTTTCAACAAACTTTCAAAATTCAGTGTGCCCCTCTTAGTTAAACTTATAGCTTGATACTAAAAGGTGGCCAAATAGAGAGTTGTTGAAATCGTATAAAATTTAGACATTTTCAACAAACTTTCAGAATTCAGTGTGCCCCTCTTAGTTAAACTTATAGCTTGATACTCAAAGGTGGCCAAGTAGAGAGTTGTTGAAATCGTATAAAATTTAGACATTTTCAACAAACTTTCAGAATTCAGTGTGCCCCTCTTAGTTAAACTAGTAGCTTCATACTCAAAGGTGGCCAAATAGAAAGTTGTTGAAATCGTATAAAATTTAGACATTTTCAACAAACTTTCAGAATTCAGTGTGCCCCTCTTAGTTAAACTTATAGCTTGATACTCAATGGTTGCCAACTACAGAGTTGTTGAAATCGTATAAAATTTAGACATTTTCAACAAACTTTCAAAATTCAGTGTGCCCCTCTTAGTTAAACTTATAGCTTGATACTAAAAGGTGGCCAAATAGAGAGTTGTTGAAATCGTATAAAATTTAGACATTTTCAACAAACTTTCAGAATTCAGTGTTCCCCTCTTAGTTAAACTTATAGCTTGATACTCAATGGTTGCCAAATAGAGAGTTGTTGAAATCGTATAAAATTTAGACATTTTCAACAAACTTTCAAAATTCAGTTTGCCCCTCTTAGTTAAACTTATAGCTTGATACTAAAAAGTGGCCAAATAGAGAGTTGTTGAAATCGTATAAAATTTAGACATTTTCAACAAACTTTCAGAATTCAGTGTGCCCCTCTTAGTTAAACTTATAGCTTGATACTCAATGGTTGCCAACTAGAGAGTTGTTGAAATCGTATAAAATTTAGACATTTTCAACAAACTTTCAAAATTCAGTGTGCCCCTCTTAGTTAAACTTATAGCTTGATACTCATTGTTTGCCAAATAGAGAGTTGTTGAAATCGTATAAAATTTAGACATTTTCAACAAAATTTCAGAATTCAGTGTGCCCCTCTTAGTTAAACTTATAGCTTGATACTCAATGGTTGCCAACTAGAGAGTTGTTGAAATCGTATAAAATTTAGACATTTTCAACAAACTTTCAAAATTCAGTGTGCCCCTCTTAGTTAAACTTATAGCTTGATACTAAAAGGTGGCCAAATAGAGAGTTGTTGAAATCGTATAAAATTTAGACATTTTCAACAAACTTTCAGAATTCAGTGTGCCCCTCTTAGTTAAACTTATAGCTTGATACTCAATGGTTGCCAACTACAGAGTTGTTGAAATCGTATAAAATTTAGACATTTTCAACAAACTTTCAAAATTCAGTGTGCCCCTCTTAGTTAAACTTATAGCTTGATACTAAAAGGTGGCCAAATAGAGAGTTGTTGAAATCGTATAAAATTTAGACATTTTCAACAAACTTTCAGAATTCAGTGTGCCCCTCTTAGTTAAACTTATAGCTTGATACTCAAAGGTGGCCAAGTAGAGAGTTGTTGAAATCGTATAAAATTTAGACATTTTCAACAAACTTTCAGAATTCAGTGTGCCCCTCTTAGTTAAACTTATAGCTTGATACTCAATGGTTGCCAACTACAGAGTTGTTGAAATCGTATAAAATTTAGACATTTTCAACAAACTTTCAAAATTCAGTGTGCCCCTCTTAGTTAAACTTATAGCTTGATACTAAAAGGTGGCCAAATAGAGAGTTGTTGAAATCGTATAAAATTTAGACATTTTCAACAAACTTTCAGAATTCAGTGTGCCCCTCTTAGTTAAACTTATAGCTTGATACTCAATGGTTGCCAACTACAGAGTTGTTGAAATCGTATAAAATTTAGACATTTTCAACAAACTTTCAAAATTCAGTGTGCCCCTCTTAGTTAAACTTATAGCTTGATACTAAAAGGTGGCCAAATAGAGAGTTGTTGAAATCGTATAAAATTTAGACATTTTCAACAAACTTTCAGAATTCAGTGTGCCCCTCTTAGTTAAACTTATAGCTTGATACTCAAAGGTGGCCAAGTAGAGAGTTGTTGAAATCGTATAAAATTTAGACATTTTCAACAAACTTTCAGAATTCAGTGTGCCCCTCTTAGTTAAACTAGTAGCTTCATACTCAAAGGTGGCCAAATAGAAAGTTGTTGAAATCGTATAAAATTTAGACATTTTCAACAAACTTTCAGAATTCAGTGTGCCCCTCTTAGTTAAACTTATAGCTTGATACTCAATGTTGGCCAAAAAGAGAGTTGTTGAAATCGTATAAAATTTAGACATTTTCAACAAACTTTCAGAATTCAGTGTGCCCTATTAGTTAAACTTATAGCTTCATACTCAATCATAGCCAAATAGAAAATTGTTGAAATCGTATAAAATTTAGACATTTTCAACAAACTTTCAGAATTCAGTGTGCCCCTCTTAGTTAAACTTATAGCTTGATACTCAGAGGTGGCCAAGTAGAGAGTTGTTGAAATCGTATAAAATTTAGACATTTTCAACAAAATTTCAGAATTCAGTGTGCCCCTCTTAGTTAAACTTATAGCTTCATACTCAATCATAGCCAAATAGAAAATTGTTGAAATTGTATAAAATTTAGACATTTTCAACAAACTTTCAGAATTCAGTGTGCCCCTCTTAGTTAAACTTATAGCTTCATACTCAATCATAGCCAAATAGAAAATTGTTGAAATCGTATAAAATTTAGACATTTTCAACAAACTTTCAGAATTCAGTGTGCCCCTCTTAGTTAAACTTATAGCTTGATACTCAAAGGTGGCCAAGTAGAGAGTTGTTGAAATCGTATAAAATTTAGACATTTTCAACAAACTTTCCGAATTCAGTGTGCCCCTCTTAGTTAAACTTATAGCTTGATACTCAAAGGTGGCCAACTAGAGAGTTGTTGAAATCGTATAAAATTTAGACATTTCCAACAAACTTTCAGAATTCAGTGTGCCCCTCTTAGTTAAACTTATAGCTTGATACTAAAAGGTGGCCAAATAGAGAGTTGTTGAAATCGTAAAAAATTTAGACATTTTCAACAAACTTTCATAATTAAGTGTGCCCTTCTTAGTTTAACTTATAGCTCGATACTCAAACATAGCCAAATAGAGAGTTGTTGAAATCGTATAAAATTTAGACATTTTCAACAAACTTTCAGCATTCAGTTTGCCCTTCTTAAATAAACTTAAAGCTTGATACTCAATGGTGGCCAAAAAGAGAGTTGTTGAATAAAGTGATAAATTTCAATGACACTAAAGTTCAGCATTATGGAGGATCGCCAATTTGGAGTTAAATAGAAAAGTGTTGCGATCGTATAAAATAAATAAAAAATGTCGATCAACTTAAAAATGAACACTACGGATCATTGCTCAATCGGAGGCAAAAATAGAATTGTTTAAAGTGTATAAAATTTAGACATTATCAACTTTCTATCCAAAATTAGTATTACCTTTTTAGTTCATCCTATAGTTTGATATTATGTATATGATGAAATAAGAAAAAGCCGATCAAGCTAAAGATGAACATTGCTATTGTGCCCCTTATAAGAGCTTGATAGATGTTTTATGAAATCTTATTAAATCTGGAAAATTTCAACAAACTATCAATGTTTTGATATGGCAAATATTTGAGTCGGGTTCTTCCAACAACATTACAACAACGTAAATAATCAAATCTTAAATACTGCACATTGCTTTATTTTTTTCTTTCCATGACCTGTTGATTTTAAAATATTCAGCATACTTCTCCTTCACTATTCGTTCTTATTTGTATCCTGTAGCAAAATATTTAAAGTGTGCTTTCAAACGAATGTATAACTTAAAGGGTTTTGGTTTTAACTACAGTATCTAATTTATGTTTGTAGTTGAATCATCTGTTTATAAATTATATTTATTTTTTGCCCCGTCTGTATTAGACGATTGGCATCGACAAAAAAGGTGGGGATGAGATGGAGGATGTCATTTTACTATGACTAAAAAAATTGGGTAATCAAGACAATTTATATTTTCTACTAGGACTGTTATTTTAGATTATTCCTTCTGGGTATGGGACTGTTAAATATGTTAGCGAAAGACTGCCCCTAACAATAAAACAGAATCTAAAAATTATATTTTACAAAATAGATACTGTGGAATAACAATTGGGGAAGCAAGGATTCATTGGCTTTATGCTACTTTTTCATACCCTTTAAACTATACCCTCGTATTTATGAACAACTTCTCTTTTATAACGTATGGAGGACATTTAAAAATGGAGTAAATCTTTATATTTATGCCATATGGTTGAAAATATATAGTGCTCTATACTGACCGGGTGTTTTGGAGAAGTAGTTTAAACCCCACGGCAATTTTTGTCCAGTTTAATTTCTAGGGCGCTGGACGTTCGCCCCGACTCAGTTGCCCCATTGGCGAAAACAGCCAACACCACGAGAAGGCGGGGATGAGCTGCAGAGGAGAGGCTATATGTTGCGCTAGGCATTTCTCACTGTTTACTGTGAGACCTATATCACTCTGCCTTGAAGGCCAAAAAAAGGTTCCTCGTCGTGGGCTAGCCAACGAAGGTATCCCTTTGTCTCCTAGGAATACCCTCTATCTGACAAGCGTTGTGTGCAACGTCAATAGACGGAGACCGGCACCACAAGTCAGAGTACAGGCTAGCCCCCACCATATCCCTTTGTCTCCTTCGGGATACCATTCTGACAGTGTTGTGTGCGACGTCAATAGACGGAGACCGGCACCACTTATCAGAAGGAGGAACTGAAGGCTCATTGGCGCCATTCAGTTTTATATGTGGCAGAGGGATTGTTTGAAACTAACCAATAAAAATGAACGATATTAAAATAACAATATGGGATCCTGTCAATCATGCTGGCTTGTTGTTCTTATCAACCAATCATATCATTGTAAAGAGGGTGAGGCAAGAATGCTTTGCCATGAAAGACCGCCAAAACAGAGACCTTCGAAAAGCCCGCCAAATTTCGTTGAACAGAGTCCCGCCATGATATTTTGAAGATTTATTTTCTGTGAAATCCTTGGTTTACTCAGTGATTCTGTAAACTCTTACCAATAAACGGAAAATGAGGTAAAGAACGTTTATTCTCTTCTTGGACATTGATTTATTTATCTCTTTAAAGGTGAAATTTGAATTCCTGATCTATCTGCTTCTTGTTGTCGCTAAACACAAAGCTTGTGTTGTAATCAAACATGGCCGACAATTTAAGCCAATGCATTGAAGCCCCCCGGTAGAAGGGCAGGGTTGCAGCTTATACAGTTGCTTCGCTTTTGTATTTGTAAATATCACTTTCACCCCAATGCCATATGTATTCAGCAATAAAGAACAGCCTAAAGCAATTCACGATAACAAAGTTTCACGAAATAAGAACCACAATTAGGTATTATTGTTTCGTATTATGAAAGTCTAGTATAAAATAGATTTGAAACTTATAGAAAGACTACGATGGATAATAATTTGTAAATCAGTTTTTTTTACTGATTGACTTTTGTACGAATACCCTAAACATGGAACCAAGTAATGTTTTGAATTTTATTTGGCCTTTATATCTTATTGATCATAAATAAATTTCCAAGACAAAGATTTGTAAATAGACTGTTTTGTCACCTATCCTCGTCCAGTGCTTTACTGGTATACCATTTTGTATCTCAAATTTTTAATGTTCAATTTTATTTATATATTTGTCTTGTATTTCTTGAGTTTTTATAGCTCTTATAACGTCCAAAACTAGATTGAAACAGTATTGATTGATAAGCTTTGAAATAGGATGGCACAGGACACTTAGAAATTATTATCCTCTTGTCATACGTAGAGCAAATTTTACTTTGTAAAGGGATATTCATCCTCTAAAGGAAAAACATTATTATTCAAGAGAGGCAACGTGGGAAATTTATGATGCGGCGGTATCAAAATCGTCTGCCAAAGCAGAAAGGGAAACGTAGTTTAGCCAGTGGTGAAAACTGGTTTTAAATGATGGCCCTGCCCAGGAAGAGAAGGTCTGAGGTCTAATATTCACCACATTGACAAGATCCTAGGCAGTAATCGCAAGCTTTTTTTAATAATTATGACCCATGGACACATTTTCTCTTGTGTTAATAAATCAATGCAGGTTTCACTGAACGGTGCTACAAAAAGTGTCATGCAAAATTGTTATTTATTGGACTTAGATAGTATTTATGTCCTGCAGATATAGAAAATCAATTTTGAAATTAAAACAACATTAAGAACATCCAGGCACGGACCGAGATACAGGGGGGGGGCAAGACGGCTTTACCCCCCAAATATTACAAGAAGTTAAGCTGTATGAGAAAAATAGTGTTATTTTGAAAAATATGGCTGTTTTCACACTTATCTATCAGGGCTGGCCCCTAAAACAAAAAATTGTATCATTGTGTTTGAACCCGAGCCTGGAGTTGTCCAAAAAATAAGAGCATCAAGCGTCGGCAAAAATTAGTTGTTCTTATAACAAAATGTTACCTTTTTAGTTCACCTTCAAGTTTGACATTTATCTATTGAATAAAGTTATGAATATCGATCCAACTAAACATGAACATTTCAGTGTTACATTTTTATTTTATATTATGTTTTGACATTTAACAAATTAGTGAAGTAAAAAATGTCCATCAAATTAAACATGAACATTATGGAAGATCGCTATATCGGAGCCAAATGGAACATTGTTAAAATTGTATAAAATTTAGACATTTTCAACAAACTCTACACGTTCAGTTTTAAATTTTTAGTTTATGTTATATTTTGATATTTATTAATCGGAGCCAAATGGAACATTGTTAAAATTGTATAAAATTTAGACATTTTCGACAAACTCTACACGTTCAGTTTTAAATTTTTAGTTTATGTTATATTTTGATATTTATCAATCGGAGCCAAATGGAACATTGTTAAAATTGTATAAAATTTAGACATTTTCGACAAACTCTACACGTTCAGTTTTAAATTTTTAGTTTATGTTATATTTTGATATTTATCAATCGGAGCCAAATGGAACATTGTTAAAATTGTATAAAATTTAGACATTTTCGACAAACTCTACACGTTCAGTTTTAAATTTTTAGTTTATGTTATATTTTGATATTTATCAATCGGAGCCAAATGGAACATTGTTAAAATTGTATAAAATTTAGACATTTTCGACAAACTCTACACGTTCAGTTTTAAATTTTTAGTTTATGTTATATTTTGATATTTATCAATCGGAGCCAAATGGAACATTGTTAAAATTGTATAAAATTTAGACATTTTCGACAAACTCTACACGTTCAGTTTTAAATTTTTAGTTTATGTTATATTTTGATATTTATCAATCGGAGCCAAATGGAACATTGTTAAAATTGCATAAAATTTAGACATTGTCAACAAACTCTACACGTTCAGTTTTACAATTTTTAGTTTAGGTTATTTTTTATTTATCAATTTAAATAAGTAAAAAATGTCGATCAAATTAAACATGAACATTATGGAAAATGGCTCAATCGTAGCCAAATAGAAAATGTTCAGATCGTATAAAATTTAGACATTTTCAACAAACACTCCAAAATCTGTGTTACCTTCCTAGTTCAACTTATAGTTTTATACTCAATTGTAACCGAATAGAAAAATTGTTGAAATAGTATAAAACTTAGACATTTTCAGCAAACTATATGAAATCAGTGTTACCTTCTTAGTTCAACTGATAGTTTGATATTTATCAACTGACTAAATTTATAAATGTCAATCAATCTAAAGATGAACATTAAGGGGGATCGCTGAATCAAAGCTACACAAAAAATTGTTGAAATCGTACAAAGTTAGACATTTTCACTTAACTATCCAAAATCAGTTTTACTTTCTTGAATCATTTTATAATTTCATATTTATCAATTGAAAAATGTTATAAACGTCGATCAATCTAAGGATGAGCATTATGGAGGATTGCTCATGTCGCTGCTAAACAAAAATTATCGGCCATGTTTAAATGCAACACAAGCTTTGTGTATAGCAAGCACAAGAAGCAGATATATCAGGAATTCAAGTATGAGATTGACAGAGTATAACAAAGCATATGTTCGAGACGTGAAATAAGGCTCTAAGAGTAACCAATTTTTTATTTACTGGTAAGAGTTTACAGTTTTACTGTGTTAACCAAGGATTTCACAGATAATAAATCTTCATAATAACATGGCTGTACTCTGTCTAACGGAAATTTGGTAAGCTTTTCGTAGCTCTCTGTTTTGGCTGTCTTTCATGGCAAAGCATTCTTGCCTCACCCTCTTTACAATGATATGATTGGTTGATGAAAACCACCTTCCAGCTTGATTGAGAGGATCCAATATTGCTAGTAAAATACCGTTTATTCTAATTTGTTAGTTTCAAACAATCCCACTGCCACATATAAAAATGAACTTCGCAAATGAGCACCCAGTTCCTCCTGACACTCGCACACAACACTGTCAGAATGATATCCCAAAGGAGACAAAGGGATATGGTGGGGGCTAGCCCTTACTCTGACTTGTGGTGCCGGTCTCCGTCTATTGACGTCGCACACAACACTGTCAGAATGATATCCCAAAGGAGACAAAGGGATATGGTGGGGGCTAGCCCTTACTCCGACTTGTGGTGCCGGTCTGCGTCCATTGCAGTTGCACACAACGCTTGTCAGATAGAGGGGATTCCTAGGAGACAAAGGGATACCTTCGTTGGCTAGCCCCCGACGTGGAACCTTTTTTGGCTTTCAAGGCAGAGTGATATAGGTCTCACAGAATATTTAACTACATAGCAGAAATATTAGCTTTATTCAATTTGTAAATATCCTCCATACTTAAAAAATCATTAGTTTTCACAAATTCAAAGGAATAGCTGATAAGATCTGAACAAGGGGCATAAGGTCAATGAATCATCTTTTTCCCAATTCTTATTCCACAGTATCTATTTGCAATATAGAATTGATAGTTTCAGATCATTTGTAATGGCAGTCTTTTGCTAACAAGTTTAACAGTCCGATACCCGGAATAATTTAAATTGATAGACTTAATAGTAAATATACATTTTGTTACAACGACATTTTTGTCATTATTAAATGATACCCAGCATCCCAACCCCATTTTGTCAGTCCCAATTGTCTATTACAAACAGTGCACGAAACAGAATAAAGCTGCAATTTATTGCCACTGCTTCTAACATTCTAAATCTAACCTTCTTCTGAAGCCAGACTATTGACCCCAGACATAAATAAGATATTATATCCAAAAAACATAACAATTCTTTCAAACAAACATTCTTTTGATAGCAAAGACTTAAATTTTAGCTACAAAATATCCATTAGACCTAACTGAGAAGGGGAAATATGATGTGTATGCAAAATTCAAAGGGGTCAAAGAGAAGAAGAAAATAACTTCAAGGTGCTATATTTTAGACTGAAAACATAATGGTATTTTGGTTTGATTGTAAGTTGGAAAGTACTTTAAAGGTCGAGAATGAGCTGGAATTCTTGTTAGACAGAATGTCTGCTGGTTTGATCATTCTGGCTGGAAAAACGTTTGAAAAATGTTGAAGATGCCAACTGCACAATCATCCTGAATTTTCGTCATAATGTCAATGTATCAGCAATGGACTTCAATTTTCAGACATGTTTCATTGCTGGTAATGAGAATAGTGAGCATACACCCTATGAGGATAGTCGAGGAAATGTAAAAGGGTGATTCTTGGGTTCATATCTTATCCAAACGTAGGTATAAAGATATGTCGCAAAATATTTGTGGATTGGTGATGCACCTATTGAAAGATATCTAACGATAAAAGTACGGAGACCTGACTATGAGTTGCATAGATATAATTGGTAAATGGTGGACCTAGAAATGATGTAGCAACAGACAATATTCTAAGGTATTCATCACTGCACAAATACATAAATTTTGCAATTCAAACTAGTATCGCAATTGGCAGTAAAGCATTAGTCCGAGTACCGTGGGTGCGTTTTGCAGATAGGGTTGTTATGCTTTTCATCAACAAACTAATACCTCAAAATTATGGGTAGATTTCATATAATTAATGTACCCATCTATATATACCCATTCCTTTTCTTGAAGAGCTTTAAAGGTCGACCCTTAATCGACCCCCACCCTTTTTTTTGAAAATTTATTAGCTGGAAGTAAATGAACTTGGACTGATCATTATAGCACCATCTAATGAGAGAGGGATGGGTAGAGGTACACTTTAGGCTTCAGTACTGAAGATACAGCGTAGCTGAGTAGCTGAAGTTCACTTAAAAGTAGCTAAAGCTCTCGTAACTGAATACAAAATAGACAAACTTATGCTTACTACGATAAAAATGATTGTGCCAACTCGCTATTGCCTATTAGATATAAAATGTGATAAATTTGCTTCATGATTTATTGAAACATACCAGCGAAAGAAAACACTAGCAAACATAAATATATATATCACACATGAAAACAGATTTCCCAAGAAAAATCGATTGGAACTTTTTGTAATTGAATCAAGTGCTCCTTCAGTAAACTTTAAGCGAGAAACCGATTTCTTGGTAAATTTGGGGATCCTGTAGGCTTTGAGCCGGTGAGAATGATATAAGAAATGTCCGTGTATCCATTGCGTGTATCCATTATCCATTGCAAAAATTTAGTCTCAGCACACAACAGACCTAAAACTAGTTCAACAAGCCGTCTTATGCGCAAGACAATATGCCAACCCCTAGGTATATATCAATATCAGCTAGTTTTTAAAAGTTACAACATTTTTGATTAAACAAATTGCACTTTTTGTTTAGTTGGTGGCTGTTTCATACATTTTGATTACTAATGAAAACAATTAGAAAATTTCACGCTGCATGAATTCAGACTCATTGCTGCACATTTTCCATTCATCATTGCACAAATTGATCATCACTGCACCTTATAATATTGCCTGTGTAGCACTTTATTCAAACGATTAAAAATTGAACACAAAACACAATGTCAATGTAAGAGTTTTCGCATGTTGCTGTCTTGAATATATTTTGTGATTTCCTATGCCTGTGTTAATTGAAATGTTTATGCTCCCTTTTCACTCCCAAGCCCCATATGTTTCAAGATATCAAAATAATTATAAATGAATTAGTACCTCAATTGATAGAACAGCCTTAATCAATCCAAGCCATGTCAAACCAAATGTTGTCCTAAGTTCATCTTTCTGCGAGCATGAAGTATTTCCGAATAAAGCCAGAGAAAGGCACTTTCAGAAATTTAGCAAAATGATCTTATGAGACCTTTCTAAAAGTTCTTCAGTCATAATTCAAGTGTTGAAGAGAGGGCATCGAAAGTCACAAGCTTCAATGAGTGTCGAGAAAAAATTTTTAGAGAATAAATAAATACAAAATCAGGGAAAGGGCGGAGAGGCAGAACAACCAGTGACGGACTCAAATGTCGAAGAGATACCAACGAAAATCAGAACCTTCAATGAGTGTTGAGAAAGATTCTTTAAGGAATAAATAAAAAAAATCAGGGAAAAGGGCAAAAAGAAAGAACAACAAGGGATGGTCTCATCTTTTTAAGAGACACCAAAGAAACTCGCAAACTTCAATTGATGTTGGAAAGGTTTTTTATGGAATGGATTAAAAGATAAATCAGGGAAAAGGGCAAAATGGAAGAACAACGAAAGACGGTCTCAAGTTTTTAAGAGACACCAAAGAAACTCGCAAACTTCAATGAATGTTGAGAAAGGTTTTTTATGGAATGGATTAAAAGATAAATCAGGGAAAAGGGCAAAGTGGAAGAACAACAAAAGACGGTCTCCAGTTTTTAAGAGACACCAAAGAAACTCGTAAACTTCAATGAATGTTGAGAAAGGTTTTTTCTGGAATGGATAAAAAGATAAATCAGGGAAAAGGGCAAAGTGGAAGAACAACAAAAGACGGTCTCCAGTTTTTAAGAGACACCAAAGAAACTCGTAAACTTCAATGAATGTTGAGAAAGGTTTTTTCTGGAATGGATAAAAAGATAAATCAGGGAAAAGGGCAAAGTGGAAAAACAACAAAAGACGGTCTCAAGTTTTTAAGAGACACCAAAGAAACTCGCTAACTTCAATGAATGTTGAGAAAGATTTTTTAAGGAATGGATAAAAAGATAAATCAGGAAAAAGGGCAAAGTGGAAGAACAACAAGAGACGGATTCAAGTGTTGAAGAGACACCAAAGAAACTCGCTAACTTCAATGAATGTTGAGAAAAGTTTTTTATGGAATGGATAAAAAGATAAATCAGGGAAAAGGGCAAAGTGGAAAAACAACAAGGGACGGTTTCAAGTGTCGAAAAGATAGCAACGAAAATCACAAGTTTCAAGGAATGTTGGGAAAAATTTTTTAGAGAATGAATTAAAAAAGATCAGCTGAAAGGGCACAGAGGAAGAACAACAAAAGACGGATTCAAGTGTTGAAGAGACACTAACAAAAATCACAAGCTTCAATGAATGTTGAGAAAGATTTTTTAAGGAATGAATAAATATAATCAGCGAAAAGGGCAGAGAGGAAGAACAACAAGAGACGGATTCAAGTGTTGAAGAGACACTAACAAAAATCACAAGCTTCAATGAATGTTGAGAAAGATTTTTTAAGGAATGAATAAAAATAATCAGCGAAAAGGGCAGAGAGGAAGAAAAACAAGAGACGGATTCAAGTGTCGAAGAGACACTAACAAAAATCACAAGCTTCAATGAATGTTGGGAAAGATTTTTAAAGAATAAATAGAAACAAAAATTCAGGGAAAAGGGCAGAGAGAAAGAACAACAAGGGACGGTTTCAAGTGTCGAAGAGACACCAAAAGAATCACAAGCTTCAATGAATGTTGAGAAAGATCTTTTTCAGAATGAATAAAAAAAATCAGCGGAAAGGGCAGAGAGGAAGAGCAACAAGAGACGGTTTCAATTGTCGAAGAGACACTAACAAAAATCACAAGCTTCAATGAATGTTGAGAAAGATTTTTTTCAAAATGAATAAAAAAATCAGCGGAAAGGGCAGAGAGGAAGAATAACAAGAGACGGTTTCAATTGTCGAAGAGACACCAAAAAAAATCACAAGCTTCAATGAATGTTGAGAAAGATATTTTAAGGAATGAATAAAAATAATCAGCGAAAAGGGCAGAGAGGGAGAACAACAAGAGACGGATTCAAGTGTTGAAGAGACACTAACAAAAATCACAAGCTTCAATGAATGTTGAGAAAGATTTTTTAAGGAATGAATAAAAATAATCAGCGAAATGGGCAGAGAGGAAGAACAACAAGAGACGGATTCAAGTGTTGAAGAGACACTAACAAAAATCGCAAGCTTCAATGAATGTTGAAAAAGATTTTTTATGGAATGAATAAAAATAATCAGCGAAAAGGGCAGAGAGGAAGAACAACAAGAGACGGTTTCAAGTGTCGAAGAGACACTAACAAAAATCACAAGCGTCAATGAATGTTGGGAAAGATTTTTAAAGAATAAATAGAAACAAAAATTCAGGGAAAAGGGCAGAGAGAAAGAACAACAAAGGACGGTTTCAAGTGTCGAAGAGACACCAAAAAAATCACAAGCTTCAATGAATGTTGAGAAAGATCTTTTTCAGAATGAATAAAAAAAATCAGCGGGAAGGGCAGAGAGGAAGAGCAATAAGAGACGGTTTCAATTGTCGAAGAGACACCAAAAAAAATCACAAGCTTCAATGAATGTTGAGAAAGATTTTTTTCAAAATGAATAAAAAAAATCAGCGGAAAGGGCAGAGAGGAAGAATAACAAGAGACGGTTTCAATTGTCGAAGAGACATAAAAAAAAATCACAAGCTTCAATGAATGTTGAGAAAGATTTTTTTCAAAATGAATAAAAAAAATCAGCGGAAAGGGCAGAGAGGAAGAACAACAAGAGACGGATTCAAGTGTTGAAGAGACACTAACAAAAATCAGAAGCTTCAATGAATGTTGAGAAAGATTTTTTAAAGAATGAATAAAAATAATCAGCGAAAGGGGCAGAGAGGAAGAGCAACAAGAGACGGTTTCAAGTGTCGAAGAGACACCAACAAAAATCACAAGCTTCAAGGAATGTTGAGAAAGATTTTTTTCAAAATGAATAAAAAAAATCAGCGGAAAGGGCAGAGAGGAAGAACAACAAGAGACGGATTCAAGTGTTGAAGAGACACTAACAAAAATCAGAAGCTTCAATGAATGTTGAGAAAGATTTTTTAAGGAATGAATAAAAATAATCAGTGAAAAGAGCAGAGAGGAAGAACAACAAGAGACGGATTCAAGTGTTGAAGAGACACTAACAAAAATCACAAGCTTCAATGAATGTTGAGAAAGATTTTTAAAGAATAAATAGAAACAAAAATTCAGGGAAAAGGGCAGAGAGAAAGAACAACAAGGGACGGTTTCAAGTGTCGAAAAGACAGCCACGAAAATCACAAGTTTCAAGGATTTTTGAGAAAGATTTTTTAGAGAATGAATTAAAAAAGATCAGCGGAAAGGGCAAAGAGGAAGAACAACAAGAGACGGTTTCAAGTGTTGAAGAGACACTAACAAAAATCACAAGCTTCAATGAATGTTGAGAAAGATTTTTTTCAAAATGAATAAAAAAAATCAGCGGAAAGGGCAGAGAGGAAGAGCAACAAGAGACGGTTTCAATTGTCGAAGAGACACCAAAAAAAATCACAAGCTTCAATGAATGTTGAGAAAGATTTTTTTCAAAATGAATATAAAAAATCAGCGGAAAGGGCAGAGAGGAAGAATAACAAGAGACGGATTCAAGTGTTGAAGAGACAGTAACAAAAATCAGAAGCTTCAATGAATGTTGAGAAAGATTTTTTAAGGAATGAATAAAAATAATCAGCGAAAAGGGCACAGAGGAAGAATAACAAGAGACGGATTCAAGTGTTGAAGAGACACTAACAAAAATCACAAGCTTCAATGAATGTTGAGAAAGATTTTTTAAGGAATGAATAAAAATAATCAGCGAAAAGGGCAGAGAGGAAGAACAACAAGAGACGGATTCAAGTGTCGAAGAGACACTAACAAAAATCACAAGCTTCAATGAATGTTGAGAAAGATTTTTTAAGGAATGAATAAAAATAATCAGCGAAAAGGGCAGAGAGGAAGAACAACAAGAGACGGATTCAAGTGTCGAAGAGACACTAACAAAAATCACAAGCTTCAATGAATGTTGGGAAAGATTTTTAAAGAATAAATAGAAACAAAAATTCAGGGAAAAGGGCAGAGAGAAAGAACAACAAGGGACGGTTTCAAGTGTCGAAGAGACACCAAAAAAATCACAAGCTTCAATGAATGTTGAGAAAGATCTTTTTCAGAATGAATAAAAAAAATCAGCGGAAAGGGCAGAGAGGAAGAGCAACAAGAGACGGTTTCAATTGTCGAAGAGACACTAACAAAAATCACAAGCTTCAATGAATGTTGAGAAAGATTTTTTTCAAAATGAATAAAAAAAATCAGCGGAAAGGGCAGAGAGGAAGAATAACAAGAGACGGTTTCAATTGTCGAAGAGACACCAAAAAAAATCACAAGCTTCAATGAATGTTGAGAAAGATATTTTAAGGAATGAATAAAAATAATCAGCGAAAAGGGCAGAGAGGGAGAACAACAAGAGACGGATTCAAGTGTTGAAGAGACACTAACAAAAATCACAAGCTTCAATGAATGTTGAGAAAGATTTTTTAAGGAATGAATAAAAATAATCAGCGAAATGGGCAGAGAGGAAGAACAACAAGAGACGGATTCAAGTGTTGAAGAGACACTAACAAAAATCGCAAGCTTCAATGAATATTGAAAAAGATTTTTTATGGAATGAATAAAAATAATCAGCGAAAAGGGCAGAGAGGAAGAACAACAAGAGACGGTTTCAAGTGTCGAAGAGACACTAACAAAAATCACAAGCGTCAATGAATGTTGGGAAAGATTTTTAAAGAATAAATAGAAACAAAAATTCAGGGAAAAGGGCAGAGAGAAAG
This sequence comes from Rhopilema esculentum, assembly GCF_057945365.1. Lineage (NCBI taxonomy): Eukaryota > Metazoa > Cnidaria > Scyphozoa > Rhizostomeae > Rhizostomatidae > Rhopilema > Rhopilema esculentum. The sequence goes on along the minus strand of NC_142834.1, from coordinate 3,562,847 downwards.
AACAACAAAGGACGGTTTCAAGTGTCGAAGAGACACCAAAAAAATCACAAGCTTCAATGAATGTTGAGAAAGATCTTTTTCAGAATGAATAAAAAAAATCAGCGGGAAGGGCAGAGAGGAAGAGCAATAAGAGACGGTTTCAATTGTCGAAGAGACACCAAAAAAAATCACAAGCTTCAATGAATGTTGAGAAAGATTTTTTTCAAAATGAATAAAAAAAATCAGCGGAAAGGGCAGAGAGGAAGAATAACAAGAGACGGTTTCAATTGTCGAAGAGACATAAAAAAAAATCACAAGCTTCAATGAATGTTGAGAAAGATTTTTTTCAAAATGAATAAAAAAAATCAGCGGAAAGGGCAGAGAGGAAGAACAACAAGAGACGGATTCAAGTGTTGAAGAGACACTAACAAAAATCAGAAGCTTCAATGAATGTTGAGAAAGATTTTTTGAAGAATGAATAAAAATAATCAGCGAAAGGGGCAGAGAGGAAGAGCAACAAGAGACGGTTTCAAGTGTCGAAGAGACACCAACAAAAATCACAAGCTTCAAGGAATGTTGAGAAAGATTTTTTTCAAAATGAATAAAAAAAATCAGCGGAAAGGGCAGAGAGGAAGAACAACAAGAGACGGATTCAAGTGTTGAAGAGACACTAACAAAAATCAGAAGCTTCAATGAATGTTGAGAAAGATTTTTTAAGGAATGAATAAAAATAATCAGTGAAAAGAGCAGAGAGGAAGAACAACAAGAGACGGATTCAAGTGTTGAAGAGACACTAACAAAAATCACAAGCTTCAATGAATGTTGAGAAAGATTTTTAAAGAATAAATAGAAACAAAAATTCAGGGAAAAGGGCAGAGAGAAAGAACAACAAGGGACGGTTTCAAGTGTCGAAAAGACAGCCACGAAAATCACAAGTTTCAAGGATTTTTGAGAAAGATTTTTTAGAGAATGAATTAAAAAAGATCAGCGGAAAGGGCAAAGAGGAAGAACAACAAGAGACGGTTTCAAGTGTTGAAGAGACACTAACAAAAATCACAAGCTTCAATGAATGTTGAGAAAGATTTTTTTCAAAATGAATAAAAAAAATCAGCGGAAAGGGCAGAGAGGAAGAGCAACAAGAGACGGTTTCAATTGTCGAAGAGACACCAAAAAAAATCACAAGCTTCAATGAATGTTGAGAAAGATTTTTTTCAAAATGAATATAAAAAATCAGCGGAAAGGGCAGAGAGGAAGAATAACAAGAGACGGATTCAAGTGTTGAAGAGACAGTAACAAAAATCAGAAGCTTCAATGAATGTTGAGAAAGATTTTTTAAGGAATGAATAAAAATAATCAGCGAAAAGGGCACAGAGGAAGAACAACAAGAGACGGATTCAAGTGTTGAAGAGACACTAACAAAAATCACAAGCTTCAATGAATGTTGAGAAAGATTTTTTAAGGAATGAATAAAAATAATCAGCGAAAAGGGCAGAGAGGAAGAACAACAAGAGACGGATTCAAGTGTCGAAGAGACACTAACAAAAATCACAAGCTTCAATGAATGTTGAGAAAGATTTTTTAAGGAATGAATAAAAATAATCAGCGAAAAGGGCAGAGAGGAAGAACAACAAGAGACGGATTCAAGTGTCGAAGAGACACTAACAAAAATCACAAGCTTCAATGAATGTTGGGAAAGATTTTTAAAGAATAAATAGAAACAAAAATTCAGGGAAAAGGGCAGAGAGAAAGAACAACAAGGGACGGTTTCAAGTGTCGAAGAGACACCAAAAAAATCACAAGCTTCAATGAATGTTGAGAAAGATCTTTTTCAGAATGAATAAAAAAAATCAGCGGAAAGGGCAGAGAGGAAGAGCAACAAGAGACGGTTTCAATTGTCGAAGAGACACTAACAAAAATCACAAGCTTCAATGAATGTTGAGAAAGATTTTTTTCAAAATGAATAAAAAAAATCAGCGGAAAGGGCAGAGAGGAAGAATAACAAGAGACGGTTTCAATTGTCGAAGAGACACCAAAAAAAATCACAAGCTTCAATGAATGTTGAGAAAGATATTTTAAGGAATGAATAAAAATAATCAGCGAAAAGGGCAGAGAGGGAGAACAACAAGAGACGGATTCAAGTGTTGAAGAGACACTAACAAAAATCACAAGCTTCAATGAATGTTGAGAAAGATTTTTTAAGGAATGAATAAAAATAATCAGCGAAATGGGCAGAGAGGAAGAACAACAAGAGACGGATTCAAGTGTTGAAGAGACACTAACAAAAATCGCAAGCTTCAATGAATGTTGAAAAAGATTTTTTATGGAATGAATAAAAATAATCAGCGAAAAGGGCAGAGAGGAAGAACAACAAGAGACGGTTTCAAGTGTCGAAGAGACACTAACAAAAATCACAAGCGTCAATGAATGTTGGGAAAGATTTTTAAAGAATAAATAGAAACAAAAATTCAGGGAAAAGGGCAAAGAGGAAGAACAACAAGAGACGGTTTCAAGTGTCGAAGAGACACCAACAAAAATCAGAAGCTTCAAGGAATGTTGAGAAAAAATTTTTAAAGAATGAATAAAATAAAAATCAGCGGGCAGGGCAAAGAGGAAAAACAACAAGAGACGGTTTCAAGTGTCGAAAAGACAGCCACGAAAATCACAAGTTTCAAGGAATTTTGAGAAAGATTTTTTAATAAATGAATTAAAAATAATCAGCGAAAAGGGCAGAGAGGAAGAGCAACAACAGACGGTTTCAAGTGTCGAAGAGACACTAACAAAAATCACAAGCTTCAATGAATGTTGACAAAGATTTTTAAAGAATAAATAGAAACAAAAATTCAGGGAAAAGGGCAGAGAGAAAGAACAACAAGGGACGGTTTCAAGTGTCGAAAAGATAGCAACGAAAATCACAAGTTTCAAGGAATGTTGAGAAAAATTTTTTAGAGAATGAATTAAAAAAGATCAGAGGAAAGGGCAAAGAGGAAGAACAACAAAAGACGGTTTAAAGTGTTGAAGAGACAATAACAAAAATCACAAGCTTCAATGAATGTTGAGAAAGATTTTTTTCTTAATTAATAAAAAAAATCAGCGGAATGGGCAGAGAGGAAGAACAACAAGGGACGGTTTCAAGTGTCGAAAAGACAGCCACGAAAATCACAAGTTTCAAGGAATTTTGAGAAAGATTTTTTAAAAAATGAATTAAAAAAGATCAGCGGAAAGGGCAAAGAGGAAGAACAACAAGAGACGGTTTCAAGTGTCGAAGAGACACCAACAAAAATCACAAGCTTCAAGGAATGTGGAGAAAGAATTTTTAAAGAATGAATAAAATAAAAATCAGCGGAAAGTGCAAAGAGGAAAAACAACAAGAGACGGTTTCAAGTGTCGAAAAGACAGCCACGAAAATCACAAGTTTCAAGGAATTTTGAGAAAGATTTTTTAAAAAATGAATTAAAAATAATCAGCGAAAAGGGCAGAGAGGAAGAGCAACAACAGACGGTTTCAAGTGTCGAAGAGACACTAACAAAAATCACAAGCTTCAATGAATGTTGACAAAGATTTTTAAAGAATAAATAGAAACAAAAATTCAGGGAAAAGGGCAGAGAGAAAGAACAACAAGGGACGGTTTCAAGTGTCGAAAAGATAGCAACGAAAATCACAAGTTTCAATGAATTTTGAGAAAGATTTTTTAAAAAATGAATTAAAAATAATCAGCGAAAAGGGCAGAGAGGAAGAGCAACAACAGACGGTTTCAAGTGTTGAAGAGACACTAACAAAAATCACAAGCTTCAATGAATGTTTAGAGAGATTTTTAAAGCATTAAGGGAAACAAAAATAAGGGAAAAGGGCAGAGAGAAAGAACAACAAGGAACGGTCTGAAGTGTCGAAAAGATACCAACGAAAATCACAAGCTTCAAGGAATGTTGAGAAAGATTTTTTAGTGAATGAATTAAAAAAATCAGCGTAAAGGGCAGAGAGGAAGAACAATAAGGGACGGTCTCAATTGTCGAAGAGACACCATCGAAAATCACAAACTTCAATGAGTGTTGAGAAAGATTTTTTTAAAAATGATCCAGTCAACGAAAATGCAGAGAGGCAGAACAACAAAGGATGGTCTGAAGTGTTGAAGAGATACTAGCAGATCTTACAAACTTTAATGAGTATGTGGAAGTGGTTTCTAGAGGATAAATCAAAGATTAATTCTGCAAAAAGGAAAAAGGGTCAGAGCAATAATAGATGGTCTAAAGTATCAAAGAGATACCAGCAGATCCCGAAAACCTGAATCAATTTGAAGAAGGGCTTTGTAAAGAATGAATCTAAGATCAAATCAGCGAAATGGGCAGAGGGTCAGATTAAATTAGCAAACCATTAAGTGGTAGAATTTTGCTCTATAATTACGAATAGACAATTTGGAAAATCAGAAAGTTTGTTTGATCTTATGTGAAATTAATGATCATCATATTGAAGATCAATATCGCAACAAGCGAATAAATGAAAAATTAAATCAGCTAACGTAGAAAAGGGTCCTATAGAAGACACTCGTTTAACGTTAAAACGTTAGAAAGACACCACAGTTTGGAAGCTTAAAGCAAAGGTTGGTTCGCGATGCAAATAGCTTTCGGAAATGTAATACTTAAAAGGTTTCTCAAATATTTAGATGAGAAAGACAAAGCAATACCAGTTTATTTTCTACTTTTTTCAAAAGGCATCCAAACAACACTCACCACGTCCCTCGTCATTCATACACAATCTTCCGTAGCCATGTGTTTTGATCTGCAACGGAATTCATTTTTTTAGAGTTTTATCAACAAAAAAAGGTTCTGATAATCACGGAAACCAAGAAAGCTATAGCAAAAAATATTAAGGAATGTATTCCTGGTTATGTTTTTAAAAAACTAGGAACAAGACGGAGTTTCAGACAGTGTACTTGAGGGATTCTTTTTTCTTATATGCCTAGTGCTTTCAATTTTCACAGCAGAATCGCATTGTCAATAGTTTTAAATGTTTTTCTATACTTAAGAAGATTATATATTGACACCAATAACCAATAGTATTAATGAATTAATGTTAACCATTGTTTTGCCGAGATGATAGACAGATTAATCGTCAAAGACATTCATGATCATAATGATGCATGCAGATGAGAACATAGAATTCCATCATGTATTCCATTTACCATAGGTATTAATTTTGGGGGCTATCTGAAACCGAATTCTTAAGGACTACATAGCATGCTGAAAAACAAAGATTTTGCAAAGAAGATGGGATTACAGTCAAGTCAATACCACATATCAGGGTGGACATTATTCCAGGGCCAGGAGGAGGGACGCTAAAAGTTTAGCTCGCGAGTTAAATGTAAAGCTCATTCAACATAAATAGGTAGAAATAAAGAAAAAAGCGACTGGTTTTCGGAAGGTTCAATATGCCAACGCCTAGAACAAGCTAACTCATTGTTTGGTGCTGAATGCATTTTAGGAATTGTTAGGTGGCTACATTTTTACATTTTTGCCAGAGATTAAAAAATTACTTTTTAGAAATTTTTATTGAAAGAGCTACCAAGCAAGGAACTTTTGTTGGTGTCCAGCAAAAAGGTTTTCATTCTAAAAATTTTCTGGGCCTCTCTCACCAAAGGGGAAGGGGGGGGGGTAATTATTTATCTTTAGAATAGGGGTGCTTAGGTTACTTTTAGGCTCTAGAATTTGGACAAAGTTTATTAAAGTTCTTCAATATAAAAAACCGTGATTCTATATTGGACAAATAATTTTTACGAAAAAAAAAATTTTCTTTAATTTCCGGTGAGCAGTGGTCTTAGAAATTTAAACGAAAAACAAATTCAATTGTAAAAGCCCTTTCTTGGGACCAGGAAATTCTAAAGCAATTTCTTTGGTAAATCAAAATGAGAAAGGATTTGAAAAAAGTCGAGAAAAATCGCAAACTGCCGTCCAAAGAAAATTTTTTGGAAAGATTTCATGCTAGAGGGACGAAGTGTACACCACGTACACCACGTGCACAGAAGAAGAGAAGGCAAAAGAAATTTGGTTTATAAATAAACAAAGTAAAAAATTGCAGTAATTTGATACTTCTTACCTTCATGAAATTATTGGTTATCTTCAGTTGCCGCGAAGGTGATTGTGTAGGATATTTCCACTGGGATAAGTACACTGTTGTCGATAATAATTTTCTTGGAAGCCATGTTGTTTTCAAAGTGAAAAATTTTGTTGGCACATGCCTTGCTGGGCATGATGGGAAGGAAAGTCTCCTCCGTAGGAGAAAAATATGAATATTGAAACAAATCGAGTGGTTTGAGGGCAAGTGAAAATTAATCCCACCGAATTTTTTAAGCTGGAAATATTTCCTATCAAAATTTTCAAACGCTAGAATAATCTCGTTTTTAATTTTAAACTATAATTAAACTATATTAATTTTTGCTAAAACTAGCGTTTGTAAACGAAAATCTCTTAGAATTCTTAACAAAATTCGGGAAAACTTCACATGATGTCACGAGACAATGTATCTCAGATGTTTTTTTGAGGTCTAGGGCAAAGTTTCAGTCTTGACCCCCATATTGAAGCTTTACAAACAGGTAAAAACATCCCTTTGTTCTTGAATAACCTTTGAAAGTGTGAAAACAAACTAGAACCTTTGAAATGTAAATTGACACCATTATTAACTTAATACCGGATGAAGACTATCTAAAAATTAACAAGACTATTTGTAACAAATCAGAACAGAATCCAATTGAAAACAATGTCTTCTATTTAATGCATAGTTTTTGAATTTTAATCACAAGTTCTTTCTCTGACGTTATTTGCCTGATAATTTCCAAAGCTATTATTTGCATAAAACATGACGAGACATTCTTTAAGAATAAGAAAAAAATTCCAACCATCAAGATGATCAAAATGTTTTAAAGATAGCAGTGATGGTGACACAGACTCGGATTCACAATTTATTCAGTCCTGCAAGATAAAAGGCTTTTTTGTCTTTTTTGTATAAAAGAGTGTATCATAGCTTGGCTTATGGTGAATTTGTATGTAAATTGCGCAAAACATATAAACAATTTGCAAAAAGGTTGAAGAAATTATAGTCAAAAGGAAAGAAGTAACAAATTGAATTAAAACTTTAGGAGAAAAGTTAATGACCTTAAAAATTTCTTATTGAGTTTTAATAATTTTGGTCACAAAAGAAAATGGGGTCCATCCACCATGATGTACCGAGGCAATTCTAGCGTGCAATTCATTACCTAAAACGCTCTTTTGACACTATATGAAAAAACTTTAAATTCATTTCATAAAATTGGTAGCAAATAGTCTTATTTTAAGACCCAAAGGTACCAAAATCAAGAACACCCTTAAACGTCTCCGAATGTTAAATTGACCTATCAAGGCAATCCTAGCTTGCAATTCATTACTTAAAACGGTCATTTGACGCTATTTGAAAAAGACTTTAAATTTATTGCATAAAATTGGTATCAATGGGTCTTATTTTAAGACCCAAAGGTACCAAAATCAATAACACCCTTAAACGTCTCCCAATGGTAAATTGACCTATCAAGGCGATTCTAGCCTGCAATTCATAACCTAAAATGGTCTTTTGACGCTATTTGAAAAAGACTTTAAATTTATTGCATAAAATTGGTAGAAAGGGTCTTATTTTAAGACCCAAAGGTACCAAAATCAAAAACACCCTTAAACGTCTCCGAAAGTTAAAATGACGTACCGAGGCAACTCTAGCGTGTAATTCATTACTTAAAACGGTCATTTGACGCTATTTGAAAAAGACTTTAAATTTATTGCATAAAATTGGTAGAAAGGGTCTTATTTTAAAACCCAAAGGTACCAAAATCAAGAACACCCTTAAACGTCTCCGAAAGTTAAAATGACGTACCGAGGCAACTCTAGCGTGTAATTCATTACTTAAAACGGTCATTTGACGCTTTTTGAAAAAGACTTTAAATTTAATGCATTAAATTGGTAGAAAGGGTCTTATTTTAAGACCCAAAGGTACCAAAATCAAGAACACCCTTAAACGTCTCCGAATGTTAAAATGACCTATCAAGGCAATTCTAGCGTTCAATTCATAACCTAAAATGGTCTTTTGACGCTATTTGAAAAAGATTTTAAATTTATTGCATAAAATTGGTAGAAAGGGTCTTATTTTAAGACCCAAATGTACCAAAATCAAGAACACCCTTAAACGTCTCCGAATGTTAAAATGACCTATCAAGGCAATTCTAGCGTTCAATTTATAACCTAAAATGGTCTTTTGACGCTATTTGAAAAAGATTTTAAATTTATTGCATAAAATTGGTAGAAAGGGTCTTATTTTAAGACCCAAATGTACCAAAATCAAGAACACCCTTAAACGTCTCCGAATGTTAAAATGACCTATCAAGGCAATTCTAGCGTTCAATTCATAACCTAAAATGGTCATTTGACGCTATTTGAAAAAGACTTTAAATTTATTTCATAAAATTGGTAGAAAGGGTCTTATTTTAAGACCCAAAGGTACCAAAATCAATAACACCCTTAAACGTCTCCGAATGTTAAAATGACCTATTAAGGCAATTCTAACCAGCAATTCATTACCTAAAATGGTATTTTGACGTTATTTGAAAAAGACTTTAAATTTATTGCATAAAATTGGTAGAAAGGGTCTTATTTTAAGACCCAAAGGTACCAAAATCAAGAACACCCTTACACGTCTCCGAATGTTAAAATGACCTATCAAGGCAATTCTAGCGTGCAATTCATAACCTAAAATGGTCTTTTGACGCTATTTGAAAAAGACTTTAAATTTATTGCATAAAATTGGTAGAAAGGGTCTTATTTTAAAACCCAAAGGTACCAAAATCAAGAACACCTTTAAACGTCTCCGAATGTTAAATTGACCTATCAAGGCAATCCTAGCTTGCAATTCATTACTTAAAACGGTCATTTGACGCTATTTGAAAAAGACTTTAAATTTATTGCATAAAATTGGTATCAATGGGTCTTATTTTAAGACCCAAAGGTACCAAAATCAATAACACCCTTAAACGTCTCCCAATGGTAAATTGACCTATCAAGGCGATTCTAGCTTGCAATTCATAACCTAAAATGGTCTTTTGACGCTATTTGAAAAAGACTTTAAATTTATTGCATAAAATTGGTAGAAAGGGTCTTATTTTAAGACCCAAAGGTACCAAAATCAAAAACACCCTTAAACGTCTCCGAAAGTTAAAATGACGTACCGAGGCAACTCTAGCGTGTAATTCATTACTTGAAACGGTCATTTGACGCTATTTGAAAAAGACTTTAAATTTATTGCATAAAATTGGTAGAAAGGGTCTTATTTTAAAACCCAAAGGTACCAAAATCAAGAACACCCTTAAACGTCTCCGAAAGTTAAAATGACGTACCGAGGCAACTCTAGCGTGTAATTCATTACTTAAAACGGTCATTTGACGCTTTTTGAAAAAGACTTTAAATTTAATGCATAAAATTGGTAGAAAGGGTCTTATTTTAAGACCCAAAGGTACCAAAATCAAGAACACCCTTAAACGTCTCCGAATGTTAAAATGACCTATCAAGGCAATTCTAGCGTTCAATTCATAACCTAAAATGGTCTTTTGACGCTATTTGAAAAAGATTTTAAATTTATTGCATAAAATTGGTAGAAAGGGTCTTATTTTAAGACCCAAAGGTACCAAAATCAATAACACCCTTAAACGTCTCCCAATGGTAAATTGACCTATCAAGGCGATTCTAGCCTGCAATTCATAACCTAAAATGGTCTTTTGACGCTATTTGAAAAAGACTTTAAATTTATTGCATAAAATTGGTAGAAAGGGTCTTATTTTAAGACCCAAAGGTACCAAAATCAAAAACACCCTTAAACGTCTCCGAAAGTTAAAATGACGTACCGAGGCAACTCTAGCGTGTAATTCATTACTTAAAACGGTCATTTGACGCTATTTGAAAAAGACTTTAAATTTATTGCATAAAATTGGTAGAAAGGGTCTTATTTTAAAACCCAAAGGTACCAAAATCAAGAACACCCTTAAACGTCTCCGAAAGTTAAAATGACGTACCGAGGCAACTCTAGCGTGTAATTCATTACTTAAAACGGTCATTTGACGCTTTTTGAAAAAGACTTTAAATTTAATGCATAAAATTGGTAGAAAGGGTCTTATTTTAAGACCCAAAGGTACCAAAATCAAGAACACCCTTAAACGTCTCCGAATGTTAAAATGACCTATCAAGGCAATTCTAGCGTTCAATTCATAACCTAAAATGGTCTTTTGACGCTATTTGAAAAAGATTTTAAATTTATTGCATAAAATTGGTAGAAAGGGTCTTATTTTAAGACCCAAATGTACCAAAATCAAGAACACCCTTAAACGTCTCCGAATGTTAAAATGACCTATCAAGGCAATTCTAGCGTTCAATTTATAACCTAAAATGGTCTTTTGACGCTATTTGAAAAAGATTTTAAATTTATTGCATAAAATTGGTAGAAAGGGTCTTATTTTAAGACCCAAATGTACCAAAATCAAGAACACCCTTAAACGTCTCCGAATGTTAAAATGACCTATCAAGGCAATTCTAGCGTTCAATTCATAACCTAAAATGGTCATTTGACGCTATTTGAAAAAGACTTTAAATTTATTTCATAAAATTGGTAGAAAGGGTCTTATTTTAAGACCCAAAGGTACCAAAATCAATAACACCCTTAAACGTCTCCGAATGTTAAAATGACCTATTAAGGCAATTCTAACCAGCAATTCATTACCTAAAATGGTATTTTGACGTTATTTGAAAAAGACTTTAAATTTATTGCATAAAATTGGTAGAAAGGGTCTTATTTTAAGACCCAAAGGTACCAAAATCAAGAACACCCTTACACGTCTCCGAATGTTAAAATGACCTATCAAGGCAATTCTAGCGTGCAATTCATAACCTAAAATGGTCTTTTGACGCTATTTGAAAAAGACTTTAAATTTATTGCATAAAATTGGTAGAAAGGGTCTTATTTTAAAACCCAAAGGTACCAAAATCAAGAACACCTTTAAACGTCTCCGAATGTTAAATTGACCTATCAAGGCAATCCTAGCTTGCAATTCATTACTTAAAACGGTCATTTGACGCTATTTGAAAAAGACTTTAAATTTATTGCATAAAATTGGTATCAATGGGTCTTATTTTAAGACCCAAAGGTACCAAAATCAATAACACCCTTAAACGTCTCCCAATGGTAAATTGACCTATCAAGGCGATTCTAGCTTGCAATTCATAACCTAAAATGGTCTTTTGACGCTATTTGAAAAAGACTTTAAATTTATTGCATAAAATTGGTAGAAAGGGTCTTATTTTAAGACCCAAAGGTACCAAAATCAAAAACACCCTTAAACGTCTCCGAAAGTTAAAATGACGTACCGAGGCAACTCTAGCGTGTAATTCATTACTTGAAACGGTCATTTGACGCTATTTGAAAAAGACTTTAAATTTATTGCATAAAATTGGTAGAAAGGGTCTTATTTTAAAACCCAAAGGTACCAAAATCAAGAACACCCTTAAACGTCTCCGAAAGTTAAAATGACGTACCGAGGCAACTCTAGCGTGTAATTCATTACTTAAAACGGTCATTTGACGCTTTTTGAAAAAGACTTTAAATTTAATGCATAAAATTGGTAGAAAGGGTCTTATTTTAAGACCCAAAGGTACCAAAATCAAGAACACCCTTAAACGTCTCCGAATGTTAAAATGACCTATCAAGGCAATTCTAGCGTTCAATTCATAACCTAAAATGGTCTTTTGACGCTATTTGAAAAAGATTTTAAATTTATTGCATAAAATTGGTAGAAAGGGTCTTATTTTAAGACCCAAAGGTACCAAAATCAATAACACCCTTAAACGTCTCCCAATGGTAAATTGACCTATCAAGGCGATTCTAGCCTGCAATTCATAACCTAAAATGGTCTTTTGACGCTATTTGAAAAAGACTTTAAATTTATTGCATAAAATTGGTAGAAAGGGTCTTATTTTAAGACCCAAAGGTACCAAAATCAAAAACACCCTTAAACGTCTCCGAAAGTTAAAATGACGTACCGAGGCAACTCTAGCGTGTAATTCATTACTTAAAACGGTCATTTGACGCTATTTGAAAAAGACTTTAAATTTATTGCATAAAATTGGTAGAAAGGGTCTTATTTTAAAACCCAAAGGTACCAAAATCAAGAACACCCTTAAACGTCTCCGAAAGTTAAAATGACGTACCGAGGCAACTCTAGCGTGTAATTCATTACTTAAAACGGTCATTTGACGCTTTTTGAAAAAGACTTTAAATTTAATGCATAAAATTGGTAGAAAGGGTCTTATTTTAAGACCCAAAGGTACCAAAATCAAGAACACCCTTAAACGTCTCCGAATGTTAAAATGACCTATCAAGGCAATTCTAGCGTTCAATTCATAACCTAAAATGGTCTTTTGACGCTATTTGAAAAAGATTTTAAATTTATTGCATAAAATTGGTAGAAAGGGTCTTATTTTAAGACCCAAATGTACCAAAATCAAGAACACCCTTAAACGTCTCCGAATGTTAAAATGACCTATCAAGGCAATTCTAGCGTTCAATTTATAACCTAAAATGGTCTTTTGACGCTATTTGAAAAAGATTTTAAATTTATTGCATAAAATTGGTAGAAAGGGTCTTATTTTAAGACCCAAATGTACCAAAATCAAGAACACCCTTAAACGTCTCCGAATGTTAAAATGACCTATCAAGGCAATTCTAGCGTTCAATTCATAACCTAAAATGGTCATTTGACGCTATTTGAAAAAGACTTTAAATTTATTTCATAAAATTGGTAGAAAGGGTCTTATTTTAAGACCCAAAGGTACCAAAATCAATAACACCCTTAAACGTCTCCGAATGTTAAAATGACCTATTAAGGCAATTCTAACCAGCAATTCATTACCTAAAATGGTATTTTGACGCTATTTGAAAAAGACTTTAAATTTATTGCATAAAATTGGTAGAAAGGGTCTTATTTTAAGACCCAAAGGTACCAAAATCAAGAACACCCTTACACGTCTCCGAATGTTAAAATGACCTATCAAGGCAATTCTAGCGTGCAATTCATAACCTAAAATGGTCTTTTGACGCTATTTGAAAAAGACTTTAAATTTATTGCATAAAATTGGTAGAAAGGGTCTTATTTTAAGACCCAAAGGTACCAAAATCAAGAACACCCTTAAACGTCTCCGAATATTAAAATGACCTATCAAGGCAATTCTAGCGTGCAATTCATAACCTAAACTGGTCATTTGACGCTATTTAAAATAGACTTTAAATTTATTGCATAAAATTGGTAGAAAGGGTCTTATTTTAAGACCCAAAGGTACCAAATCAAGAACACCCTTAAACGTCTCCGAAAGTTAAAATGACCTATCAAGGCAATTCTAGCGTTCAATTCATAACCTAAAATGGTCTTTTGACGCTTTTTGAAAAAGACTTTAAATTTATTGCATAAAATTGGTAGGAAGGGTCTTATTTTAAGACCCAAAGGTACCAAAATCAAGAACACCCTTAAACGTCTCCGAATGTTAAAATGACCTATCAAGGCAATTCTAGCGTTCAGTTCATAACCTAAAATGGTCATTTGACGCTATTTGAAAAAGACTTTAAATTTATTTCATAAAATTGGTAGAAAGGGTCTTATTTTAAGACCCAAAGGTACCAAAATCAAAAACCCCCTTAACCGTCTCCGAATGTTAAAATGACCTATCAAGGCAATTCTAACCAGCAATTCATTACCTAAAATGGTCTTTTGACGCTATTTGAAAAAGATTTTAATTTTATTGCATAAAATTGGTAGAAAGGGTCTTATTTTAAGACCCAAAGGTACCAAAATGAAAAACACCCTTAACCGTCTCCGAATGTTAAAATGACCTATCAAGGCAATTCTAACCAGCAATTCATTACCTAAAATGGTCTTTTGACGCTATTTGAAAAAGACTTTAAATTTATTGCATAAAATTGGTAGAAAGGGTCTTATTTTAAGACCCAAAGGTACCAAAATCAAGAACACCCTTAAACGTCTCCGAATGTTAAAATGACCTATCAAGGCAATTCTAGCGTGCAATTAATAACCTAAAATGGTCTTTTGACGCTATTTGAAAAAGACTTTAAATTTATTGCATAAAATTGGTAGAAAGGGTCTTATTTTAAGACCCAAAGGTACCAAAATCAAAAACACCCTTAACCGTCTCCGAATGTTAAAATGACCTATCAAGGCAATTCTAACCAGCAATTCATTACCTGAAATGGTCTTTTGACGCTATTTGAAAAAGACATTAAATTTATTGCATAAAATTGGTAGAAAGGGTCTTATTTTAAGACCCAAAGGTACCAAAATCAAAAACACCCTTAACCGTCTCCGAATGTTAAAATGACCTATCAAGGCAATTCTAGCGTTCACTTCATAACCTAAAATGGTCATTTGACGCTATTTGAAAAATACTTTAAATTTATTGCATAAAATTGGTAGGAAAGGGTCTTATTATAAGACCCAAAGCTACCAAAATCAAAAACACCCTTAACCGTCTCCGAATGTTAAAATGACCTATCAAGGCAATTCTAACCAGCAATTCATTACCTAAAATGGTCTTTTGACGCTATTTGAAAAAGACTTTAAATTTATTGCATAAAATTGGTAGAAAGGGTCTTATTTTAAGACCCAAAGGTACCAAAATCAAGAACACCCTTAAACGTCTCCGAATGTAAAAATGACCTATCAAGGCATTTGTAGCGTGCAATTCATAACCTAAAATGGTCTTTTGACGCTATTTGAAAAAGACTTGAAATTTATTGCGTAAAATTGGTAGCAAAGAGTCTTATTTTAAGACCCAAAGGTACCAAAATCAAGAACACCCTTAAACGTCTCCGAATGTTAAAATGACCTATCAAGGCAATTCTAGCGTTCACTTCATAACCTAAAATGGTCATTTGACGCTATTTGAAAAATACTTTAAATTTATTGCATAAAATTGGTAGGAAAGGGTCTTATTATAAGACCCAAAGCTACCAAAATCAAAAACACCCTTAACCGTCTACGAATGTTAAAATGACCTATCAAGGCAATTCTAACCAGCAATTCATTACCTAAAATGGTCTTTTGACGCTATTTGAAAAAGACTTTAAATTTATTGCATAAAATTGGTAGAAAGGGTCTTATTTTAAGACCCAAAGGTACCAAAATCAAGAACACCCTTAAACGTCTCCGAATGTTAAAATGACCTATCAAGACAATTCTAGCGTGCAATTCATAACCTAAATTGGTCTTTTGACGCTTTTTGAAAAAGACTTTAAATTTATTGCATAAAATTGGTAGAAAGGGTCTTATCTTAAGACCCAAAGGTACCAAAATCAAGAACACCCTTAAAAGTCTCCGAATGTTAAAATGACCTATCAAGGCAATTCTAGCGTGCAATTCATAACCTAAAATGGTCTTTTGACGCTTTTTGAAAAAGATATTAAATTTATTGCATAAAATTGGTAGAAAGGGTCTTATTTTAAGACCCAAAGGTACCAAAATCAAGAACACCCTTAAACGTCTCCGAATGTTAAAATGACCTATCAAGGCAATTCTAGCGTGCAATTCATAACCTAAAATGGTCTTTTGACGCTATTTGAAAAAGACTTTAAATTTATTGCATAAAATTGGTAGAAAGGGTCTTATTTTAAGACCCAAAGGTACCAAAATCAAAAACACCCTTAACCGTCTCCGAATGTTAAAATGACCTATCAAGGCAATTCTAGCGTTCACTTCATAACCTAAAATGGTCATTTGACGCTATTTGACATATACTGTAAATTTATTGCATAAAATTGGTAGGAAAGGGTCTTATTATAAGACCCAAAGCTACCAAAATCAAAAACACCCTTAACCGTCTCCGAATGTTAAAATGACCTATCAAGGCAATTCTAACCAGCAATTCATTACCTAAAATGGTCTTTTGACGCTATTTGAAAAAGACTTTAAATTTATTGCATAAAATTGGTAGAAAGGGTCTTATTTTGAGACCCAAAGGTACCAAAATCAAGAACACCCTTAAACGTCTCCGAATGTTAAAATGACCTATCAAGGCATTTCTAGCGTGCAATTCATAACCTAAAATGGTCTTTTGACGCTATTTGAAAAAGACTTTAAATTTATTGCGTAAAATTGGTAGCAAAGAGTCTTATTTTAAGACCCAAAGGTACCAAAATCAAGAACACCCTTAAACGTCTCCGAATGTTAAAATGACCTATCAAGGCAATTCTAGCGTTCACTTCATAACCTAAAATGGTCATTTGACGCTATTTGAAAAATACTTTAAATTTATTGCATAAAATTGGTAGGAAAGGGTCTTATTATAAGACCCAAAGCTACCAAAATCAAAAACACCCTTAACCGTCTCCGAATGTTAAAATGACCTATCAAGGCAATTCTAACCAGCAATTCATTACCTAAAATGGTCTTTTGACGCTATTTGAAAAAGACTTTAAATTTATTGCATAAAATTGGTAGAAAGGGTCTTATTTTAAGACCCAAAGGTACCAAAATCAAGAACACCCTTAAACGTCTCCGAATGTTAAAATGACCTATCAAGGCAATTCTAGCGTTCAATTCATAACCTAAAATGGTCATTTGACGCTATTTGAAAAAGACTTTAAATTTATTGCATAAAATTGGTAGGAAAGGGTCTTATTTTAAGACCCAAAGGTACCAAAATCAAGAACACCCTTAAACGTCTCCGAAAGTTAAAATGACCTACCGAGGCAATTCTAGCGTTCACTTCATAACCTAAAATGGTCATTTGACGCTATTTGAAAAATACTTTAAATTTATTGCATAAAATTGGTAGGAAAGGGTCTTATTATAAGACCCAAAGCTACCAAAATCAAAAACACCCTTAACCGTCTCCGAATGTTAAAATGACCTATCAAGGCAATTCTAACCAGCAATTCATTACCTAAAATGGTCTTTTGACGCTATTTGAAAAAGACTTTAAATTTATTGCATAAAATTGGTAGAAAGGGTCTTATTTTAAGACCCAAAGGTACCAAAATCAAGAACACCCTTAAACGTCTCCAAATGTTAAAATGACCTATCAAGGCAATTCTAGCGTTCAATTCATAACCTAAAATGGTCATTTGACGCTATTTGAAAAAGACTTTAAATTTATTGCATAAAATTGGTAGGAAAGGGTCTTATTTTAAGACCCAAAGGTACCAAAATCAAGAACACCCTTAAACGTCTCCGAAAGTTAAAATGACCTACCGAGGCAATTCTAGCGTGCAATTCATAACCTAAAATGGTCTTTTGATGCTATTTGAAAAAGACTTTAAATTTATTGCATAAAATTGGTAGCAAAGGGTCTTATTTTAAGACCCAAAGGTACTAAAATGAAAAACAGCCTTAAACGTCTCCAAAAGTTAAAATGACGTACCGAGGCACTTCTAGCGTGCAATTCATTACCTAAAATGGTCTTTTGACGCTATTTGAAAAAGACTTTAAATTTATTGCATAAAATTGGTAGAAAGGGTCTTATTTTAAGACCCAAAGGTACCAAAATCAAGAACACCCTTAAACGTCTCCAAATGTTAAAATGACCTATCAAGGTAATTCTAGCGTTCAATTCATAAACTAAAATAGTCATTTGACGCTATTTGAAAAAGACTTTAAATTTATTTCATAAAATTGGTAGAAAGGGTCTTATTTTAAGACCCAAAGGTACCAAAATCAAAAACCCCCTTAACCGTCTCCGAATGTTAAAATGACCTATCAAGGCAATTCTAGCGTGCAATTCATAACCTAAAATGGTCTTTTGACGCTTTTTGAAAAAGACTTTAAATTTATTGCATAAAATTGGTAGAAAGGGTCTTATTTTAAGACCCAAAGCTACCAAAATCAAAAACACCCTTAACCGTCTCCGAATGTTAAAATGACCTATCAAGGCAATTCTAACCAGCAATTCATTACCTAAAATGGTCTTTTGACGCTATTTGAAAAAGACTTTAAATTTATTGCATAAAATTGGTAGAAAGGGTCTTATTTTAAGACCCAAAGGTACCAAAATCAAGAACACCCTTAAACGTCTCCGAATGTTAAAATGACCTATCAAGGCAATTCTAGCGTTCAATTCATAACCTAAAATGGTCATTTGACGCTATTTGAAAAAGACTTTAAATTTATTGCATAAAATTGGTAGGAAAGGGTCTTATTTTAAGACCCAAAGGTACCAAAATCAAGAACACCCTTAAACGTCTCCGAAAGTTAAAATGACCTACCGAGGCAATTCTAGCGTGCAATTCATAACCTAAAATGGTCTTTTGATGCTATTTGAAAAAGACTTTAAATTTATTGCATAAAATTGGTAGCAAAGGGTCTTATTTTAAGACCCAAAGGTACTAAAATGAAAAACAGCCTTAAACGTCTCCAAAAGTTAAAATGACGTACCGAGGCACTTCTAGCGTGCAATTCATTACCTAAAATGGTCTTTTGACGCTATTTGAAAAAGACTTTAAATTTATTGCATAAAATTGGTAGAAAGGGTCTTATTTTAAGACCCAAAGGTACCAAAATCAAGAACACCCTTAAACGTCTCCAAATGTTAAAATGACCTATCAAGGTAATTCTAGCGTTCAATTCATAAACTAAAATAGTCATTTGACGCTATTTGAAAAAGACTTTAAATTTATTTCATAAAATTGGTAGAAAGGGTCTTATTTTAAGACCCAAAGGTACCAAAATCAAAAACCCCCTTAACCGTCTCCGAATGTTAAAATGACCTATCAAGGCAATTCTAGCGTGCAATTCATAACCTAAAATGGTCTTTTGACGCTTTTTGAAAAAGACTTTAAATTTATTGCATAAAATTGGTAGAAAGGGTCTTATTTTAAGACCCAAAGGTACCAAAATCAAGAACACCCTTAAACGTCTCCGAATGTTAAAATGACCTATCAAGGCAATTCTAGCGTGCAATTCATAACTTAAAATGGTCTTTTGACGCTATTTGAAAAAGACTTTAAATTTATTGCATAAAATTGGTAGAAAGGGTCTTATTTTAAGACCCAAAGGTACCAAAATCAAGAACACCCTTAAACGTCTCCGAATGTTAAAATGACCTATCAAGGCAATTCTAGCGTTCAATTCATAACCTAAAATGGTCATTTGACGCTATTTGAAAAAGACTTTAAATTTATTTCATAAAATTGGTAGAAAGGGTCTTATTTTAAGACCCAAAGGTACCAATATCAAGAACACCCTTAAACGTCTCAGAATGTTAAAATCACCTATCAAGGCAATTCTAGCCAGCAATTCATTACCTAAAATGGTCTTCTGACGCTGTTTGAAAAAGACTTTAAATTTATTGCATAAAATTGGTAGAAAGGGTCTTATTTTAAGACCCAAAGGTACCAAAATCAAGAACACCCTTAAACGTCTCCAAATGTTAAAATGACCTATCAAGGTAATTCTAGCGTTCAATTCATAAACTAAAATAGTCATTTGACGCTATTTGAAAAAGACTTTAAATTTATTTCATAAAATTGGTAGAAAGGGTCTTATTTTAAGACCCAAAGGTACCAAAATCAAAAACCCCCTTAACCGTCTCCGAATGTTAAAATGACCTATCAAGGCAATTCTAGCGTGCAATTCATAACCTAAAATGGTCTTTTGACGCTTTTTGAAAAAGACTTTAAATTTATTGCATAAAATTGGTAGAAAGGGTCTTATTTTAAGACCCAAAGGTACCAAAATCAAGAACACCCTTAAACGTCTCCGAATGTTAAAATGACCTATCAAGGCAATTCTAGCGTGCAATTCATAACCTAAAATGGTCTTTTGACGCTATTTGAAAAAGACTTTAAATTTATTGCATAAAATTGGTAGAAAGGGTCTTATTTTAAGACCCAAAGGTACCAAAATCAAGAACACCCTTAAACGTCTCCGAATGTTAAAATGACCTATCAAGGCAATTCTAGCGTTCAATTCATAACCTAAAATGGTCATTTGACGCTATTTGAAAAAGACTTTAAATTTATTTCATAAAATTGGTAGAAAGGGTCTTATTTTAAGACCCAAAGGTACCAATATCAAGAACACCCTTAAACGTCTCAGAATGTTAAAATCACCTATCAAGGCAATTCTAGCCAGCAATTCATTACCTAAAATGGTCTTCTGACGCTGTTTGAAAAAGACTTTAAATTTATTGCATAAAATTGGTAGAAAGGGTCTTATTTTAAGACCCAAAGGTACCAAAATCAAGAACACCCTTAAACGTCTCCAAATGTTAAAATGACCTATCAAGGTAATTCTAGCGTTCAATTCATAAACTAAAATAGTCATTTGACGCTATTTGAAAAAGACTTTAAATTTATTTCATAAAATTGGTAGAAAGTGTCTTATTTTAAGACCCAAAGGTACCAAAATCAAAAAACCCCTTAACCGTCTCCGAATGTTAAAATGACCTATCAAGGCAATTCTAGCGTGCAATTCATAACCTAAAATGGTCTTTTGACGCTTTTTGAAAAAGACTTTAAATTTATTGCATAAAATTGGTAGAAAGGGTCTTATTTTAAGACCCAAATGTACCAAAATCAAGAACACCCTTAAACGTCTCCAAATGTTAAAATGACCTATCAAGGCAATTCTAACCAGCAATTCATTACCTAAAATGGTCTTTTGACGCTATTTGAAAAAGATTTTAATTTTATTGCATAAAATTGGTAGAAAGGGTCTTATTTTAAGACCCAAATGTACCAAAATCAAGAACACCCTTAAACGTCTCCGAATGTTAAAATGACCTATCAAGGCAATTCTAGCGTTCAATTCATAACCTAAAATGGTCTTTTGACGCTATTTGAAAAAGATTTTAAATTTATTGCATAAAATTGGTAGAAAGGGTCTTATTTTAAGACCCAAATGTACCAAAATCAAGAACACCCTTAAACGTCTCCGAATGTTAAAATGACCTATCAAGGCAATTCCAGCGTTCAATTTATAACCTAAAATGGTCTTTTGACGCTATTTGAAAAAGATTTTAAATTTATTGCATAAAATTGGTAGAAAGGGTCTTATTTTAAGACCCAAATGTACCAAAATCAAGAACACCCTTAAACGTCTCCGAATGTTAAAATGACCTATCAAGGCAATTCTAGCGTTCAATTCATAACCTAAAATGGTCATTTGACGCTATTTGAAAAAGACTTTAAATTTATTTCATAAAATTGGTAGAAAGGGTCTTATTTTAAGACCCAAAGGTACCAAAATCAAAAACCCCCTTAACCGTCTCCGAATGTTAAAATGACCTATCAACGCAATTCTAGCCAGCAATTCATTACCTAAAATGGTCTTTTGACGCTATTTGAAGAAGATTTTAAATTTATTGCATAAAATTGGTAGAAAGGGTCTTATTTTAAGACCCAAATGTACCAAAATCAAGAACACCCTTAAACGTCTCCGAATGTTAAAATGACCTATCAAAGCAATTCTAGCGTTCAATTCATAACCTAAAATGGTCTTTTGACGCTATTTGAAAAAGATTTTAAATTTATTGCATAAAATTGGTAGAAAGGGTCTTATTTTCAGACCCAAATGTACCAAAATCAAGAACACCCGTAAACGTCTCCGAATGTTAAAATTACCTATCAAGGCAATTCTAGCGTTCAATTCATAACCTAAAATGGTCATTTGACGCTATTTGAAAAAGACTTTAAATTTATTTCATAAAATTGGTAGAAAGGGTCTTATTTTAAGACCCAAAGGTACCAAAATCAATAACACCCTTAAACGTCTCCGAATGTTAAAATGACCTATTAAGGCAATTCTAACCAGCAATTCATTACCTAAAATGGTATTTTGACGCTATTTGAAAAAGACTTTAAATTTATTTCATAAAATTGGTAGAAAGGGTCTTATTTTAAGACCCAAAGGTACCAAAATCAAGAACACCCTTACACGTCTCCGAATGTTAAAATGACCTATCAAGGCAATTCTAGCGTGCAATTCATAACCTAAAATGGTCTTTTGACGCTATTTGAAAAAGACTTTAAATTTATTGCATAAAATTGGTAGAAAGGGTCTTATTTTAAGACCCAAAGGTACCAAATCAAGAACACCCTTAAACGTCTCCGAAAGTTAAAATGACCTATCAAGGCAATTCTAGCGTTCAATTCATAACCTAAAATGGTCTTTTGACGCTTTTTGAAAAAGACTTTAAATTTATTGCATAAAATTGGTAGGAAGGGTCTTATTTTAAGACCCAAAGGTACCAAAATCAAGAACACCCTTAAACGTCTCCGAATGTTAAAATGACCTATCAAGGCAATTCTAGCGTTCAGTTCATAACCTAAAATGGTCATTTGACGCTATTTGAAAAAGACTTTAAATTTATTGCATAAATTTGGTAGAAAGGGTCTTATTTTAAGACCCAAAGGTACCAAAATCAAGAACACCCTTAAACGTCTCCGAATGTTAAAATGACCTATCAAGGCAATTCTAGCGTGCAATTAATAACCTAAAATGGTCTTTTGACGCTATTTGAAAAAGACTTTAAATTTATTGCATAAAATTGGTAGAAAGGGTCTTATTTTAAGACCCAAAGCTACCAAAATCAAAAACACCCTTAACCGTCTCCGAATGTTAAAATGACCTATCAAGGCAATTCTAACCAGCAATTCATTACCTGAAATGGTCTTTTGACGCTATTTGAAAAAGACATTAAATTTATTGCATAAAATTGGTAGAAAGGGTCTTATTTTAAGACCCAAAGGTACAAAAATCAAAAACACCCTTAACCGTCTCCGAATGTTAAAATGACCTATCAAGGCAATTCTAGCGTTCACTTCATAACCTAAAATGGTCATTTGACGCTATTTGAAAAATACTTTAAATTTATTGCATAAAACTGGTAGGAAAGGGTCTTATTATAAGACCCAAAGCTACCAAAATCAAAAACACCCTTAACCGTCTCCGAATGTTAAAATGACCTATCAAGGCAATTCTAACCAGCAATTCATTACCTAAAATGGTCTTTGGACGCTATTTGAAAAAGACTTTAAATTTATTGCATAAAATTGGTAGAAAGGGTCTTATTTTAAGACCCAAAGGTACCAAAATCAAGAACACCCTTAAACGTCTCCGAATGTAAAAATGACCTATCAAGGCATTTCTAGCGTGCAATTCATAACCTAAAATGGTCTTTTGACGCTATTTGAAAAAGACTTTAAATTTATTGCGTAAAATTGGTAGCAAAGAGTCTTATTTTAAGACCCAAAGGTACCAAAATCAAGAACACCCTTAAACGTCTCCGAATGTTAAAATGACCTATCAAGGCAATTCTAGCGTTCACTTCATAACCTAAAATGGTCATTTGACGCTATTTGAAAAATACTTTAAATTTATTGCATAAAATTGGTAGGAAAGGGTCTTATTATAAGACCCAAAGCTACCAAAATCAAAAACACCCTTAACCGTCTACGAATGTTAAAATGACCTATCAAGGCAATTCTAACCAGCAATTCATTACCTAAAATGGTCTTTTGACGCTATTTGAAAAAGACTTTAAATTTATTGCATAAAATTGGTAGAAAGGGTCTTATTTTAAGACCCAAAGGTACCAAAATCAAGAACACCCTTAAACGTCTCCGAATGTTAAAATGACCTATCAAGGCAATTCTAGCGTTCAATTCATAACCTAAAATGGTCATTTGACGCTATTTGAAAAAGACTTTAAATTTATTGCATAAAATTGGTAGGAAAGGGTCTTATTTTAAGACCCAAAGGTACCAAAATCAAGAACACCCTTAAACGTCTCCGAAAGTTAAAATGACCTACCGAGGCAATTCTAGCGTGCAATTCATAACCTAAATTGGTCTTTTGACGCTTTTTGAAAAAGACTTTAAATTTATTGCATAAAATTGGTAGAAAGGGTCTTATTTTAAGACCCAAAGGTACCAAAATCAAGAACACCCTTAAAAGTCTCCGAATGTTAAAATGACCTATCAAGGCAATTCTAGCGTTCAATTCATAACCTAAAATGGTCTTTTGACGCTATTTGAAAAAGATATTAAATTTATTGCATAAAATTGGTAGAAAGGGTCTTATTTTAAGACCCAAAGGTACCAAAATCAAGAACACCCTTAAACGTCTCCGAATGTTAAAATGACCTATCAAGGCAATTCTAGCGTGCAATTCATAACCTAAAATGGTCTTTTGACGCTATTTGAAAAAGACTTTAAATTTATTGCATAAAATTGGTAGAAAGGGTCTTATTTTAAGACCCAAAGGTACCAAAATCAAAAACACCCTTAACCGTCTCCGAATGTTAAAATGACCGATCAAGGCAATTCTAGCGTTCACTTCATAACCTAAAATGGTCATTTGACGCTATTTGACATATACTTTAAATTTATTGCATAAAATTGGTAGGAAAGGGTCTTATTATAAGACCCAAAGCTACCAAAATCAAAAACACCCTTAACCGTCTCCGAATGTTAAAATGACCTATCAAGGCAATTCTAACCAGCAATTCATTACCTAAAATGGTCTTTTGACGCTATTTGAAAAAGACTTTAAATTTATTGCATAAAATTGGTAGAAAGGGTCTTATTTTGAGACCCAAAGGTACCAAAATCAAGAACACCCTTAAACGTCTCCGAATGTTAAAATGACCTATCAAGGCATTTCTAGCGTGCAATTCATAACCTAAAATGGTCTTTTGACGCTATTTGAAAAAGACTTTAAATTTATTGCGTAAAATTGGTAGCAAAGAGTCTTATTTTAAGACCCAAAGGTACCAAAATCAAGAACACCCTTAAACGTCTCCGAATGTTAAAATGACCTATCAAGGCAATTCTAGCGTTCACTTCATAACCTAAAATGGTCATTTGACGCTATTTGAAAAATACTTTAAATTTATTGCATAAAATTGGTAGGAAAGGGTCTTATTATAAGACCCAAAGCTACCAAAATCAAAAACACCCTTAACCGTCTCCGAATGTTAAAATGACCTATCAAGGCAATTCTAACCAGCAATTCATTACCTAAAATGGTCTTTTGACGCTATTTGAAAAAGACTTTAAATTTATTGCATAAAATTGGTAGAAAGGGTCTTATTTTAAGACCCAAAGGTACCAAAATCAAGAACACCCTTAAACGTCTCCGAATGTTAAAATGACCTATCAAGGCAATTCTAGCGTTCAATTCATAACCTAAAATGGTCATTTGACGCTATTTGAAAAAGACTTTAAATTTATTGCATAAAATTGGTAGGAAAGGGTCTTATTTTAAGACCCAAAGGTACCAAAATCAAGAACACCCTTAAACGTCTCCGAAAGTTAAAATGACCTACCGAGGCAATTCTAGCGTTCACTTCATAACCTAAAATGGTCATTTGACGCTATTTGAAAAATACTTTAAATTTATTGCATAAAATTGGTAGGAAAGGGTCTTATTATAAGACCCAAAGCTACCAAAATCAAAAACACCCTTAACCGTCTCCGAATGTTAAAATGACCTATCAAGGCAATTCTAACCAGCAATTCATTACCTAAAATGGTCTTTTGACGCTATTTGAAAAAGACTTTAAATTTATTGCATAAAATTGGTAGAAAGGGTCTTATTTTAAGACCCAAAGGTACCAAAATCAAGAACACCCTTAAACGTCTCCGAATGTTAAAATGACCTATCAAGGCAATTCTAGCGTTCAATTCATAACCTAAAATGGTCATTTGACGCTATTTGAAAAAGACTTTAAATTTATTGCATAAAATTGGTAGGAAAGGGTCTTATTTTAAGACCCAAAGGTACCAAAATCAAGAACACCCTTAAACGTCTCCGAAAGTTAAAATGACCTACCGAGGCAATTCTAGCGTGCAATTCATAACCTAAAATGGTCTTTTGATGCTATTTGAAAAAGACTTTAAATTTATTGCATAAAATTGGTAGCAAAGGGTCTTATTTTAAGACCCAAAGGTACTAAAATGAAAAACAGCCTTAAACGTCTCCAAAAGTTAAAATGACGTACCGAGGCACTTCTAGCGTGCAATTCATTACCTAAAATGGTCTTTTGACGCTATTTGAAAAAGACTTTAAATTTATTGCATAAAATTGGTAGAAAGGGTCTTATTTTAAGACCCAAAGGTACCAAAATCAAGAACACCCTTAAACGTCTCCAAATGTTAAAATGACCTATCAAGGTAATTCTAGCGTTCAATTCATAAACTAAAATAGTCATTTGACGCTATTTGAAAAAGACTTTAAATTTATTTCATAAAATTGGTAGAAAGGGTCTTATTTTAAGACCCAAAGGTACCAAAATCAAAAACCCCCTTAACCGTCTCCGAAAGTTAAAATGACCTATCAAGGCAATTCTAGCGTGCAATTCATAACCTAAAATGGTCTTTTGACGCTTTTTGAAAAAGACTTTAAATTTAGTGCATAAAATTGGTAGAAAGGGTCTTATTTTAAGACCCAAAGGTACCAAAATCAAGAACACCCTTAAACGTCTCCGAATGTTAAAATGACCTATCAAGGCAATTCTAGCGTGCAATTCATAACCTAAAATGGTCTTTTGACGCTATTTGAAAAAGACTTTAAATTTATTGCATAAAATTGGTAGAAAGGGTCTTATTTTAAGACCCAAAGGTACCAAAATCAAGAACACCCTTAAACGTCTCCGAATGTTAAAATGACCTATCAAGGCAATTCTAGCGTTCAATTCATAACCTAAAATGGTCATTTGACGCTATTTGAAAAAGACTTTAAATTTATTTCATAAAATTGGTAGAAAGGGTTTTATTTTAAGACCCAAAGGTACCAATATCAAGAACACCCTTAAACGTCTCAGAATGTTAAAATCACCTATCAAGGCAATTCTAGCCAGCAATTCATTACCTAAAATGGTCTTCTGACGCTGTTTGAAAAAGACTTTAAATTTATTGCATAAAATTGGTAGAAAGGGTCTTATTTTAAGACCCAAAGGTACCAAAATCAAGAACACCCTTAAACGTCTCCAAATGTTAAAATGACCTATCAAGGTAATTCTAGCGTTCAATTCATAAACTAAAATAGTCATTTGTCGCTATTTGAAAAAGACTTTAAATTTATTTCATAAAATTGGTAGAAAGTGTCTTATTTTAAGACCCAAAGGTACCAAAATCAAAAAACCCCTTAACCGTCTCCGAATGTTAAAATGACCTATCAAGGCAATTCTAGCGTGCAATTCATAACCTAAAATGGTCTTTTGACGCTTTTTGAAAAAGACTTTAAATTTATTGCATAAAATTGGTAGAAAGGGTCTTATTTTAAGACCCAAATGTACCAAAATCAAGAACACCCTTAAACGTCTCCGAATGTTAAAATGACCTATCAAGGCAATTCTAACCAGCAATTCATTACCTAAAATGGTCTTTTGACGCTATTTGAAAAAGATTTTAATTTTATTGCATAAAATTGGTAGAAAGGGTCTTATTTTAAGACCCAAATGTACCAAAATCAAGAACACCCTTAAACGTCTCCGAATGTTAAAATGACCTATCAAGGCAATTCTAGCGTTCAATTCATAACCTAAAATGGTCTTTTGACGCTATTTGAAAAAGATTTTAAATTTATTGCATAAAATTGGTAGAAAGGGTCTTATTTTAAGACCCAAATGTACCAAAATCAAGAACACCCTTAAACGTCTCCGAATGTTAAAATGACCTATCAAGGCAATTCTAGCGTTCAATTTATAACCTAAAATGGTCTTTTGACGCTATTTGAAAAAGATTTTAAATTTATTGCATAAAATTGGTAGAAAGGGTCTTATTTTAAGACCCAAATGTACCAAAATCAAGAACACCCTTAAACGTCTCCGAATGTTAAAATGACCTATCAAGGCAATTCTAGCGTTCAATTCATAACCTAAAATGGTCATTTGACGCTATTTGAAAAAGACTTTAAATTTATTTCATAAAATTGGTAGAAAGGGTCTTATTTTAAGACCCAAAGGTACCAAAATCAAAAACCCCCTTAACCGTCTCCGAATGTTAAAATGACCTATCAACGCAATTCTAGCCAGCAATTCATTACCTAAAATGGTCTTTTGACGCTATTTGAAGAAGATTTTAAATTTATTGCATAAAATTGGTAGAAAGGGTCTTATTTTAAGACCCAAATGTACCAAAATCAAGAACACCCTTAAACGTCTCCGAATGTTAAAATGACCTATCAAAGCAATTCTAGCGTTCAATTCATAACCTAAAATGGTCTTTTGACGCTATTTGAAAAAGATTTTAAATTTATTGCATAAAATTGGTAGAAAGGGTCTTATTTTCAGACCCAAATGTACCAAAATCAAGAACACCCGTAAACGTCTCCGAATGTTAAAATTACCTATCAAGGCAATTCTAGCGTTCAATTCATAACCTAAAATGGTCATTTGACGCTATTTGAAAAAGACTTTAAATTTATTTCATAAAATTGGTAGAAAGGGTCTTATTTTAAGACCAAAAGGTACCAAAATCAATAACACCCTTAAACGTCTCCGAATGTTAAAATGACCTATTAAGGCAATTCTAACCAGCAATTCATTACCTAAAATGGTATTTTGACGCTATTTGAAAAAGACTTTAAATTTATTTCATAAAATTGGTAGAAAGGGTCTTATTTTAAGACCCAAAGGTACCAAAATCAAGAACACCCTTACACGTCTCCGAATGTTAAAATGACCTATCAAGGCAATTCTAGCGTGCAATTCATAACCTAAAATGGTCTTTTGACGCTATTTGAAAAAGACTTTAAATTTATTGCATAAAATTGGTAGAAAGGGTCTTATTTTAAGACCCAAAGGTACCAAATCAAGAACACCCTTAAACGTCTCCGAAAGTTAAAATGACCTATCAAGGCAATTCTAGCGTTCAATTCATAACCTAAAATGGTCTTTTGACGCTTTTTGAAAAAGACTTTAAATTTATTGCATAAAATTGGTAGGAAGGGTCTTATTTTAAGACCCAAAGGTACCAAAATCAAGAACACCCTTAAACGTCTCCGAATGTTAAAATGACCTATCAAGGCAATTCTAGCGTTCAGTTCATAACCTAAAATGGTCATTTGACGCTATTTGAAAAAGACTTTAAATTTATTTCATAAAAAGGGTAGAAAGGGTCTTATTTTAAGACCCAAAGGTACCAAAATCAAAAACCCCCTTAACCGTCTCCGAATGTTAAAATGACCTATCAAGGCAATTCTAGCCAGCAATTCATTACCTAAAATGGTCTTTTGACGCTATTTGAAAAAGATTTTAATTTTATTGCATAAAATTGGTAGAAAGGGTCTTATTTTAAGACCCAAAGGTACCAAAATGAAAAACACCCTTAACCGTCTCCGAATGTTAAAATGACCTATCAAGGCAATTCTAACCAGCAATTCATTACCTAAAATGGTCTTTTGACGCTATTTGAAAAAGACTTTAAATTTATTGCATAAAATTGGTAGAAAGGGTCTTATTTTAAGACCCAAAGGTACCAAAATCAAGAACACCCTTAAACGTCTCCGAATGTTAAAATGACCTATCAAGGCAATTCTAGCGTGCAGGTAATAACCTAAAATGGTCTTTTGACGCTATTTGAAAAAGACTTTAAATTTATTGCATAAAATTGGTAGAAAGGGTCTTATTTTAAGACCCAAAGGTACCAAAATCAAAAACACCCTTAACCGTCTCCGAATGTTAAAATGACCTATCAAGGCAATTCTAACCAGCAATTCATTACCTGAAATGGTCTTTTGACGCTATTTGAAAAAGACATTAAATTTATTGCATAAAATTGGTAGAAAGGGTGTTATTTTAAGACCCAAAGGTACCAAAATCAAGAACACCCTTAAACGTCTCCGAAAGTTAAAATGACCTATCAAGGCAATTCTAGCGTGCAATTCATAACCTAAAATGGTCTTTTGACGCTTTTTGAAAAAGACTTTAAATTTATTGCATAAAATTGGTAGAAAGGGTCTTATTTTAAGACCCAAAGGTACCAAAATCAAGAACACCCTTAAACGTCTCCGAATGTTAAAATGACCTATCAAGGCAATTCTAGCGTGCAATTCATAACCTAAAATGGTCTTTTGACGCTATTTGAAAAAGACTTTAAATTTATTGCATAAAATTGGTAGAAAGGGTCTTATTTTAAGACCCAAAGGTACCAAAATCAAAAACACCCTTAACCGTCTCCGAATGTTAAAATGACCTATCAAGGCAATTCTAGCCAGCAATTCATTACCTAAAATGGTCTTTTGACGCTATTTGAAAAAGATTTTAATTTTATTGCATAAAATTGGTAGAAAGGGTCTTATTTTAAGACCCAAAGGTACCAAAATGAAAAACACCCTTAACCGTCTCCGAATGTTAAAATGACCTATCAAGGCAATTCTAACCAGCAATTCATTACCTAAAATGGTCTTTTGACGCTATTTGAAAAAGACTTTAAATTTATTGCATAAAATTGGTAGAAAGGGTCTTATTTTAAGACCCAAAGGTACCAAAATCAAGAACACCCTTAAACGTCTCCGAATGTTAAAATGACCTATCAAGGCAATTCTAGCGTGCAATTAATAACCTAAAATGGTCTTTTGACGCTATTTGAAAAAGAATTTAAATTTATTGCATAAAATTGGTAGAAAGGGTCTTATTTTAAGACCCAAAGGTACCAAAATCAAAAACACCCTTAACCGTCTCCGAATGTTAAAATGACCTATCAAGGCAATTCTAACCAGCAATTCATTACCTGAAATGGTCTTTTGACGCTATTTGAAAAAGACATTAAATTTATTGCATAAAATTGGTAGAAAGGGGGTTATTTTAAGACCCAAAGGTACCAAAATCAAGAACACCCTTAAACGTCTCCGAAAGTTAAAATGACCTATCAAGGCAATTCTAGCGTGCAATTCATAACCTAAAATGGTCTTTTGACGCTTTTTGAAAAAGACTTTAAATTTATTGCATAAAATTGGTAGAAAGGGTCTTATTTTAAGACCCAAAGGTACCAAAATCAAGAACACCCTTAAACGTCTCCGAATGTTAAAATGACCTATCAAGGCAATTCTAGCGTGCAATTCATAACCTAAAATGGTCTTTTGACGCTATTTGAAAAAGACTTTAAATTTATTGCATAAAATTGGTAGAAAGGGTCTTATTTTAAGACCCAAAGGTACCAAAATCAAAAACACCCTTAACCGTCTCCGAATGTTAAAATGACCTATCAAGGCAATTCTAGCGTTCACTTCATAACCTAAAATGGTCATTTGACGCTATTTGAAAAATACTTTAAATTTATTGCATAAAATTGGTAGGAAAGGGTCTTATTATAAGACCCAAAGCTACCGAAATCAAAAACACCCTTAACCGTCTCCGAATGTTAAAATGACCTATCAAGGCAATTCTAACCAGCAATTCATTACCTAAAATGGTCTTTTGACGCTATTTGAAAAAGACTTTAAATTTATTGCATAAAATTGGTAGAAAGGGTCTTATTTTAAGACCCAAAGGTACCAAAATCAAGAACACCCTTAAACGTCTCCGAATGTAAAAATGACCTATCAAGGCATTTCTAGCGTGCAATTCATAACCTAAAATGGTCTTTTGACGCTATTTGAAAAAGACTTTAAATTTATTGCGTAAAATTGGTAGCAAAGAGTCTTATTTTAAGACCCAAAGGTACCAAAATCAAGAACACCCTTAAACGTCTCCGAATGTTAAAATGACCTATCAAGGCAATTCTAGCGTTCACTTCATAACCTAAAATGGTCATTTGACGCTATTTGAAAAATACTTTAAATTTATTGCATAAAATTGGTAGGAAAGGGTCTTATTATAAGACCCAAAGCTACCGAAATCAAAAACACCCTTAACCGTCTCCGAATGTTAAAATGACCTATCAAGGCAATTCTAACCAGCAATTCATTACCTAAAATGGTCTTTTGACGCTATTTGAAAAAGACTTTAAATTTATTGCATAAAATTGGTAGAAAGGGTCTTATTTTAAGACCCAAAGGTACCAAAATCAAGAACACCCTTAAACGTCTCCGAATGTAAAAATGACCTATCAAGGCATTTCTAGCGTGCAATTCATAACCTAAAATGGTCTTTTGACGCTATTTGAAAAAGACTTTAAATTTATTGCGTAAAATTGGTAGCAAAGAGTCTTATTTTAAGACCCAAAGGTACCAAAATCAAGAACACCCTTAAACGTCTCCGAATGTTAAAATGACCTATCAAGGCAATTCTAGCGTGCAATTCATAACCTAAAATGGTCTTTTGACGCTTTTTGAAAAAGATATTAAATTTATTGCATAAAATTGGTAGAAAGGGTCTTATTTTAAGACCCAAAGGTACCAAAATCAAGAACACCCTTAAACGTCTCCGAATGTTAAAATGACCTATCAAGGCAATTCTAGCGTGCAATTCATAACCTAAAATGGTCTTTTGACGCTTTTTGAAAAAGATATTAAATTTATTGCATAAAATTGGTAGAAAGGGTCTTATTTTAAGACCCAAAGGTACCAAAATCAAGAACACCCTTAAACGTCTCCGAATGTTAAAATGACCTATCAAGGCAATTCTAGCGTGCAATTCATAACCTAAAATGGTCTTTTGACGCTATTTGAAAAAGACTTTAAATTTATTGCATAAAATTGGTAGAAAGGGTCTTATTTTAAGACCCAAAGGTACCAAAATCAAAAACACCCTTAACCGTCTCCGAATGTTAAAATGACCTATCAAGGCAATTCTAGCGTTCACTTCATAACCTAAAATGGTCATTTGACGCTATTTGACATATACTTTAAATTTATTGCATAAAATTGGTAGGAAAGGGTCTTATTATAAGACCCAAAGCTACCAAAATCAAAAACACCCTTAACCGTCTCCGAATGTTAAAATGACCTATCAAGGCAATTCTAACCAGCAATTCATTACCTAAAATGGTCTTTTGACGCTATTTGAAAAAGACTTTAAATTTATTGCATAAAATTGGTAGAAAGGGTCTTATTTTAAGACCCAAAGGTACCAAAATCAAGAACACCCTTAAACGTCTCCGAATGTTAAAATGACCTATCAAGGCAATTCTAGCGTTCAATTCATAACCTAAAATGGTCATTTGACGCTATTTGAAAATAACTTTAATTTTATTGCATAAAATTGGTAGGAAAGGGTCTTATTTTAAGACCCAAAGGTACCAAAATCAAGAACACCCTTAAACGTCTCCGAAAGTTGAAATGACCTACCGAGGCAATTCTAGCGTGCAATTTATAACCTAAAATGGTCTTTTGATGCTATTTGAAAAAGACTTTAAATTTATTGCATAAAATTGGTAGCAAAGGGTCTTATTTTAAGACCCAAAGGTACTAAAATGAAAAACAGCCTTAAACGTCTCCAAAAGTTAATATGACGTACCGAGGCACTTCTAGCGTGCAATTCATTACCTAAAATGGTCTTTTGACGCTATTTGAAAAAGACTTTAAATTTATTTCATAAAATTGGTAGCAAAGGGTCCTATTTTAAGACCCAAAGGTACTAAAATGAAAAACAGCCTTAAACGTCTCCAAAAGTTAAAATGACGTACCGAGGCACTTCTAGCGTGCAATTCATTAACAAAAACGGTCTTTTGACGCTATTTGAAAAAGACTTTAAATTTATTGCATAAAATTGGTAGAAAGGGTCTTATTTTAAGAACCAAAGGTAACAAAATCAATAACACCCTTAAACGTCTCCGAAAGTTAAAATGACGTACCGAGGCAATTCTAGCGTGCAATTCATTACTTGAAACGGTCTTTTGATGCTATTTGAAAAAGACTTTAAATTTATTGCATAAAATTGGTAGCAAAGGGTCTTATTTTAAGACCCAAAGCTACCAAAATCAAGAACACCCTTAAACCTTTCCGAATGTTAAAATGACATACCAAGGCAATTCTAGCGTGCAATTCATAACCTAAAATGGTCTTTTGACGCTATTTGAGAAAGACTTTTAATTTATTGCATAAAATTGGTAGCAAATGGTCTTATTTTAAGACCCAAAGGTACCAAAATCAAGAACACCCTTAAACGTCTCCGAAAGTTAAAATGACATACCAAGGCAATTCTAGCCTGCAATTCATTACTTAAAACGGTGTTTTGATGCTATTCGAAAAACACTTTAAATTTATTGCATAAAATTGGTAGCAAGGGTCTTATTTTAAGAACCAAATGTACCAAAATCAATAACACCCTTAAACGTCTCCGAAAGTTAAAATGACGTACCGAGGCAATTCTAGCGTGCAATTCATTACTTGAAACGGTCTTTTGATGCTATTTGAAAAAGACTTTAAATTTATTGCATAAAATTGGTTGCAAAGGGTCTTATTTTAAGACCCAAAGGTACCAAAATCAAGAACACCTTTAAACGTTTCCGAATGTTAAAATGAGGTACCGAGAAAATTTCAGCGCGCAATTCATTACCTAAAACGGTCTTTTGACGCTATTTGACAAATACTCTAAATTTATTGCATAAAATTGGTAGCAAATGGTCTTATTTTAAGACCCAAAGGTACCAAAATCAAGAACACCCTTAAACGTCTCCGAATGTTAAAATGACCTATCAAGGCAATTCTAGCGTGCAATTCATAACCTAAAACGGTCTTTTGACGCTATTTGAAAAAGACTTTAAACTTATTGCATAAAATTGGTAGCCAATTGTCTTATTTTTTCATCTTTACCATACCAATATGGAAGGCTTGATAAACTGACCCTACCATTTATTCCAATATCATTGGATTTTTGACATTCTCTTGACAATAGACACAGCACCCCCCTTCCCCCCTCCTTGAAAAAAATGGATTTGCTGATTTTTCTTAACACAAATTTGCTATTATCGG
This sequence comes from Rhopilema esculentum, assembly GCF_057945365.1. Lineage (NCBI taxonomy): Eukaryota > Metazoa > Cnidaria > Scyphozoa > Rhizostomeae > Rhizostomatidae > Rhopilema > Rhopilema esculentum. The sequence goes on along the minus strand of NC_142834.1, from coordinate 3,527,959 downwards.
AGTCACGGAGGAGCAATTGCCTGTGAACTCCCAAGAGACACTTCTCCCGCTTATATTTTTAATTGTTGGTTTCCCCTTTGGACTACCTGTGGTTCATTCAAATTGAATCTCCCTTGAGTATCGCAGGTTTTCGTAGAATATAAATAAGCAATCCATTTGCTTTATAATCAATATTCTGAATTATAAACCAGATATTAAATATGATGCATAACAAAGTTTTGATGATGCTAATGGAAACTTGAGGATAATATCGTTCGCTCTGGCATTCTGCAATGAATTCGGCAGTGTTTTCGAAGGTTTATGCTATCCAAGATGGCCTACTTGATGGTGCTCTATTGTGACTTCAGCTAGATCTATAAATCAACTAAATCTCTAAACTTCTCAACTTTGTTCGATACTGGATTTTGTATTGCAGCGTAAAGCTTCGACAAGTAGAAGACATTCGATGCCTTGACGCAGAGGTAGAGGACGCAGGCTGATTGCGTTTAATTGAGGTAATCGAATATGTTCTCTTATTTCCTTTCAAAGTGTTGCTTTTATCTTACCTTATCAGAAAGTAGATACGACATCTTCAAGACTGTTCTTCTTAACGTCAAGCGAATAAGCTTTGTTGAATAATTTTGATAGGGTTCTTATTTTAAGTATTCTGCAACTTCGATAAATACGCCGTAAATCAAAAACCTGCCGGCTGTAAAGAAAACCTGTTTTCAGAGAGCAAACTTAGAATTCGTTTGGTTAAAGCTTTGATTGCAATATATGTGGAAACGTCATTTGACCAGGGACGGATCCAGGATTTTTGGTGATTATAGCTCAAATTTTTTGGGATCGGGACCACACCCTCCTTGCTTGTGGGACACACCCACTATATGGGCAAATGATAAAACCATGTGTGCTTATAGTTGCTTCGTATTCATAAATATTCCTTCGAACATCCTTTTTCTATCTCCAGGGACGCCAGAGAAGGGGGTGTAGGGGTACAACCGCCCCTGTTGCCCTTTGACAGAAGGGGCAAGAGTTGTTTTTAATAAAGTTCCCTTGAAACTGGCCAATTGTAATAATCGGAGAGATTCATATGAAATTCTGAACTTCTGAAAACATGTAAAATAATTCCTTATGGCGAAAGTTAGCCAATGTTGAAGATATCTACAGATAATAAAATCGCAGTCACGTATGAATTTGTAGAAGCTGAGAATTATCTTTCAAAAGCCCTTTAACTCGAGCCTGCCCCCCTCTCTTGCCGCTTGGTCGTTCCGCCGTCCCTGTCGATTCCCTAGTAGGTTCTTGCTTTTGAAGCTACATTACAGGGGACCCAGGATGTGAAGACGAGCTATAGTCCACTGTTGCTTTACAGGGGGCAGAGAGCGGAGATGTACCGTGGATACTCATATTCTATTGGTTAAAAAGCCATTTTCAAACCTGACTATAGCTTCACTATAGCTCGCGCCAAAAATTATAGTACGAGTTTCATTGTCTTCGATGCCTTTTCCAGAGCAAATCCGGAGAGGCATAGTGATGACCAGTGGCGGCTCTTGACTTTCACAGTTGGGAGGGCAGACCATCAATATTGCGATAATCGATAGAAAGGTCGACTTTGCAAATTTTTCACTGTATTCATGGTTTGATGTTGATCGTCATGGAGCGCAGAAGAAAAAGCATAAATAGATGTGGCTGTTGTTTAGCAATGATGTCATTTTACGGGCAAAATTTTTCTTGCCCCGAATCCAAATGAGCCAATCACAGACGGCGTTTTGCAATGCTCGAGGTCAAAACTTAGCTTGTGCGCATGTCGGCTAGGGGCAAAAAAAAACTTTGCCCGTAAAATGACATCATCGCTCAAGGCACTAGCGGGCCAGAAGCGGGGCTAAGGACGAGACGGGATAGCAAGGAGCTTTTTCTAGAAGAGATACAAACTTATATAATTAACCACAGTAAGACTATCTTCAAAATTAAATATGAATATCATAGATTTCCTTTGAATCTTTTCGAGGTTGCATGGTCCCAGATGCCCATTAGCAAGAGCCGCCAGCATTGCATGTTTGTTAATAATTTGATAACCTATACCGCTGCTTTCAAATGTTGAGAGGCTTGATAGCAGAGGAAGAATTAACACTTAACTTTGAATTCCGAAAATCAAACACAGATATTTTGACTATAGCTCGAGCTACAGTTGCTATAGTCTAGATCCGCTCCTGATTTGACCCTATACATTGAATGCAAAACCCCAGTAAATCAGGAGAATTAAAATTCCTTAAACCCTTTTACATTGAATTGCGATGTAGTGCTTAGATTTTCTCGCCTCAATCTTCTGTAACGAAATTTTTTCGAGGCCGATCTGATTGACTTTCTATTTTGTTTTTCTTATTATAATATCTGTGAATCATTGGTCATGATCTACACCTAACCCCCCCCCCCCCTTCATGAACACCCGGACCCGGAAGGAAAATGGAATGGTTGCATACTCCAGTCCCATAGTGAATCTACGTCACTTCTTTTGATTCAATCCAAGTAAAGGATAGGAATGCCGGATAAAGAAGTATTTGCTATGATCGTCATAACCAGTATCGTTCCAAGAGTTGAAATCATATGTTCTAAAGAAAAAGAAGCCCTCCTCCTTATCTAAGAGGGGATATAGTGAAGGGGCTATATAGCCTCGCCTAATCAATCAACAAGGGTAAAATCAATCAGAACAATATTTAGCTACCCTTACCCTCTGGTAATGAGAAGATTTTTGGTGAACAGCGAATGCCTGCTGCGTTTACAAATTATTGACATTTTCCTAAGCACGGGATTAAGATCAATTTTGAATCACCTGCACTGCAGCCTGAACTCTATCCATCCTTACTCTACATCGAGTAACATGAATCTAAGTAAATTCTTACCTAAGATAGATAGAAAAGATGATTTATAATCGTGTCCCTTTTACTTTTGAAAGAAACTTTGTAGTCTCTGCCCTTTGTACCTTAGGCTAAATTTATCTTTGAACTATTTGCATAAGGCTCTAAGTTTGAATTTTCAAAAGTTTATGTTTCTCGTTGAGTTCATCCATTGATAGAAAGCATTGCTTGTTCTGCCATATTTTCCTTGGAATTTTCCATCCATAATCTAATCTAAGTAAATTGTTATCCTTGATAGATAAAGTCGAAGATTCACCATCGTGTCCTTGCTACGTTCTGAAAGAAGGTTTGTTGACTCTACCCTTTATACCTTTGGCTAAATTTATTTTGGAAGTATTCTGATTCAACTCTAAATTTGAATTCTAAAAGATTAATACTACAGCAAATTTGAGAACGGTCTTACCCTTTATTGATAAAGTCAACGACTTTCCGTCGTGTCTCTTCTGCATTTTAAAACAAGGTTTTTGTTCCTGTCTCTTGTACTTTTGGCTAAATTTATCTTTAAAATATTCTGATTAAACATTTACTTTGAAGTAAATAACGTGTACGTTTCTCGATGATGTCTCTCCATTGATAGACAGCAATGCTTGTTATGCCATTAATTCCTTGGATTTTTCAATCTTCAATCTAATCGAAGAAAAATCTTACCCTATATTGAAAAGTCGATGACTGTCCATCGTGTCTCTTCTGCGTTGTGAAACAAGCTTCTTGTCCCTGTCTTTTGTACTTTTGGCTAAACTCTTTTTTAATTATACTGATTAAAATCTAACATTTAAATTGATAAAGTTTATGTTTCCCGTTATTCTCTCTCAATTAATAGACAGCAAAGCTTGTCATGCCATTATTTCCCGGGATTTTTAAATGCTTAACCTAATCTTCGTGAACTCTTTTGTTAGACCGAAAAAGTCAACGACTTTCCATCGTGTCTGTTTTGCGTTTAAAAACAAGGTTTTCGTTTCTGTCTCTTGTACTGTTGGCTAAATGTATCTTTGAATAATACTGATTAGACTCTTACCTTTTATTAGATAAAGTTTATGTTACTCGTTGGTCTCTCTCAATTGATAGACAGCAATGCTTGTTGTGCCATTGATTCCTTGGATGTTTCAGTTCTTTATCTAATCTAAGTATGGTCTTACCCCCTATTGATAAAGTCGATCTCTCTCCATATTGTCTCTTCTGCGTTTTGAAACAAGGTTTTTGTTCCTGTCCCCTTTACTTTTGACTAAACGTATCTTTGAATAATTCTGATTAAAGTCTTACTTTCAAATTATGTTTCTCGTTGATCTTTTTCAATTAATAGACAGCAATGCTTCTCGTAACATTATTTCCTGGGATGTTTCAATCCTTAACGTAGTCTTTGTAAACTCTTACGTTAGACCGAAAAAAGTCGATGACTGTCCATCGTGTCCCTTCTACGTTTTGAAGTTCATCGTTTGATGTTCATTAAATCGTCATAATTTTTGGCAGTTTCACATTCAGTTTGGCAGGATAAAAGTCCCTGACATCCCCAAAGAAAACCACAAAGTTACCCACTTTCTTCTACTGTTTTGTATTTTCAAATCAAGAGTAGACAGTCTTGAATTGCTCGCAAAAGAAATTCTTTTTTTTTTATATCTAGGCCGAGATTGCCATTAATTTAATTTCAATAATAAAATTTCTTTTCCCATAAGATAATGTTATTAATATTTATGCATTAGCCCACAGAATGAATGCATTACAAAACTTTCCTTCCGTCTGCAGATAATGTAGCAACTAATTCTTTACATCATTTTTGGGTGTAACCTTTAATAAAGGGCGTGTCTGTGTGACTTTCTTATTTTGGCTCCCTCACTTCTGATCTGCTTCATACGTAGCTTGATGTAGGACACAGCTGCATAATGTTTGTGGATTTTAAGGCTATGACTAAAATATTGAAAGTTTGGGAAAAATTTAGGACAAAATCCTGACTTGTTTAATTTCCTCCGAATTCTTCCAAACTAAGGCTGTAATGTGATGCCAATGATTAAAGTCCAATGCAAAACATTATGTGTTACTTTTAATTACCATGACATTACCTCTACTAATGCTACTTTTGCAAGCATTTTGAATTTATCCTCTTAGCAACGATACTACCCTTTGTTATGAAAACCCCCTCTCTTAGCTCTTTTGAATCAATGTCATTTTTTGGCAATTCAGTTCAGAAAACAAAATATTGTTGCTTTTTAGAACTTTGAAAAAATGTTAACAATGAAAAAGCCATCTATGATTTCGATACTTTGATTGAAACGACTTTTTGATTTCAGACTTTCTCGATAACGTTCTCCAGATCTCTTTTAATCATAAACAGTTTGTTTGGTTTCTTCGGTCCTTCAGGTCTTGCTTTTGCTCAGGACTCTGTTCTTTGGGACAAAATTAAAGAAAATTGCATTTTCGTGAACTTTATTGAAATATCTTTTCAACTACTTCCAATGTTTTTTTTGTTAAAATCCTAGGACTCACAAATTCCTCTTCAAAGCTCCATCAATGTAGCCTGTTGATGCCTTGAACAACTAGAAATTGGATATGAATGGGATCTGGACTAAAACCTTCATAAAAACTTGTATGACTTTTGCAGGTATGTCGGTTCCCTTTCCTTTAAATTCCAAAATTACAAACTTGAATAGCGTGGATCGTTCTGCATTTATTCTTAACTGCAGACATTACATTTGTTCAGAAAATTTTAATTTTAGAGCTACCATTATAATTCAAAAATAATATTTTCCTTGAGAATTAAATCCTGTTCATGACTTAATTTACGTTGCTTTTGATGAAAAGTTTCTTAATGTTGTAAGCTTTGTAAAAACATTTCTCTAAAATCCTTCTGTAATTTTGTTTCCTTCCTCAAAAAAATTTATTTCAAACTTACTGTTGGTGGCTCTGTTATGAAATTTCTCTAAAAAGCCCTTTATTTTTTTCCTTGCGTAATTATTTTTGATTATCACTTACTACCATTAGCTTTGCTAATGAGTTTCTCTAAAAACCAACGTGTCATGTTTTCTTGCTAATTTGCTGTAGAGAGCTTTACGTTAAAGTTGCCCTAAAATCCTTCCTTCATCTTTGTTTTTGCCTAACAATATTTATTGCTACGTTGCTGTGGGGAGCTTTGCTTTAGAATTACTATAAAAGCCTTCGTGTTCTCATTTCCTTGCCTGTCAATTTTTACTGCTAAGATGCTATAGGGAGCTTTGTTTTAGAATTTCCCTATCATACTTGGCTCTCTTTATTTCATTGCCTGTCATTTTTTATTGCTTCGTTGCTGTAGGGAGCTATGTTTTAGAATTTTCCTAGAACTTGCTTTCTGTCGATTTTTATTGCTAAGTTGCTGTAGGGAGCTTTTCTTTGGAATTTCCCTAAAAACCATCGCTCTCATTATTCCATCGTCTGTCAATTTTAATTGCTAAGTTGCTGTAGGGAGCTACGCTTCACAATTTCCATAAAATCCTTTCCTCTCTTTATTCATTTACCTGTCAATTTTTATCGCTAACTTGCTGTAGGTAGATGTGCTTCAGAATTTGCATAAAATCCTTCGCTTTCTTTATTTCATTGCCTGTCAATTTTTTTTGCTAAGTTCCTGTAAGGAACTTTGCTTTGCAATTTTCCAAAAATTTTTGGCTCTCTTTAATTTATTGCCTGTCTTTTTTTATTGCTTCGTTTCTGTAGGGAGCTATGCTTTAGAATTTTCCTAAAATCCTTTGTTCTCTTTATTTCATTGCCTGTCCATTTTAATTGCTTTGTTGCTGTAGGAAGCTATGCTTCAGAATCTCCCTAAAATCCTTTGCTCGCTTTATTTCATTGCCTGTCATTAGGGTGCTATGCTTTAGAATTTCCCTAAAATTCTTGGCTCTCTTTTTTTTGCCCGTCATTTTTTTGGTAAGTTGCTGTAGTGAGCTATGTTTTAGAATTTCCTAGAATCCTTCGCTCTCATTATTTAATTGTCTGTCGGTTTTTATTGCTAAGTTGCTGTGGGAGGCTAAGTTTTAGAAATTCACTAAAAACCTTGTTATCTTTATTTCATTGCCTGTCATTTTTTTTGTTAAGTTGCTGTAGGGGGCTATGTAGAAGATTTTCCCTAAATTCCGTGGCTCTTCACTTCACTCTCTTCATTTCATTGCCTGTCAATTTTCATTGCTAAGTTGCTGTAGGGAGCAATGCTTTAGATTTTCATTAAAAACCTTCGTTCTCTTTATTTCATTGCCTGTCATTTTTTATTGGTTCGTTGCTGTAAGGAGCTTTGCTTTAGACTTTTCCTAAAATCCATGGCTCTCTTTATTTCATTGCCTTTGGATTTTTTTTGCTAAGTTGCTGTAAGGAGCTTTGCTTTGAAATTTCCCAAGAATCCTTGGTTTTCTTTATTTCATTGCCTGTCATTTTTTATTGCTTCGTTGCTGTAGGGAGCTATGCTTTAGAATTTCCTTAAAATCCATGGATCTCTTTATTTGAGTGACTGTCATTTTTTATTGCTATAATGCTGTAACGTTCTTTGCTTTGGAATTTCCCAAAAATCCTTCGTTCTCTTTATTTCGTTACCTGTCATTTTTTATTGTTTCGTTGCTGATGGGAGCTATGCTTTATAATTTCCCTAAAATCCTTCACTCTCTTTTTTCATTGCCTGTCATTTTTTATTGCTTCGTTGCTGTAGGGAGCTATGCTTTAGAATTTCCTTAAAATCCTTTGCTCTCTTTATTTCATTGCTTGTCATTTTTTATTGCTTCGTTGCTGTAGGGAGCTATGCTTTAGAATTTCCTTAAAATCCGAGGATCTCATTATTTGAGTGACTGTCATTTTTTATTGCTATAATGCTGTAAGGATCTTTGCTTTGGAATTTCCCAAAAATCCTTCGTTCTCTTTATTTCGTTACCTGTAATTTTTTATTGTTTCGTTGCTGATGGGAGCTATGCTTTATAATTTCCCTAAAATCCTTTGCTTTCTTTATTTCATTGCTTGTCATTTTTTATTGCTAAATTGCTTTAGGGAGCTATGCTTCAGAATTTCCTTAAAATCCTTCGCTTTCTTCATTTAATTGCCTGTCAATTTTTATTGCTAAGATGCTGTAGGGAGCTTTGCTTTAGACATTCCCTAAAATCCTTCTCTCTCTATATTTCATTGCCTGTCATTTTTGCATGCTAAGTTTGCTGTAGGGAGCTATGCTTTGGAATTTCCCAACAATCCTTCGTTCTCTTTATTTCGTTACCTGTCATTTTCTATTGTTTCGTTGCTGATGGGAGCTATGCTTTAGAATTTCCCTAAAATCCTTGGCTCTCTTTATTTCATTGCCTGTCATGTTTTTTGGTAAGTTGCTGTAGGGGGCTATGTTTTAGATTTTCCCTAAAAGACTTCACTCTCTTTTTTTCATTCCCTGTCATTTTTTCATGCTAAGTTTGCTGTAGGGAGCTATGTTTCAGAATTTCCCTAAAATACTTCACTCTCTTTATTTCATTGCCTGTCATTTTTTATTGCTTCGTTGCTGTAGGGAGCTATGCTTCAGAATCTCCCTAAAATACTTCACTCTCTTTCTTTCATTGCCTGTCATTTTTTATTGTATCGTTGCTGTAAGGAGCTTTGCTTTAGACTTTTCCTAAAATCCTTGGCTCTCTTTTTTTAATACCTGTCATTTTTTGGTGCTTTGTTGCTGTAGGGAGCTATGCTTCAGAAACTCCCTAAAATCCTTCTTTCTTTTTATTTCATTGCCTGTCTTTTTTTATTGCTTCGTTGCTGTAAGGAGCTTTGCTTTAGACTTTTGCTAAATCCCTTGGCTCTCTTTACTTCATTGCCTTTGAATTTTTTTTGCTTAGTTGCTGTAGGGAGCTTGGCTTTAAAATTTCCCAAGAATCTTTGGTTCTCTTTTTTTCATTGCTTGTCATTTTTTATTGCTAAATTGCTGTAGGGAGCTATACTTCAGAATTTTCTTAAAATCCTCCGCTTTCTTCATTTAATTGCCTGTCAATTTTTATTGCTAAGATGCTGTAGAGAGCTTTGTTTTAGACATTCCCTAAAGTCCTTCTCTCTCTATATTTCATTGCCTGTCATTTTTTATTGCTTCGTTGCTGTAAGGAGCTTTGCTTTAGACTTTTCCTAAAATCCTTGGCTCTCTTTATTTTATTGCCTGTCATTTTTTGGTGCTTCGTTGCTGTAGGGAGCTATGCTTTAGATTTTCCTTAAAATCCATGGATCTCTTTATTTGAGTGACTGTCATTTTTTATTGCTATAATGCTGTAAGGTTCTTTGCTTTGGAATTTCCCAAAAATCCTTCGTTCTCTTTGTTTCGTTACCTGTAATTTTTTATTGCTTCGTTGCTGTAGGGAGCTATGTTTCAGAATTTCCCTAAAATACTTCACTCTCTTTTTTTCATTGCTATTTATTTTTTATTGCTTCGTTGCTGTAGGGAGCTATTCTTTAGAATTTCCTTAAAATCCGAGGATATTTTTATTTGAGTGACTGTCATTTTTTATTGCTATAATGCTGTAAGGATCTTTGCTTTGGAATTTCCCAAAAATCCTTCGTTCTCTTTATTTCGTTACCTGTAATTTTTTATTGTTTCGTTGCTGATGGGAGCTATGCTTTATAATTTCCCTAAAATCCTTTGCCCTCTTTATTTCATTGCTTGTCATTTTTTCATGCTAAGTTTTCTGTAGGGAGCTATGATTCAGAATCTCCCTAAAATCCTTCGTTGTCTTTATTTCATTTCCTGTCATTTTTTATTGCTTTGTTGCTGTAGGGAGCTATGCTTCAGAATTTCCCTAAAATACTTCATTCTCTTTATTTCATTGCCTGTCATTTTTTATTGCTTCGTTGCTGTAGAGAGCTATGTTTCAGAATTTCCCTAAAATACTTCACTCTCTTTTTCTCATTGCCTGTCAATTTTTCATGCTAAATTTTCTGTAGGGAGCTATGCTTCAGAATTTTTTTGAAATCCTTCGCTTTCTTTATTTAATTGCCTGTCATTTTTTATTGCTTTGTTGCTATAGGGAGCTATGCTTTGGATTTTTCCTAAAATCCTTTGCCCTCTTTATCTCATTGCCTGTCATTTCTATTGCTAAGTTGCTGTAGGGAGCTATGCTTCAGAATCTCCCTAAAATCCTTCGCTCTCTTTATTTCATTGCCTGTCATTTTTATTACTTCGTTGCTGTAGAGAGCTATGCTTCAGAATCTCCCTAAAATCTTTCGCTCTCTTTATTTCATTGCTTTCCATTTTTTATTGTTTCGTTGCTGTAGGGAGCTATGCTTCAGAATCTCCCTAAAATCCTTTGCCCTCTTTATCTCATTGCCTGTCATTTCTATTGCTAAGTTGCTGTAGGGAGCTATGCTTCAGAATTTTTTTTTATATCTTTTGCTTTCTTAATTTCATTGCCTGTCATTTTTTATTGCTTCGTTGCTGTAGAGAGCTATGTTTCAGAATTTCCCTAAAATACTTCACTCTCTTTTTCTCATTGCCTGTCAATTTTTCATGCTAAATTTTCTGTAGGGAGCTATGTTTCAGAATTTCCCTAAAATACTTCACTCTCTTCATTTTATTGCCTGTCATTTTTTATTGCTTCGTTGCTGTAGAGAGCTATGCTTCAGAATCTCCCTAAAATCGATCACTCTCTTTATTTCATTGCCTCTCTATTTTAATACTAAGTTGCTGTAGGGAGCTATGCTTCAGAATTTTTTTGAAATCCTCTGCTCTCTTTATTTCATTGCCTGTCATTTTTTATTGCTTTGTTGCTGTAGGAAGCTATGCTTCAGAATTTCCCAAAAAGCCTCCGTTCTCTTTACATCATTGCCTGTCATTTTTATTGCTTCGTTGCTGTAAGAAGCTATGCTTTAGATTTTTCCTAAAATCCTTTATCCTCCTTATTTCATTGCCTGTCATTTCTATTGCTAAGTTGCTGTAGGGAGCTTTGCTTCAGAATTTTTTTGAAATCCTTTGCTCTCTTTATTTCATTGCCTGTCATTTTTTATTGCTTCGTTGCTGTACAGAGCTTTGCTTCAGAATCTCCCTAAAATCCTTTGCTGTCTTTATTTCATTGCCTGTCATTTTTGATTGCTTTGTTGCTGTAGGGAGCTATGCTTCAGAATTTCCCAAAAATCCTCCGTTCTCTTTATATCATTGCCTGTCATTTTTATTGCTTCGTTGCTGTAAGAAGCTATGCTTTAGATTTTTCCTAAAATCCATTGCCCTCTTTATCTCATTGCCTGTCATTTCTATTGCTAAGTTGCTGTAGGGAGCTATGCTTCAGAATTTTTTTGAAATCCTTTGCTTTCTTTATTTCATTGCCTGTCATTTTTTATTGCTTCGTTGCTGTACGGAGCTATGCTTCAGAATCTCCCTAAAATCCTTCGCTCTCTATATTTCATTGCCTGTCATTTTTTATTGCTTTGTTGCTGTAGGGAGCTATGCTTCAAAATCTACCTAAAATCCTTCGCTCTCTTTATTTCATTGCCAGTCATTATTTATTGCTAAGTTGCTGTAGGAGGCTATGCTTCAGAATTTCCCTAAAATCCTTGGTTCTTTTTTTTTCATTGCCTGTCATTTTTTATTGCTTTGTTGCTGTAGGGAGCTATGCTTCAGAATTTCCCAAAAATCCTTCATTCTCTTTATTTAATTTCCTGTCATTTTTTATTGCTTCGTTGCTGTACGGAGCTATGCTTAAGAATCTCCCTAAAATCCTTCGCTCTCTATATTTCATTGCCTGTCATTTTTTATTGCTTTGTTGCTGTAGGGAGCTATGCTTCAAAATCTACCTAAAATCCTTCGCCCTCTTTATCTCATTGCCTGTCATTTCTATTGCTAAGTTGCTGTGGGGAGCTATGCTTCAGAATTTTTGTTGATATCCTTTGCTTTCTTAATTTCATTGCCTGTCATTTTTGATTGCTTCGTTGCTGTAGAGAGCTATGTTTCAGAATTTCCCTAAAATACTTCACTCTCTTTTTCTCATTGCCTGTCAATTTTTCATGCTAAATTTTCTGTAGGGAGCTATGTTTCAGAATTTCCCTAAAATACTTCACTCTCTTTATTTTATTGCCTGTCATTTTTTTGTGCTTCGTTGCTGTAGAGAGCTATGCTTCAGAATCTCCCTAAAATCGATCACTCTCTTTATTTCATTGCCTCTCTATTTTAATACTAAGTTGCTGTAGGGAGCTATGCTTCAGAATTTTTTTGAAATCCTTTGCTCTCTTTATTTCATTGCCTGTCATTTTTTATTGCTTTGTTGCTGTAGGAAGCTATGCTTCAGAATTTCCCAAAAATCCTCCGTTCTCTTTACATCATTGCCTGTCATTTTTATTGCTTCGTTGCTGTAAGAAGCTATGCTTTAGATTTTTCCTAAAATCCTTTATCCTCCTTATTTCATTGCCTGTCATTTCTATTGCTAAGTTGCTGTAGGGAGCTTTGCTTCAGAATTTCCCTAAAATACTTCACTCTCTTTATTTCATTGCCTGTCATTTTTTATTGCTTCGTTGCTGTAGAGAGCTATGTTTCAGAATTTCCCTAAAATACTTCACTCTCTTTTTCTTATTGCCTGTCAATTTTTCATGCTAAATTTTCTGTAGGGAGCTATGTTTCAGAATTTCCCTAAAATACTTCACTCTCTTTATTTCATTGCCTGTCATTTTTATTACTTCGTTGCTGTAGGGAGCTATGCTTCAGAATCTCCCTAAAATCCTTCGCTCTCTTTATTTCATTGCTTTCCATTTTTTATTGCTTCGTTGCTGTAGGAGGCTATGCTTCAGAATCTCTTTAAAATCCTTCAGTCTCTTTATTTCATTGCCTGTCATTTTTATTGCTTCGTTGCTGTAAGAAGCTATGCTTCAGAATCTCCCTAAAATCCTTCGCTCTTTATATTTCATTGCCTGTCATTTTTTATTGCTTTGTTGCTGTAGGGAGCTATGCTTCAAAATCTACCTAAAATCCTTCGCTCTCTTTTTTTCATTGCCAGTCATTATTTATTGCTAAGTTGCTGTAGGAGGCTATGCTTCAGAATTTCCCAAAAATCCTTGGTTCTCTTTATTTAATTGCCTGTCATTTTTTATTGCTTCTTTGCGATAGGGAGCTATGATTCAGAATTTCTCTAAAATACTTCACTCTCTTTTTTTCATTGCCAGTCAATTTTTCATGCTAGGTTTGCTAAAGGGAGCTATGCTTCAGAATTTCCCTAAAATCCTTGGTTCTTTTTTTTTCATTGCCTGTCATTTTTTATTGCTTTGTTGCTGTAGGGAGCTATGCTTCAGAATTTCCCAAAAATCCTTCATTCTCTTTATTTAATTTCCTGTCATTTTTTATTGCTTCGTTGCTGTACGGAGCTATGCTTAAGAATCTCCCTAAAATCCTTCGCTCTCTATATTTCATTGCCTGTCATTTTTTATTGCTTTGTTGCTGTAGGGAGCTATGCTTCAAAATCTACCTAAAATCCTTCGCCCTCTTTATCTCATTGCCTGTCATTTCTATTGCTAAGTTGCTGTAGGGAGCTATGCTTCAGAATTTTTGTTGATATCCTTTGCTTTCTTAATTTCATTGCCTGTCATTTTTGATTGCTTCGTTGCTGTAGAGAGCTATGTTTCAGAATTTCCCTAAAATACTTCACTCTCTTTTTCTCATTGCCTGTCAATTTTTCATGCTAAATTTTCTGTAGGGAGCTATGTTTCAGAATTTCCCTAAAATACTTCACTCTCTTTATTTTATTGCCTGTCATTTTTTTGTGCTTCGTTGCTGTAGAGAGCTATGCTTCAGAATCTCCCTAAAATCGATCACTCTCTTTATTTCATTGCCTCTCTATTTTAATACTAAGTTGCTGTAGGGAGCTATGCTTCAGAATTTTTTTTTGAAATCCTTTGCTCTCTTTATTTCATTGCCTGTCATTTTTTATTGCTTTGTTGCTGTAGGAAGCTATGCTTCAGAATTTCCCAAAAATCCTCCGTTCTCTTTACATCATTGCCTGTCATTTTTATTGCTTTGTTGCTGTAAGAAGCTATGCTTTAGATTTTTCCTAAAATCCTTTATCCTCCTTATTTCATTGCCTGTCATTTCTATTGCTAAGTTGCTGTAGGGAGCTTTGCTTCAGAATTTTTTTGAAATCCTTTGCTCTCTTTATTTCATTGCCTGTCATTTTTTATTGCTTCATTGCTGTACAGAGCTTTGCTTCAGAATCTCCCTAAAATCCTTTGCTGTCTTTATTTCATTGCCTGTCATTTTTTATTGCTTTGTTGCTGTAGGGAGCTATGCTTCAGAATTTCCCAAAAATCCTCCGTTCTCTTTATATCATTGCCTGTCATTTTTATTGCTTCGTTGCTGTAAGAATCTATGCTTTAGTTTTTTCCTAAAATTCTTTGCCCTCTTTATCTCATTGCCTGTCATTTCTATTGCTAAGTTGCTGTAAGGAGCTATGCTTCAGAATTTTTTTGAAATCCTTTGCTTTCTTTATTTCATTGCCTGTCATTTTTTATTGCTTCGTTGCTGTACGGAGCTATGCTTCAGAATCTCCCTGAAATCCTTCGCTCTCTATATTTAATTGCCTGTCATTTTTTATTGCTTTGTTGCTGTAGGGAGCTATGCTTCAAAATCTACCTAAAATCCTTCGCTCTCTTTATTTCATTGCCAGTCATTGTTTATTGCTAAGTTGCTGTAGGAGGCTATGCTTCAGAATTTCCCTAAAATCCTTGGTTCTTTTTTTTTCATTGCCTGTCATTTTTTATTGCTTTGTTGCTGTAGGGAGCTATGCTTCAGAATTTCCCAAAAATCCTTCATTCTCTTTATTTAATTGCCTGTCATTTTTTATTGCTTCGTTGCGGTAGGGAGCTATGATTCAGAATCTCCCTAAAATCCTTCGCTCTCTATATTTCATTGCCTGTCATTTTTTATTGCGTTGTTGCTGTAGGGAGCTATGCTTCAAAATCTACCTAAAATCCTTCGCTCTCTTTATTTCATTGCCAGTCATTATTTATTGCTTCGTTGCTGTAAGAAGCTATGCTTTAGATTTTTCCTAAAATCCTTTGCCCTCTTTATCTCATTGCCTGTCATTTCTATTGCTAAGTTGCTGTAGGGAGCTATGCTTCAGAATTTTTTTGAAATCCTTTGCTTTCTTTATTTCATTGCCTGTCATTTTTTATTATTTCGTTGCTGTACGGAGCTATGCTTCAGAATCTCCCTAAAATCCTTCGCTCTCTATATTTCATTGCCTGTCATTATTTATTGCTAAGTTGCTGTATGAGGCTATGATTCAGAATTTCCCTAAAATCCTTGGTTCTCTTTTTTTCATTGCCTGTCATTTTTTATTGCTTTGTTGCTGTAGGGAGCTATGCTTCAGAATTTCCCAAAAATCCTTCATTCTCTTTATTTAATTTCCTGTCATTTTTTATTGCTTCGTTGCTGTACGGAGCTATGCTTAAGAATCTCCCTAAAATCCTTCGCTCTCTATATTTCATTGCCTGTCATTTTTTATTGCTTTGTTGCTGTAGGGAGCTATGCTTCAAAATCTACCTAAAATCCTTCGCCCTCTTTATCTCATTGCCTGTCATTTCTATTGCTAAGTTGCTGTAGGGAGCTATGCTTCAGAATTTTTGTTGATATCCTTTGCTTTCTTAATTTCATTGCCTGTCATTTTTTATTGCTTCGTTGCTGTAGAGAGCTATGTTTCAGAATTTCCCTAAAATACTTCACTCTCTTTTTCTCATTGCCTGTCAATTTTTCATGCTAAATTTTCTGTAGGGAGCTATGTTTCAGAATTTCCCTAAAATACTTCACTCTTTTTATTTCATTGCCTGTCATTTTTATTACTTCGTTGCTGTAGGGAGCTATGCTTCAGAATCTCTTTAAAATCCTTCAGTCTCTTTATTTCATTGCCTGTCATTTTTATTGCTTCGTTGCTGTACAGAGCTTTTCTTCAGAATCTCCCTAAAATCCTTTGCTGTCTTTATTTCATTGCCTGTCATTTTTTATTGCTTTGTTGCTGTAGGGAGCTACGCTTCAGAATTTCCCAAAAATCCTCCGTTCTCTTTATATCATTGCCTGTCATTTTTATTGCTTCGTTGCTGTAGAGAGCTATGTTTCAGAATTTCCCTAAAATACTTCACTCCCTTTTTCTCATTGCCTGTCAATTTTTCATGCTAAATTTTCTGTAGGGAGCTATGTTTCAGAATTTCCCTAAAATACTTCACTCTCTATATTTTATTGCCTGTCATTTTTTATTGCTTCGTTGCTGTAGAGAGCTATGCTTCAGAATCTCCCTAAAATCGATCACTCTCTTTAAATCATTGCCTCTCTATTTTAATACTAAGTTGCTGTAGGGAGCTCTGCTTCAGAATTTTTTTGAAATCCTTTGCTCTCTTTATTTCATTGCCAGTCATTTTTTATTGCTTTGTTGCTGTAGGGAGCTATGCTTCAGAATTTCCCAAAAATCCTTCATTCTCTTTATTTAATTACCTGTCATTATTTATTGCTTGGTTGCTGTAAGAAGCTATGCTTTAGATTTTTCCTAAAATCCTTTGCCCTCTTTATCTCATTGCCTGTCATTTCTATTGCTAAGTTGCTGTAGGGAGCTATGCTTCAGAATTTTTTTGAAATCCTTTGCTTTCTTTATTTCATTGCCTGTCATTTTTTATTGCTTCGTTGCTGTACGGAGCTATGCTTCAGAATCTCCCTAAAATCCTTCGCTCTCTATATTTCATTGCCTGTCATTTTTTATTGCTTTGTTGCTGTAGGGAGCTATGCTTAAAAATTTCCCAAAAATCGTCCGTTCTCTTTATATCATTGCCTGTCATTTTTATTGCTTCGTTGCTGTAAGAAGCTATGCTTTAGATTTTTCCTAAAATCCTTTGCCCTCTTTATCTCATTGCCTGTCATTTCTATTGCTAAGTTGCTGTAGGGAGCTATGCTTCAGAATTTTTTTTGATATCCTTTGCTTTCTTAATTTCATTGCTTGTCATTTTTTATTGCTTCGTTGCTGTAGAGAGCTATGTTTCAGAATTTCCCTAAAATACTTCACTCTCTTTTTCTCATTGCCTGTCAATTTTTCATGCTAAATTTTCTCTAGGGAGCTATGTTTCAGAATTTCCCTAAAATACTTCACTCTCTTTATTTCATTGCCTGTCATTTCTATTACTTCGTTGCTGTAGGGAGCTATGCTTCAGAATCTCCCTAAAATCGATCACTCTCTTTATTTCATTGCCTCTCTATTTTAATACTAAGTTGCTGTAGGGAGCTATGCTTCAGAATTTTTTTGAAATCCTCTGCTCTCTTTATTTCATTGCCTGTCATTTTTTATTGCTTTGTTGCTGTAGGAAGCTATGCTTCAGAATTTCCCAAAAAGCCTCCGTTCTCTTTACATCATTGCCTGTCATTTTTATTGCTTCGTTGCTGTAAGAAGCTATGCTTTAGATTTTTCCTAAAATCCTTTATCCTCCTTATTTCATTGCCTGTCATTTCTATTGCTAAGTTGCTGTAGGGAGCTTTGCTTCAGAATTTTTTTGAAATCCTTTGCTCTCTTTATTTCATTGCCTGTCATTTTTTATTGCTTCGTTGCTGTACAGAGCTTTGCTTCAGAATCTCCCTAAAATCCTTTGCTGTCTTTATTTCATTGCCTGTCATTTTTGATTGCTTTGTTGCTGTAGGGAGCTATGCTTCAGAATTTCCCAAAAATCCTCCGTTCTCTTTATATCATTGCCTGTCATTTTTATTGCTTCGTTGCTGTAAGAAGCTATGCTTTAGATTTTTCCTAAAATCCATTGCCCTCTTTATCTCATTGCCTGTCATTTCTATTGCTAAGTTGCTGTAGGGAGCTATGCTTCAGAATTTTTTTGAAATCCTTTGCTTTCTTTATTTCATTGCCTGTCATTTTTTATTGCTTCGTTGCTGTACGGAGCTATGCTTCAGAATCTCCCTAAAATCCTTCGCTCTCTATATTTCATTGCCTGTCATTTTTTATTGCTTTGTTGCTGTAGGGAGCTATGCTTCAAAATCTACCTAAAATCCTTCGCTCTCTTTATTTCATTGCCAGTCATTATTTATTGCTAAGTTGCTGTAGGAGGCTATGCTTCAGAATTTCCCTAAAATCCTTGGTTCTTTTTTTTTCATTGCCTGTCATTTTTTATTGCTTTGTTGCTGTAGGGAGCTATGCTTCAGAATTTCCCAAAAATCCTTCATTCTCTTTATTTAATTTCCTGTCATTTTTTATTGCTTCGTTGCTGTACGGAGCTATGCTTAAGAATCTCCCTAAAATCCTTCGCTCTCTATATTTCATTGCCTGTCATTTTTTATTGCTTTGTTGCTGTAGGGAGCTATGCTTCAAAATCTACCTAAAATCCTTCGCCCTCTTTATCTCATTGCCTGTCATTTCTATTGCTAAGTTGCTGTGGGGAGCTATGCTTCAGAATTTTTGTTGATATCCTTTGCTTTCTTAATTTCATTGCCTGTCATTTTTGATTGCTTCGTTGCTGTAGAGAGCTATGTTTCAGAATTTCCCTAAAATACTTCACTCTCTTTTTCTCATTGCCTGTCAATTTTTCATGCTAAATTTTCTGTAGGGAGCTATGTTTCAGAATTTCCCTAAAATACTTCACTCTCTTTATTTTATTGCCTGTCATTTTTTTGTGCTTCGTTGCTGTAGAGAGCTATGCTTCAGAATCTCCCTAAAATCGATCACTCTCTTTATTTCATTGCCTCTCTATTTTAATACTAAGTTGCTGTAGGGAGCTATGCTTCAGAATTTTTTTGAAATCCTTTGCTCTCTTTATTTCATTGCCTGTCATTTTTTATTGCTTTGTTGCTGTAGGAAGCTATGCTTCAGAATTTCCCAAAAATCCTCCGTTCTCTTTACATCATTGCCTGTCATTTTTATTGCTTCGTTGCTGTAAGAAGCTATGCTTTAGATTTTTCCTAAAATCCTTTATCCTCCTTATTTCATTGCCTGTCATTTCTATTGCTAAGTTGCTGTAGGGAGCTTTGCTTCAGAATTTCCCTAAAATACTTCACTCTCTTTATTTCATTGCCTGTCATTTTTTATTGCTTCGTTGCTGTAGAGAGCTATGTTTCAGAATTTCCCTAAAATACTTCACTCTCTTTTTCTTATTGCCTGTCAATTTTTCATGCTAAATTTTCTGTAGGGAGCTATGTTTCAGAATTTCCCTAAAATACTTCACTCTCTTTATTTCATTGCCTGTCATTTTTATTACTTCGTTGCTGTAGGGAGCTATGCTTCAGAATCTCCCTAAAATCCTTCGCTCTCTTTATTTCATTGCTTTCCATTTTTTATTGCTTCGTTGCTGTAGGAGGCTATGCTTCAGAATCTCTTTAAAATCCTTCAGTCTCTTTATTTCATTGCCTGTCATTTTTATTGCTTCGTTGCTGTAAGAAGCTATGCTTCAGAATCTCCCTAAAATCCTTCGCTCTTTATATTTCATTGCCTGTCATTTTTTATTGCTTTGTTGCTGTAGGGAGCTATGCTTCAAAATCTACCTAAAATCCTTCGCTCTCTTTTTTTCATTGCCAGTCATTATTTATTGCTAAGTTGCTGTAGGAGGCTATGCTTCAGAATTTCCCAAAAATCCTTGGTTCTCTTTATTTAATTGCCTGTCATTTTTTATTGCTTCTTTGCGGTAGGGAGCTATGATTCAGAATTTCTCTAAAATACTTCACTCTCTTTTTTTCATTGCCAGTCAATTTTTCATGCTAGGTTTGCTAAAGGGAGCTATGCTTCAGAATTTCCCTAAAATCCTTGGTTCTTTTTTTTTCATTGCCTGTCATTTTTTATTGCTTTGTTGCTGTAGGGAGCTATGCTTCAGAATTTCCCAAAAATCCTTCATTCTCTTTATTTAATTTCCTGTCATTTTTTATTGCTTCGTTGCTGTACGGAGCTATGCTTAAGAATCTCCCTAAAATCCTTCGCTCTCTATATTTCATTGCCTGTCATTTTTTATTGCTTTGTTGCTGTAGGGAGCTATGCTTCAAAATCTACCTAAAATCCTTCGCCCTCTTTATCTCATTGCCTGTCATTTCTATTGCTAAGTTGCTGTAGGGAGCTATGCTTCAGAATTTTTGTTGATATCCTTTGCTTTCTTAATTTCATTGCCTGTCATTTTTGATTGCTTCGTTGCTGTAGAGAGCTATGTTTCAGAATTTCCCTAAAATACTTCACTCTCTTTTTCTCATTGCCTGTCAATTTTTCATGCTAAATTTTCTGTAGGGAGCTATGTTTCAGAATTTCCCTAAAATACTTCACTCTCTTTATTTTATTGCCTGTCATTTTTTTGTGCTTCGTTGCTGTAGAGAGCTATGCTTCAGAATCTCCCTAAAATCGATCACTCTCTTTATTTCATTGCCTCTCTATTTTAATACTAAGTTGCTGTAGGGAGCTATGCTTCAGAATTTTTTTTTGAAATCCTTTGCTCTCTTTATTTCATTGCCTGTCATTTTTTATTGCTTTGTTGCTGTAGGAAGCTATGCTTCAGAATTTCCCAAAAATCCTCCGTTCTCTTTACATCATTGCCTGTCATTTTTATTGCTTTGTTGCTGTAAGAAGCTATGCTTTAGATTTTTCCTAAAATCCTTTATCCTCCTTATTTCATTGCCTGTCATTTCTATTGCTAAGTTGCTGTAGGGAGCTTTGCTTCAGAATTTTTTTGAAATCCTTTGCTCTCTTTATTTCATTGCCTGTCATTTTTTATTGCTTCATTGCTGTACAGAGCTTTGCTTCAGAATCTCCCTAAAATCCTTTGCTGTCTTTATTTCATTGCCTGTCATTTTTTATTGCTTTGTTGCTGTAGGGAGCTATGCTTCAGAATTTCCCAAAAATCCTCCGTTCTCTTTATATCATTGCCTGTCATTTTTATTGCTTCGTTGCTGTAAGAATCTATGCTTTAGTTTTTTCCTAAAATTCTTTGCCCTCTTTATCTCATTGCCTGTCATTTCTATTGCTAAGTTGCTGTAAGGAGCTATGCTTCAGAATTTTTTTGAAATCCTTTGCTTTCTTTATTTCATTGCCTGTCATTTTTTATTGCTTCGTTGCTGTACGGAGCTATGCTTCAGAATCTCCCTGAAATCCTTCGCTCTCTATATTTAATTGCCTGTCATTTTTTATTGCTTTGTTGCTGTAGGGAGCTATGCTTCAAAATCTACCTAAAATCCTTCGCTCTCTTTATTTCATTGCCAGTCATTGTTTATTGCTAAGTTGCTGTAGGAGGCTATGCTTCAGAATTTCCCTAAAATCCTTGGTTCTTTTTTTTTCATTGCCTGTCATTTTTTATTGCTTTGTTGCTGTAGGGAGCTATGCTTCAGAATTTCCCAAAAATCCTTCATTCTCTTTATTTAATTGCCTGTCATTTTTTATTGCTTCGTTGCGGTAGGGAGCTATGATTCAGAATCTCCCTAAAATCCTTCGCTCTCTATATTTCATTGCCTGTCATTTTTTATTGCGTTGTTGCTGTAGGGAGCTATGCTTCAAAATCTACCTAAAATCCTTCGCTCTCTTTATTTCATTGCCAGTCATTATTTATTGCTTCGTTGCTGTAAGAAGCTATGCTTTAGATTTTTCCTAAAATCCTTTGCCCTCTTTATCTCATTGCCTGTCATTTCTATTGCTAAGTTGCTGTAGGGAGCTATGCTTCAGAATTTTTTTGAAATCCTTTGCTTTCTTTATTTCATTGCCTGTCATTTTTTATTATTTCGTTGCTGTACGGAGCTATGCTTCAGAATCTCCCTAAAATCCTTCGCTCTCTATATTTCATTGCCTGTCATTATTTATTGCTAAGTTGCTGTATGAGGCTATGATTCAGAATTTCCCTAAAATCCTTGGTTCTCTTTTTTTCATTGCCTGTCATTTTTTATTGCTTTGTTGCTGTAGGGAGCTATGCTTCAGAATTTCCCAAAAATCCTTCATTCTCTTTATTTAATTTCCTGTCATTTTTTATTGCTTCGTTGCTGTACGGAGCTATGCTTAAGAATCTCCCTAAAATCCTTCGCTCTCTATATTTCATTGCCTGTCATTTTTTATTGCTTTGTTGCTGTAGGGAGCTATGCTTCAAAATCTACCTAAAATCCTTCGCCCTCTTTATCTCATTGCCTGTCATTTCTATTGCTAAGTTGCTGTAGGGAGCTATGCTTCAGAATTTTTGTTGATATCCTTTGCTTTCTTAATTTCATTGCCTGTCATTTTTTATTGCTTCGTTGCTGTAGAGAGCTATGTTTCAGAATTTCCCTAAAATACTTCACTCTCTTTTTCTCATTGCCTGTCAATTTTTCATGCTAAATTTTCTGTAGGGAGCTATGTTTCAGAATTTCCCTAAAATACTTCACTCTTTTTATTTCATTGCCTGTCATTTTTATTACTTCGTTGCTGTAGGGAGCTATGCTTCAGAATCTCCCTAAAATCCTTCGCTCTCTTTATTTCATTGCTTTCCATTTTTTATTGCTTCGTTGCTGTAGGAGGCTATGCTTCAGAATCTCTTTAAAATCCTTCAGTCTCTTTATTTCATTGCCTGTCATTTTTATTGCTTCGTTGCTGTACAGAGCTTTTCTTCAGAATCTCCCTAAAATCCTTTGCTGTCTTTATTTCATTGCCTGTCATTTTTTATTGCTTTGTTGCTGTAGGGAGCTACGCTTCAGAATTTCCCAAAAATCCTCCGTTCTCTTTATATCATTGCCTGTCATTTTTATTGCTTCGTTGCTGTAGAGAGCTATGTTTCAGAATTTCCCTAAAATACTTCACTCCCTTTTTCTCATTGCCTGTCAATTTTTCATGCTAAATTTTCTGTAGGGAGCTATGTTTCAGAATTTCCCTAAAATACTTCACTCTCTATATTTTATTGCCTGTCATTTTTTATTGCTTCGTTGCTGTAGAGAGCTATGCTTCAGAATCTCCCTAAAATCGATCACTCTCTTTAAATCATTGCCTCTCTATTTTAATACTAAGTTGCTGTAGGGAGCTCTGCTTCAGAATTTTTTTGAAATCCTTTGCTCTCTTTATTTCATTGCCAGTCATTTTTTATTGCTTTGTTGCTGTAGGGAGCTATGCTTCAGAATTTCCCAAAAATCCTTCATTCTCTTTATTTAATTACCTGTCATTATTTATTGCTTGGTTGCTGTAAGAAGCTATGCTTTAGATTTTTCCTAAAATCCTTTGCCCTCTTTATCTCATTGCCTGTCATTTCTATTGCTAAGTTGCTGTAGGGAGCTATGCTTCAGAATTTTTTTGAAATCCTTTGCTTTCTTTATTTCATTGCCTGTCATTTTTTATTGCTTCGTTGCTGTACGGAGCTATGCTTCAGAATCTCCCTAAAATCCTTCGCTCTCTATATTTCATTGCCTGTCATTTTTTATTGCTTTGTTGCTGTAGGGAGCTATGCTTAAAAATTTCCCAAAAATCGTCCGTTCTCTTTATATCATTGCCTGTCATTTTTATTGCTTCGTTGCTGTAAGAAGCTATGCTTTAGATTTTTCCTAAAATCCTTTGCCCTCTTTATCTCATTGCCTGTCATTTCTATTGCTAAGTTGCTGTAGGGAGCTATGCTTCAGAATTTTTTTTGATATCCTTTGCTTTCTTAATTTCATTGCTTGTCATTTTTTATTGCTTCGTTGCTGTAGAGAGCTATGTTTCAGAATTTCCCTAAAATACTTCACTCTCTTTTTCTCATTGCCTGTCAATTTTTCATGCTAAATTTTCTCTAGGGAGCTATGTTTCAGAATTTCCCTAAAATACTTCACTCTCTTTATTTCATTGCCTGTCATTTCTATTACTTCGTTGCTGTAGGGAGCTATGCTTCAGAATCTCCCTAAAATCGATCACTCTCTTTATTTCATTGCCTCTCTATTTTAATACTAAGTTGCTGTAGGGAGCTATGCTTCAGAATTTTTTTGAAATCCTTTGCTCTCTTTATTTCATTGCCTGTCATTTTTTATTGCTTTGTTGCTGTAGGAAGCTATGCTTCAGAATTTCCCAAAAATCCTCCGTTCTCTTTATATCATTGCCAGTCATTTTTATTGCTTCGTTGCTGTAAGAAGCTATGCTTTAGATTTTTCCTAAAATCCTTTACCCTCCTTATTTCATTGCCTGTCATTTCTATTGCTAAGTTGCTGTAGGGAGCTTTGCTTCAGAATTTTTTTTGATATCCTTTGCTTTCTTAATTTCATTGCTTGTCATTTTTTATTGCTTCGTTGCGGTAGGGAGCTATGATTCAGAATCTCCCTAAAATCCTTCGCTCTCTATATTTCATTGCCTGTCATTTTTTATTGCGTTGTTGCTGTAGGGAGCTATGCTTCAAAATCTACCTAAAATCCTTCGCTCTCTTTATTTCATTGCCAGTCATTATTTATTGCTTCGTTGCTGTAAGAAGCTAAGCTTTAGATTTTTCCTAAAATCCTTTGCCCTCTTTATCTCATTGCCTGTCATTTCTATTGCTAAGTTGCTGTAGGGAGCTATGCTTCAGAATTTTTTTGAAATCCTTTGCTTTCTTTATTTCATTGCCTGTCATTTTTTATTGCTTCGTTGCTGTAGAGAGCTATGCTTCAGAATCTCCCTAAAATCGATCACTCTCTTTATTTCATTGCCTCTCTATTTTAATACTAAGTTGCTGTAGGGAGCTATACTTCAGAATTTTTTTGAAATCCTTTGCTTTCTTTATTTCATTGCCAGTCATTTTTTGTTGCTTTGTTGCTGTAGGGAGCTATGCTTAAGAATTTCCCAAAAATCGTCCGTTCTCTTTATATCATTGCCTGTCATTTTTATTGCTTCGTTGCTGTAAGAAGCTATGCTTTAGATTTTTCCTAAAATCCTTTGCCCTCTTTATCTCATTGCCTGTCATTTCTATTGCTAAGTTGCTGTAGGGAGCTATGCTTCAGAATTTTTTTGAAATCCTTTGCTTTCTTTATTTCATTGCCTGTCATTTTTTATTGCTTCGTTGCTGTACGGAGCTATGCTTCAGAATCTCCCTAAAATCCTTCGCTCTCTATATTTCATTGCCTGTCATTTTTTATTGCTTTGTTGCTGTAGGGAGCTATGCTTCAAAATCTACCTAAAATCCTTCGCTCTCTTTATTTCATTGCCAGTCATTATTTATTGCTAAGTTGCTGTAGGAGGCTATGCTTCAGAATTTCCCTAAAATCCTTGGTTCTCTTTTTTTCATTGCCTGTCATTTTTTATTGCTTTGTTGCTGTAGGGAGCTATGCTTCAGAATTTCCCAAAAATCCTTCATTCTCTTTATTTAATTGCCTGTCATTTTTTATTGCTTCGTTGCTGTAGAGAGCTATGTTTCAGAATTTCCCTAAAATACTTCACTCTCTTTTTCTTATTGCCTGTCAATTTTTCATGCTAAATTTTCTGTAGGGAGCTATGTTTCAGAATTTCCCTAAAATACTTCACTCTCTTTATTTCATTGCCTGTCATTTTTATTACTTCGTTGCTGTAGGGAGCTATGCTTTAGAATCTCCCTAAAATCCTTCGCTCTCTTTATTTCATTGCTTTCCATTTTTTATTGCTTCGTTGCTGTAGGAGGCTATGCTTCAGAATCTCTTTGAAATCCTTCAGTCTCTTTATTTCATTGCCTGTCATTTTTATTGCTTCGTTGCTGTAAGAAGCTATGCTTCAGAATCTCCCTAAAATCCTTCGCTCTCTATATTTCATTGCCTGTCATTTTTTATTGCTTTGTTGCTGTAGGGAGCTATGCTTCAAAATCTACCTAAAATCCTTCGCTCTCTTTATTTCATTGCCAGTCATTATTTATTGCTAAGTTGCTGTAGGAGGCTATGCTTCAGAATTTTTTTGAAATCCTTTGCTTTCTTCATTTCATTGCCTGTCATTTTTTATTGCTTCGTTTCTGTACGGAGCTATGCTTCAGAATCTCCCTGAAATCCTTCGCTGTCTTTATTTAATTGCCTGTCATTTTTGATTGCTTTGTTGCCGAAGGGAGCTATGCTTTAGATTTTTCCTAAAATCCTTTGCCCTCTTTATTTCATTGCCTGTCATTTCTACTGCTAAGTTGCTGTAGGGAGCTATGCTTCAGAATTTTTTTGAAATCCTTTGCTTTCTTCATTTCATTGCCTGTCATTTTTTATTGCTTCGTTTCTGTACGGAGCTATGCTTCAGAATCTCCCTGAAATCCTTCGCTGTCTTTATTTAATTGCCTGTCATTTTTGATTGCTTTGTTGCCGAAGGGAGCTATGCTTCAGAATTTCCCAAAATTCCTTGGTTCTCTTTTTTTCATTGCCTGTCATTTTTATTGCTTCGTTGCTGTAAGAAGCTATGTTTTGGATTTTTCCTAAAATCCTTTGCCCTCTTTAATTCATTGCCTGTCATTTCTATTGCTAAGTTGCTGTAGGGAGCTTTGCTTCAGAATTTTTTTGAAATCCTTTGCTCTCTTTATTTCATTGCCTGTCATTTTTTATTGCTTCGCTGCTGTACAGAGCTTTGCTTCAGAATCTCCCTAAAATCCTTTGCTGTCTTTATTTCATTGCCTGTCATTTTTTATTGCTTTGTTGCTGTAGGGAGCTATGCTTCAGAATTTCCCAAAAATCCTCCGTTCTCTTTATAACATTGCCTGTCATTTTTATTGCTTTGTTGCTGTAAGAAGCTATGCTTTAGATTTTTCCTAAAATCCTTTGCCCTCTTTATCTCATTGCCTGTCATTTCTATTGCTAAGTTGCTGTAGGGAGCTATGCTTCAGAATTTTATTTTAAATCCTTTGCTTTCTTTATTTCATTGCCTGTCATTTTTTATTGCTTCGTTGCTGTAGAGAGCTATGTTTCAGAATTTCCCTAAAATACTTCACTCTCTTTTTCTCATTGCCTGTCAATTTTTCATGCTAAATTTTCTGTAGGGAGCTATGTTTCAGAATTTCCCTAAAATACTTCACTCTCTTTATTTTATTGCCTGTCATTTTTTATTGCTTCGTTGCTGTAGAGAGCTATGCTTCAGAATCTCCCTAAAATCGATCACTCTCTTTATTTTATTGCCTCTCTATTTTTAATACTAAGTTGCTGTAGGGAGCTAGGCTTCAGAATTTCCCAAAAATCCTTCGTTCTCTTAATTTCATTGCCTGTCATTTTTATTGCTTCGTTGCTGTAACAAGCTATGCTTTAGATTTTTCCTAAAATCCTTTGCCCTCTTTATTTCATTGCCTGTCATTTCTATTGCTAAGTTGCTGTAGAGAGCTATGCTTCAGAATTTTTTTCAAATCCTTCACTTTCTTTATTTAATTGAATGTCATTTTTTGTTGCTTCGTTGCTGTAGAGAGCTATGCTTCAGAATCACCCTAAAATCCTTCACTCTCTTTATTTCATTGCCTCTCTATTTTTAATACTAAGTTGCTGTAAAGAGCTATGCTTCAGAATTTCCCAAAAATCCTTCGTTCTCTTAATTTCATTGCCTGTCATTTTTATTGCTTCGTTGCTGTAAGAAGCTATCCTTTAGACTTTTTCTAAAATCCTTTGCCCTCTTTATTTCGTTGCCTGTCATTTCTTTTGCTAAGTTGCTGTAGGGAGCTATGCTTCAGAATTTTTTTGAAATCCTTCGCTTTCTTTATTTAATTGCCTGTCATTTTTTGTTGCTTCGTTGCTGTAAAGAGCTCTGCTTCAGAATTTCCCAAAAATGCTTCTTTCTCTTAATTTCAATGCCTGTCATTTTTATTGCTTCGTTGCTGTAAGAAGCTATGCTTTAGATTTTTCCTAAAATCCTTTGCCCTCTTTATTTGATTGCCTGTCATTTCTATTGCTAAGTTGCTGTAGGGAGCTATGCTTCAGAATTTTTTTGAAATCCTTTGCTTTCTTCATTTCATTGCCTGTCATTTTTTATTGCTTCGTTTCTGTACGGAGCTATGCTTCAGAATCTCCCTGAAATCCTTCGCTGTCTTTATTTAATTGCCTGTCATTTTTGATTGCTTTGTTGCCGAAGGGAGCTATGCTTCAGAATTTCCCAAAATTCCTTGGTTCTCTTTTTTTCATTGCCTGTCATTTTTATTGCTTCGTTGCTGTAAGAAGCTATGTTTTGGATTTTTCCTAAAATCCTTTGCCCTCTTTAATTCATTGCCTGTCATTTCTATTGCTAAGTTGCTGTAGGGAGCTTTGCTTCAGAATTTTTTTGAACTCCTTTGCTCTCTTTATTTCATTGCCTGTCATTTTTTATTGCTTCGTTGCTGTACAGAGCTTTGCTTCAGAATCTCCCTAAAATCCTTTGCTGTCTTTATTTCATTGCCTGTCATTTTTTATTGCTTTGTTGCTGTAGGGAGCTATGCTTCAGAATTTCCCAAAAATCCTCCGTTCTCTTTATATCATTGCCTGTCATTTTTATTGCTTTGTTGCTGTAAGAAGCTATGCTTTAGATTTTTCCTAAAATCCTTTGCCCTCTTTATCTCATTGCCTGTCATTTCTATTGCTAAGTTTATGTAGGGAGCTATGCTTCAGAATTTTTTTGAAATCCTTTGCTTTCTTTATTTCATTGCCTGTCATTTTTTATTGATTCGTTTCTGTACGGAGCTATGCTTCAAAATCTCCCTAAAATCAATCGCTGTCTTTATTTAATTGCCTGTCATTTTTTATTGCTTTGTTGCCGAAGGGAGCTATGCTTCAGAATTTCCCAAAAATCCTTCGTTCTCTTAATTTCATTGCCTGTCATTTTTATTGCTTCGTTGCTGTAAGAAGCTATGCTTTAGATTTTTCCTAAAATCCTTTGCCCTCTTTACTTCATTGCCTGTCATTTCTTTTGCTAAGTTGCTGTAGGGAGCTATGCTTCAGAATTTTTTTCAAATCCTTCACTTTCTTTATTTAATTGAATGTCATTTTTTGTTGCTTCGTTGCTGTAGAGAGCTATGCTTCAGAATCACCCTAAAATCCTTCACTCTCTTTATTTCATTGCCTCTCTATTTTTAATACTAAGTTGCTGTAAAGAGCTATGCTTCAGAATTTCCCAAAAATCCTTCGTTCTCTTAATTTCATTGCCTGTCATTTTTATTGCTTCGTTGCTGTAAGAAGCTATCCGTTAGACTTTTTCTAAAATCCTTTGCCCTCTTTATTTCGTTGCCTGTCATTTCTTTTGCTAAGTTGCTGTAGGGAGCTATGCTTCAGAATTTTTTTGAAATCCTTCGCTTTCTTTGTTTAATTGCATGTCATTTTTTGTTGCTTCGTTGCTGTAAAGAGCTCTGCTTCAGAATTTCCCAAAAATGCTTCTTTCTCTTAATTTCAATGCCTGTCATTTTTATTGCTTCGTTGCTGTAAGAAGCTATGCTTTAGATTTTTCCTAAAGTCCTTTGCCCTCTTTATTTCATTGCCTGTCATTTCTATTGCTAAGTTGCTGTAGGGAGCTTTGCTTCAGAATTTTCTAAAAATCCTTCGCTTTCTTTATTTAATTGCCTGTCATTTTTTATTGCTTCGTTGCTGTACGGAGCTATGCTTCAGAATATCCCTAAAATCCTTCGCCGTCTTTATTTCATTGACTGTCATTTTTTATTGCTTTGTTGCTGTAGGGAGCTATGCTTCAGAATTTCCCAAAAATCCTTCGTTCTCTTCATATCATTGCCTGTCATTTTTTTTGCTTCGTTGCTGTAAGAAGCTATCCTTTAGACTTTTTCTAAAATCCTTTGCCCTCTTTATTTCGTTGCCTGTCATTTCTTTTGCTAAGTTGCTGTAGGGAGCTATGCTTCAGAATTTTTTTGAAATCCTTCGCTTTCTTTATTTCATTGCCTGTCATTTTTTATTGCTTCGTTGCTGTAGAGAGCTATGTTTCAGAATTTCCCTAAAATACTTCACTCTCTTTTTCTCATTGCCTGTCAATTTTTCATGCTAAATTTTCTGTAGGGAGCTATGTTTCAGAATTTCCCTAAAATACTTCACTCTCTTTATTTTATTGCCTGTCATTTTTTATTGCTTCGTTGCTGTAGAGAGCTATGCTTCAGAATCTCCCTAAAATCGATCACTCTCTTATTTCATTGCCTCTCTATTTTAATACTAAGTTGCTGTATGGAGCTATGCTTCAGAATTATTTTGAAATCCTTTGCTCTCCTTATTTCATTGCCAGTCATTTTTTATTGCTTTGTTGCTGTAGGGAGCTATGCTTCAGAATTTCCCAAAAATCCTTCATTCTCTTTATTTAATTGCCTGTCATTTTTTATTGCTTCGTTGCGGTAGGGAGCTATGATTCAGAATTTCTCTAAAATACTTCACTCTCTTTTTTTCATTGCCAGTCAATTTTTCATGCTAGGTTTTCTAAAGGGAGCTATGGTTCAGAATCTCCCTAAAATCCTTCACTCTCTTTATTTCATTGCCTCTCTATTTTTAATACTAAGTTGCTGTAGGGAGCTAGGCTTCAGAATTTCCCAAAAATCCTTCGTTCTCTTAATTTCATTGCCTGTCATTTTTATTGCTTCGTTGCTGTAAGAAGCTATGCTTTAGATTTTTCCTAAAATCCTTTGCCCTCTTTATTTCATTGCCTGTCATTTCTATTGCTAAGTTGCTGTAGAGAGCTATGCTTCAGAATTTTTTTGAAATCCTTTGCTTTCTTCATTTCATTGCCTGTCATTTTTTATTGCTTCGTTTCTGTACGGAGCTATGCTTCAGAATCTCCCTAAAATCCTTCGCTGTCTTTATTTAATTGCCTGTCATTTTTTATTGCTTTGTTGCCGAAGGGAGCTATGCTTCAGAATTTCCCAAAAATCCTTGGTTCTCTTTTTTTCATTGCCGGTCATTTTTATTGCTTCGTTGCTGTAAGAAGCTATGTTTTGGATTTTTCCTAAAATCCTTTGCCCTCTTTAATTCATTGCCTGTCATTTCTATTGCTAAGTTGCTGTAGGGAGCTTTGCTTCAGAATTTTTTTGAAATCCTTTGCTCTCTTTATTTCATTGCCTGTCATTTTTTATTGCTTCGTTGCTGTACAGAGCTTTGCTTCAGAATCTCCCTAAAATCCTTTGCTGTCTTTATTTCATTGCCTGTCATTTTTTATTGCTTTGTTGCTGTAGGGAGCTATGCTTCAGAATTTCCCAAAAATCCTCCGTTCTCTTTATATCATTGCCTGTCATTTTTATTGCTTTGTTGCTGTAAGAAGCTATGCTTTAGATTTTTCCTAAAATCCTTTGCCCTCTTTATCTCATTGCCTGTCATTTCTATTGCTAAGTTGCTGTAGGGAGCTATGCTTCAGAATTTTTTTAAAATCCTTTGCTTTCTTTATTTCATTGTCTGTCATTTTTTATTGCTTCGTTGCTGTACGGAGCTATGCTTCAGAATCTCCCTAAAATCCTTCGCTCTCTATATTTCATTGCCTGTCATTTTTTATTGCTTTGTTGCTGTAGGGAGCTATGCTTCGAAATCTACCTAAAATCCTTCACTCTCTTTATTTCATTGCCAGTCATTATTTATTGCTAAGTTGCTGTAGGAGGCTATGCTTCAGAATTTCCCAAAAATCCTTGGTTCTCTTTTTTTCATAGCCTGTCATTTTTTATTGCTTTGTTGCTGTAGGGAGCTATGCTTCAGAATTTCCCAAAAATCCTTCATTCTCTTTATTTCATTGCCAGTCAATTTTTCATGCTAGGTTTGCTAAAGGGAGCTATGTTTCAGAATCTCCCTAAAATCCTTCATTCTCTTTATTTCATTGCCTCTCTATTTTTAATACTAAGTAGCTGTAGGGAGCTAGGCTTCAGAATTTCCCAAAAATCCTTCGTTCTCTTAATTTCATTGCCTGTCATTTTTATTGCTTCGTTGCTGTAAGAAGCTATGCTTTAGATTTTTCCTAAAATCCTTTGCCCTCTTTATTTCATTGCCTGTCATTTCTATTGCTAAGTTGCTGTAGGGAGCTATGCTTCAGAATTTTTTTGAAATCCTTTGCTTTCTTCATTTCATTGCCTGTCATTTTTTATTGCTTCGTTTCTGTACGGAGCTATGCTTCAGAATCTCCCTGAAATCCTTCGCTGTCTTTATTTAATTGCCTGTCATTTTTGATTGCTTTGTTGCCGAAGGGAGCTATGCTTCAGAATTTCCCAAAATTCCTTGGTTCTCTTTTTTTCATTGCCTGTCATTTTTATTGCTTCGTTGCTGTAAGAAGCTATGTTTTGGATTTTTCCTAAAATCCTTTGCCCTCTTTAATTCATTGCCTGTCATTTCTATTGCTAAGTTGCTGTAGGGAGCTTTGCTTCAGAATTTTTTTGAACTCCTTTGCTCTCTTTATTTCATTGCCTGTCATTTTTTATTGCTTCGTTGCTGTACAGAGCTTTGCTTCAGAATCTCCCTAAAATCCTTTGCTGTCTTTATTTCATTGCCTGTCATTTTTTATTGCTTTGTTGCTGTAGGGAGCTATGCTTCAGAATTTCCCAAAAATCCTCCGTTCTCTTTATATCATTGCCTGTCATTTTTATTGCTTTGTTGCTGTAAGAAGCTATGCTTTAGATTTTTCCTAAAATCCTTTGCCCTCTTTATCTCATTGCCTGTCATTTCTATTGCTAAGTTGCTGTAGGGAGCTATGCTTCAGAATTTTTTTGAAATCCTTTGCTTTCTTTATTTCATTGCCTGTCATTTTTTATTGCTTCGTTTCTGTACGGAGCTATGCTTCAGAATCTCCCTAAAATCAATCGCTGTCTTTATTTAATTGCCTGTCATTTTTTATTGCTTTGTTGCCGAAGGGAGCTATGCTTCAGAATTTCCCGAAAATCCTTCGTTCTCTTAATTTCATTGCCTGTCATTTTTATTGCTTCGTTGCTGTAAGAAGCTATGCTTTAGATTTTTCCTAAAATCCTTTGCCCTCTTTACTTCATTGCCTGTCATTTCTTTTGCTAAGTTGCTGTAGGGAGCTATGCTTCAGAATTTTTTTCAAATCCTTCACTTTCTTTATTTAATTGAATGTCATTTTTTGTTGCTTCGTTGCTGTAGAGAGCTATGCTTCAGAATCACCCTAAAATCCTTCACTCTCTTTATTTCATTGCCTCTCTATTTTTAATACTAAGTTGCTGTAAAGAGCTATGCTTCAGAATTTCCCAAAAATCCTTCGTTCTCTTAATTTCATTGCCTGTCATTTTTATTGCTTCGTTGCTGTAAGAAGCTATCCTTTAGACTTTTTCTAAAATCCTTTGCCCTCTTTATTTCGTTGCCTGTCATTTCTTTTGCTAAGTTGCTGTAGGGAGCTATGCTTCAGAATTTTTTTAAAATCCTTCGCTTTCTTTATTTAATTGCCTGTCATTTTTTGTTGCTTCGTTGCTGTAAAGAGCTCTGCTTCAGAATTTCCCAAAAATGCTTCTTTCTCTTAATTTCAATGCCTGTCATTTTTATTGCTTCGTTGCTGTAAGAAGCTATGCTTTAGATTTTTCCTAAAATCCTTTGCCCTCTTTATTTCATTGCCTGTCATTTCTATTGCTAAGTTGCTGTAGGGAGCTATGCTTCAGAATTTTTTTGAAATCCTTTGCTTTCTTCATTTCATTGCCTGTCATTTTTTATTGCTTCGTTTCTGTACGGAGCTATGCTTCAGAATCTCCCTGAAATCCTTCGCTGTCTTTATTTAATTGCCTGTCATTTTTGATTGCTTTGTTGCCGAAGGGAGCTATGCTTCAGAATTTCCCAAAATTCATTGGTTCTCTTTTTTTCATTGCCTGTCATTTTTATTGCTTCGTTGCTGTAAGAAGCTATGCTTTAGATTTTTCCTAAAATCCTTTGCCCTCTTTACTTCATTGCCTGTCATTTCTTTTGCTAAGTTGCTGTAGGGAGCTATGCTTCAGAATTTTTTTGAAATCCTTCGCTTTCTTTGTTTAATTGCATATCATTTTTTGTTGCTTCGTTGCTGTAAAGAGCTCTGCTTCAGAATTTCCCAAAAATGCTTCTTTCTCTTAATTTCAATGCCTGTCATTTTTATTGCTTCGTTGCTGTAAGAAGCTATGCTTTAGATTT
This sequence comes from Rhopilema esculentum, assembly GCF_057945365.1. Taxonomy (NCBI): domain Eukaryota; kingdom Metazoa; phylum Cnidaria; class Scyphozoa; order Rhizostomeae; family Rhizostomatidae; genus Rhopilema; species Rhopilema esculentum. The sequence continues at coordinate 3,494,236 of NC_142834.1, read as the reverse complement.
TTCCTAAAGTCCTTCACTCTCTTTATTTCATTGCCTCTCTATTTTTAATACTAAGTTGCTGTAAAGAGCTATGCTTCAGAATTTCCCAAAAATCCTTCGTTCTCTTAATTTCATTGCCTGTCATTTTTATTGCTTCGTTGCTGTAAGAAGCTATCCGTTAGACTTTTTCTAAAATCCTTTGCCCTCTTTATTTCGTTGCCTGTCATTTCTTTTGCTAAGTTGCTGTAGGGAGCTATGCTTCAGAATTTTTTTGAAATCCTTCGCTTTCTTTGTTTAATTGCATATCATTTTTTGTTGCTTCGTTGCTGTAAAGAGCTCTGCTTCAGAATTTCCCAAAAATGCTTCTTTCTCTTAATTTCAATGCCTGTCATTTTTATTGCTTCGTTGCTGTAAGAAGCTATGCTTTAGATTTTTCCTAAAGTCCTTCACTCTCTTTATTTCATTGCCTCTCTATTTTTAATACTAAGTTGCTGTAAAGAGCTATGCTTCAGAATTTCCCAAAAATCCTTCGTTCTCTTAATTTCATTGCCTGTCATTTTTATTGCTTCGTTGCTGTAAGAAGCTATGCTTTAGATTTTTCCTAAAGTCCTTTGCCCTCTTTATTTCATTGCCTGTCACTTTTTATTGCTTCGTTGCTGTAGGAAGCTATGCTTTAGAATTTTCCTAAAATTCTTGGCTCTCGTTTTTTCATTGCCTGTCATTTTTTTTTCTTCGTTGCTGTAGGGATCTTTGCTTTAGAATTTCTCAAAAATCCCTCGTTCTCTTCATTTCATTGCCTGTCTTTTTTTATTGCTTTGTTGCTGTAGGGAGCTATGTCTTAGATTTTCCTTAAAATCCTGCCTTCTTTTCCTTTTATTGCTTGTCGATTTTTATTGCTTTGTTGCTGTAGGGGGCTTTGTTTTAGAATTTCCCTAAAATCCTTTGTTCTCTTTATGTAGTTAACTGTCAGTTTTCTGTTGCTAAGTTGCTGTTGGGAGCTATGCTTCAGAGTTTCCCAAAAATCCTTCGTTTTCTTTATTTAATTGACTGTCATTTTTTATTGCTAAGTTGTTATAAGGAGCTTCGCTTTTGAATTTCCCAAAAAACTTTCGTTCTCTTTATTTCGTTTCTTGTCATTTTTTATTGTTTCGTCACTGTGAGGAGGTTTCCTTTAGACTTTTCTTAAAATCCTTGGCTCACTTTATTTGGTTGCTTGTGATTGTTTATTGCTAAAGTGCTGTAAGGAGCTTTGCTTTGGAATTTAACAAAAAACCTTCGTTCTCTTTATTTCGTTACCTGTTATTTTCTATTGTTTTGTTGCTGTAAGGAGCTATGCTTTAGAATTAACCTAAAATCCTTCGTTCTCTTTATTTCACAGTCTGTCATTTTTTATTGCATCGTTGTTGTAGGGAGCTATGCATCAGAATTTCTTTAAAATCCCTCGTTCTCTTTATTTCATTGCCTGTCATTTTTTATTGCTTCGTTACTGTAAGGAGTTTTCCTTTAGACCTTCCCTGAAATCCTTTGCTCTCTTTTTTTCATTGTCTGTCACTTTTTATTGCTTCGTTGCTGTATTGAGCTATGCTTTAGAATTTTCCTAAAATCCTTCATTCTCTTTATTTCATTGCCTGTCTATTTTCTATTGCTTCGTTACTGTAAGGAGTTTTCCTTCAGACTTTTTTTAAAATCCTTGGCTCACTTTATTTCGTTGCCTGTTATTTTTTAGAATTTCGTTATCCCATACTGCTAAAGTCGATGACTCTCCATCGTCTCTCTTTTGAGTTTTGAAATAAGCTTTATTGTCCTTGTTTCTTACACTCTTGGTAGGAAATCTTTATAAAAATGGGCAAAGTCACATCATTTTTTAACATTTGAAATTCATCTTAGCATGCAATTGACTATAAAAACTTCTAGAAGGGACTGTCGTTATACTCAAACTAAAAAAGGAGCTTTTTATCTTTTTTGTCAACCTACATTGATAGTATTAATTGTTCACAAAGTGTATTACTATGCCCACACAATTCAAATAAACGTGGAATGTTACTGAGGAAATCAAGAGCTAGAGCTACAAGTATGAATTATAGTTAGGAACAGCACAAACAAAGAGAAGCAATCCAATACAAATGTGTGTAATACGATAAACTAAAATTTTACAATAAATTATAATTTGCTAGGACTTAATGTAATTAATTGTCTTTCTTGACACGTAAGGAAAAGAAATTTGTCTTTTGAAGTCAGCAACTGAAATAGCTTGCATTATTTCATACTATACAGAGGACGGATCATTGTACAATGAAACTCATCTGCAATGTGGTTACTACATATATTTGACAGAAAGCATTGACAGATTCGTGTCCAAACTTATGGAAACCATTAAAGTAATACTAGAAACATTAAAAAGCCACATAAATATTCATTATTTAAAGGACCTTAAAGTTTGAAAACACTTGCGCCTTGTTTTAGATTTAAACTGAATTTGAACTTAGCTCACATTAGTTACAAATAGAAACTAAAAGATTTGGAAAAAGACCAAACAATAGAAACGAAGACACTGTGCGATTGCAATCTTGTTTCCCTGCCAGTCCGTCAGTGGATGTAAACTAACAATCTTTTGGTGGTACAAAAATGGATTTTCAAAACGCAAACGTTTGTTTATACTAAAGCTTTTAATTTGACACTTATTAGAGTTTAAAACGTCAGAACATAGATCGAAAACTCTGCGCTAGGAAATATATACACCCAATTGTGGATCGAAATAGGCCAATCAGAAACGCGAGCACATGTCTGTTGAGGTTGCCCAATCAGTGCCACTTCCCTATTGAGAATGTTACCAATGGAGTCCTGAGGTAAAAATGAACTCCTTTTGTCTACACAATAACGGTTTTTCGTCCTTATGTACACTTAGTGAGCAAAAGTATTGCACAGGCTGAAACAGAAATGGCAGCACCGCAGCAAAATATTCTATCGAGCCAAAATTCAAGTGGCCATAGCAAGTTTCATAAAAGCTAAAAGATGACATTTAAACTGGAATATATTGGAAAATTTATCAAGTTTTGATGGTGAAAATAGTAAATGTAAGAATACTACTTATTTAGCTAGCTAATGCGTTTACAAAGCAAGCAGGTGCATTTATGTAGCTAGCTCATGCGTTTACAGGACGAAATGGGGCGTTTATTTAGCTAGCTAATGCGTTTACAAAGCAAGCAGGTGCATTTATGTAGATAGCTCATGCGTTTACAGGACGAAATGGGGCGTTTATTTAGCTAGCTAATGCGTTTACAAAGGAAGCAGGTGCGTTTATGTAGCTAGCTCATGCGTTTACAGGACGAAATGGGGCGTTTATTTAGCTAGCTAATGCGTTTACAAAGCAAGCAGGTGCGTTTATGTAGCTAGCTCATGCGTTTACAGCGAAATGGGGCGTTTATTTAGCTAGCTATTGCGTTTACAAAGCAAGCAGGTGCATTTATGTAGCTAGCTAATGCATTTACAGGACGAAATGGGGCGTTTATTTAGCTAGCTAATGCGTTTACAAAGCAAGCAGGTGCGTTTATGTAGCTAGCTCATGCGTTTACAGGACGAAATGGGGCGTTTATTTAGCTAGCTAATGCGTTTACAAAGCAAGCAGGTGCGTTTATGTAGCTAGCTCATGCGTTTACAGGACGAAATGGGGCGTTTATTTAACTAGCTAATGCGTTTACAAAGCAAGCAGGTGCATTTATGTAGCTAGCTCATGCGTTTACAGGACGAAATGGGGCGTTTATTTAACTAGCTAATGCGTTTACAAAGCAAGCAGGTGCATTTTTGTAGCTAGCTCATGCGTTTACAGGACGAAATGGGGCGTTTATTTAGCTAGCTAATGCGTTTACAAAGCAAGCAGGTGCATTTATGTAGATAGCTCATGCGTTTACAGGACGAAATGGGGCGTTTATTTAGCTAGCTAATGCGTTTACAAAGGAAGCAGGTGCGTTTATGTAGCTAGCTCATGCGTTTACAGGACGAAATGGGGCGTTTATTTAGCTAGCTAATGCGTTTACAAAGCAAGCAGGTGCGTTTATGTAGCTAGCTCATGCGTTTACAGGACGAAATGGGGCGTTTATTTAGCTAGCTAATGCGTTTACAAAGCAAGCAGGTGCATTTATTTAGATAGCTCATGCGTTTACAGGACGAAATGGGGCGTTTATTTAGCTAGCTAATGCGTTTACAAAGCAAGCAGGTGCGTTTATGTAGCTAGCTCATGCGTTTACAGGACGAAATGGGGCGTTTATTTAGCTAGCTAATGCGTTTACAAAGCAAGCAGGTGCGTTTATGTAGCTAGCTCATGCGTTTACAGGACGAAATGGGGCGTTTATTTAGCTAGCTTATGCGTTTACAAAGCAAGCAGGTGCGTTTATGTAGCTAGCTCATGCGTTTACAGGACGAAATGGGGCGTTTATTTAGCTAGCTAATGCGTTTACAAAGCAAGCAGGTGCGTTTATGTAGCTAGCTCATGCGTTTACAGGACGAAATGGGGCGTTTATTTAGCTAGCTAATGCGTTTACAAAGCAAGCAGGTGCGTTTATGTAGCTAGCTCATGCGTTTACAGCGAAATGGGGCGTTTATTTAACTAGCTAATGCGTTTACAAAGCAAGCAGGTGTATTTATGTAGCTAGCTCATGCGTTTACAGGACAAAATGGGGCGTTTATTTAGCTAGCTAATGCGTTTACAAAGGAAGCAGGTGCATTGATGTAGATAGCTCATGCGTTTACAGCGAAATGGGGATTTTATTTAACTAGCTAATGCGTTTACAAAGCCAGCAGGTGCGTTTATGTAGCTAGCTCATGCGTTTACAGCGAAATGGGGCGTTTATTTAACTAGCTAATGCGTTTACAAAGCAAGCAGGTGCATTTATGTAGATAGCTCATGCGTTTACAGGACGAAATGGGGCGTTTATTTAGCTAGCTAATGCGTTTACAAAGCAAGCAGGTGCATTTATGTAGATAGCTCATGCGTTTACAGCGAAATGGGGCGTTTATTTAGCTAGCTAATGCGTTTACAAAGCAAGCAGGTGCGTTTATGTAGCTAGCTCATGCGTTTACAGCGTAATGGGGCGTTTATTTAGCTAGCTAATGCGTTTACAAAGCAAGCAGGTGCGTTTATGTAGCTAGCTCATGCGTTTACAGGACGAAATGGGGCGTTTATTTAGCTAGCTAATGCGTTTACAAAGGAAGCAGGTGCATTTATGTAGATAGCTCATGCGTTTACAGCGAAATGGGGCGTTTATTTAGCTAGCTAATGCGTTAACAAAGCAAGCAGGTGCGTTTATGTAACTAGCTCATGCGTTTACAGGACGAAATGGGGCGTTTATTTAGCTAGCTAATGCGTTTACAGAGCAAGCAGGTGCGTTGATGTAGCTAGCTAATGCGTTTACAGGACCAGCTAGGGCGTTTATTTAGCCAGCTAGATTTTTTTTGCAAAATAGGGCGTTTATTTAGCCATCCTGGGCCATCTTGGGTATTAATTCGAATATTCTATATTGAATATTGATTATTTCCTATTCATTTTCCCTTTCCTATTTCCATAGGGCTGATTTCATTCAATATTTCATGCTGTTTTTGAGGATTAAAATTTCAGAAAATTATGTTTTTGTATAGCACATAAACATTTTCTCCTACCCTCAGTAAATTATGCTGTATTTTTGCTTGTTTTTTACAACGTATTATTATCAGCATTTTTTATAAAGAGATAAATTTGCACCTTGGCAGTATCCAGGACGGCGTGCAATCTCCTTAAACCCCAAAAGGATGACATTTCCGCCTTTCTCTGTTCACGTAAGAAAAAAAACCAAAACCTTTCGTATCAAATGGATGCAAGAAATGCATGTTTTTTTGTCACCATAATATAAGCCTTTTCGGGTGGGTTATTAAACGCTCCTAGAGAATATTCCATATTCTCAAGCATGCCCCCTTTTGTGAAATAAGAAAAGCACCCCTTAACGCGATACTTTTATCTTGAAACTTCAAATATTTATTTTTTCCATTTCACTGAGGCTGCTCCCTGCTGAACACCTTCAAACAAAGGTATATCCACAGGATAATGGGGTCGGGAGATTGCGCAAAAACGCAACAAAATTGATGCCTCTGGGGTATACAGATACAACTTGAATGCCGTACAAGTCATTGATAAATTATTATCTCAACCGAGGGACAAATCACTCTAAGAAAATCTCGTACACCTTTTGTGAAAATCCTATTTTTTATCTGAAAATCTCTAGAAATCCTTTTGTTTTAGGCAAAATCTCGTACGCTATTTGCAAGAGTGAATCGCCCCTCGATCTCAGGCATCAGAAAACTGTTGTGCAAGCAGGAAATCGCAACTTGTCACTAATGATGATTTTTTGCAAAATTATCAATGATCAAGGTCAAATAATTATAAATACAACCAATGAAAATGATCAAATGACAATGGCTAATATCAAGACTGCACAGAAAACCGAAAACAACGTTTTGGATCGAAAATCACTAGAGAGGCGAAACCAAATAGCCAATCACGCGCCAATACTCCTTTTATTTTAGGTCATTTTCGATCCACCAAAGTGCTCAATTCCCGACACAGTTTTCAAATGCTACATCAAAACTGATGCATCAAATAAACCTTTCATCGCAAAAAGACCATTGAGATATCACTAGAAAAACTTCCAAATGACTTCTAAGCTTTTTATTGAAGTTACCAATTTTGACCGCGAAAAGCTTTTACTAAGGTTTGCGAACTTAGTTTTGCTTAAGACACAAAAAGCAAGCAGTCTCTGCAAGCTCCGCTGTTTAAAACAAACCATGGTCTTCATAACATCAAATTCAGGAAGAAGTTCAATAAAATTAAATATTCAGGAAGGTTGAATATTTAATGGAAGAAGTATGTGTTTAAAGGGTCGCCTTTGAAAGGGATTCAGCTGCCGTAACCTAAATTCGTAAGAGGATTTCCTTCTTTAAAAACAAATTCCTTCGTGAGCAGATTTGTATGTGAACCAATCTCTTTTTATGGCTGAAAATTTTCCAGGATTGATTCTGTTTTGCTCCTTTTAGAAGTGTCTTCGTTAAATCTCAGCAATGGAATGCCGTAAGGGGCAAGCATCTCAAAGAAACCAGCAGCACAGTCACTCTTTGTAACCATGTACGACGTCAGTCGTCACCTCTCTGTGTATCTGTCAATTTAAAAAGATAAGACATTTCAGCCAAAAGTGACATTTTCATTAAATTTTTAGGTGAATGCCGCAGACACCCAGTGGACGCCGCAACAGAAGATGATGTCGATGCATCAGTAGCAAAGAGGCAAACGCAAGTGAAGAAAAGGTTTAGGGAATGAACCAAATCTCCACATAGAAACCCAATACAGACACTTTTTCCTACTTTGTTTATCGTTTTAAATTTTAAAGATTTTCCATGCATAGAAACGTGTTGCCGGAAATTTCTTTCCCCATTACGTGTAAACTTGATTTCTCACATTCGCCTTTGTAAAGGCACTTGCCCTTGAAGCTTTTGTGCCGCAGAAACGCCAAAGATAAAGTAGGGTTAGGGTAACTCTGAATAGAAAGCTGCTGTTTGGAGCCATCTATTGTCGGAAAATATGTAAAGGAGTCCCTAAGTTAACGATAAAGAACTACTTCAATCGCGAGAATCATAGGTCAATGCAAAATTGAGCCCCTTTCCTACCCCAGCCCTGAATCCTTAGTAAATGTATAATCTGAAACTACTTAGCAACTTGCCCCCTCAGACTCTCCGATACACTCCTTTTCAAATGGTGTTCAAATGCCCATCTACGTCGGGAGCATTCCCCATCATTGTTACATTGTTTATGTTCTCCTTTTAGGCTCGGCCTTGTCAATTGCCACCCTCAACAAATTAAGAGAGTATTTTCGGATGAAGCTTTAGAAATTGTCTATTGAATTTCTTTTGTTTGAAGTGAGAATCTTTTGAATTGTTGGTTTTTAGGAAAGATAATTTTTACTCGCTCATCCAAAAGGTTAAAGTAAACGTCCTTTTGTGGAATGGTAGCATGGATTGAGATAAATATTGCTTATTTTCTGTGTATTTTTCCTGTTTTGCGTTTAAAAGATATTTGATATTCCAGCCGGCCCGGCCCTCACCTCTTAGTGTTTTCACAAAGAGAGGCTTTTGTCTGAAATTGAATGGCCAGTGTTTCAGCTAGAAGTTGCATTATTGGCGAAACCATATACAGTATCAAATTTTAGTTTCCACCATTGGGTGCGGGAGGTTGCGGCCGTCCTTGTGGTATTTCGTTGTGTCGAATAGGACCGATTTAAGCAAAGTTATTTGACTTTTTCTTGGCTGAGAGCAAGGGGGATTCAGGTTTACATAAAGGCGTTCAGAAAAAACAATAGGCTTGTGATTCCCCGAGTTTCTGAAGACTTGGGTTTTTAGCAATTTACACAAAAAGTATCACAGTTACATGTTTTTGAGTGCATTCATGAGATGGGCCGATCGATGCTCGATTTTTTGAGCTATTTTCCGTAATTTTGGGACCTGTTTATGCTGAGTTATTGAGGATTTAGTGATTAAAACACGCAAAAAACGGTTTTTTGCAGTTTAAAAATCGAAAACAGCCGATAAAAATTCTGCGAGGCGTTCACAATATCACTGATTTTTTGCTCGATTTTTTGAGCTATTGCTCGTCTTGTTTGAAGCTTGCGTTACTGAATTAAATCGATTTTTCCGAAAAGTGCACTTTTCAAATTTTCTCAAATTTGCATCGCAGCGACCGATCAAGCTCAAACCGGTAACTGCGGCGGCGGTCAAAACTTTTTCTTGAAAAACGGTGTTTAATCGGAATTTAAAAACAGGAAAAGTCTGTGAACGGGTAAAAGAGGTTCCTGGATTCGATTTAAATGCATTCAAAGTTGCATTTCATGATTTTTAAAGTTTCGATACATTTGCCCCAATGTTGCTAGCCGCCCGTCGCCCGATCGGCTTGTTCGGTCAAAAAACTCTCAAAACTGTCTGATTTTCACAGCTCTTTGGGAATTTCCATTTCTTTTGTTCTAATCATTAGATCCTCAATAACTCGGCAAAGACAGGTCCTAAAATTACGGGAAACGGCTCACAAAATCGAGCATCAAACGGTCCATCTCATGGATGCGCTCAAAAACTTGTAACTGTGATACTTTTTGTGTAAATCGCTAAAAACCCAAGACTTTAGAAACTTGGGGAATCAGAAGCCTATTGTTTTTTCTGAACGCCTTTATGTAAACCTGAATCCCCCTTGCTCTCAGCCAAGAAAAAGTCGAATAACTTTGCAAAAATCGATCCCATTCGACAAAAGGAAACGTATAACGGTGTTTAATTGGAATTTAAAAACAGGTAAAGTCTGTGAACGGGTAAAAGAGCTTCCTGGATTCGATTTAAATGCATTTAAAGTTGCATTTCATGATTTTTTAAAGTTTCGATACATTTGCCCCAATGTTGCTAGCCGCCCGTCGCCCGATCGGCTTGTTCGGTCAAGAAACTCTCAAAACTGTCTGATTTTCACAGTTCTTTGGGAATTTCCATTTCTTTTGTTCTAATCATTAGATCCTCAATAACTCGGCAAAGACAGGTCCTAAAATTACGGGAAACGGCTCACAAAATCGAGCATCAAACGGTCTATCTCATGGATGCGCTCAAAAACTTGTAACTGTGATACTTTTTGTGTAAATCGCTAAAAACCCAAGACTTTAGAAACTTGGGGAATCAGAAGCCTATTGTTTTTTCTGAACGCCTTTATGTAAACCTGAATCCCCCTTGCTCTCAGCCAAGAAAAAGTTGAATAACTTTGCAAAAATCGGTCCCATTCGACAAAAGGAATCGAAAAACGGTGTTTAATTGTGAAAATCAGACAGTTTTAAGAGTTTTTTGACCGAACAAGCCGATCGGGCGACGGGCGGCTAGCAACATTGGGGCAAATGTATCGAAACTTTAAAAAATCATGAAATGCAACTTTAAATGCACTTAACTCGAATCAAGGAAGCTCTTTTACCCGTTCACAGACTTTTCCTGTTATTAAATTCCAATTAAACACCGTTTTTCAAGAAAAAGTTTTGACCGCCGCCGCAGTTACCGGTTTGAGCTTGATCGGTAGCTGCGATGCAAATTTGAGAAAATTTGAAAAGTGCACTTTTCGGAAAAATCGAGTTTATTCAGTAACGCAAGCTTCAAACAAGACAAGCAATAGCTCAAAAAATCGAGCGAAAAATCAGCGATATTTTGAACGCCTCGCAGAATTTTTATCGGCTGTTTTCGATTTTTAAACTGCAAAAAACCGTTTTTTGCGTGTTTTAATCACTAAATCCTCAATAACTCAGCATAAACAGGTCCCAAAATTACGGGAAATAGCTCAAAAAATCGAGCATCGAACGGCCCATCTCATGAATGCACTAAAAAACTTGTAACTGTGATACTTTTTGTGTAAATCGCTAAAAACCCAAGTCTTCAGAAACTCGGGGAATCACAAGCCTATTGTTTTTTCTGAACGCCTTTATGTAAACCTGAATCCCCCTTGCTCTCAGCCAAGAAAAAGTCAAATAACTTTGCTTAAATCGGTCCTATTCGACAAAACGAAATACCACAAGGACGGCCGCAACCTCCCGCACCTAATGGTGGAATCTAAAATTTGATACTGTTTATGGTTTCGCCAATAATGCAACTTCTAGCTGAAACACTGGCCATTCAATTTCAGACAAAAGCCTCTCTTTGTGAAAACACTGAGAGGTGAGGGCCGGGCCGGCTGGAATATCAAATATCTTTTAAACGCAAAACAGGAAAAATACACAGAAAATAAGCAATGTTTATCTCAATCCATGCTACCATTCCACAAAAGGACGTTTACTTTAACCTTTTGGATGAGCGAGTATCAATTATCTTTCCTAAAAACCAACAATTCAAAAGATTCTCACTTCAAACAAAAGAAATTCAATAGACAATTTCTAAAGCTTCATCTCAAAATACTCTCTTAATTTGTTGAGGGTGGCAATCGACAAGGCCGAACCTAAAAGGAGAACATAAACAATGTATCAATGATGGGGAATGCTCCCGATGGAGATGGGCATCTTTTCGCTGTAGTTAGACGACACTTGTCGTTCACTGTTTAAAAAGGAGAGTTTGAGAGGGCAATAAGGGTGCTAAGTAGCTTCAGAATATACATTTACTAAGGATGCAGGGTTGTAAGTAGGAAAGGGGTTCAATATTACTAGGGGCGTCGCGACTGAAGGGTGTCACACCTCCTCAATAGCATCTGGATAGGAAATTTCAGGTAAAGTCCGCCCAGTGGAAGCAACGCTTTAGGAATTTCAGAGACCGTCATGCTTAAGATCAATAAAGGAATAAGCAAAGGTAGTTGCTCCTTTGGTTAAATATGATTTTTCTTGATATGAAGGAAGGTAAACAAACTAATGATTTGAAGATTTGAAGATTTCTTGTTGGCACAAAATTTAATAATCCATGCCCTCTTTAGGTAAAATTGTGCCATGTGTCCATTTCCCCTAAAGTTCCTCGGTAGAAGCGTCAACTGCAATTCATAATGAGCTCCAGGTTTTTTTGTAACATTCAAAAGGCATGCTAGGTTGGAAAGAGGGATCTAAATTGACAACCAGTTCTGCTTGTTACCTGGCTTCAGAGGTAACTGACAACATGGAATTTTTCAAACCACGGGGAAATTTTACCAGTTGTTTTTATCTGCTGCTCAATTTGTTTGTAAAAATAAAAGAATTTTTTATAAGATTAAGAGGATTGCTTTAGTAAAATTTGGTAAAAAAAATGTATTTTCCAGGGAACTGGAAGCATCAAAAATCGAAAATTTTCTAGTCCCTCGGCGGCAACCATGGTGCGGGCTCGGGTAGGTATATCCTTGCCCGTCCCGATATACAGATTTGACAAAACTATTATAAAAGTCTGTTATAATCATATAAAATTGAAAATTGCGAATTATATGCCACACCGTTAGATTGACAAAAAGTATTGCAGAGGTTTGCTTCAGCATGTTAAGAATTTCAGGTAATTGTTTAATAATCAGGTAAATTTGTTGTCCACACCTCCCCCCCCCCCCCCCCAGCAAGGCTTGCCTCGCGATTGCCCTGTGTTCCACGCGATCGAAGAGGGTGTGTTTATGGTTAACTTAGAGACTTCTTTGTACATTTCCCGACAATAGATGGCTCCAAATTGCAGCTTTCCGTTCAGAGTTACCCCACTTAATTTTGCGCAGTTAGGCCGAACAATTTCGGTAGTTAGGCGGTACATAAGCGGCACATTAAGGGCGAGGGGGGCATTCCATTCGGGAGCTAAAGGCGACTGGACATGTTACAAAGAGATGTTACAAGGCCGAGCGTGAGAAATCAAGTTTACATGCCATACGGAATGGAATTGTCTGCAACGTTCTTGTGGCTGCAAAATCTTTAAACGATTACAAACAAGGAAAGTGTCTGTATTGGATTTCTGTATAGAGACTTGGTTCATGTGGTAAACCTTTCCTTCATGTGCGTTTGCCTCTTTCTACTAATGCATCGACATCATCTTTTATTGCGGTGTCCACTGGGTGTCTGCGACAGCGAAAATTTCTCCTAGAAAATTTAATGAAAATGTAACTTTTAGCTGAAATGTCTTATCCCTTAAAATTAAAAGCTACACAGAAAGGTGCCGTCGTACATGGTTCTAAAGGGTGACTGTGTTGTTGGTTTTTTTGAGGTGCTTGCCCCTTACAGCATTCCATTGCTTCAAAAGAAGGAAGTCCTTTTACGAAACCTAGGTTCAAGGCGGCTGAGTCCCCTTCAAAGGCGCCCCTCCAAGCACAAAGTTCTTCCATTGAATATTTGAAGCGCTTTAGAACAATTTTCAAGCATTTTTTGTTCTGAATTTGATGTTATGAAGACCATGGTTTGTTTTAAACAGCGGGGCTTGCAGAGACTGCTTGCTTTTTGTGTCTTAAGCAAAACTAAGTTCGAAAACCTTAGTAAAAGCTTTTCGCGATCAAAATTGGCAACTTCAATAAAAAGCTTAGAAGTCATTTGGAAGTTTTTCTAGTGATATCTCAATGGTCTTTTTGCGATGAAAGGTTTATTTGATGCATCAGTTTTGATGTAGCATTTGAAAACTGTGTCAGGAATTGAGCACTTTGGTGGATCGAGAATGACCTAAAAGGAGTATTGGCACGTGATTGGCTATTTGGTTTCGCCTCTCTAGTGATTTTCGATCCAAAACGTTGTTTTCGGTTTTCTGTGCAGTCTTGATATTAGCCATTGTCATTTGATCATTTTAATTGGTTGTATATATAATTATTAAGAGCTTAGAAGTCAGTTTCTCTAATGATACCTCAATGGTCTTTCTACGATGAAAGGTTTATTTGATGCATCAGTTTTGATGCCCGAAATTGAGCACTTTGGTGGATCGAAAATGACCTTAAAGGAGTATGGGCGCGTGATTGGCAGTTTGGTTGTGCGGGATTAGAGTTGTATCTGTTGTATTCCACAGAGGCATAATTTTGTAGCGTTCTCGCGCAATCTCCCGAACCTATTGTCCTGTGGATATACCTTTGTTTGAAGGTGGTGAACAGGGAGCAGCCTCAGTGAAATAAATTACATAAATATTTGGAGTTTCAAGATAAACATCTCGGGGTGCTTTTTCTATTACACAAAAAGGGACATGGAAGAGGGCAGGGCCACTTACCAAAAAAAAGCAACTCGCAGGCTTGAGAATTTGGAATATTCTCTAGGAACGTTTAATAACCCACCCAGAGAAGCTTATATTGTGGTGACAAAAATACATGCAAAAATTGAATTAAATCATGAAATCTTTGGATTAATACCCTGCAAATATATATTTTTAATCAACTGCCTATTGCATTTTTGTAATCTGAGGGTATCAAGGCACAAAAAGCCTGGAAAACTAGATGAAAATAGCAATCAACCAATAATAAGAGACAACAACGATTAATGACTAGGATTAGATTATGAATTTTTTCAACCAAATCAATACGCAAGAAAGTAGAAGTTAATAAAGATTTTGGAGAAACTTTTTGATACGCTCCAACAGGGTGCTAAAGAAAAAAAATTCATATAAACCTAATTGAAACAAACAAAAGAAGTTTTTTAAGAAACTCTAAAGCAAAAAATCCTACAGTAAGGTAGCAATAAAATTTAAAAAGAAATGAAATAAGAACAACCATCGATTTTAGAGAAACTCTAAAGCAAAGCTCCTTACAGCAACGTAGCAATAAAATTTAAAAAGAAATGAAATAAGAACAACCATCGATTTTAGAGAAACTCTAAAGCAAAGCTCCTTACAGCAACGTAGCCATCGAAATTGAAAGTCAAGAAAAAAACAACCATGGATTTTAGAGAAACTCGAAAGCAAAGCTCCCTACAGCAACGGAGCAATATAATTTGAAAGGCAACAAAATAAAAACAGCCATGGATTTTAGAGAAACTCTAAAGCAAAGCTCCCTACAGCAACGTAGCAATAAAAATTGAAAGGCAACAAAATAAAAACAGCCATGGATTTTAGAGAAACTCTAAAGGAAAGCTCCCTACAGCAACGTAGCAATAAAAATTGAAAGGCAACAAAATAAAAACAGCCATGGATTTTAGAGAAACTCTAAAGCAAAGCTCCTTACAGCAACGTAGCAATAAAAATTGAAAGGCAACAAAATAAAAACAGCCATGGATTTTAGAGAAACTCTAAAGGAAAGCTCCCTACAGCAACGTAGCAATAAAAATTGAAAGGCAACAAAATAAAAACAGCCATGGATTTTAGAGAAACTCTAAAGGAAAGCTCCCTACAGCAACGAAGCAATAAAAATTGAAAGGCAACAAAATAAAAACAGCCATGGATTTTAGAGAAACTCTAAAGGAAAGCTCCCTACAGCAACGAAGCAATAAAAATTGAAAGGCAACAAAATAAAAACAGCCATGGATTTTAGAGAAACTCTAAAGGAAAGCTCCCTACAGCAACGTAGCAATAAAAATTGAAAGGCAACAAAATAAAAACAGCCATGGATTTTAGAGAAACTCTAAAGGAAAGCTCCCTACAGCAACGAAGCAATAAAAATTGAAAGGCAACAAAATAAAAACAGCCATGGATTTTAGAGAAACTCTAAAGAAAAGCTCCCTACAGCAACGTAGCAATAAAAATTGAAAGGCAACAAAATAAAAACAACCATGGATTTTAGAGAAACTCTAAAGGAAAGCTCCCTACAGCAACGTAGCAATAAAAATTGAAAGGCAACAAAATAAAAACAGCCATGGATTTTAGAGAAACTCTAAAGGAAAGCTCCCTACAGCAACGAAGCAATAAAAATTGAAAGGCAACAAAATAAAAACAGCCATGGATTTTAGAGAAACTCTAAAGGAAAGCTCCCTACAGCAACGTAGCAATAAAAATTGAAAGGCAACAAAATAAAAACAGCCATGGATTTTAGAGAAACTCTAAAGGAAAGCTCCCTACAGCAACGAAGCAATAAAAATTGAAAGGCAACAAAATAAAAACAGCCATGGATTTTAGAGAAACTCTAAAGGAAAGCTCCCTACAGCAACGAAGCAATAAAAATTGAAAGGCAACAAAATAAAAACAGCCATGGATTTTAGAGAAACTCTAAAGGAAAGCTCCCTACAGCAACGTAGCAATAAAAATTGAAAGGCAACAAAATAAAAACAGCCATGGATTTTAGAGAAACTCTAAAGGAAAGCTCCCTACAGCAACGAAGCAATAAAAATTGAAAGGCAACAAAATAAAAACAACCATGAATTTTAGAGAAACTCTAAAGGAAAGCTCCCTACAGCAACGTAGCAATAAAAATTGAAAGGCAACAAAATAAAAACAGCCATGGATTTTAGAGAAACTCTAAAGGAAAGCTCCCTACAGCAACGTAGCAATAAAAATTGAAAGGCAACAAAATAAAAACAACCATGAATTTTAGAGAAACTCTAAAGGAAAGCTCCCTACAGCAACGTAGCAATAAAAATTGAAAGGCAACAAAATAAAAACAACCATGAATTTTAGAGAAACTCTAAAGGAAAGCTCCCTACAGCAACGTAGCAATAAAAATTGAAAGGCAACAAAATAAAAACAGCCATGGATTTTAGAGAAACTCTAAAGGAAAGCTCCCTACAGCAACGTAGCAATAAAAATTGAAAGGCAACAAAATAAAAACAACCATGAATTTTAGAGAAACTCTAAAGGAAAGCTCCCTACAGCAACGTAGCAATAAAAATTGAAAGGCAACAAAATAAAAACAGCCATGGATTTTAGAGAAACTCTAAAGGAAAGCTCCCTACAGCAACGTAGCAATAAAAATTGAAAGGCAACAAAAAAAAACAGCCATGGATTTTAGAGAAACTCTAAAGCAAAGTTCCCTACAGCAACGTAGCAATAAAAATTGAAAGGCAACAAAATAAAAACAACCATGAATTTTAGAGAAACTCTAAAGGAAAGCTCCCTACAGCAACGTAGCAATAAAAATTGAAAGGCAACAAAATAAAAACAACCATGAATTTTAGAGAAACTCTAAAGGAAAGCTCCCTACAGCAACGTAGCAATAAAAATTGAAAGGCAACAAAATAAAAACAGCCATGGATTTTAGAGAAACTCTAAAGGAAAGCTCCTTACAGCAACGTAGCAATAAAAATTGAAAGGCAACAAAAAAAAACAGCCATGGATTTTAGAGAAACTCTAAAGGAAAGCTCCTTACAGCAACGTAGCAATAAAAATTGAAAGGCAACAAAATAAAAACAGCCATGGATTTTAGAGAAACTCTAAAGCAAAGCTCCTTACAGCAACTTAGCCATCAAAATTGAAAGGCAACAAAATAAAAACAGCCATGGATTTTAGAGAAACTCTAAAGGAAAGCTCCCTACAGCAACGAAGCAATAAAAATTGAAAGGCAACAAAATAAAAACAGCCATGGATTTTAGAGAAACTCTAAAGGAAAGCTCCCTACAGCAACGAAGCAATAAAAATTGAAAGGCAACAAAATAAAAACAGCCATGGATTTTAGAGAAACTCTAAAGGAAAGCTCCCTACAGCAACGTAGCAATAAAAATTGAAAGGCAACAAAATAAAAACAGCCATGGATTTTAGAGAAACTCTAAAGGAAAGCTCCCTACAGCAACGAAGCAATAAAAATTGAAAGGCAACAAAATAAAAACAGCCATGGATTTTAGAGAAACTCTAAAGAAAAGCTCCCTACAGCAACGTAGCAATAAAAATTGAAAGGCAACAAAATAAAAACAACCATGGATTTTAGAGAAACTCTAAAGGAAAGCTCCCTACAGCAACGTAGCAATAAAAATTGAAAGGCAACAAAATAAAAACAGCCATGGATTTTAGAGAAACTCTAAAGGAAAGCTCCCTACAGCAACGAAGCAATAAAAATTGAAAGGCAACAAAATAAAAACAGCCATGGATTTTAGAGAAACTCTAAAGGAAAGCTCCCTACAGCAACGTAGCAATAAAAATTGAAAGGCAACAAAATAAAAACAGCCATGGATTTTAGAGAAACTCTAAAGGAAAGCTCCCTACAGCAACGAAGCAATAAAAATTGAAAGGCAACAAAATAAAAACAGCCATGGATTTTAGAGAAACTCTAAAGGAAAGCTCCCTACAGCAACGTAGCAATAAAAATTGAAAGGCAACAAAATAAAAACAGCCATGAATTTTAGAGAAACTCTAAAGGAAAGCTCCCTACAGCAACGTAGCAATAAAAATTGAAAGGCAACAAAATAAAAACAGCCATGGATTTTAGAGAAACTCTAAAGGAAAGCTCCCTACAGCAACGTAGCAATAAAAATTGAAAGGCAACAAAATAAAAACAGCCATGGATTTTAGAGAAACTCTAAAGGAAAGCTCCCTACAGCAACGTAGCAATAAAAATTGAAAGGCAACAAAATAAAAACAGCCATGGATTTTAGAGAAACTCTAAAGGAAAGCTCCCTACAGCAACGTAGCAATAAAAATTGAAAGGCAACAAAATAAAAACAGCCATGGATTTTAGAGAAACTCTAAAGGAAAGCTCCCTACAGCAACGTAGCAATAAAAATTGAAAGGCAACAAAATAAAAACAGCGATGGATTTTAGAGAAACTCTAAAGGAAAGCTCCCTACAGCAACGTAGCAATTAAAATTGAAAGGCAACAAAATAAAAACAGCCATGGATTTTAGAGAAACTCTAAAGGAAAGCTCCCTACAGCAACGTAGCAATAAAAATTGAAAGGCAACAAAAAAAAACAGCCATGGATTTTAGAGAAACTCTAAAGGAAAGCTCCTTACAGCAACGTAGCAATAAAAATTGAAAGGCAACAAAATAAAAACAGCCATGGATTTTAGAGAAACTCTAAAGCAAAGCTCCTTACAGCAACTTAGCCATCAAAATTGAAAGGCAACAAAATAAAAACAGCCATGGATTTTAGAGAAACTCTAAAGGAAAGCTCCTTACAGCAACGTAGCAATAAAAATTGAAAGGCAACAAAAAAAACAGCCATGGATTTTAGAGAAACTCTAAAGGAAAGCTCCTTACAGCAACTTAGCCATCAAAATTGAAAGGCAACAAAATAAAAACAGCCATGGATTTTAGAGAAACTCTAAAGGAAAGCTCCTTACAGCAACGTAGCAATAAAAATTGAAAGGCAACAAAATAAAAACAGCCATGGATTTTAGAGAAACTCTAAAGCAAAGCTCCTTACAGCAACTTAGCCATCAAAATTGAAAGGCAACAAAATAAAAACAGCCATGGATTTTAGAGAAACTCTAAAGGAAAGCTCCTTACAGCAACGTAGCAATAAAAATTGAAAGGCAACAAAATAAAAACAGCCATGGATTTTAGAGAAACTCTAAAGGAAAGCTCCTTACAGCAACTTAGCCATCAAAATTGAAAGGCAACAAAATAAAAACAGCCATGGATTTTAGAGAAACTCTAAAGGAAAGCTCCTTACAGCAACGTAGCAATAAAAATTGAAAGGCAACAAAATAAAAACAGCCATGGATTTTAGAGAAACTCTAAAGCAAAGCTCCTTACAGCAACGTAGCAATAAAAATTGAAAGGCAACAAAATAAAAACAGCCATGGATTTTAGAGAAACTCTAAAGCAAAGCTCCTTACAGCAACTTAGCCATCAAAATTGAAAGGCAACAAAATAAAAACAGCCATGGATTTTAGAGAAACTCTAAAGGAAAGCTCCTTACAGCAACGTAGCAATAAAAATTGAAAGGCAACAAAATAAAAACAGCCATGGATTTTAGAGAAACTCTAAAGCAAAGCTCCTTACAGCAACTTAGCCATCAAAATTGAAAGGCAACAAAATAAAAACAGCCATGGATTTTAGAGAAACTCTAAAGGAAAGCTCCCTACAGCAACGTAGCAATAAAAATTGAAAGGCAACAAAATAAAAACAGCAATGGATTTTAGAGAAACTCTAAAGCAAAGCTCCCTACAGCAACGTAGCAATAAAAATTGAAAGGCAAAAAAATAAAAACAACCATGATTTTTAGAGAAACTCTAAAGCAAAGCTCCCTACAGCAACTTAGCAATAAAAATTGAAAGGCTACAAATAAAAACAGCCATGGATTTTAGAGAAACTCTAAAGGAAAGCTCCTTACAGCAACGTAGCAATAAAAATTGAAAGGCAACAAAATAAAAACAGCCATGGATTTTAGAGAAACTCTAAAGCAAAGCTCCTTACAGCAACGTAGCAATAAAAATTGAAAGGCAACAAAATAAAAACAGCCATGGATTTTAGAGAAACTCTAAAGCAAAGCTCCTTACAGCAACTTAGCCATCAAAATTGAAAGGCAACAAAATAAAAACAGCCATGGATTTTAGAGAAACTCTAAAGGAAAGCTCCTTACAGCAACGTAGCAATAAAAATTGAAAGGCAACAAAATAAAAACAGCCATGGATTTTAGAGAAACTCTAAAGCAAAGCTCCTTACAGCAACTTAGCCATCAAAATTGAAAGGCAACAAAATAAAAACAACCATGGATTTTAGAGAAACTCTAAAGGAAAGCTCCCTACAGCAACGTAGCAATAAAAATTGAAAGGCAACAAAATAAAAACAGCCATGAATTTTAGAGAAACTCTAAAGCAAAGCTCTCCACAGCAACTTAGGAAGAAAAATTGAAAGGCAACAAAATAAAAACAGCCATGAATTTTAGAGAAACTCTAAAGCAAAGCTCCTTACAGCAACGTAGCAATAAAAATTGAAAGGCAACAAAAAAACAGCCATGGATTTTAGAGAAACTCTAACGCAAAGCTCTCCACAGCAACTTAGGAAGAAAAATTGAAAGGCAACAAAATAAAAACAGCCATGAATTTTAGAGAAACTCTAACGCAAAGCTCTCCACAGCAACTTAGGAAGAAAAATTGAAAGGCAACAAAATAAAAACAGCCATGAATTTTAGAGAAACTCTAAAGCAAAGCTCTCCACAGCAACTTAGGAAGAAAATTTGAAAGGCAACAAATAAAAACAGCCATGAATTTTAGAGAAACTCTAACGCAAAGCTCTCCACAGCAACTTAGGAAGAAAAATTGAAAGGCAACAAAATAAAAACAGCCATGAATTTTAGAGAAACTCTAAAGCAAAGCTCTCCACAGCAACTTAGGAAGAAAATTTGAAAGGCAACAAATAAAAACAGCCATGAATTTTAGAGAAACTCTAACGCAAAGCTCTCCACAGCAACTTAGGAAGAAAAATTGAAAGGCAACAAAATAAAAACAGCCATGAATTTTAGAGAAACTCTAACGCAAAGCTCTCCACAGCAACTTAGGAAGAAAATTTGAAAGGCAACAAATAAAAACAGCCATGAATTTTAGAGAAACTCTAACGCAAAGCTCTCCACAGCAACTTAGGAAGAAAATTTGAAAGGCAACAAATAAAAACAGCCATGAATTTTAGAGAAACTCTAACGCAAAGCTCTCCACAGCAACTTAGGAAGAAAAATTGAAAGGCAACAAAATAAAAACAGCCATGAATTTTAGAGAAACTCTAACGCAAAGCTCTCCACAGCAACTTAGGAAGAAAATTTGAAAGGCAACAAATAAAAACAGCCATGAATTTTAGAGAAACTCTAACGCAAAGCTCTCCACAGCAACTTAGGAAGAAAAATTGAAAGGCAACAAAATAAAAACAGCCATGAATTTTAGAGAAACTCTAACGCAAAGCTCTCCACAGCAACTTAGGAAGAAAATTTGAAAGGCAACAAATAAAAACAGCCATGAATTTTAGAGAAACTCTAACGCAAAGCTCTCCACAGCAACTTAGGAAGAAAAATTGAAAGGCAACAAAATAAAAACAGCCATGAATTTTAGAGAAACTCTAAAGCAAAGCTCCTTACAGCAACGTAGCAATAAAAATTGAAAGGCAACAAAATAAAAACAGCCATGGATTTTAGAGAAACTCTAACGCAAAGCTCTCCACAGCAACTTAGGAAGAAAAATTGAAAGGCAACAAAATAAAAACAGCCATGAATTTTAGAGAAACTCTAAAGCAAAGCTCCTTACAGCAACGTAGCAATAAAAATTGAAAGGCAACAAAATAAAAACAGCCATGAATTTTAGAGAAACTCTAAAGCAAAGCTCCTTACAGCAACGTAGCAATAAAAATTGAAAGGCAACAAAATAAAAACAGCCATGAATTTTAGAGAAACTCTAAAGCAAAGCTCCCTACTGCAACGTAGCAATAAAAATTGAAAGGCAACAAAATAAAAACAGCCATGAATTTTAGAGAAACTCTAAAGCAAAGCTCCTTACAGCAACGTAGCAATAAAAATTGAAAGGCAACAAAATAAAAACAGCCATGGATTTTAGAGAAACTCTAACGCAAAGCTCTCCACAGCAACTTAGGAAGAAAAATTGAAAGGCAACAAAATAAAAACAGCCATGAATTTTAGAGAAACTCTAAAGCAAAGCTCCCTACAGCAACGTAGCAATAAAAATTGAAAGGCAACAAAAAAACAGCCATGAATTTTAGAGAAACTCTAAAGCAAAGCTCCTTACAGCAACGTAGCAATAAAAATTGAAAGGCAACAAAATAAAAACAGCCATGAATTTTAGAGAAACTCTAAAGCAAAGCTCCTTACAGCAACGTAGCAATAAAAATTGAAAGGCAACAAAATAAAAACAGCCATGAATTTTAGAGAAACTCTAACGCAAAGCTCTCCACAGCAACTTAGGAAGAAAAATTGAAAGGCAACAAAATAAAAACAGCCATGAATTTTAGAGAAACTCTAAAGCAAAGCTCCTTACAGCAACGTAGCAATAAAAATTGAAAGGCAACAAAATAAAAACAGCCATGAATTTTAGAGAAACTCTAACGCAAAGCTCTCCACAGCAACTTAGGAAGAAAAATTGAAAGGCAACAAAATAAAAACAGCCATGAATTTTAGAGAAACTCTAAAGCAAAGCTCCTTACAGCAACGTAGCAATAAAAATTGAAAGGCAACAAAATAAAAACAGCCATGAATTTTAGAGAAACTCTAACGCAAAGCTCTCCACAGCAACTTAGGAAGAAAAATTGAAAGGCAACAAAATAAAAACAGCCATGGATTTTAGAGAAACTCTAAAGCAAAGCTCCTTACAGCAACGTAGCAATGAAAATTGAAAGGCAACAAAATAAAAACAGCCATGAATTTTAGAGAAACTCTAAAGCAAAGCTCCTTTCAGCAACGTAGCAATAAAAATTGAAAGGCAACAAAATAAAAACAGCCATGGATTTTAGAGAAACGCAAGGAAATAAAAATAAAGAGCTTTTTAGAGAAATTTCATAACAGAGCCACCAGCAGTAAGTTTGAAATAAAATTTTATGAGGAAGGAAACAAAATTATAGAAGGATTTTAGAGAAATGTTTTTACAAAGCTTACAACAGGAAGAAACTTTTCTTCAAAAGCAACGTATAGTAAGATATGAACAGAATTTATGTCTCAAGGAAAAAATATTATTGAAATATAATAGTAATTTGGAAATAAAAAAGTTTCCTAAGGAAGTTCTGCACTTCAGAATAAAAGCACAAGGATTCACGCTATTTAGGTTTGTAAGTTTGGAATTTGAAGGAAAGGGAACCGACATACCTGCAAAAGTCATACAAGTTTTCATGAAGTTTTTAGTCCAGATCCTATTCATATCCAATTTCTAGGTGTTCAAAGCATCAACTGGCTATATTGATGGAGCTTTGAAGAGGAATTTGTGAGCCCTAGGATTTTAACAAAAATAACATTTGAAGGTATTTGAAAAATATTTCAATAAAGGTTTAATAAAATGAAAGTTTCTGAAATTTTGTCCAAAACAACAAAGTCACGAGCTAAAGCAAGACCTAAAGAAACGAAGAAACCGAACAAACAGTTTATGATTAAAAGAGATCTCGAGAACGTTATCGAAAAGGTCTGAAATTAAAAACTCGTTTCAATTAAAGTTTCGAAATCCTAGATAGAGCAAAAACGGGTGGATGTTAGGAATGCTATAAGCTGAACAATCCTATAAAAAATTTCGAGATAAGGAGCACAACAAAAAAAGTCTCTAAGTTGATAAAATACGTCTATTAGGCTACAAATTTTAGAAAATTTAAATGCGAAGACAACGGGAAATGACATCAGAAATTCAAGAGAAAGAAAGGAAAAGAGAAAGTGCAAAAACAAGTGTTAAATAATAAAGTTATAAAATGAACACCGGCGAAGGAAGGGGCACAATGAAAAAAGGCTCTAACATGACAACAAATGTATATTTAGCAACAAATTTTAGAGAAGAAGATGCAAAGACGACGAGAAATGACACCTTAAATTCAAGAAATAGATAAAAAGGAGAAAGTGCAGAAACAAGTTGATGATAGGAACGATATAAACTAAACTATATTATAAAAAACTAAAGGGAAGGAGCACAATGAAAAAAGGCTCTAAAATAACAAAAAATGTATAATTAGCAACGAATTTTAGAGAATGAGTTGCAAAGAAGACGTATAAGGACATCTTAAATTCAAGAAATAGAAAAAAAGGAGAAGTGCAGAGACGAGTTGATGATAGTAACGTTTTAAACTGAACCATCTTAGAAAAAACTTGAAGGAAGGGGCACAATAAAAAAGGCTCTAAAATAACAAAAAATGTATGTTTAACAAC
The DNA here is from genome assembly GCF_057945365.1 of Rhopilema esculentum. Lineage (NCBI taxonomy): Eukaryota > Metazoa > Cnidaria > Scyphozoa > Rhizostomeae > Rhizostomatidae > Rhopilema > Rhopilema esculentum. The sequence continues at coordinate 3,470,151 of NC_142834.1, read as the reverse complement.
GAATTTTAGAGAATGAGTTGCAAAGAAGACGAATAATGACACCTTAAATTCAAAAAAAAGAAAAGAAGGAGAAAAGGCAGAGACGAGTTGATGATAGGAACGTTTTAAACTGAACCATCTTATAAAAAACTTCAGGGAAGAGGCACAATAAAAAAAGGCTCTAAAATAACAAAAAATCAATGTTTAGGAACGAATTTTAGAGGATGAGATGCAGAGATGACGAGTAATGATACCTTTAATTTAAGAAATAGAAAAAAAGGAGAAAGTGCAAAGACGAGTTGATAATAGGTACGTTTTAAACTGAACCATCTTATAAAAAACTTCAGGGAAGGGGCACAATAAAAAAGGCTCTAAAACAACAACAAAACAATGTTTAGGGAAGAATTTTAGAGGATGAGATGCAGAGATGACGAGTAATCATACCTTAAATTTAAAAAAAAGAAAGAAAAGGAGAAAGTGCAAAGACGAGTTGATGATAGGAACGTTTTAAACTGAACCATCTTAAAAAAAACTTGAGGGAAGAGGCATAATTAAAAATAGCTCTAAAATAACAAAAAAACAATGTTTAGGGAAGAATTTTAGAGGATGAGATGCAGAGATGACGAGTAATGATACCTTAAATTTAAGAAATAGAAAGAAAAGGAGAAAGTGCAAAGACGAGTTGATGATAGGAACGTTTTAAACTGAACCATCTTATAAAAAACTTCAGGGAAGGGGCACAATAAAAAAGGCTCTAAAACAACAAAAAAACAATGTTTAGGGAAGAATTTTAGAGGATGAGATGCAGAGATGACGAGTAATGATATCTTTAAATTTAAGAAATAGAAAAAAAGGAGAAAGTGCAAAGACGAGTTGATAATAGGAACGTTTTAAACTGAACCATCTTAAAAAAAACTTGAGGGAAAAAGCACAATAAAAAATAGCTCTAAAATAACAAAAAAACAATATTTGGGGAAGAATTTTAGAGGATGAGATGCAGAGATGACGAGTAATGATACCTTTAATTTAAGAAATAGAAAAAAAGGAGAAAGTGCAAAGACCAGTTGATGATAGGAACGTTTTAAACTGAACCATCTTATAAAAAACTTAAGGGAAGGGGCACAATAAAAAAGGCTCTAAAATAACAAAAAATCAATGTTTAGGAACGAATTTTAGAGGATGAGATGCAGAGATGACGAGTAATGATACCTTTAATTTAAGAAATAGAAAAAAAGGAGAAAGTGCAAAGACGAGTTGATGATAGGAACGTTTTAAACTGAACCATCTTATAAAAAACTTCAGGGAAGGGGCACAATAAAAAAGGCTCTAAAACAACAACAAAACAATGTTTAGGGAAGAATTTTAGAGGATGAGATGCAGAGATGACGAGTAATGATACCTTAAATTAAAGAAATAGAAAAAAAGGAGAAAGTGCAAAGACGAGTTGATAATAGGAACGTTTTAAACTGAACCATCTTATAAAAAACTTCAGGGAAGGGGCACAATAAAAAAGCCTCTAAAACAACAAAAAAACAATGTTTAGGGAAGAATTTTAGAGGATGAGATCTAGAGATGACGAGTAATGATACCTTTAATTTAAGAAATAGAAAAAAAGGAGAAAGTGCAAAGACGAGTTGATAATAGGAACATTTTAAACTGAACCATCTTATAAAAAACTTCAGGGAAGGGGCACAATAAAAAAGGCTCTAAAACAACAACAAAACAATGTTTAGGGAAGAATTTTAAAGGATGAGATGCAGAGATGACGAGTAATGATACCTTTAATTTAAGAAATAGAAAAAAAGGAGAAAGTGCAAAGACGAGTTGATGATAGGAACGTTTTAAACTGAACCATCTTATAAAAAACTTCAGGGAAGGGGCACAATAAAAAAGGCTCTAAAACAACAACAAAACAATGTTTAGGGAAGAATTTTAAAGGATGAGATGCAGAGATGACGAGTAATGATACCTTTAATTTAAGAAATAGAAAAAAAGGAGAAAGTGCAAAGACGAGTTGATGATAGGAACGTTTTAAACTGAACCATCTTATAAAAAACTTCAGGGAAGGGACACAATAAAAAAGGCTCTAAAACAACAACAAAACAATGTTTAGGGAAGAATTTTAAAGGATGAGATGCAGAGATGACGAGTAATGATACCTTTAATTTAAGAAATAGAAAAAAAGGAGAAAGTGCAAAGACGAGTTGATGATAGGAACGTTTTAAACTGAACCATCTTATAAAAAACTTAAGGGAAGGGGCACAACAAAAAAGGCTCTAAAATAACAAAAAATCAATGTTTAGGAACGAATTTTAGAGGATGAGATGCAGAGATGACGAGTAATGATACCTTTAATTTAAGAAATAGAAAAAAAGGAGAAAGTGCAAAGACGAGTTGATAATAGGAACGTTTTAAACTGAACCATCTTATAAAAAACTTAAGGGAAGGGGCACAACAAAAAAGGCTCTAAAATAACAAAAAATCAATGTTTAGGAACGAATTTTAGAGGATGAGATGCAGAGATGACGAGTAATGATACCTTTAATTTAAGAAATAGAAAAAAAGGAGAAAGTGCAAAGACGAGTTGATAATAGGTACGTTTTAAACTGAACCATCTTATAAAAAACTTCAGGGAAGGGGCACAATAAAAAAGGCTCTAAAACAACAACAAAACAATGTTTAGGGAAGAATTTTAGAGGATGAGATGCAGAGATGACGAGTAATGATACCTTAAATTAAAGAAATAGAAAAAAAGGAGAAAGTGCAAAGACGAGTTGATAATAGGAACGTTTTAAACTGAACCATCTTATAAAAAACTTAAGGGAAGGGGCACAATAAAAAAGCCTCTAAAACAACAAATAAACAATGTTTAGGGAAGAATTTTAGAGGATGAGATGCAGAGATGACGAGTAATGATACCTTAAATTTAAGAAATAGAAAGAAAAGGAGAAAGTGCAAAGACGAGTTGATGATAGGAACGTTTTAAACTGAACCATCTTATAAAAAACTTCAGGGAAGGGGCACAATAAAAAAGGCTCTAAAACAACAAAAAAACAATGTTTAGGGAAGAATTTTAGAGGATGAGATGCAGAGATGACGAGTAATGATATCTTTAAATTTAAGAAATAGAAAAAAAGGAGAAAGTGCAAAGACGAGTTGATAATAGGAACGTTTTAAACTGAACCATCTTAAAAAAAACTTGAGGGAAAAGGCACAATAAAAAATAGCTCTAAAATAACAAAAAAACAATATTTGGGGAAGAATTTTAGAGGATGAGATGCAGAGATGACGAGTAATGATACCTTTAATTTAAGAAATAGAAAAAAAGGAGAAAGTGCAAAGACGAGTTGATAATAGGAACGTTTTAAACTGAACCATCGTATAAAAAACTTAAGGGAAGGGGCACAATAAAAAAGGCTCTAAAACAACAACAAAACAATGTTTAGGGAAGAATTTTAGAGGATGAGATGCAGAGATGACGAGTAATGATATCTTTAATTTAAGAAATAGAAAAAAAGGAGAAAGTGCAAAGACGAGTTGATAATAGGAACGTTTTAAACTGAACCATCTTATAAAAAACTTCAGGGAAGGGGCACAATAAAAAAGGCTCTAAAACAACAACAAAACAATGTTTAGGGAAGAATTTTAGAGGATGATATGCAGAGATGACGAGTAATGATACCTTTAATTTAAGAAATAGAAAAAAAGGAGAAAGTGCAAAGACGAGTTGATGATAGGAACGTTTTAAACTGAACCATCTTATAAAAAACTTCAGGGAAGGGGCACAATAAAAAAGGCTCTAAAACAACAACAAAACAATGTTTAGGGAAGAATTTTAAAGGATGAGATGCAGAGATGACGAGTAATGATACCTTTAATTTAAGAAATAGAAAAAAAGGAGAAAGTGCAAAGACGAGTTGATGATAGGAACGTTTTAAACTGAACCATCTTATAAAAAACTTCAGGGAAGGGGCACAATAAAAAAGGCTCTAAAACAACAACAAAACAATGTTTAGGGAAGAATTTTAGAGGATGAGATGCAGAGATGACGAGTAATGATACCTTAAATTAAAGAAATAGAAAAAAAGGAGAAAGTGCAAAGACGAGTTGATAATAGGAACGTTTTAAACTGAACCATCTTATAAAAAACTTCAGGGAAGGGGCACAATAAAAAAGGCTCTAAAACAACAACAAAACAATGTTTAGGGAAGAATTTTAGAGGATGATATGCAGAGATGACGAGTAATGATACCTTTAATTTAAGAAATAGAAAAAAAGGAGAAAGTGCAAAGACGAGTTGATAATAGGAACGTTTTAAACTGAACCATCTTATAAAAAACTTCAGGGAAGGGGCACAATAAAAAAGGCTCTAAAACAACAACAAAACAATGTTTAGGGAAGAATTTTAGAGGATGATATGCAGAGATGACGAGTAATGATACCTTTAATTTAAGAAATAGAAAAAAAGGAGAAAGTGCAAAGACGAGTTGATGATAGGAACGTTTTAAACTGAACCATCTTATAAAAAACTTCAGGGAAGGGGCACAATAAAAAAGGCTCTAAAACAACAACAAAACAATGTTTAGGGAAGAATTTTAGAGGATGAGATGCAGAGATGACGAGTAATGATACCTTAAATTAAAGAAATAGAAAAAAAGGAGAAAGTGCAAAGACGAGTTGATAATAGGAACGTTTTAAACTGAACCATCTTATAAAAAACTTCAGGGAAGGGGCACAATAAAAAAGGCTCTAAAACAACAAAAAAACAATGTTTAGGGAAGAATTTTAGAGGATGAGATGCAGAGATGACGAGTAATGATACCTTTAATTTAAGAAATAGAAAAAAAGGAGAAAGTGCAAAGACCAGTTGATGATAGGAACGTTTTAAACTGAACCATCTTATAAAAAACTTAAGGGAAGGGGCACAATAAAAAAGGCTCTAAAATAACAAAAAATCAATGTTTAGGAACGAATTTTAGAGGATGAGATGCAAAGATGACGAGTAATGATACCTTTAATTTAAGAAATAGAAAAAAAAGGAGAAAGTGCAAAGACGAGTTGATAATAGGAACGTTGTAAACTGAACAAATTTTATGAAAAAATTGAGGGAAGGGGCAGAAATAAAAAATAGCTCTAAAATAACAAAAAATGAATGTTTAGGAACGAATTTTAGAGGATGAGATGCAGAGATGACGAGTAATGATACCTTAAATTTAAGAAATAGAAAAAAAAGGAGAAAGTGCAAAGACGAGTTGATAATAGGAACGTTTTAAACTGAACCATCTTATAAAAAACTTCAGGGAAGGGGCACAATAAAAAAGCCTCTAAAACAACAAAAAAACAATGTTTAGGGGAGAATTTTAGAGGATGAGATGCAGAGATGACGAGTAATGATACCTTTAATTTAAGAAATAGAAAAAAAGGAGAAAGTGCAAAGACGAGTTGATAATAGGAACATTTTAAACTGAACCATCTTATAAAAAACTTCAGGGAAGGGGCACAATAAAAAAGGCTCTAAAACAACAACAAAACAATGTTTAGGGAAGAATTTTAAAGGATGAGATGCAGAGATGACGAGTAATGATACCTTTAATTTAAGAAATAGAAAAAAAGGAGAAAGTGCAAAGACGAGTTGATGATAGGAACGTTTTAAACTGAACCATCTTATAAAAAACTTCAGGGAAGGGGCACAATAAAAAAGGCTCTAAAACAACAACAAAACAATGTTTAGGGAAGAATTTTAAAGGATGAGATGCAGAGATGACGAGTAATGATACCTTTAATTTAAGAAATAGAAAAAAAGGAGAAAGTGCGAAGACGAGTTGATGATAGGAACGTTTTAAACTGAACCATCTTATAAAAAACTTAAGGGAAGGGGCACAATAAAAAAGGCTCTAAAACAACAACAAAACAATGTTTAGGGAAGAACTTTAGAGGATGAGATGCAGAGATGACGAGTAATGATACCTTAAATTAAAGAAATAGAGAAAAAGGAGAAAGTGCAAAGACGAGTTGATAATAGGAACGTTTTAAACTGAACCATCTTATAAAAAACTTCAGGGAAGGGGCACAATAAAAAAGGCTCTAAAACAACAACAAAACAATGTTTAGGGAAGAATTTTAGAGGATGAGATGCAGAGATGACGAGTAATGATACCTTAAATTAAAGAAATAGAAAAAAAGGAGAAAGTGCAAAGACGAGTTGATAATAGGAACGTTTTAAACTGAACCATCTTATAAAAAACTTAAGGGAAGGGGCACAATAAAAAAGCCTCTAAAACAACAAAAAAACAATGTTTAGGGAAGAATTTTAGAGGTTGAGATGCAGAGATGACGAGTAATGATACCTTTAATTTAAGAAATAGAAAAAAAGGAGAAAGTGCAAAGACGAGTTGATGATAGGAACGTTGTAAACTGAACAAATTTTATAAAAAAATTGAGGGTAGAGGCAGAAATAAAAAATAGCTCTAAAATAACAAAAAATCAATGTTTAGGAACGAACTTTAGAGAAGGAGTTGCAAAGATGACGAGTAATGATACCTTAAATTAAAGAAATAGAAAAAAAGGAGAAAGTGCAAAGACGAGTTGATGATAGGAACGTTTTAAACTGAACCATCTTATAAAAAACTTAAGGGAAGGGGCACAATAAAAAAGGCTCTAAAACAACAACAAAACAATGTTTAGGGAAGAATTTTAGAGGATGAGATGCAGAGATGACGAGTAATGATACCTTAAATTAAAGAAATAGAGAAAAAGGAGAAAGTGCAAAGACGAGTTGATAATAGGAACGTTTTAAACTGAACCATCTTATAAAAAACTTCAGGGAAGGGGCACAATAAAAAAGGCTCTAAAACAACAACAAAACAATGTTTAGGGAAGAATTTTAGAGGATGAGATGCAGAGATGACGAGTAATGATACCTTAAATTAAAGAAATAGAAAAAAAGGAGAAAGTGCAAAGACGAGTTGATAATAGGAACGTTTTAAACTGAACCATCTTATAAAAAACTTAAGGGAAGGGGCACAATAAAAAAGCCTCTAAAACAACAAAAAAACAATGTTTAGGGAAGAATTTTAGAGGATGAGATGCAAAGAAGACGAATAATGATACCTTTAATTTAAGAAATAGAAAAAAAGGAGAAAGTGCAAAGACGAGTTGATGATAGGAACGTTTTAAACTGAACAAATTTTATAAAAAAATTGAGGGTAGAGGCAGAAATAAAAAATAGCTCTAAAATAACAAAAAATCAATGTTTAGGAACGAACTTTAGAGAAGGAGTTGCAAAGATGACGAGTAATGATACCTTAAATTAAAGAAATAGAAAAAAAAGGAGAAAGTGCAAAGACGAGTTGATGATAGGAACGTTGTAGACTGAACAAATTTTATAAAAAAATTGAGGGAAGGGGCAGAAATAAAAAATAGCTCTAAAATAACAAAAAATCAATGTTTAGGAACGAATTTTAGAGGATGAGATGCAGAGATGACGAGTAATGATACCTTAAATTTAAGAAATAGAAAAAAAAGGAGAAAGTGCAAAGACGAGTTGATGATAGGAACGTTGTAGACTGAACAAATTTTATAAAAAAATTGAGGGAAGGGGCAGAAATAAAAAATAGCTCTAAAATAACAAAAAATCAATGTTTAGGAACGAATTTTAGAGGATGAGATGCAGAGATGACGAGTAATGATACCTTAAATTTAAGAAATAGAAAAAAAAGGAGAAAGTGCAAAGACGAGTTGATGATAGGAACGTTGTAGACTGAACAAATTTTATAAAAAAATTGAGGGAAGGGGCAGAAATAAAAAATAGCTCTAAAATAACAAAAAATCAATGTTTAGGAACGAATTTTAGAGGATGAGATGCAGAGATGACGAGTAATGATACCTTAACTTTAAGAAATAGAAAAAAAGGAGAAAGTGCAAAGACGAGTTGATGATAGGAACGTTGTAAACTGAACAAATTTTATAAAAAAATTGAGGGAAGGGGCAGAAATAAAAAATAGCTCTAAAATAACAAAAAATCAATGTTTAGGAACGAATTTTAGAGGATGAGATGCAGAGATGACGAGTAATGATACCTTAAATTTACGAAATAGAAAAAAAAGGAGAAAGTGCAAAGACGAGTTGATGATAGGAACGTTTTAAATTGAACCATCTTATAAAAAACTTGAGGGAAGAGGCACAAAAAAAAGCCTCTAAAACAACAAAAAAACAATGTTTAGGGAAGAATTTTAGAGGATGAGATGCAGAGATGACGAGTAATGATACCTTTAATTTAAGAAATAGAAAAAAAGGAGAAAGTGCAAAGACGAGTTGATGATAGGAACGTTGTAAACTGAACAAATTTTATAAAAAAATTGAGGGAAGAGGCAGAAATAAAAAATAGCTCTAAAATAACAAAAAATCAATGTTTAGGAACGAACTTTAGAGAAGGAGTTGCAAAGATGACGAGTAATGATACCTTAAATTAAAGAAATAGAAAAAAAAGGAGAAAGTGCAAAGACGAGTTGATGATAGGATCGTTGTAAACTGAACAAATTTTATAAAAAAATTGAGGGAAGGGGCAGAAGTAAAAAATAGCTCTAAAATAACAAAAAATCAATGTTTAGGAACGAATTTTAGAGGATGAGATGCAGAGATGACGAGTAATGATACCTTAAATTTAAGAAATAGAAAAAAAAGGAGAAAGTGCAAAAACGAGATGATGATAGAAACGTTGTAAACTGAACAAATTTTATAAAAAAATTGAGGGAAGGGGCAGAAATAAAAAATAGCTCTAAAATAACAAAAAATCAATGTTTAAGAACGAATTTTAGAGATTGAGATGCAGAGATGACGAGTAATGATACCTTAAATTTAAGAAATAGAAAAAAAAGGAGAAAGTGCAAAGACGAGTTGATGATAGGAACGTTGTAAACTGAACAAATTTTATAAAAAAATTGAGGGAAGGGGCAGAAATAAAAAATAGCTCTAAAATAACAAAAAATCAATGTTTAGGAACGAATTTTAGAGGATGAGATGCAGAGATGACGAGTAATGATACCTTAACTTTAAGAAATAGAAAAAAAGGAGAAAGTGCAAAGACGAGTTGATGATAGGAACGTTGTAAACTGAACAAATTTTATAAAAAAATTGAGGGAAGGGGCAGAAATAAAAAATAGCTCTAAAATAACAAAAAATCAATGTTTAGGAACGAATTTTAGAGGATGAGATGCAGAGATGACGAGTAATGATACCTTAAATTTACGAAATAGAAAAAAAAGGAGAAAGTGCAAAGACGAGTTGATGATAGGAACGTTTTAAATTGAACCATCTTATAAAAAACTTGAGGGAAGAGGCACAAAAAAAAGGCTCTAAAATAACAAAAATTCAATGTTTAGGAACGAATTTTAGAGGATGAGATGCAGAGATGACGAGTAATGATACCTTAAATTTAAGAAATAGAAAAAAAAGGAGAAAGTGCAAAAACGAGATGATGATAGAAACGTTGTAAACTGAACAAATTTTATAAAAAAAACTGAGGGAAGGGGCAGAAATAAAAAATAGCTCTAAAATAACAAAAAATCAATGTTTAGGAACGAACTTTAGAGAAGGAGTTGCAAAGATGACGAGTAATGATACCTTAAATTTAAGAAATAGAAAAAAAAGGAGAAAGTGCAAAGACGAGTTGATGATAGGAACGTTGTAAACTGAACAAATTTTATGAAAAAATTGAGGGAAGGGGCAGAAATAAAAAATAGCTCTAAAATAACAAAAAATGAATGTTTAGGAACGAATTTTAGAGGATGAGATGCAGAGATGACGAGTAATGATACCTTAAATTTAAGAAATAGAAAAAAAAGGAGAAAGTGCAAAGACGAGTTGATGATAGGAACGTTGTAAACTGAACAAATTTTAAAAAAAGCTTAAGGAAAGGGGCACAATAAAAAAAGTCTTTAAAATAACAAAAATCGTATTTTTAGCAACAAATTTTAGAGAATGAGATGCAATGTTGACGGGTAATGATACCTTAAATTCAAAAAGTAGAAAAAAAAGGAGAAAGTGGAGAGACGTGATGATGATAGGAACGTTGTAAACTGAACAAATTTTAAAAAAAGCTTAAGGGAAGGGGCACAATAAAAAAAGTCTTTAAAATAATAAAAATCGTATTTTTAGCAACAAATTTTAGAGAATGAGATGCAATGATGACGGGTAATGATACCTTAAATTCAAAAAGTAGAAAAAAAAGGAGAAAGTGGAGAGACGTGATGATGATAGGAACGTTGTAAACTGAAAAAATTTTAAAAAAAGCTTAAGGGAAGGGGCACAATAAAAAAAGTCTTTAAAATAACAAAAATCGTATTTTTAGCAACAAATTTTAGAGAATGATTTGCAATGATGACGGGTAATGATACCTTTAATTCAAGAAGTAGAAAAAAAAGGAGAAAGTGGAGAGACGTGATGATGATAGGAACGTTGTAAACTGAACAAATTTTAAAAAAAACTTAAGGGAAGGGGCACAATAAAAAAGTCTTTAAAATAACAAAAATCGTGTTTTTAGCAACAAATTTTAGAGAATGAGATGCAATGATGACGGGTAATGATACCTTAAATTCAAAAAGTAGAAAAAAAAGGAGAAAGTGGAGAGACGTGATGATGATAGGAACGTTGTAAACTGAACAAATTTTAAAAAAAGCTTAAGGGAAGGGGCACAATAAAAAAAGTCTTTAAAATAACAAAAATCGTATTTTTAGCAACAAATTTTAGAGAATGATTTGCAATGATGACGGGTAATGATACCTTTAATTCAAGAAGTAGAAAAAAAGGAGAAAGTGGAGATACGTGATGATGATAGGAACGTTGTAAACTGAACAAATTTTAAAAAAAACTTAAGGGAAGGGGCACAATAAAAAAGTCTTTAAAATAACAAAAATCGTATTTTTAGCAACGAATTTTAGAGAATGAGTTGCAATGATGACGGGTAATGATACCTTAAATTGAAGAAATAGAAAAAAAAGGAGAAAGTGCAAAGACGTGATGATGATAGGAATGTTGTAAACTGAACAAATTTTATAAAAAACTTAAGGGAAGGGGCGTAATAAAAAAAGTCTTTAAAAAAACAAAAATCGTATTTTTAGCAACAAATTTTAGAGAAAGAGTTGCAATGATGACGAGTAATGATACCTTAAATTGAAGAAATAGAAAAAAAAGGAGAAAGTGCAAAGACGTGATGATGAAAGGAACGTTGTAAACTGGACAAATTTTAAATAAAACTTAATGGAAGGGGCATAATAAAAAAAGTCTCTAAAATAACAAAAATCGTATTTTTAGCAACGAATTTTAGAGAATGAGTTGCAATTATGACGAGTAATGATACCTAAATTGAAGAAATAGAAAAAAAGGAGAAAGTGCAAAGACGTGATGATGATAGGAATGTTGTAAACTGGAGAAATTTTAAATAAAACTTAAGGGAAGGGGCATAATAAAAAAAGTCTCTAAAATAACAAAAATCGTATTTTTAGCAACAAATTTTAGAGAATGAGTTGCAATTATGACGGGTAATGATACCTAAATTGAAGAAATAGAAAAAAAGGAGAAAGTGGAGAGACGTGATGATGATAGGAATGTTGTAAACTGAACAAATTTTAAAAAAAGCTTAAGGGAAGGGGCACAATAAAAAAAGTCTTTAAAATAACAAAAATCGTATTTTTAGCAACAAATTTTAGAGAAAGAGTTGCAATTATGACGGGTAATGATACCTTAAATTCAAGAAGTAGAAAAAAAAGGAAAAAGTGGAGAGACGAAATTATGATAGGAACGTTGTAAACTGAACAAATTTTAAAAAAAAAACTTAAGGGAAGGGGCACAATAAAAAAAGTCTCTAAAATAACAAAAATCGTATTTTTAGCAACGAATTTTAGAGAATGAGTTGCAAAGATGACGAGTAATGATACCTTAAATTAAAGAAATAGAAAAAAGGAGAAAATGCAAAGACGAGTTGATGATAGGAACGTTGGAAACTGAACAAATTTTATAAAAAACTACAGGGAAGGGGCACAATAAAAAAAGTCTTTAAAATAACAAAAATCGTATTTTTAGCAACGAATTTTAGAGAATGAGTTGCAAAGATGACGAGTAATGATACCTTAAATTGAAGAAATAGAAAAAAAGGAGAAAGTGGAGAGACGAGATTATGATAGGAACGTTGTAAACTGAACAAATTTTAAAAAAAAACAAAAGGAAAGGGGCACAATAAAAAAAGTCTCTAAAATAACAAAAAATCGCATTTTTAGCAACGAATTTTAGAGAAGGAGTTGCAAAGATGACGGGTAATGATACCTTAAATTCAAGAAATAGAAAGAAAAGGAGAAAGCGCAAAGACGAGTTGATGATAGAAACGTTTTAAACCGAACAAATTTTATAAAAAACTTAAGGGAAGGGGCACAATAAAAAAGTCTCTAAAATAACAAAAAATCGCATTTTTAGCAACGAATTTTAGAGAAGGAGTTGCAAAGATGACGGGTAATGATACCTTAAATTCAAGAAATAGAAAGAAAAGGAGAAAGCGCAAAGACGAGTTGATGATAGAAACGTTTTAAACCGAACAAATTTTATAAAAAACTTAAGGGAAGGGGCACAATAAAAAAGTCTCTAAAATAACAAAAAATCGCATTTTTAGCAACGAATTTTAGAGAAGGAGTTGCAAAGATGACGGGTAATGATACCTTAATTTTCAAATAGAGGGGAAAAGAGTAAGTGCAAAAAGGAGTGGATGGTGGGAAGGTGATTTTATACTAGGTGTTTGCCAGACCAAGATTTTTTGCTAAATTTTTAATGAAGTTTGTTGTTGTGTTCATAGGGTTGCGATGACAATTTCATTCAAACGTTAGGAAAATTTTTTATTCGGGTCTCTTATTATCCATTTAGGACATAAGATGGTGTCTGACGCTCAAAAAACTTGAAAAGAAAAGTTACTGAAACGTCTCTATGCAACAGGCCTGGGAAGTTTGCCACCCCTACCCCATCGGGCCAGGCTGCGGCTTTGTGGGGTCTTTTCCTTCAGTGAATTTCGAAATTTTTCCACCCCTTTTGATAAAAAGCAAAAGTAAAAAGAAAATGCACTTTTCTAGCAATGGTATACGAACAAAAATTTTAAGAAGAGGATGTAAAAGTAATGAAAAACTACTGAATGAATGTTCTTTGGCCCCCAGATAAAATCTTTCCTTTTTAATTTTGGATAAGTTCCCCGGCTCTCTCTCAATACTTATCGTATTTTCCCTATACCCTTGAACGATCCTCCAAGTGGGGTGATCTACTATTTCGCGATTAAGATTCTAATAAAAAAATATATTTCTCTTTCAAAAATGTTTCATTTCAAGAAACTTTGGTTGGCATCTGAAAGATGGATAAATTTAATAGTAAACATTTAGGCCTAGGTATGATGAGCACAAGAAACTTTATAATATAATACATATTCTTTACTAGACATACCTTTTGGATGTATTGGACCATCTTCATTTGCCTTTACAGCTTTTAATGCACTGAATTATTCCCTACTTGATTTCTCTCTCGTTCCCGATTCCACGAAAAAACTTTGGAAGCCATTTTTCTAACATCATAGGCCTTTTAGGGCATGATGGGAAGGCAAGGGCTCCTCCGTAAAGGAAACCAAAGGGTATCAAATGTGTACCGTAAATCCTCGAATTAGCCCCCTGGGGGCTTATTCATTTTTTATATTTTTGGATGGGGGCTTATTCGAGGGGGGGCTTATACGAAGGGAGGGCTTATAAAATTATTTTAGGCATTAAGAAGGCATTATTGAAAGACCTCGCTTATTTTAGTAGGAATTTCTTTATGAGCATGTAGTTAATTACCACCTAAAGTATGAATTTGTTGTGATGGTAAAGCAAATTGCAAAAATCATCAAATCGAGGGGTCCAATTTGATAATTTACGCTAGCAGTTGGGACTAATTCAAGGGGGGCTTATTGACAGTTGTAGTTCTAGGGTGGGGGCTTTTTCGAGGGGGGGGGAGCAATTCGAGGATTTACGGTTTGTAAGATGCAAAGGTTATGAATTACGGCACTTTATGAATATGTGTGAAAATCACAATTGGATTTCGAAATTGTGAAATCTTTGAAATTGATCCTTTAAACAAATGCTGCATCTGTTCTGTTAGGTAGATTATTTTACAGCCTTATTTGAAACTAGAACCGTGGAAAATGAAAGGTCAATGGCCGAATGTAGATTTTTTACCTTATATTGTCATGGTCGGATCTAAATAGCCCTTGTCTTCAAAGGAGCGAAATGAAATTTAGCCCTTGACTGGATTTTATATTTAGGTACGTTGTTATTGATCAATGGTTGTCTGTATAACAAATATGTAAATATTGTAACGACCCAGGGTTTCCTTATGGACAGTGTCGCGTGACAATTGCATCGTTGCGCTGTGATTGCATCAGCGTTTGTGAATATGTTTTTGTATTACGTAACTATTATTTTAAGGTTTGCTTAGGGTATATAAAGGGTTGTTTCATAAGTTAGCAGGAGTCTTATCGTATGAAAGCATAAACAAATTGAGACTAAAATGATTAAGACCATAGTCTACATTTTTCCCAAAGCGGATTTTCCAGAAGAGGATTTTCAGGAACATCACAGAAGAAGATTAATCCCAAGAAAATTGACAAAAGCAGAGACAATTTCAGTCTGGGAGATGCATTTCTAGCCATCCTAGAAGGCTTAATTTCAAAAATTTCTTTCGCGTAGGACCCAGCCCATGGGTCTTCTTATGTCACTAAACTTTGGTCTTAGGCCCCCACGCTCAATTTTTGTGGGCCCCGTCTCTGAAAGTATGAAGCACAATGCTCCAGTTCGTCTACAATCTCTCACGCTAATTTCGTGCAAGAAATACTTTTCATAGAACTTATCTGTTATTAAGAAGTGGGTCCAGTTGAAGAACAGAAGAGTTCGACTCAGTGTTTCTGAAAGTTGAATAAACTACGTGACTACAAAAGCTTATTTTAGAACTTTCATAAAACTAATAGTTTCACAGCTGAAGTTGCTTTGTAACAGCTGAAATTAAAATATTAACAATGCCGAAATATTCTGATTGCATCAACGTAGTATACGCTCCCCCACCCCCCCCCCCAAAAAAATCCTGAAACCGGGCCTGGTTACAGTTATAATAGAGAGTAGCGTAGCCAGGGTGGTAGATTGGGGGCAAAGAGAGGTGGGCAGGGGAAAAATGGGGGTCCACATCTTTTGGAACGCCAGAAACGCTCTTTTCCAAATAGACTTTTTGCAATTGGGGTAGGGCATCCTCACCCTCTTGTCTCCCCTCGTTGTGCTACTGACGATAAGATGTAGAATGGTAAAACATTGACTATAGCAGTTAAGAGTCACATATCAATGAATCTACATCTACCATTTGATAGAAACATTTTTCAACAAGATGCTGTCAGTAAGAAGAAGGTGGTAAATATACTTTTTGTGCATTGATAAATGCATAAGTTATTGCTTTTGACCAAAGTCAGTAAGTAGGGCGTTTCGCAGGAACAGATTCCTTACTAAAAGCGATTTTAGAATTACGGAAAAGCCAGTGAGCCTTGGCGAGGAAGAGTGAATACAGGTAAGTCTAGTGCCAATATATTTTGAGATATATTACGAGAATTTTCTGATGGAGAGAGATGAGATTAGGTATGAATTTAAAGATGAATTACTGACATGCGCAGCCCATATTTAACTAAACAAAGCAGTTGAAAACCTGCAGCAACTCATCCTGTTTTGTAAAAACAGCACAGAAACGCAAGAAATGGTAGAGAAAGTAAATTCACGTGAACGGACAACTTTATCAAGCCTCTTTTCTATGACTTGGTCCGAAATGGACAACGAAGGCCCACACAACATTGGTGCCAACATTATTGGTTTCAAATTTCATTCTCCATACCTGATTGAAGTTCTTCAACAAGAAATTTACGCAGGAGAACATTTTCTCAAGTTGTTACCAGGTGTTTGATCCAATAAGACAGAAAAAAGAACATGGATATTCCTCCAATCACTTTCAAGACAATTTATCATGTACACACAGCTTACGAATCGATATACAATGAAATTTTATTACCAAACAAACATCAAACAAATGAGTCAATTATTTCACATAGTCTTTAAGCATTCTATTTTGTAGAGCTTCGGGTGCGCTTGTTCCATGAAAAATTGGCACCATAGCTTTTTGGTTTGATTGATGTCGTCTTTGGCTCATCTACTTCATATTTCCAACCTTAGGAGGAACAAAATTTCAAAAAATTACTCACTGATCCACAATTAAAGAAAACTCACAACTAAAAAGAACCTAAGTTTTTTACAAGAATCTATTCTGTAACCTTTCTTATATATTACTATGTTTCCATTCTAAATTGACAAATCTCTTAAAACCATTTAGATGTGACTTTTTAAAGAGTTCTGATTTCATTACGTATACAATAAAGAACACTCTATCTTACTTAACTTGTGCAGTGTCTTACCTTGAGTTTCAGCATAGGCAATGGCAGATTCCCTGGTATCAAATTGCAGTTCCATATTCGACAGTGGGTCAGCTCTAGAAAAAAGAGGACCTATGATCAGCAATATAACACTTAATTGTGCAAATTTTCATTCAGCATTCAATCAATTTATTGGCCCTTAGGAGTGCAACTGAAACAAGGCTCCTAGCTACGGACTGCAAGGTTTTACTGATACTTCATTAGTTTATAGCATGTTAAGCAGAAAAGCAAGATGTACGAATAATAACTTTTCTCTTTAACTAGGGGCAGTTTAGATTTATACTACAGTTAAAGTACTTCAAAAGTTTTTGAAAATAAAGTGAATAATTTGAAGAATTTTGTTACATCATTAAATGAGATGAGATGTTATGTTACTATATCGTAACATAAAATCTCTTTTTATATGAAGAATTTTCAGCATCATTTGCAACATTGTAATTGATTAAAACAATGATTGATTGACTTGTAGACTTGTTAAAAAAATGCTATAGATTGAATTCTGTTGGAACAAAGCACGAGACTGCCTAGTAAAATCGCCATTGGACACATTGCAGCTGAAATTTTAGCCTGTTCTTTTATTACAGCAGTTAAATGTGCCGACACAAAATCACAAAGCTAGTATCTTCTTAGTTTATCTTAACAAAACCTCATCTTAACATGTTTGAGCAATGTATTTAAATCTTTGAATTGCAACATTTTACAAGTACCCTATCTTCACAGTTAAATTTTTTGTCATATTGCTTAGAAACACAAAATGATTGAGAATAAATTAACATTAATTAGTAACTGTGAAAATTAATGTTCTTCCATCTATCATAAAGCGCTTGATGCCATATAGGCAGGAATGTGCATGTTTTTGGTGTACAGAACAGCACATTTCTTGGTTGCTACTCCAAGTTTCTTGATACTTTCACATTATTGCTTTAGAAAATGGTCATCTTATAACGTTCTCTAAAACTATCCTACTGATTCACTGTCAAACCTTCCCAAAAATTACACCCTTCCCAAAAATGTTTGACTAAGATATAGAAATAATAAACTTTTTGTCTTACGTTGATCCCCATCCCATCAAGGGATTTTCCCATCTCTCTTGCGTATCAAACTCCATTGTCCACTTCCGAGTATTGAAAGTCCCAGACTGCATTGCTGTTCTGGCAGGGACTGTTATAATCACTTTTCTACTTTTCACAAGCTCTTCTGGTACACCGGTAACTGGGTATATGTCTTTCTGAAATGATATATTTGTGAGAATTCATTATATAAAATGCAAATAAAAGCTTTGAGTATCATCAGAATTTAAAAGAACAAATATAACTTTCAAATTACTTTAAGCATTTTATTCTGTTAAGCACTAGGCTAATTCAACTTTCTGCCTCAATACCTAATTCAAGTTTCTTTAAAGACAAATTTTAATTTCAATTTGACATGAGAATAAGAACAAACTTGTGCTACACTGGCAAGCAAGAAAAATTATGTCCAGTGTACAGTTAGTTGCCAAAAAGTGCAAAGTGGATCTCAAATATGCATTGGTTTTAATTGCAAATTTATTGTTTTCCCTATAATATTGCTAGTAAGGCAACATGCCTCCACAAGGAGGTTTCACAGATCATAAGCACATAATATATTTTATTTTGGTCAGCCCTGTCTTTGGGATCCTTCTTGATTCAGATCTGCAGAGAGGACAATCCTTTATAAACCTGTTTGGATTTCATGGCAGTTTTTGACTAGATCTCTAGTTATTATAAGCAGAGTGCACAAGCTATTAGCCGGGAGTGTCAGGTGCATTTGTGATAAGTGTGCAGGTCCACAAAGGAGTGTGCACAAAATTTTTCAGTGTTTCTTGAGTTTGTCCATGTTTTTTCTTTTGGCATCGATCAAGTTTAGATCAAGTTCCCCTCACAGGTATTCAATGATGGAGAGTTGAATCTAAGCTGTACCTACAAATACCATCAGTGGCATTCAATCAAATTCCTATAGGTTTAGCAAGCAAAGGAATAATTTTAGAAAGAATTTTTAAAAAGGACAAAAACATGAAAATCCAAATAGATGATCTCTAACTGGGTCACCACGAGGGAACAAGGAGCACATAGCCCAAGACCTTAGGCCCAGGGAGTCCCATAAGGGCCTAAAAATGGTAAAGCGTTTATAAGTATTGCAAGGAAATGACTGCAAGAATTATAAATAAATTTGTAGTCACAATTTTGTTTGCTTATTTTGCTCCCAGGGCCACATTTTCCTATTTTGACCTAGGGCTCAGAAACTTCTTGGCAGCCCTGATCTCAACAAGATCACTTGATTTAGAATGACATTTCTTTTGTGAAAAACCTTAAAAATTCACACTGTGATCTTAAAAAAGACTTGTAAATTTAAGTCACGCCCAGGGCCACGCCCAAACCATGCTCATCATTCAGGTGTTTAAGAGTGCACTCACAATTGTACAAACATTTCTTGGGAGTGCAGCTGCCATTAAATCTATACTGGTTTATACCAGACTGTAAAGTTTGGTCTTCGCAAGGAATGTGTTCCCTGTGTAATAATTTTAATCCTTCATTCTGCTCGTGCCTTATTAAGAATCTGCCATAGATTCTGCACACAATATTTGTTTATTCGGTCATGTTCTTTGAGATTATTCCACAATTTCATCTTCCAACTTATCAAAAGCCTATGCTAAAAATTCTGTGCAAGAATTCACAGGAATTATCTGCAAAACTTCAGTCATTGTTCTGGCTTTCCCCGTGCAGATAAATACTTTACAGTTATGGTGAGTGTCTTATCTGCAGTTATGCCTGGATTGATGAGTAGATAAATATGAAAGCTTTTGTACCAACTCTATTGGCAAGCCATCTTTATTCAGATAAACTTTGCTTAGAATTTGTACCATCGAAAAATCCCAGAATGTATATTGGATTTTGGCAACTGTAAAACCTATCCCCTGTGCATCATATCATACTTAAATAAATTACAAATGCTTGGATGTAAACATCTTTTGCATGAAGAAGACAACAAACACAGTCGCAGAATATTTATTGGGCTTACATTTAAAAACACTTATATATCTAATAGCCATCAAGCCAGAGGTTTTCGTTTAATATTATCCTATGTTCAAATTATAATTATGAAAAATTCTTGTGTCGTACCTCTTGAGCTTCAAAACTCTTTACATCCTTTGTGTCTTTTCTTTCAATAAGTACTCTATTCACACTACTTGTGGACAAAAGTCGAGAGTATGAAAGCAGAGTTTGAAGTGGTCTTGAGCTACATCTTATTACACCCGCCATCTTGGTACACACAGGTACTACTTTGCTCCCCTGTTTTCTCGAATCTCGTTCTCGTCAGCCTCTTCTTCTTGTCTCTATGACCACAGAACAAGAAATATATTTTTATATTCTGCTTGATGAAAGTAAATTTTAAGTACTGAAGCCGAATTTGTAGAGACTTAACTATGGAATTTTCAAGCAGCTCTCGAAATGGAAGTGTCATTGAAAATGATGGGCCTAATTACGAAGTGAAGTTTGGCAAGACTCTTCTAGAAAACTGGGTTGAAGAAGTAGGCCATCCTACACATTTTAATCAATAGCTCCATTACCTAAACAGAATTTGCACATATTTTATGACTGTCCACAACCTATGTGTTACGATTAAAATTAATCGCTCAAAACTTTCTTTATTTTGTATTATTCTGGAAAATCAGTCGCTCCTTTTCACAGTTTTCCTGATTTGTTGCGTTCTAATCGAATTGTTTGTCACCATTTGACAATCATCTGAAAACACACCCCAATCGACAGAGTTTTCGTCAAATTTATCAATTTATCAATTTTAAAGTTATCTATATTAGTAATGAAAATGTTGTAAATCCATCAATTATATTCTGCATTTCAGCGTCAATGTGCGGGTATTGACAAAGAACCCAAAAATATCAAAGCATTACACGTAGAAGGTCACCGGGTAAGTTAAGTATAATGCAATTTAACCAGTTAATTAATCCAACCAGGTTATTAGAAAGTTGCTTAATTTAAACAGTTGCTGGCCAGGGCAGTTAATTCTTCAATTTTTCTGGAAATATTGTTTAAGGCAATATCAGAAACAACAGAGCATCAAAGCATATGAGAAAATAAACTCAACTTTTATTAAAAGCTTTTTGTTTTATAAGTGTCTGCCAGTATTGGTGCCGCTAGGGGGACTGGGGGGATGCTATGATTTTCAAACTGCCTTTACATAACTAAAAGTTATTCATGGGCATTCCCTTCAATTAAAATTGGTGTTCCTTGTTGGTAAAAGGCGTTTTCTGGTGGTAAAAGGGCATGGTCTGAAAATTTTTGTTTTGTCGCCCCTTCCCCAGAGCCTAATACCTGACACCCCCATTGGTATCTGCTCTTACCTTTGAGTGCTGCTGATGTCTCTTAGCTATGTGAAGAGAGGTCGGGGAGAACATGCATTTGATTAAATTCAGATCATTCAAAGTTTATTACATCATTACATAAAAATACAAAATTGGTACCTTGGGTTTATTCATAAATAGCTAGAACTAATAGCACAGGAAGTACAACAAAAAATTACTTAAAGATAATAATGAAAAGTGGTAACTAAATTAGGGTAATTTCTAGAATAATGAACTCTTTTAAAAGCTATGCCAATTGAGGTGAAATTTCCCTACATTGGTAACCATTGCAATGCTGAGATGTCTCTTTGCACCACCGCCAACCCCAACCCTGAATTACCACAACAGTCACTGTTTTTGGTATCAACTTTGGCCATCTCCCTGCTCCAAATAAGCTGTTGTCTGCCATAATTTGATTTTTCAAATGCAAAAAAATTATATTCTTTTGTTTGCTTGATACAAACTTAAAATTTGTAACGCTATATAATTCCTAAACTGGAAGGTTTATCCAAATAGCTGCAAAATAGTGGCAGATGCCCCTCAAATTTTAAAGGACAAGGACCTTTTGTTTTGTAACAAAGAGAAGATGTGACACCATCTTCTCAAAACAATAGGCTTGCCCCTCAGTATTTGACCAAGGGTCCACCTCTGCTGCAAAATCGTAGTGAAACAATTTCTAAAAGAAATGATTCTATTCATACTGTTTTAAAAAGTAAAAGCTTTATGAATAATGCAAACTTCGCAAATAAAAGTTTTCATTTCCACTTGTTATTGTACTTAAACATTAATTCCAGGGAATACTGACAAAAGAGTTTGATTCAACCGTGTCAACTTTATCAACTTGTAAAGATTCATACAGAGAACCACAGAAAAATAATGTTCGTCAGAAAGGCAAAAGACTTGAGATGCTTGAAAGACATTTGTATCAACAAATAAGGTGAGAAATTACACTTGCAAGAATAGTGGATATTTGTTATGTAGCAATTGTACCTACCCTGCTTGAGGTCCCAACTGAGGTAGTACCAGCATGCCATCTGTTGGGATACAACCCCTCTGGAGAAGAAGATGATGATAAGCTTTGTTGATGAAAGACAGCAGGGGCAGATCATAATGCTTGTGGACAGACAATATGAAAATCCTGTTGATTGCTTCTCTAGTGTACTGCATCTACCAGGCACCAGACAGGTTGTGGGATGTAGTCACCAGAAAGGGGGAAGTGTACCAGGCTGGATGGTTATTGATTGTGATCATGATAACCTAATCCATTGCATTGACTATTAATTCAAATGCAATCCTAAACATAATAGGTTTCTTTACTGTCAGTGGTTGATAAAGTAGATTATTGCTGTACACTTACGAGTATAAGACATTTCGAAATGTAGTAGTCACAATAAGATAAAACTTTTAAAATTCAAAGTAGACCTTTTGAAGCATTTATTTCCCTACATGCCCTAATTGGATGAACTTTCTTATTAGCGCCAAATTCAATTATAAAATTGCTTTATACCAAATGTGTTCAATTTAAATTCAATATATCATTATATACCTTTGATATTTTCAATACATTTTATCTTTGAAATTGTCACTTGGACTGAAAATTTGTTATGACCTCTAGCAATGAAGTGAAGCAAGAATTCAACCCTCCTCCTCCAAAAGTGGATTATACATCAACAACAAAGAAAGACTTCAGCAAGGGTATGCTTATTCCAATGCTTTAAATACACATTTACACATGCCATGTTTTGCTTTTTCAGCAAGGTTTATTTGCAAGCTAAAAATTTAACACTGATAGCTTGTCAGAATTTTGTAAAATTACAAACAATTTCTGGTTCTTACTCCTTGGAGATACACTAAATGTGGGTTTACACACTGCTGTAGGAATTAGAGGGTCATGGGGAGGGGATGGATGCTTCAGTCACCCAATGATTCCTAAAAAATGCTTAAATCTACTATTTGAGTTATTTTGCCTATAACCTTAAGCATTTAAACCCTCTCCCCAAAAGAAATCACCAACAAGACCCTGGGTATCAACCACGTAGCTGTAGATGTCAGCTAGGGTGGGCAAACTCAAGCAAGAACCATACCTGAGGGGGGACAGGCTTTAAAACAAGAGAGCAGATATATAACAAACATATATATTTGGACTAAATCAAACTCACGGAACTATAATTATACCAGCTTTTGGAAATATCATTTGGAAAAAGTTTAGCCAGAGGGTGCAAGTTCTTGTCAAAATTTTCATTTGGGGGCACAGCCCCCCGTGCCCCCTGCAGCTATGTGGCTGCTGGATATTTGAAGAGTTGCTACCCATAATGATATTTTTGAAATGAAACTTGGTTGATAGCATGGATTAAGTATTTAGAAATGCAGCACTTGACAATTAGCCTGTATGCAAGCAAGAAACAAACCACTGTTCCTTTTGCTTTTAGTATCTTATATCTCTGTATTTTATTTTTGTAAGGGATATCAATTGCCAAATAGATTGGTATTAAGTTCTTAGATCTTCACTCAAAAGAATAGTTGCTGTATTGAACTTGGAAAACAGTTATACATAAAATTAAAGTAACATGCTATACAATTGCTAATTTAAAGTCAATGCTTGTTTTCACGAATTATAATTACAAATTGCTTCTCTTGCTACAGACTTTCAGCCAATAGAGCAGCCACCTACTATGGTAAGTCAACTGTAAGAAGTTTTGGAAATTTAACTCCTTCTTTGATGTAGGAAAAGTTCCAAATAGAAATAAAAGCATGACTAAAGATGATGCAATGAAATTGAGCAGATAGTGCCATGTATGTTCTGCAACATCTGTTCCTTTGACCATGGTTTTGTTTCAAGACCAGGTCAAATATCCTGCCAAATCTCTATGGCCTTGCTCTTTGTTCTTGTAAAGGGGCAAACTTGTGAACAGTAGCCATGACACAACAAGATTTTTAAAGGGTGTAAAATCGAAATGCTTTGCATTCAATGTAACTTACAAATTTTTCAATGCAAAAAAGTATTCTTATCACTGCATTCAACAAGCCTAACTATACTGATTGTCAGTGAATAAGAAGAAAAAGACAAAAATGTAGTTCCTTTTGAGCTCTTCTCACAAAATCATTCTTTGTTTTAGTCATCACGAGGAGAGGTTTATTCCCATCGCATTCCCTTGGTTTATATCTGTGACTGGTGTTTGAGCTCAAGATCTCCACGAATATATTTCGATGGGAAGTTAAGACCCTTTTATGCAACATCCCCTTTTAAGGAAACCCTTTTATTAAGAATAGTGCCCCCAAATTAATTTCAAAGATGTTCCATTTTTCAGAGATGTCCTATTCTCAGTCTGAAATGCCCTCAACCTTTAATCAGTAGTTTCCAAGCCTCCTGCCCTCGCCAATTCGATGTGTCTCATTCTAACAGCGTCAAGAAAAATTCTCTGGTTTTCAAAAGAATGTAAATATAAACCCTGATAGGAAATGAGCAATGACCTAGGGCAGAGCAGGTTTTTGTTTTAGCTTGGATTAGAGTTGTTCGTACACACCAAGTTTAAATACATCGTTCTTAGTGGTTTTCGGTAAAATCGCAGCTTTGCGTTCTGTGTTTGACAGAAGGGTTTCCACTCTTATGCAAAATTGTTTATTAGAATGTATAAATCCGACAACAAATCGCTTTTATAAACAACCATTCTTCTAAATAATAGTTTTGGTTTTCTGATATCATATCTTAATCTTGATAAATCTTTAAATCCAAGTTTTGAAACAAAGGCCAATTGTAGCCACACCAAAAATTTATATCCAAAGTCTGACTCAAAAGAATCATTAGTGGTGAAACTTTTGAAATTTCAGTAAAAATGGGGCAAATTCAACATTTCCAAACTGTTTTTGGCTTCCCAACATTTTTTCAGCATTATCAGAGCTTTAATGGCAATCAATCTATTCATAAGGTATTCGTAAATGGTTTGCAAGTAATCAAAATTGATGTATGTAATTTTGTGATACCAACAGAGGAGCCTTGGTAAAAGCATTTGAGAGTTCGCTGTCTTTGAACATCTTAATTATTATATTTTTAAATAATAAAAGTTGCTACCCCCTGCCTTCTATCTTATGTCGGTATAAAACAATTCCTATACAAAACTACCGAAGGCCTACTAATTGCTAAAACTAGTTTCTTTGATTGTGAATTACGATAATTTGTAGTTGTAATAAGAATAATTTGTATTCAAGTAGAAAAATTGCAACTAAATCATGCCCTGAACCAATAAATATTGACCAAGATCAAAATCAATCAACGACGTGTAAAGGGACAAAATAAAGATCTAGTACCCCCCTTTTGGAGTCAGAAGATGCTTATTTACCGATACGGAATTGCGTTATTGGCAGTTTCAAAATCATAGAATAACAGAAAACGAAGCACCTCGTCAAAATATAACCCCACCAAACCCCAACATTCTCCCCTTGGGTTTCAACTAAAATCGATCCGTCCGTTTAAATTTTTCCTGCTCAAATCCATCACTAAGCTGCGTTTCGCAAATTGCGTTTCTATCTCAATTTTTCTGCATTTTTAGATAAACCAATTTTCCTTTATCGTACTTGATAACGCTCTATGCTCGAAACGTCGTTAATTGATCATCTGTTATTTATTCCTAGTACAATTTACTTACATCCATAATTAATTTCTAGTTTTCTTTATGAAGTTATTCTATAGTAAAAAAATTAAGTTCTTTTATAGTAAAAAATAAGACATTACCTAGACCTAATAGTTAACAAAAAACTACTTTAATTTTTCTTGAATTTGTATTTCGCTGGCATGATATTTGTATTTCTTAGGTAAATCTTCTTAATTTTTTATTCATTGCAGCATCATGATGTTAACTCCGACCAACCGCTAACATTTTGGAATCACAATTTAAACAGCATCCATGTAAGTGTAAACAAAAACATTAACACCAGCAAGACTTGAATTTTTCTTAGCTTTTTTGTAACATATTTTCTCGATCTTAAGAAAACATGTTTACATGTCTTTGCTTTTGTATAGAACAGGACGGTTCTAAGATGCTACTCCGAGTTGCACGTTTACTGCGACTATCTGGCAACTGCTGTTAATACTATTCACATATTTGGTTTGTATTCCTCTCTAAGCAGCACCATAACCAATTCTATGTTTTTCGGTCCACCAACCTTAGCGCCCAAATTAACGCCCAACTTTACCCAGACTTTTCCCTCGCTTCTCCTCTCTCTTGTGGATCTATGTTTCATCTTTGTTGCAATATTTCTCCTTCATTTGTCATGTTGTGATTTCTTTGTCAAAATTACTGTATTCCTCTCTAGGGTGTGTCACAAATACAAACAAATGACACTCCGTTCAAGAAAAACACGGCTTTCAGCACCCCGATCGACGAATACAAAGATGCTCCAAAACCAGGCGAAGGATGGCATTATTAAACAAACAACTTCATTTGATATTTTATCTAGACTAATTTGTACATACTTTCTTTTTCTTAGAAAGAATATTTGGTTGTAACACTAAATCGAAAAGCATTTTCTTTGTCCTAATCTCTTCTGGTTTTAACCTTCAACCAGGACCGACTTTGAAAGAGCAGAATGGGTGACCAAAAACGGCAAGATAGGGTAGATAAGGGTAGAAAGAACCCTCAGGTCTCAAGAAAAATACCAACAACGTACCGAACACCTAACTTTGAAATAAACGTCAAAGCCAATATAACGAAAAGAATATCCCTTTGATACCAAAAACCCTCTAATTTCTGGAAACATTTTTTGTAAAGTGCAGTGTTTTTGTGTTTAAGACAGCTTTAAAACTAACAACCATCGCTTTCCAACTTTGATATTAAACCGAGCCTACACTACAATCTATCTACAGAGCCAAAAGCGCAGGAGAGTAGCTAAATCATGACACAGCAATGAAAGGAGCAAGAAGTGTATCGAAGGCGCTCTTTAGCCAGGGACTACAGAAGCATGTTCCTTTGAAAAATTGGTATTTCAAGGCTGCTACTTCGATAGCCGTTACACTTCGATAGGGAGTAATTGTTAGTGGGCTTATCTAGGGTGCTTCAGTTGGGTTATGCATTTTTAACCCTAAGAAATAATTTTTTTAATGAAAGTATCAAATCTTACACGCTCTTACGTATAACCACAGAAAACACTGTTTGATTTTGCAATACTTGCAGCTTCGATTTTCCATATCAATTTCCTTTTCAATATTTTGAGACCCAGAAAATATCCCATAATTTCAAAAACCCAAACATTTATCTGAATTTGTCAAAAAATTCATTGCATTCACAACCTAATCGTGCCATGACCCATCCCCTCTCCCCCCAAGCACGATAATATGGCCAATATTTCCATTTTTTATCTTTACGTACCACCTTAATCCAAGAAGATCCTCCTTCACAATTATGGTTTCCATCAATGTTGTTTTTCCTCACATGGGTCACATGGGATGGCGAATGCAAGGGGCACCCTGATTGTTTTTAAAAATCCTCCAATTGTTAAAGATTGCACTTTTACTGAATATGAACAAGAGAGTGGTAAGTACATAGAAAGAGGTGACGCCATTTGAGTAATATATGTGTAATAATTATCGCCGAATTGATGGTGTTATTAACTATCCTTTAGTAGGGTCACGTTTTGCCTTTTAGATGTTTGTATACCCAGTGCCTACAAGAAATATCTCAACCTACAATGGAAAGGCGTAAAAGTTGACCTTGACAAGGATTCAAAAGAGAATTCCAGTCATACCAAATATGAATGTTCTGTGTCGACAAATTCAACCGAATCAGCAATGATTTTGGATTACGATCCACAGAAATCGTGTAGATCATCTGATATATTCAAATCTGAAACCAGTGATAAATCAGAAATCAAAGGCGGCTACTTTGTGAATAAGCATGGAAAAAAGAGGAAATTCTTTGAACAAATATGTGACCTTGGTAGTGAGGAGAATGAAATGGAACACATTTTCCACAAAGTACTTCACAAAGACAGTAGCACCATAGCAAATAATTTTGCGCAAACTCAAGAGTTTACAGAGAAAGAGACAAGCACAGAAGAACAGCAATATGAAGATGGATCATGTGAACTGTTTGATTCTTATACTGACATGTATTTAACTCAGGCAAGTCCTACATCAGCTCAGCAACATCCGAATTCAGCAAAAGAGCAGACTTTACCAGTTTCTTACTATGAATACAGTGGCAGGAGTTACAATGTTGAGAAGTTGTGCAAACAAGAGAGGACTGGGAAGTTCAATATTCTTGCACTGGTGTTGCAAGTATGTACAATATATTTGTTTTATTGTTTAAAGGCATCAGGCAACCACCAGACTGGAAACTTCGTCTCGCACCCATGATATATTGCCCGCACACGCAACTTTTCCATCCGTGAACTTTTGCATATTGGCCACGCAAAGTGCCTATTTGAATGCATTTTAAATCATTGACAATACAAATTTCTTAAAAGTGCGTGATTTTAAGTGTGCAGTCAGGCAGTCATGAACATGAACTTGCCCGTGCAAGGAACAAAGTTTCCAGTCTGAGGCAACTGTTCTGATGATCACATTAAGAAACTGTTAAGACTGAATTTAAAACAGCATTCTGTTAGTAAGTTTCATGCTTGCCTTATTGCAGAAATGAAGACATACATGTCCACATGTGGATATATGTGGTGAGCAGCAAGGACATATACAGATTGAAGGGACTAAAATGTTTTGGGGGCTAAAAATGCTAAAAACCAAGAGCAATCTTTGTATGGTTTTAAGTACATTTTGGAAATTATTGGAGGGGGGCAGAAATCCCCTCAGCCTCCCTCGCTCCCCCCTTTCCTCAGCCCCTGGTGAGCAGCATCTGCAAAAATAATAAAATCAACCAACAGCTGGGTGGATTTATTTGTTTAGACTTTTCTTTCCCCTTATTTCAGTTTATTTAAGCACGAAAAGATATCTGACAAAGTCACAAGTAGCAACCACACAATAAAGCATCATCAACTTTACAAATGAAAAAAATTTGAGGAGCTCTAGTTAATCTATCTTGATAGGTAAACACTGAAGACGTAGTTAGATTGAAGAATGGTGAATTTGCAACATTTGCATCACTTTTTGTTGCTGACAAAGAATCACAGTATGTCCAGCTGACTCTCTGGCACCATTTAAAAGACTGGGTCAAGAACATTGATGCTGGGTCTATTTTACTTGTAACTGATGTTGTTCAGAAGATGTGGAAAAACAAGATGTCACTTGCAACAACAGATGAATCAAAGCTGTTTAATTTTCATCAACCAAAGGAGCCATTTCCTGAATTTTGTAAGTTCTTCATTTCAGTTGCTTGAAGATGTTATATGGTGGCAATAAACTGACAAAATTGAACTTGTTGAAATTAATCTTGGTAGTCAGAGACATTCAGAGCCAGGGCACAGTACCAGGAAGAATAGACACCCGGGTTTTTATTGTAATGACCCATGTGAAGACCGAAGATGCTTGATAATTATTTAATCAAAAGTGCAAGCAAGATTAATTTCAAACCCATAGATGTATTGTTGATGAGGGGTTGGGGGTAAAGTGATCAGGGGGGTGAGAGGGGCATGCTGCATAAAGTCTCCTGCTTTTAGAATCTGGAGAACATGCCCCATCTATCAGATCAGTAGGGTTTAATGTAAGTTGAAAGGTTGCGAATTTCATTTAATTTTAAGTAAAATGAGATTGCAGATATGAGGCTGCAAAATTATCGGACAGATTTTTCTATCCCTTAAAAACATTAATTTTCTGTTTTTCTTTGGTGGGGGAGGGACTATCTTTTACAATTGGAAGTCAAAAATCAAATTTTTGACAGCTCATTTGGATTTCCTGTTCTTTAAAACGTCTTTTGATTCCAGGGGAAAATGTAATAAAAAGAAATGTTTTGAGGGATTTTTTGTGCTGTATGAAGAAAACCTACAAAGCACTGTTCCGGGAAGATAGCACCATTTATGGCCAGTCACTGAAAACAGCACAAGATATTGAATCATTTGATTCTTTGATGCCTGGCACAATTGTTAATTTTAAAGGCAGTGTCATAAGCATGGATGTTTGTTCTGATCAGTCAAAGAAAAGAGCTTCAAAACAACTGCAAAAACCACTTATACTTCTCTGTAAGTATCTGGCATATTAAATGTCTGTTCAACATTTGCCTTCATCAGTTGTAATGAAAAAAACTAAAGTTTCAATCGGGTAGAAAATTTGGTCTCCTTTGCACCTGGGATGACCCGTTTTTGTCTAAGGGAGACTGCTTATCGTTAGACATTCCAGTGTAGAGACATTCACTCCTGTCACCAGTGTTCCTTTTGGGAGACCACAGGCCACCACAAGCCAATATGCAGGAGACCACTGAAAGAGCTGCTGGTCTCCCAACGTGGGACCACCTTTTTGCTGGAATTTTTCACCCCTGAGTCGCACTATGTCTCTGTAACCAAGAAAGAATATGACTGCCAGGAGGCTTCAACTATCGTTTGTGATATGCTAGTACCCAAAGGCCTTTTTCCAGATTAAGCCCCCTAGTTATAAGACAGATATATCATGAAGTTTCGGGCCCTGCACTCGTTTATCACATCATAATACCAGTATTTTTGCAGGGGCTCCTACAGCACGGGGGGCCCTTATTTCTTGAACTAATAGATAGCAATTCAGGGGTGGACAGGACAGGGCAGTGGCATGCTCCGACAGGACGACAGGGGAATTAAAGCGTCCCTTCCCTCCACTAGCTTACAAGTCCAGCCTGACACAACTGGTACCACCTGGCAGGGTTCCCTAGCTCAGGGCTAAGAGCGATGGCCAACAGCTAACTCGGTGGGAGATCAGCAAGGCGGGCGGATGAGCTACAACCCCAGGGGTCAACGGCTTCGAGCGGAAGAACTCCTGGAAAGAGGGATGGTGTCCCTTTAAAAACACTGTAGGGGTGGTTCTGGGGGCCCATCTCTACTATTAGCCCCTTAATTTTATCTATGACCATGACAACAAACCAAAACTCAGATTTTGGGGTAGTTGGAGGGTCATGGTAGCCAACCTTCTGATAGAAGATGGTACCTGATGATGAATAGACAGCTGTGCAGCAAGACAAATTCATTTCCCATTGACAAGAGTTGGTAGGTTAGTGCTGACAGTTCCGCCACAAGTATTTTCTGCCTCTACATTTTCCTTATTTGGCAGGCCGTATAAGTACAGTAGACAAAATACCCCCAAATAATATTCCTAGCAGAGGTTTTAACTCTCGCTACCTATAGTATGGTATAGTGGAATAATGATGAAAGTCTTTAACTCTATGTGTCTTTTCATCTACAAATAAAAAGTAATTTGTTGCTTCACTCAGTTTGAGCCACTCTAATTTGGTTTAAACCGTCAACACCACATTAATATTGAAATATTTCGTAATGATCCACAAATTAACAGACAACAGCCAAAGGCAAAGTGTCTTTATTAAAATAAGTTTTTACCAAAGATGTACAATAGTCTATTTCATAATAAGGTCTTGTTCATTATTTTAGGAATTTTCAATTCTATTCTTGCTGATCCTTTTCTGAAAACTCATCTGAAAAGAACTACAAATTTTCCCCAAAAATTATTGTTGCTCCAATATAGAAGGCTCCACAACCCTCACCCATCCATCCAAACAAGGTTTGCAAAGCTCCATCTATATATTAACTTCTTCCTTGCATGTTTTCTCCAGGCTGCACTCCATCCATCCATCATTTCTTTTACTTCTCATCTAAATAAGTCCTTTTGAAATCTCTTGAAAAATCCATCTTACATTATTGGTTTTGTTGATATCACCACTCACCCGAATAATCCTGTGACACAAGCCTTTTTTTGCGTGGAATTTAATTTGACAGCCAGACATTAGCTCAAAACGATCAGTAATAAAACCATACCAACAGTTGAGTAAACAAGGTTCGTCGAATAAGCCACAGTTAATTCATACATCTTCTATCCAATTGCCTTCGCTTCAAAATAAAAGTGCGAACAGCGGTTTTAAATTAACAATAATAAAACTTCAGGATTAGTTGACACCCACAAATTGATTCTTATCGAAAAATTCGCTTCTGTTTTTGGCCATTTTAGCCTTTTATCCTACCACCCATACTTCATTACTTAGAAATAAGTTCTCCAAAATATACCATTGTTTAAACAAAAAATATAGGTCAAACTTCATGAATTTTTCCAGATAAAAACCTATTAGATCAATGAAAAGGATTAAAGGCTCGTTATCTGGCGATGGTGAAAATATTTGATAATAAAATACATTCAATGTAACTGTGCCCAAATAAAGGCCACACTTAAGTTTTTGGCCTGCTGAAACCTAGCTCGGTTTGAAACTTTAGTCACCGTCGCATTTTCTTTAATTAACCAGATTAGTCTGAAAATACCTTATTACATTTAAGATATAGGCGTTTTTTGTGAAAAGGATGTTTAACAGAAGCACACGTTTGTCGTGAAATAGAAAAATTCAACCGGCCGTAGTATTTAAGGAGATTTTAAACAGCTGAACCAGTTGGTCTTGCGCGTGATATACCATTGGTTTACTCGTTAAAAGATTTAATACTTATAGGTTGTATTTTCAGAATTTCGCTAGGCCCAACTTAAAAAAACTTGTTAGATGTTTGTGCTAAAGCCAGAGATGAACCAACGTCTTTAAACATACAAAGGTAAACTACTAAAGGTATTCTTTGCTCTTAAAAGTTACAGGAAAATGCTTAGCGTTCCTGTGTAGTGCTCTAAATCCAAAGAAAATTATTGCGACAATTTTTCATGAAGAGATGACGAAAACTGTGGCACTTTGGGTTGAATTATGAGCTAGATAAAAGACCTCGCTCTGTTTCCTAATTGCCACATGAAACTGGAGAATGAGCCTGGCAGTTTTACTATATACACTTCTTCTATTTTTGTAATTAGGAAACGTCCAGAGTGAGACATTTTTAAAGATTCAAACCTAGATTCCCACTTTTCTTTTCAGAGCAGCTCTGTTTTTACCGAATAATTGGAATTATTCATTTGAACAATTTTTGTCGGTACAAAATTTGAAAATGGCTTTGAAAAAAGATAAGGTTTTAGAACATGCTAAAGCTTTTTCGTTTTATTTCTGGCAATGCTTTACATAATTTGTTTATAAGGTAGGCAGAATAAACGAAGTTTCTGTGCCAATGATAATACAATTTGGACGCCTATTTTGTGACATTAATGCGACATAGAGTTCTTTCATGTGGGAGAAATCTATCGTGTTCCAAAAAATTCGATCAGGAATTTTAGCAGCCTGC
The DNA here is from genome assembly GCF_057945365.1 of Rhopilema esculentum. NCBI lineage: Eukaryota > Metazoa > Cnidaria > Scyphozoa > Rhizostomeae > Rhizostomatidae > Rhopilema > Rhopilema esculentum. Next base: position 3,437,002 of record NC_142834.1, on the reverse strand, counting down.
GTGCAGACTCTGAAATTTGTCAACAGCAAACATTAATCCGTAACGGGAACATTAATTTAAATGCAGACAAAAGGTTGAAATAACTATGGTTTGTTTCGGGATTTGTGTTTCGGGATATGAGTAATAAAAATACACATGATACCGGCTGCAATTTGACGGTCTATGCTGACAAGTTTTCAAACATAACTGGCTTCATTTCAATCCTTTGCATTTTCTGACACTGATCTTTGGTTAGGAAAGAAAATTCTTTTCCGCCTTATACATCGAAATGTTAAACGTAATGAAATTACTGTTTTCCACTAAAGGACGGCCGAAGGTTGCATTAAATGAAAATCGAATGTCAATTTAATGTGAGCTGCAAGCCTTAGATTAGTTCACAATTTGTCAAAGGTCGTGACAAGTAGGTGAATATAATAGAATGAAGTCGTTAAATTTGACATTCCCAACATGGTACATTGAAAAACAAGCGAAAAGTATTGCCCGGATAATAAGACCATCTATCCATTGGAAAAGAAAGCATTACATGACAGTGATGAAACCAATGGAGGTGAATGGGTTCACCACACCTGGCTGATAATTCTAACAATTTTGTCATAAAATTATTTTGTGCCAGAAAAGCTAAACACATCACAATACACCCTCAATTCCCTTTCACTGATAGTTACAGTTACTTATATTATTGTATCAAAGTGAGTTTTTCATCAACATTTGAACCCCCTACAAAAAACTAATGGCTCTCTAAGACCCTTTTAATGCCCACTCCGATTGGAAATTATGCTATTTAACTTTATTTGCACTGCTTAACACCATTATTAACAACATTGTTTAACATTGATTTTTCTCTACACTGGAATTTTCATTGTCGTTTCTGAAATGATGTTCAAAATATTGCTTGTCTTGGTCCTTATATTGAAGTTTATAATTTGCAGCTGATGTTCTCATATAAATATGATCTCAAATCTCAGAACAACTTGAAGAGAAAAGCAGCCCCCAAACACTATATTCTTGTGCACGAAATTGATCACAGTTGTTTTATACTAAATTTTAAAGAAATAGGTTTGTTTAATACTTGATTTTTTCTTAAGGTTTACGGGATGTTCATGGGAACAAAGCACGGATGTCTATCTGGGGCAATCGAACAATGTTGTTATCAGAACTGCGTAAAAATCAGGGAAACTGGATGAATTTCTCTTTCGTAGCTGTCAGATCGACGTTGTCCGGAGATAGTCTGGAGCTGCACTCAACATCAACCACCAAGATCGGTTTTGTTCCAGGGCATGATAAGCTAATGGCATCAAAAGATGCCTGGTCACAAGATAAGACGCCTTCGGTTGGGACCTTAGAAAGTATTGACGGTCGAGTTACTTGTTTGGAAATAACAGACAAGCAGGGACGCTGTGGTAGAGTATCGTTGGGAACTTTCCAAAGGCCACCAACGGAGGATTCTTTTGATGCAAAGACTGAGGCGGATAATATTCTTGAGAGTTTGGCCAACATGAGATACATTGGATGCAGACAATGTCTTTGTGAACTGGAACAATCGAGAGACGGTACCACACAGCCTTGTAAACGATGCTTGTCTGTGTCTTGGAAATATGACTTTTCAACAGTAGAGACAGTACGTCCTTTCCGATTGTTTGTCGAGACAAAGTGCGATAGAAACGTCCCAGTTACTGTTTTTCCTGATGTTTTCAATAGGCTTAAAAGCTCAGATCTTATCACAAATGTATTTCACCTCAGCGAAATAGCAAAACATGGGTGGGAAAATAGATCTGAACTAATTATCTACTGTGAGAAAATATTCGATGAAAAAGAAAGAGTTTTCATGGTTTTGCAAGGAAACAGTGGCGAAAGTGACACAGTTGTAAGCGAGGAACTTTACTTTTTGAAAGATATAGGAGAACAATCAGTAAAAAAAAATCTTAGATATAAGATTAATTAGTGTTTCTGTAGCAGTAAATCCTGCCAAAGGAATGCATCAAAATTTGCTTAAAATTCCGTTTGCAATACAACTTTGCTTGTGTTCGAATATGAAGAGGTTATCAAAACAATCAACGAAAGGCTTTTATCAAGGAATTAAGATTTTCCAAATTGATTCATAGACACGTTCAAAAACAACCAATTAAGTACAGTCCTTTGCTAAACCGGATAAGTACAGCTTGGAAGTAGTCTGATAGCATCTCTATTAATGGTTATTGTTTTCTTATTTGGATTGGAATGCATGGGCCCTCAGGGACAAATTTGTGAGAGCTACAAATGCTGTTGGAATTGGCTTAAATGAACGACAACTGACATTGATTACCTGCACGTTGTGTTTATACTCTGATCTGTTCTTTAGGAATGTGTTAAACAGGAAAAATAAAATGAGTGTTTATCAAAGACAACAGTGTTCCGAAGCTCGTATAGAAAAGGCACCATTAGAAATGCAAAGTCCTTGGCTAAATATCCAGGACGCAAACTTTTTGGGCTAGATATTAAAATTGCAATGATAGGACTGGGGGAGCATGCTTTATGACATCAAAGTAGTCAAGAACATCTTCCAATTTGTTCCTCAGTTTAAAAGAAATATAGGATTGATGCTGGAAAAGGCAGTTTGACAAGCATTTTTGTGTTGACAGCAGAAATACACTGCTCAGGAAAACACTTGTTGCACTTGCTAAAAGCATTTTATCACTTTACTGATGTTACAATTACAGGATCAGGCAGTTTAATGACAGGTTGTTTTGACTTTGGGTTAATTTGCAAGTTCCCAACTATACGTCTATTGCTACTGCATGGCGGCTTTCAACACCACGAATGGATCGCACCCATTTGTGTTGATTCATAGTAAAGAATTCAATTTACAGAAAGGCATGCTACTTGATATTAAAAAACAAACTGAATATACACACTTACACTAAGATTGAGTTCCACTACATGATTGCAGCTAATAATCCATCTTCAACTCTTTTTTTTGCCAGTTCTGCAATCGACTAGAGATGAAAGAAAGTTGTAAGCAAAGATGTGCCAGTGAATAGCCTTAATACCATTATACACTTGTAACAGTCACTTGGGCGAATTTTCTGGGGTTCATATGCTGTAGTGCGAAGTAGGGTTGGGATATTTAATTTGGGGATAAATTTTTTGGTTTTAATAAAAGCATTTTTATGCAGAGTAACATTCAGTTTGAGTATTTCAAACACACCCTCTGATATTATCCACAGACAATATTTAAACCACAAATGTATGTAGATTAATGTATTTTTTTATCGAATTTTTACTAGAGACTGTCATGAGACTGGAAAGGCTCTTTGGCCCTCATACGATGCAATGATTTGACTTATTGCATAGTTTCCAAGAAGCCAACACCTATATTCTTAACTCATGTATGTACGCACCACAAAAGAAATAGAAAACCTGAAACCTAAGAGATAGGGGAATAGCTTTCATTGAATGAAGAACATAATCTGAAAATGATAAGAACCTAGATTACAATTTGCTCATAAATGTTTTGAAGCTTCCTTTAATACTTCTGTCCCACACGTAGTTAGACTACACAACAGCAAAAGTCTCAAATAAGGGAACCACTTTCAAAAGACATTGTTTATCTCACATGGTAGGTATGTATGCTGCATTCATAAGACTACCAAATAAATTACAAAATAATTATAAGCAAAATCTTATTTAATGATTGGGAAACCGGATTAAGTATCTATTCAAAATCAGCAAGCATTCATAAAAGTGATATTAGAAGGCTGAAATTCAAATTTCTCTACGTATTTTGATGTGAATCTACATAAACGGAATTCATCCGTCATTCTACACTGCAGCTGTTATAAGTATTATTTAATCTAAACCAATTAAGCATCAAAATGAATGTGATTACTTTTTGGGCTCCATCTTTAGCAATATCCTTAAAAACAAAAATTAAAATACTTACTTGAAAACTTCTTGGCTCGTGAATGGATAATTCTGAGAGTACCTTCCGGTTAAGAAGAATATCTTCCTACAAGCCAAAAAACCAAATTCTAGTCTCTATAAGAGCTAACAATTTAATCAAGCGGTGGAAAATTACAGTTAAGACTGATTCATACTTCAGAAATGAATACTTTATACAAAAATGAGCCGAAAATCTTTTCTTTATGTGGAGAATTTAGATGGAGAATATTTTAGATGCGAAGATAACTCAGCAGCTAGTTGTGCTGACTACAGATCAAAGGATCCATGGTTCCAATATCTCGCGTGATCAAACCTTCACCATGAGTGAGTCACCAGCCTGCAGACTTTCGTCGGAAAGGCGTGTGATCGCATGCGCACGCCCTGGCGCACGCCTACTGCTTTCGAGGAGTGCAAAATACCACACGCCTTCTTTTATTCTGAGAGCAAAATTCTCTATCAATGATTGGTTTTATTGGTTTTTGAGATTACTTCATTCCACTTCAAAAAAAGCTTAACACCTTGTCAGGATTGCGAATTAAATATAAAAAATTTAATAATCATAGGACTAATCTACAGTGGAATCCCGATAATATGAAACCCGGCTATAACTAATTTTTTAGTATAACAAAAATATGTCTGGCCCCATGGATTCTGCCAAACCCCATACAAATTCCCTCGGAATAACAAATCCCGTATTGATCTACGGGATTTGTTGATCCTAAATGTAGGTCTTCCTCAATATGACGAAAATTTTTACCGTTATTTGAACTACTTATTCCCGGTGTATATTTGTCACTATTTCTGGGGGGGGGGGATCATTATTGTCAGCGGCAAAACATACATTGGCAAACATGCACTTTTTATGATGCAAAAATGGAGAAGAGATTTGTGCAAACGTTTCCACCTTTTCAACGCTTTATGGCATTTCAGTGAATAAATCCAAACACAGAAGACAATAACAGACATTTTTGTCTCCGAATTTTAAAAGGAACATTAAATGTTGTGAATAAGATTTTCATTTTCGATCGTTAATTTAGCGAAAGTAGCAGATTTGCCAATTATGCGATGAAAAGTAGCAGATTTGCGGATTTTGCTACCCATATACAGCCCCCTCTTCAGACTTCGCTTTGCTTTAAATCTAGATTTTGGCGACATTTAATTTAATAAAAAATTGGCCATCATTATCCTTTATGCGTTATTATTATGGGTTATTGACATTTGGCCAGTGAGGTGCATAAAGTAGCTTTGAGGCTTGTGGCTCGGATTACACACAAAAACAGTCATTACATCCAGATGAACGCAAAGCCCCCAATGAATCTTTTATCGAAGCTGATAAAAATTGCTTATTACATGGCAAACATTTTTCTGTATCTGTAGTGGCGTTTTTTGGCTGATATATATTAAATAATTTCAGTTAATACTTGCGTAGAAATTTGCTCAAGTCTTGCTCACGAAAAACACGTTTTTTTTAAATGTAAGTAGTGGTGCTAAGATTTCAGCGAAGTAATCTTCATCAAAATTATTAGTGTCATCATTATCGTGTTTTGCAAAAAAATTTCACACGCCACCACACACACGCCTGGATTTCTTAAGGCGTGCGATGGTTAGCACGCCTGCTATATGAAGCCTGAGCTCTCTCTATTTTCAGGGGTAGGAATCGTGAGGTGTGCTCAAATTGAGAGAAAGGAACGGGGCACTGCTCGATAAGTGCAGCTTCTCTCAGTGTCCTGAAAACTACAATCGTGGCCAAAACTCCTCGAAACTGAATTAAAAATTCGGCATGCTATCAATTGTTCCCAAGAAAAATTAGGACATATCAATGTCTCCCCTCCCCCCTATAATATGAATAAGAACCCAATTGCATTTCGGAAGCAGTCTCACGAGTTTTGGCCAGGATTGTAGGTAGCAAATACAAATAGGAAACTTTGGTTGATAAACTTTGGATAAAGGATGTTCTGCCTAAGTGACTGAGCCAAAATGTATTGCTTTAGCGTGGTGTGTCTATACCTAAAATTGGAGGCAGAGAGCTGCTAACACGCCTTAAAAGAAAAACTGTCTTTCCCTTTGGACACTGCCTGGACAGGCCCGAGAAGATGCTGGAACTATTTAATGCAGAGGCCACCATTCACATATGAGCAGTTCACATTAGCATAAAATGTGGATATTTTTATATGAGAAATGTTCTGTTCTGAATGTTTAGAACAAAACACAAATATTATTCAATGACTAGGATGCTAATATTATTCAAGTGACATACCCTTGCCATGACTGCTGCAAAGTATGAGTAGCCTATGTTGTGCTCTCTTGCTGCAATGTTTATTCTAGTGATCCATAACTGAAAACGAAAGCATTACACATAATCAAAATATATGATATTATTATACATAGTTGCCAAAAAGCATTAAATGCAGAGTATGCATAGAACTTTTATAAATTTGAAGCTCTGATATCAGTCTTTCAATTTGTAGCAATTATTGCAAAGTGTCAATGTGTAAGAAATCATATAATCAGATATGAATACACACAAAAAGTCTCTCCTCTTCTGAACTTTCCCATTTGCCTTTTCAAAGTAGGCTTACAAACAACTCATCATGCAAAACCCTTTTTACCGTGCTTTTCAGGTCTTGTGATAATGATTAAAAATGTTTTAGAACAAAATATATTATCTTTGAATTTTTATAAAGGATCACCTCACCTTTCTCATGTCTCTTTTCTTCAATCTTCTGCTCACATACTGGTATTGCAACTTTTTATGCACAGCTCGTACAGCAATGCTATAACAGTTTTTTCTTTTCCCAAAGAACCCCTAGAATTATTTGAGAACAAGACAGTTATTGAAACATTTGGATAAAAAACTGGCTTTAAAAACCACTTTCTTGTTTTCAGGTATGGAAGAATAACTGGTGTTTACAATATTTTTAGTGAACATTTTATGCAAACATCAAATGTAATCCTATATAAAGCATCTCATAAGGGAAAGAAGCTCCCAATCTTATCTTATCCCAATCGTATATTTGCCATCAAAACTCACTGTTTATCTGTGTAAGATCAAGGTTATAAAGAATAAACAAAACTGCTGCTGATAATCTCACTTTTGTTGAAGAATATGCTAAACCTTTTGAGTGCAAGTTTTTGAAGCTGCAGTGGGCTAAATTACAGTGGCCACTACGTGATATGTTGGAACAGAATTCAATCAATAAAATGTGCCACAATCATCAAGTCCATCTTTTCCGACAATTACGATGTTGTTAGGGGAACAAATAATGCTAATATGGCTTAGAAGAAGAGTTCACCTTCTCATTGAATGAAAGGCCAAAAATCCTGGCCATTAACATGAACACTAAAGTACCTCAATAGCTATTAAAAGAGTTGGCATAATAAAATGGCTTTCAAAGCTGCGAAACTGATGTAAAAATTTGACTTTTTTTTACTTTTTAAAAAGCAACATTTGGAGTTTGGTTTGATTTGTTTCTAACAATAAAAGGGTGCCTAATGGCTTCAAAACAGAAGTTTTAGTTTTGATCTCCGATTGGAGCTTTTTGCAACTAGAAGGTGAATGAGACTTCGCTTTGCTTCAAATCTAGATTTTGGCGACATTCAATTTAAAAAAAAATTGGCCATCATTATCCTTCATGCGTTATCATTATGGATAATTGACATCTGGCTATGGATGTATCTTAGCTCTATCTGGAAGAAATGCAAGTTCCCAGGAAATTAACGCTCCACCCCCCTGAGATGGATATAGATGGAATGATGAAGCTATTTGGTTAATTGTGACGTTAATGTGCCTAGAAAATCCAGCCCTGAAGGCACTCCTGTGTAGTTGTAAGGGTAAATGCGAGAAAAGACAATTAAGTTGTGTGCGAAACAATCTCAATTGCACACCAGCATTTTGTGTGGAGAATTTCATAATCAAGATAAAAACACTGATGATGGAATTGATGATGAAAGTTTTAAGTTTGACTATCAAATTTACTGAAGCAAATTTTCATAAATTTAAAATTCCCCAAGTTTGTAATTTTTCCTGCCAATCTTTTTCTCAGTTTACAAATGTTTCAAACAGTGTACTTAGTACTGTCCTTGGGTTTCATTCTCCTTCCACTGGAAGCCTTCTAACAGAAATGCTGGTTATTTGATCAGGACTTCAGTATTGATGCCTTCGTCATTTTAAAATCACAAAAGGAAAACTGTACTAAGAAACTGGAAAATGTATTTCAAGAAAAAGAGGATGCTTCAAAGTATACAATTAATTGCAAGGTTTTCACTTTAACACAAATATCTGGCAGCAGTGGCGGATCCAGACTACCGCCATTACCGCTCGAGCGGTAGTCAGATTATTCAAAAAATTATAGAAACAAGGATGTTTATCCTACTACTTTAATTAAACCATAGTTAAAAATTGAAAATTTTTTGATCGGGCTGCAAACCAAGCATTTCAATTCTAGAAACATGCCTGAAATTTCCACAGAGACAGAAATACTTTTTAATCCTTATTGCTATTGAAATTGCGGCCAATTGGCCGAGCCACATGTTTGCAAATAAAAGGCTAGCATTCATGGTGAGATCATGGCTTGCTAGCTAGGGGGGTTGAGTCGGTGTAGAGCGGATTCGAGCTGCACTGAGCGGTAGTCAGCCTGCCTAAACCAATCAAATCAAAAGAAATCACAGCCAACCTGGGGGGATGCATACAAATTTTGTTGACAACCAATGAACAACCGAATTGACTACCGCTCAGATAGGGGATTGAGTAGTACTGCCGCTCAACACGACTCAAACGTTACAGAAAGATGGGGGGATGCCTACATATTCTGCAAGTGGGCAAACTGTAACTTCAAAGCCGATGTTACCCATTATTTTGTACAATACACAACTATTCGTAGGAATATATTTCATAAGAATATTAAGACTCGAATATTCTAAAATTTAAGAAGGCATCAGGATTAAAAGTCAGGCCCACAAAGTTTGCCAAAAGTATTATTCTTTGTTTAACAAAAGTTGCTCTCAATAATTGCAAATCTTATCTGGCTTTTTAAACTTATAATTACCAACAGGTCTGATTTTCATAAGTAATTGTGCGACTAAATGCGAGTTTTAGGCGACACTTCAAAATTCTGCCAAATGTATCTTTTTTTCTAATTCTATGGTGTTCCTCGGCTAAATGCCGTAAATTTTTTCAGAATATCCATCCATATTGAATAAGATTATTTATTTCTTCTCAAGCTTGTTGTAAGGATACATAATTTCAGTAAAGCACCACTTGTCTCTTGAAAATGGTCTACATAAGAAATTATAGAAAGCAATAATCATTTTAGAAAACCGGGTGTGACCAGGAAATGGGTGTGGTCTAAAGGGTGTGGTCGACCCTCTATCTCATTTCGGCGGGAGTCAGATTTTTGGCTGGATCCGCCACTGGGCAGAACCCAATCATACAGACATAAGGGACAGTACTATTTAATGTTCTAGAAAATTATTTTAAATCATTTGTAAAATTCTTAAATCATGTGTATCATTTCAGACCTTCCTTGGAAAAAATTAGCCCAAGTGTGGAATTTCGCACCCCTAGACTGTCTTAAGCAAGTGATGGAGTGCTATTGGTGTTTTTTCCTATTTCTACAAAGGTTTAATTACATAGTTCAATAGGGTCTCATCAAAAAGAATATGAAAACAGTTTTGAAAACAGCACAATTTGGAAATGGCAGGATTTGAAAATGGCAAAATCTGCCATTTCCCAAATTTTCCCATTTTCATATGAAAGTGAAACAACATTGAAAAGTTTGTGGAAGAATGGGACATCCTCGTCAGAAAAATATGCCATATTGCGTAACCCTGTGTGGGGATGGTTGGTTAGTGTTGCATTGTGCTGTGCTTATTCTTAACCCAGCTGGCAGTGAGAACTGGATACTGAAATCACTGGTATAAAACCAAAGCGTACAGGAAGCAAGCTTTCCAGCATGGTGAAGCCCTGTATGCCAGGGCGAAATATTAGTATTCCTTAAATTTAATTTATTTTGAAAATTTTATCTCGGTACATTGGATTCACGTCGTTGTATCTGCTTTGTTCCTGAATTATTACACATTGCAAGAATCTTTTGTATTATTACTCATTGCAAGATTCACAGAATCCGGCGGACAGCCTATCCTGCGGTTCTTCCTTCTTACACATTTCCAGCATGGTCCTTCATCAAGGCTTTCACATAAAAACTGCAGCTCCTTAGAATGATGTATGCCTGATGATCTGATTACAATACTTTGCAAACAATTTGCACCAAATCTTTGTTACATATTGCTTATTGTTGTGGGCTTAAATAATATAGCCTGAAATATCATCATTGCCCCATTTCAGGAATATGGCGCGCTCCTTTGTGACCCATTTACTTTTCTTGCTGAAGATGCCAAATTTATGAGTGTAGATCAGAAGAAATATGGAACAAAACATGTCTAAACTGGAAGCTTTTCGTTTGAAAATTCAATTTAGAGAATGTGCTCAATCACAGCTATTTACAAATTACTTTGACAAAACCTTTATATTCACCTTTATTCTAAATATATTTTGTTTCTTCACTAACATACCATCTATCGTATAGAATAACTATGCGCAGGTTAATGCATAAAGTAACATCAGCTAAGTGAATTGAATATGACGGTTTAAGAGGGGGAAGGGTTCAACTGGACTCTGTTCAAAATTGTGCACAAAATTTGGGGAATTAATTTACCGATCTAAATTAACGTGAAAAATTGTTAAACTTGCTTGCCACTTTGTCAGCCCATAAAGAAAACAATCACGTGAAACTGTATATACCGTACAAAACAAACACGTGAAACTGTCTATACCAAATTATAGGTACATAAATTTGTATATAACCGGGGCCAAGTTATTTGCACGCGTGGAAACAAACTTAAAGAAACGCTCAAGATGGATGCCTACCTTGGCAAGTTCAAATATTCTTGCCTTCCTGAGGGCTCTGTTGGGCCGTCCACCTCTCATAATTGAATAAAAAGTGACGAAAAAATGCTTCTAGAATGCGAATGCCTAGGCCGCTTCACATGTTCACCTCAAAAGTAAAGTTGTTGTTGCTACAACGCTCTTAAAAAGAGGCTACATGACGTCATCACCTGATTTTTTCCGTCATAGAGTTCTAACAGTATGGTTGTCGCTATATACATTGGTAGAGAGTGAGGTACCAAAGAGGTTGGTTTAATCGTTTAGAAATATAAAATTTAAAGAAAGAAATGGTTACGTACCTACAAGATAGCGCTGTGTGTATTGGCCTCGTACGCAAAATCTATTAGTACCCCTAGGATTTTTCCCAAACATTTTATATTTGTTCCCGGTAAAGGGCTTAATTCAAAGTTTTAGATTGTCATTAAGACGGCGAAAATTTCTATCTACATTGCTGAAATAGGGCAAAAACTTTCTCTAAACCCACAATCAAGGTATTGTATGGGAATGGCTTTAAAACGACTGGCGGCGGCTCGACGAAACAATTAAGCAAACTGAGATTTCAATAAAAGCACGACAATTGTCCACAGTCACCCAGCTTAGAAGATAATCTAGCGAGTGTACCAGCCAAAGAAGATAACTGTAAAACATTGAGACATTGAGAGGATATACAACACGGAGATTCAAGTGATCCTAATGAAGTACTCGGCTAATATTTCTTTATACTGCAGTTTAAAGATTAGGCATTGTAGGCTATACTTTGGTTGAATATAACGTAGACAAATTGTATCTTAGCGTTTCTTATCTTACACCATAAGATCAATCTGAAATAGAATAGAGATACACAGATGATATACTGAGGTGGGCCATTTTGTGGCTCTGCAGAATATCTTATAAAGGCAGATACAGGCCTTGCGATACGAATCTCTATGATTTTCATGAACCAATCACGTTTTAATCTGCGTAATTGAGGTTGACATTTATCTGTTTAAACGCATGATTATATTTAGAAAAGGGAGATAAGCAACAAAGGGGCGGATGATGGTAGATGTTCTTTAGTGGAATAGCGCCAGTAATTATATACAGAGGCTGTTTAAGTAACAGAATGCCTTATCCTTGAAATCGTAGTACAATGCAAACTAGGCAAAGATATTTGTTCCTCGTTAACTTTCATATGAGGATAAGGCTAGTGGGCTTGTTTTTATGAAAAGGAAACAAAGATCTGGTACATTGTCACTCGTGCCAGCAGGACATATAGAACCTAGGTGATCTGTTACAAACGTCCTTTTTCTTTCAAAATGAGTATGAAAAAGCAGTATGTCTCAGGTATGGAAAATATAGCACAGATCCTGAAATTACCAGATTACTAATAAAATGAAGGTAACTGAATAAAATATAATAAATTACTAACAGGAGCAAAATATGAATCTGGAACTATTACAAGGAGAGGTAACCACATACAAGGAGGACTGTGACAACATAAAAAATGTTTCATAGAATTTTCAAAGCATTTGGCTACAATTTGAAACCATTGAAAGGTGTGCTCTCTCCTCGATTAGCCCAATTACGGAGAGAGCTTTTCACGAAGAATCTAAATTTGTGTTTCTGTTTAATCTGTATGAATGAATGATTCATGTTGAGGGCAATATTTTGATTTGACGCTTGCAGTGATTTAGATTCTTGTAAGCTGTTCAATGTTTTCTGTGTTTGTATGAGGTGGAATTTAAAATAAATGAGCTGAACTTAACTAAAACAAGCTAACAAGGAGAATAAACAAAGTGTAGAGTGAGCTCCACTAGCTAAGAAAGAAATTCAAGTTTAAATGACAAAACAATTTTGAAGTATAGACTACGATGAACAGCCGATGAAACCTCTCGTTTGCAGTCGACAAAGGGACACCAACGAAGGAGGAGGGTCTGGGGGAGGCAATGCCCTCCCTACTATCTTAGAAAACTTCAAAATCTTTTGAAATGGGTAATAAATTTTCCCTTGCCCCTTCCATTTTCTAGCCTGTGTCGGAGCTCATGTGATAGCCTCATCTGCTAACGATTGTCATTGCTATCAATGCACTTTTAAAATGAGGGTGAAAGCTGAAAATGGTTTTTGAAATGTTACAACATTAAACTTCAAGGACTCTTTGCAGACAGGTAGATCAGCTTTCTAAATCAAACAGAATGCAAACCACACGGATAATTTTTTTAAACATTGTGATAATTTGAGATAAGAATTGAACCTTGCGCAAAACCTTCTTATCTATCATAATGTTCAAAACCAGATATTCCTTTGAATTTCTAGTTGGTAAGCTATACACAGTACGATTAAGCATTGCAAATGCAATTACAGATCACCTCGAATGCAAAGTGAGTTAATAAAGCATGATAATTGCGACCAAAAACTTCAATGACTTGCCAAAAAGATTACTTTTAATCGGTTTCACAGTATAAATTATTTACAAAAGAGATTATGATTTAAATTCATCAAAAGATAACATCTTGAGCATATACGAGAAAATTACCAGGTTGGTGGATGATTTACAAAGCAACTAAAATAACTGTGTTTGTATCTTTGTTGAAAGTTCATTTAAAGTTATCTAAAAAAAAGTAAAAATAAAATATGACTTTTGTGCGTCAGTGAATGGACGAGCTGCTGCTTTTAGGAAATTGAGATTTTTTATGATAATTAATGATAGCAAAAAAAACCTGAAGGTAAAGAAAAAGGATTTTTAAAGATGAATATACTTTATATAGTTTCAGAGATGAATCATTTTCCTTCATTTTCTTTGAAAGGATCATATTTTGTTAGTTGCAAGGTTTATAAATATGAATTCTTTTCAATTTTATTCTTTTTTCGTGAATTTACGCCATTTAAATTACAATGCATGCAACAGTCTAGATGTGATCCCCAGCAAGTTTCAGCTTTTCAGTTTGCCAACTACAAGACTACGGTCTATCAGATGAAAAGGTCGATGAAGCTACCATAATTATTAGACTGATTCAAGATCTAACTTCCAATTCTATTTCATAATTTTATTTTTTTTTCACTAAATCAACTATAAAGATTTCAATTCCAAGCTAGGCCAAGAATTTTTTTCTGGAAATGACACTTTGATGAAGCCATCGAAAATTTATGATAAACCTTTTACAATCAGCAAAGCGCGTAGTTGATGGAGTTTTTGTGAGTTTTGAGATCTCACACTTATAAGACAGCAACAATATAATTATTGAACACAACAAAACTCAATGGCGTTTTAACTACTTATTGTAAATTAAACTAGTACCCAGTCCCTGATGTCTCTCATTTCATGCTCCTGCACAGTAATACAAAAATGGTGGTTGAAAAAGTGTAAGCAATGCTGCGGTCAGAGTTGCAACTTTTTGAGGTTGAATCTTTCAGCTTCCATGGCTAATCTTTATCATAGTCCTTTTGAAGATCGAACGATACATTCATTATCCATGGCTTTTTTCTGCCAAGACTCTAAAACATCCCCGAAAAATTTCAATAACGCATTTTTCTGAAAATTGTTTCGAATTGGGAAGGAAAAGGCGGAAAAACGTTGTCAGTGTATCAAAGAAATGAATGCCCATTCAAGAGATAATATTAATAGAATTATTCACAGGTTATAACCCAATAAGATTAAGATCAAAATATGTACTACCCGTAACTATAGCAAAACCTTTAATTAAACAATTTTCTCAACATTATAAACCAAACGTTTATCAATTGGGTTAAGTTGTGCCAGGTCCACCAAGAGGAAAAGGCAAGGGGACAAATTTCCTCCGAAACCTCTCGGCGGCCCTGAGTCATGTTATTGAAACAGAAATCTAGTTACTTATTTTCGCAAACCGTTTCTTTCTTGAATAGCTTTTTGAAATAACATATAAGTTTAGTCGTTGGTATTTTTCTGTTTATTTAAAAGTTATGATTCCTTAGTCCTTGGAACGAAATTTTTGGCTTCAAGTTCATTCTCATCCTTGAAAGCAAAATGCAGCTCAATTTTAGGATCAAAATAAGTAGGAGAAAATAACAGCTTTAGCCAAATTGAATTATCGAAACAGAGTAATTGCTGGATGTTTTGTAGCAGCTTAAATGATTATGTGCAAACCTTTTTTAGGATGACTTATTGAGTGGGAAAGCATGTTTGATAAGCAGAACAGAAACACAACGATCGAATGAATTTATCAATAACGAAATTGCATCACTTTAGCCGAACCACAGCCTCCATTCTTGTACAATTATCATGATAAAATCAATTTTCATCAATTCCCAATAACCATCCTGGACAGAAGCATGCAGTCAATTACAGAGAACGGTGCTCTGAGAAAGAGACGCGATGATGGGGCAATTAGACGTATTTGCGCCCAGAAGGACACACGGCATGTTTAACCGTTGAAATAAATTAATAATTGTGGAGGAAAACAAAAGTGGTGGTATTGCGACGATGATAGCAAAATGCTGAAACTAGTTCTGATATTAATCAAATACCAAGGTTAAGGTGATATCTTAATTTTTTATTCAAACATAGCAGCTCAACAATTCTTAATGAAAATCCAAACCCATTTTTAAAGAAATAAAGTGGTTAAAGCCATCTGAACTTTATTCAACAGATGCTGTTTACGTTTGGATTTCAAATTTTATGAAAATCTCTCTCCATGTGGTCGAAAAAGCAGAAAATTTAACGAGATGTTATCAATCTTGTTAGCATGAATAGTTTGTTTCTCAGACACAATATTAATAGCAATTATATTTTTGGGTTACAAAGAATGATATTGTAAGCTCTACCTCAACTAATCTTTGCTTTAACAAAAGCTGAAAGCTGATTTGGGGAACAATAATTCTTTATTAAATGAGCCCAATGCTAAAGGTTATAAGAGTGACAACCCTCTCTTTTATTACAAACCGCAACCTGATTGGTCGATTTGCAGCCACTGACAACCTTTGAAAATGTTTAACAAGGTTAGGGAGCAGGATTCAATGTACGGGGTTAAAAGAAACCAAGACTATTAGAGTTGCCATGCTCTGCCAAAGCAAAAGTTTTATGTATGATGAAGAAAGCTTATTGGTATTTAGTAAAGGTACCGTGGAATGATGCTTGTGATTAAGGTGAGCGGAATGAATGACTGTATTGTGGGAAAGCACAACGAAGAGGCATGGCCACTGTAAGACAGAGGGCATTCATGTGGCCTATTTTGTAACTGAAGCTCTGAATTTGTAATCTTAATTGTACATGACAGTTAAATTGAAGTAAGAAATGTAGTTTGGCGGAAATATCAGATAGATTAATAGATGACAAGGATTTTGCAACTTCCAAGCGTTTTAACTATGCGCATAAAGACAAAGTTCATGCGTACAGTAGAGTAGAATAAAAAGAAAGGAACAATGTTATTTACAAGTAACAACAATTTTGAAGTTTCTAAAGATAAAGGGAAGGACTGAGTTTTTATCTGGAATCTAGTCATGGTTTTGAAATATGACAATAATCTGTTCTTTACTTACAATTATGATTAAAGAAAAATGTAATTCATTATTTGGCTTAAGGATTATTTCAAAGCGCGATTATGTTCTATCACCTTTTGCTTCTTTATACGAATTTCGCAAATTTATATTTTGTGAATGTGAACATCTTGGCATTGTTGTGATCCATTCCTGATTCCAATCCTCACGCTCATAGAAAGTTTTGCAGAGAGAGAATCTCTGACCAGGCACCGCGGAGCGTTGATTAAAATGAGGGGTCTAGAATAGTGCGGGGTCTAAATAAGTGCAGGAGCTAAAACCGATAAAAAAGAGGCTTTACTGGTGGTTCACTTCCAAATTTTTCAGCCAAAGCCCCCCCCCCCCCCCTAGCCCCTCTGCTCCGCGATGCCTGCCGACGTTTTCTCCTTTATTAAAGGAACTCAAAACAAATACAGTAATACATGGCTACGAGCGTTCCTTTTCTACATCCACCTACATCATAACAGGCTCTATCAGTTCAACACTATCTTTAGATGAGGAGACACAGGAGCTAGGGGGCTTCAGCACCCCTAATCAGGTAAAATGTATTTCAGGCCCAAATCTTACCTGTATAAAATAGCAATATTCTGGCAAGACCCGTACTAAGCCCCCTAAACGTTTATCCTCCATCTCAATGTGTATATAATTATTTCTAATTATGTGCGCCAGTGCAACGGAGGATACCAACAGGCATAAGTAAATGAACAAGCAGACCCTTTTACCAAGTTTTATCTAGAGCATGTCTCATCATTTCCTTCATCATAGAAAACACCTCATTCCCTCAGTGCAGATGCTGGCGAAATCTGCTTGCTATTAGAAGCCTACTGACCGTGGATTTACTTCTTTATAAACAAACATTATGACACTTTTATCCTCTTTTCTATTCTTTGCTATATATCTTCTATTGGCAAGGGCTGTCATGAGATAATTAATCTGATCATAAAACGAAAATGTTTTTCTTTGAGTATAAAAGATGCGGTCTTGGGAAAAACTCTCCATTTCTAACAAAGCAAGATGGCCACAGGGGTTGATGTATCTAGTTCTAAGAAGTGCCATGTACTGGGCAAAGGCTGATTTCTAAGTACTATGAAGCTATGGTTCATCGATGCCCCTCGCGTTGCACGTTGCTAGGTAACAAATTCAATGATTAAGGCAGGATCATGCTGAAAATAAACAGGGCAACAAAGATGAACGCCAGATCTATAAATAGGTAACTAATCGTATTTAAACTCATTATTCCCACTCGACATTCCCTTCAATAACATATTTTGGTCTCATTTTCTATAAAAAATGAATGGAGTTTGAAGTTGTTTTTAGAGGATCAGGATTTATCCGTTCATTCTCTTTAAAAGTAATGAGTCCTTACAGGCAACATGCTTCGAGAGGGGTTTACGCTGTTTTGACCAATCAATGTGCAAGTTGCTTTGTCTGAACCAATCACATCACAGAACAGTACAGCTTGAACCATCGCGTTTGCAACCATCAACTACATGGGTACCTTGAATGCATGACAGAGGGGCAAATCACTTTGTGGAAATCTTGTGCACCTTTGGCTAAAATTCTTTTGCTTCATTAGAAATTCTGTATAAATCCTTTTGTTCTGGTAGAGATCTACGCTACTGCTAAGCGTGAAATACCTCTTGCGCAGGACACATAATTTTCAGAACTTGCAAAGGAAGCAGTTTCAATGCAACTTATTTTGTTTTTCTGACATCGCATTCTTTGAAAGCTTAGAATTTGTTTTTAAAAATTAATCTGGTTTTTACTTATCATTTGCCAGCTGACAATAGCAAAAGAAGCTACTGGTGGGAGTGGCATTGGTTTTCCTACGAGGTTCTGTCTTCAAGGAACACGAGACGCCCTTTTTGAGACTCACTCGCAATTTATACGTGATTGTATAAATTCTATTGTTGATATTTAAAGAAGTTATTTTTTAATTCTTAAAATTAATGGCGTAATCTGAGCGGAATCAAAGATTGAAAAAATACTTTTTAGCTATCGGTTGCTAGAGAGAATAAGAAAAAGGTTTAGGCTTCTGCAATTGCCATCCATTTCACCATTTCCTCTTCAGATGTCTCTAAAAATTGTGTCTTTGCATTGAGATAGGTTGTGGTGACTTAAAATTCTCCTTTATAGTTCCAGCATTTTTCTAGTCAGCAATTTGAAATTTCAGTGACTTCAGTAGCCGGCCCGGTGTATGAGGAGGTTTTCATGAATAAGAAGATCAAAGGAGTTGTTTATTTGTCGATAGCAAGTGAAAACTTTTTGCATGTAGCTTTTTGAATAATTCCAGCTTTCTGCTTCATAAAACATGAATTAATAGGTTTAAATAATTCTATATCAGTGGCGGCGTCAAGGGGGGGTACAAGGAGGGGGGGGGGTAAAATTAGCCTAGTTCAAAGCAATGAAACGAGGCAAAATGGGTGTGGTCTCACTGACCACGCCCATTACCCTCCCACTCTGCAGAAGCTGGCGCCGCCACAAGCTCTTTACGCTTGTGGCGTACGCTTTTTACAAGAGAAGAGTGTTTTTTATGAATACTACATCACATTCTAAATTGATCTGTATTCATTTTCAATTCATTGTACACAAAATGAAAAAGTTCTGTTTTCTGTTTGATCTTCCTAACGTTGCCATTGTGATCCCTGTGACGTCATCATTGGTAATGGCTGGTTAAAAAATAAACTTCTTTGTTTGATCTGTATTCAATATTCTTTCAAAATGATAAAGAATGGTTCTGATATAAAGAAGAAGGGCTTTCTTTATGTTAGCTTACGTCAACCATTGCCATTGTCAACCTCGAACCATTGTCAAAGACTTTGTTTAAACACTTACGAGGGGTATTGTGATGCGGTATGAGTGCAAGATCGTCTTTTGGTGCTTTGAAAATGGGGTGGTCCGTATAAATACGTAGCCAACTAGTAAAATTAGTAAAAAATAGTAAAATTAGCAGAAAGATGGTAGGCTTGCGGGGGAATTCACTCTTGCAAATAGCATACGAGATTTTCACAAAGCGAAAGGATTTCTAGTGATTTTAAGATAAAGCAATAGGAATTCCTCCAAAGGTGTAATATATTTTTTTAGAATCGTTTACCCTTCAACTCTCCCTTTATCTGTTTCTATTCAACGCCCGTTTCCCGCCCTGAAATCGTACCTTAGCTTAGATACATAATTCAACAAAAGTAGCATTTCGCATTTCCATGGATTTAGGCCAGGAAGAATTTTGTTGTAAATAAATTAGATCCCAAGCCTTGTTTGCTTTGTATTTTTAGGCAGGTTTTCAAACACTTTGCCTGTCCAGCTTAGGGAGGACAGGATAACAATTTTCTGGACCCCACCAAATGATCTTCTTCAGGTCGTTAAAGGCATTGTGATTGAATTGAATGGTTGCAGAATATAGATTTGTTCTGCACACAAAAACGTGTCGAATCATCTAGTGCTTCATCATTGTCTTTCGACCTTCTGATAAAATAAACGAGATTAAGTAGGAACTAACTGTTTAAACTGGCAAAACGCTCTAAAATGACTCGAATTTTTTACAAGAAGTTGAATCTAATGGAAAATCAACCTGGCTACCGACAAATATTAAATTAAGGTCCCCTACGGTAAGTTATGTCATATGATTTCAGCTGATGTTTCTTGGTGAAACGCCATTTCAAGAAAGGCAGAATTTCCATGAAACGTAAAAAACACTCTCTTGGCAACGCGTCCCGTTTGTATTGAACAAAAAGCTATTTCTTCCATCAAAGAAAACTGAATAGAAATGTCATGTCATATCTGTGTGTTCCTGGCGTGAATCTTATTTCAGTTCTTGCGCGGTTTTCATAAGTGGGAGTAAAGGTGTTGCTAGGGAGTGGAGTTGAATTCGCGTTTTACTTGGGCTGGGAATGATTTAGCAACACATGATGGGGTCGTACATTCCACGAACGTTTGTTAGAAATAGGTTTTATCGTGAAAATAGCAACCTTTGATTCGTTGAGTTGTTTGCCACAGAGACTGTCTATTCCGATGAAAATAAAGAAAGACAAAATGTTCTGAACTGTCTGCGACCTCTCTTTTCAAACATTGCAATAAAAAGCACACTGTCCTAAACTTATGGAAAACCTGACGAAAAGAAAAAGGAAGTGTCTAAAGCTTGCAGCAATTCATAATTATGGCTTCTACAGCTACTGCTACTACAGCAGCTAATTTGCAATGGTAGTTCTCAGTTGAACAAATCAACGCACATGAGCTCTTCTAATGCACTGCCACAGTAAAAACGCACGTTTCAAATATATAGAAAAAAACCCATGCCGTTAAATATCAATTGGTCATGAACTTCTTAACACTTGATTTGGCGTCTTCAAAAGAAAATAACCTGTCGAATTAATGTTGAAATTCAGCGAAGTTCCTGTTCTGAAGTCCTCAAAAGAGGCCATGGTTTATTTTGATTTAATATAAAAGAGTGAAGAACAGGATTTGAGGCAACATACTGAGACAATATATGATTGAATGATTGAGTAATACGACCACTACACAGGGCCGTCGCTATCTATTGTGTTCAAGGGGGTGCTCCGATCCCATTTTCCAACAAAGTTGGCGAACCATCCTTTATTTGTCGACAAATCTAGCTTACCCCCTATCTACACCCCCTGTAACACCCCCTACACCCCCCGTAGCGACGGCCCGGTCACTAGAGGACCTGGACCTGCGCCTAGCAACATGTCGTTGCTCTATCAACTTTGCTACCTGGTCACATTGTAGTCTTTATCCTTGCCACTCAACCACACAGCTCTATCTTTAGCCAGTGCACAGGGAACCCATCACATCATCAATCACAAGGACCTCAAGCTTCAGTTTGAAAGAATTCATTCAAATGTATACAATATAATAATTACCGGTCTAATTTATAAGCAGGTATTTTAAAAAATGTATCAATGGAGGTTAGATGACGAATGTAGATTGAGTACACCTTTTACAGCCGATTTTTACCGGTTAACTCAATGACGAAAAGATTGTCGAAAGCATTGAATGTTACCCGCTTAGCGCATGCCCAGTTGCACGCTGCTTAAGACCCGATTTCATGCTACATGGCTTTTAAGACTTTAGTGGGCAGTGATGGTTGGTTGGTGATATCACTGTAAAAGAACTGGCCGGTGGAAATCAAAGATTGGTTTAAGACTCTTGTGCTGCTTTGGTTATTGTTAATCTCAATTATGTCATGCACTGCAGTTTGGCTTTAATCTGGAAAAGGGTAGGTTTCACTTCTACGCCTGCCGGGCGATCTTTAAAACCGTATTTATGATCATTTTTGAATATGTATGTAGTTCTTTAAGCGGTGTTATCATCCTTGATCGAGTCAGACGCTATTTTGCATGCTATCTATCCCTAAATGGGATTGGATTTATAAAGCTTAGAGAAGCCAAGCAACGAATTTTGCAAATAACCGAATATCATGCGTCCATCTTATCGTCAGCTCTTCTTTCTTAACTCGCGTCAGTGGAAGAAAATTGCAAACCGAAATTCCGTCACAATATGTTATGTTTTGTTATGTAGACTGGCTTGAAAATCTCCATGATACTAACAACTTCCGTATGAGCAATTCATGGAGTTCTCGACAATGTTGTTAAAGGATGACCAGTACGACATTTATTTAGAAGGCATGTCAGTGCTGATGCAGTTAAATTGATGAATAAGATCGATATATACCTAACAATATTTGACGCTATTGCATCATCATCACTGTGATTTTAAGGTATTCTAGAGCACTTATGCAAAGAAAGCTAGAAAGCAGAGATCGCTGTCGTCATTCCGCATAAAAACATTCATATATGAGACATCGTTATTCCCACCATAATCATAATCATGATAAGAATAATTATCAAGATTATAGGCTTATCGAAATCATAATCATCATAACCATGTATTCATCGTAGCTATTCAACCAAACACTGTGACCTCAGTAGAATAACAATTGTGGCTGAGAATATACGTTCTTGGTGAGGACGAAATCTATGAATTTTTAATATTTTCAATGCACATTTAAAGTTTAAGTTGCACGGGCAAATTGGCGGTGAGAGTGTGAGCAATGTTAATGCAGTCGCTAGGCAACAACGAAAGTAAATAACAAGTGACCTGAGATTTTGGTTTTGACGTTTAGGTTTGTGGTATCTGTGATTCAATGCTGGCAACCTGAGTTCTTTTTTATTGATATCTACGAGATCTAATTAAGAATGATTGCAAGAATAAGCGATACAGTACCAATTGCCATCCGCTTGGCAAGCATGCTTCCTGCTATAGTACAAGATCTTAAACCTTTAGAATGCCTTATGGAGCGGGATATGACGTAAAGTGCCACAGTGCACTTCAAAAGCAGTTTGATTTTTCCAGCTTTAAACGTCTCTCGAATGGCTAATAGGATGATCGTCTGATGGCATTTTTATGTGCAACAGTGATGTCTGATATTGGTGGTTTTTGCTAACTGATCGCCCTGTTTGTTATTTCATAAGGGCGTGGACCGGGGACACTCCAAGTGTTGACCTCGCGGGATGTGCCGCGGGACAGGGCATCCTTTTCCGATTAAAATCATGCGACAGGACATCAAATTTCTGGGACAGGGTGTCAAATTAAAACAATCTATAAAGCAGAAATATGCGATAACAGCTTACTTTAACTGATTCTGTTGATGTGGGCTCTGTTAACTGGTTGCCTCTCAATGTCTGTTATTTCGTAAAGGCGTGGATTGATCATCGAGCTAAAAAATGTTTAGAAAAAATATGCATCATATTGTTAGTAAATGCAACAAAGCAGTTGCTTGAATAGAAAATTACGCAGTCTTTGTATTAGAGTTTTCCTCAAGAGAAGTTAGATTGGGTTTTGAGTCACTGAGGTAGAGAAGGCAGGAGAAAGGCGAGGGAGGTAACAAATAATGCTATGTTTCTAACGGCAGTGTAAGGGGCTAAATAAAAGTGTGTCAGGAAGAGTTACCCTTTATTAAGCTTCAAATAACATCTATTTGCTATTTGCCAAAGCAATCTTTGAAAGCTCTAATGGCGGATTTCAGGTCTAAAGTCAATCGCCTATACCACTAATAATACTAATATAGACTAGATCTTGAATTTCATTATTGCAATGTAAACTATTGCAAAGCCTGTAGAGCTTGTACCTACAGTTGCAATGTGTACAGTAATTGTCGAGTATGTATCTGCAAAGCTTTATGGTTATAGTACTGACTACTATCTAAAGATGCACAGCTGGGTGCTCAACCCCATTTTCTTCTTTTGCCATTGTATTGGAGAAATTCCTTTTGAGAAACTCCTTCGAAATCTTATTGTACTTTTCATCGCAACACATCCCTACTCAGTTTTATCTTTACTGTATATCGCTAATGTTTCACTGTTGCTAAGCAGCTGACACACAATCAAAGTCTCATCCATCGTGTTGTGGATTTTTTTGTTTCGATTTGCGTTGAATATGATAGTTGTTTCTTCACAGATATTGCAAAACACAATAAACATTACTTTCTATTGCCATTTTCTATTAACTCAAATTATCCTTCTTTTTCCTTAAAGGTAAAATAGTTTTAAATCTTAAAGATCATCAAAAACATTTTAGAGCAGTTTTGATCTGCTCCATTTTGAATACATCTTCAATCAATGATAGGCAACGTTAAAATTGTACACCTTTCCCAAAGCTCAGGACATATTCATGCCATTCAATGGACACACACCACCCTCGACTAGTGAGAAATGCTGGACTGAACATTAATGCAAGCCAGCATGTGCTGGGGCGTTCCTCTCAGCACTAAGAATTGTAGATTGTGTGAAACATTTAATGATAGCATGTAAATCTGTATTGATTTACATATCACACATGAAAATTGAATTCTTTTAGATAGATGCATAACAGCATTTATTCAGAAACATATGAATAGACAGTTGATAGTGCTTTAATCTGTTCAATACATGGACATTGTTTTGACATCGACAAAGTCTTGAGTTGGATTGCCTTTTTAACGAACCCCTTGTTATGATGTACGTTGGTTTATTATTCCTGAATTTTATTTCTGAGACAATATCCTTTACAAGGAAGAAATAGACCGAGCCGGGAGGCCTGTGCAACACCTTGCCCCTACAAGTTTCGGCATATGTCTTTTCAGGAGGTTGAAGAACTTGAATTCTACAGTCTCAACAATCTCTCCACCAAAGCTTCTTGATGACTGATGACAAGTGTTCACCCAAAAATTTTTCCTCCCACAAAGTTATAAGTACCACATACGTCCTTGGGTATTAATAGAGTATTGCCAAAGTACTGCGAAAACATGTTTCCAATGACAGCTGTTCTCAGATGCTATCTGAAGAGAGTTGTGCTCGCATACTGTTCAGTATCGTGGAGAGTTTTTGAATAATTCATGGCATATAAAGGATCCCCGGGGCTGATAATCAATTGTATATCATTTGATACTAAAAATATGACCACTAATAACTTTTTTTTGTTAAACAAGATAAAAAGTGCTCAAAACAAATAACAATTAAAAAGCGATCAAGAGCTGGAAGTAAGATGCTTTTAGTTGCAACATCATGATGAATTTATGAATCATTTATAAATTATCTTATCATTCTATTTACATAATATATCTTTACTTTTGATTGTACATAGTGAATATTTAGTTGTTTTCGTCAAAACTATTGCTCGCAAGAAGTGTCAATAAACTAATCATTATTTATCATATTTTAATAGAGGGTTATGTATCTTATTGAAAATTAATGAAATTTGATGATCCTAGAAGGCAGGTACCAAAACCAAAAAAAACTAATCGCCAAGCAACAATAATGAATCTTTTGATAAAAGCAGATTAAAGCAAGGCATGTTTCTCTCTTTCCATTTACGGCTGACCAGAGAAGCATCGATTCTGTGGGAAAAAATTGAAGAGTATGTTTGCTCTTTGTAAAATTAAAGGTCAAAACGCGATATTGTTCATCTCACTTTACTTTGGACATAAATCTTTTGCTTTCCTTTGGTCATCGTTCAACTTTTTTACTCTGAAGAAACTCTTGATACTCTTAATACTTAATACTAAGTATGCCATGTTGAAACTATTTCGAGCCATCTTCAAATTTTGTGTTATCAAAACGTATAAAATAAAAAGTCCATGGAACAATCAACTGATATCTCTTAAATCTTATCATCTCCATGTTACGTATTACTGAGTTTCACATGATTTCCTCTCGTAAATATCCTTTCAGTTTCAAGCTTTTTGTAGGTTTTCAAACATCTACTTCTTACATGCCTTAACACGCCTTAATGTTTGTCCCAGGTTATCCAACAAAATCGTTAGCAAATAAGGGTAGGATGCTCCTCAGAATATTTTACCATTATCTATTATAAAGACTAAAGGTGGCGTTCTCTCATCATTTGGACCATATTATTTTGGGCTGTCGGTGTGCCAGTAGCCACAAAAAGGCCACAAAAAGGCCACAAAAAGAACCCCAACTGAAACAATGGCCTTTTTCGCCAACTAGCAATACCTTGTGGATGCAAAAGTCGCACACTATTTGGCTAAAAATAATGCAGGGTGAGAAGAAATAGAAAGTTAAGATGCATGTAAAAACCTGAAGATACTTAGACATAGGGTGGGTTGGCAGATTCACAATAAAAAACCTTTCCTTTCAACATTCCAACTTCAGGTTGGCTGGTAACGTGCGAGAAAGAAACTATGCCAGCATAAAGTTTATATACCCAAGGCAAATGCATACATGCATACTTGTTGCTTACTCGATCACACAAAAAACACAATGTAATGCTTACTCGTCTCATGTTCTGCTACAATGAATACAAACTCCACAATCTTGCAATCAGTGCCAGAAACAAAAGCCTAAGAGGCACCAAAAAGACATACCCTGTCATATATTAAATATTAATAAATTTCATTTAATCAAGCTTTTATTGTGAAAGAGTAAGTGTCAGCTTTTGGTATCTTGCTTAAAGTCGCCAGATTGTTGCTTTAAACTGCGAAAATGTATCAAAAATGAACCACTTCTGTCCGTTTGTATATGTTCAATCATTTCAGCAGAACCTTTTAGACCAATTATCATATCAAGTTTCCTTATTCTGATTTGGAAGGGTGCAAGTGTGTTTAAGTAAGCATGTGGCTGTAACATACGTCCCAAGGACGAATTTAGGCAACAACGATCGAGAGGGTGTAAGAAACTCATTGGATTTTGGTGTCACACCCTTCAAGTCACTGGAAAATTATGGAAACCCCCATTTTCAAAATTCGGTTTTTAACTGAATCCGTCCTTTAAATACTTCGCCAATAATTTTCAAGTTTCAAGTTCCTCGGTGCCCACCCTCTTAAGCCACTTTTCATGGCACCTAAGCTTTCGAGATGTTCCTAAGCCCTTGATTACTTTCGAGAACAAGTTAACCTGACAAATGGGGATTAACATGAAAGAGATCTGTCTGATTTTTTAAAGATGTAAATCTCAAAACATCTTTTGTCTTCTATCCTATAAGTTAAATCATGAGCACCACAACATGGATATGCAAAAGTATTTTTTAGAAGCAGAGACATAGTAAAGTATTTTCTAAGTTGTGGGACACACTGTATGTACTATGAGACACATCATATATACGCAAACTATTAGACGGTGTTGCTCCCCTCTCCCAGACCCATTTGCCTATAAGCGGGCTCTTAAGCTGATAACTGATAGCCTATGAAAATATTCCTGTAACAAAAACAATCTAACTTAAGCACTTAATTGGAAAGTTTGCTTCTTGGAAGAATGGAAAAGCGTTTAAGTAAATCAAAGGGAAAATATCATTACACTTTGTGAAAGACAGTAACATAGTGAAAAGTACCTTTTATTGAGTGATCCGATTGTCTTTCAAGAATTTTAATTTGGCTACCATTCTCTGCCTTGGAAGAGTAGGGATTCGTTTAACTATTTTTGGCTCTGCATAGCCAAGCATCGCTAAGTGTAACAAAGTCTCTTTCTTCTATTGTTCTTAACCTCTTCAACTTCAAAAAGACGATTCCTTGCTGACACATATTTTCTTTCATTAAAGGTAAATTATGAACTTGTCATAGCCTTTTTCAAGGTGACTCAGCAGTGGCCAAGCCTTTCTTATGCAAAGAGGACAATCATTGTTTAAAGCAATAGAAAGTCACTAGGGGATGAGGGGCGATTGCCCTCTCCCCCAGGTTAGCATGTTGAGAAAACCTGAAACCTGTATCATACTTTTTGAACCACAATGCAAAGACTGTTGTAGAAAATGTCAGCGAGAATGATAGCCACTGGCCTTTGTACAACTGGGCTATCCTAGCCTTCGTCACTGACCATCACCACCAAAGAGTCTATCACGTGGCATCTACCAAACTACCTTGAAACAAAACAGTGATCCACTTTATCTTTTCAACGCCCCATGCCTAAAGCTATGCCCAAACAAAAAACAAGTATTGCTAAAAATTCTTTCTATTGACTGCATTTTAATGCAATTAAAAGAATTTTCAGCTCCAAAATAAAAAAATGAACTACAAAGAAGTTTTTTGGCAGGCATTTTAACAGAAACCATACTTAGTTTTCGCTCTTTTATAGAATTAGGTCTTCATTGACGTCACACATAAAGGCCACCCGGCAAAATCTGGATTATCCTGCCATCCTAGGGACTTATCCATTTACACTTGCTCTTCAAACTGACTATTCGTGGATGTGAAACAACAGGAAAACGTTGGAATAGTTTAATAGTAAGCCAAACTTCAAGTTTATGACAAATCTGACAACATTCAGCAATAAATTCAAAATTCTCCGAATAATGCTATAAACGGATACCGTAACCTTAAATTTCTTAAAGATTGGTATTATTACAAAAGTGTTGAAATGCTCAGATTATAATAATTCTGTTTTATAAAGAAGGAAATCTTTTGATGAAATGTTATTTTTCAGTGAATTGGGATTAAATGAAGTTTAACTAGAATAATGATAAGTTTATAGTTTGAATTTTCAAGACTGCTTATTTGTCGATTATAATGAACACAGAAGCAACAACAGGATTTAAATGAGCCAGATGGAAGTTCGTTTTAATAGAAAGTTTCTTGTTGTTCATCTTTAATATGGTTGATTCACCTCGCATATGTACAAAAGATTTATCTTGGTTGACAACACGTTCTTTAATCATGTATTGTTGTATTTTTTTAAAATCTATGACAAGCCTACAATGGAAGAATTTTAGAGGCATGGATTGGAGTGATACTAGGTGCTGGGCTTTGGTGTCATACCCTTCAGATCCCTAAAAAGGATCGAGACACCAATTTTTATATTAAGATTTTTAATTATAAGATAAAGATGCAAAGAAGAAAAAAGTAAACATTGGAGTTTTCAATAGCTACTGATCACCCAAAGAATTTTTTTCCGAATCAAAGGAAAATTAACCTAATGACACAAAAATTGAAAGGATGAATTTGATTCTTTTAAAATGTAAATGACACTAATAGCAAGAAAATTAAAGGCCTATGAACTATTTTGCAAGTACGCCTTACGTAGTAAAGGTTTCAGTATTTTATCAAGTGTCGAATAATGACAGAAAGGTAAACTGTTGTTAACATGCAGGTTCGGATCGAATTAACAGTAGATAGATACATTTTAATGGCTCTTTGCTTTGAGGAATCGATCCCTATTTACACTTCAAGTAGTTGAAAGCCTAAATGACAAAAATAAATTCTTTCTGTTCTCAAAAATTAAAGAACAGGACAACTTTGCCCGTCCAATTATTCCAAAATTTTCATCACTGTCTCTTTTGGCACATTCTGGCTTATGAGCAAGTGGTCCCTGTGGTAGAACAACTACATATCGTCTCTAATAAATGCATTTTAATCTCTTTATGTTTTCGGAATGGTTTAGTTGTTATCACGCATGCTAAAGACAGCAATAAAAACCTACCACTTTCCTTCAACTTGCTTTCGACCTATGAAAAGTGTCCTCTCTAATTGATACATCTCCCATGTATTGACTGCATACGAAGGTAACCTTGAATGACGTTTGTGAAATGTCACTAAAAAGAAAACAAAAAATAGCTGTTAGAATCAAGATGAAAATGAAAGCGATAAGAAGGATTTGAATTTCAGCAAACTTTGACCTAACGAGCGTATTCTTTCTTCCAAGATAGACAATGAAGATTAATCTATATGTTATGCAAAGTAACGATGATTTATTGAAACGCGAATGTCAATCTTCTTCATTGATACACCTAGTTAACCAGACCTTCCTTTAGCTTCATTTCCAAATACATCTAGACATGCAATGAAACCAGTTGGTAAATGTTGGGGTAGGTCTTTTAAGATTGGGTCCCCCTTCTTTTGTCAAAGAGCGTGTTCGATTAATTCGATAATTACTGGGCATGCTGTTTTACAGTTAGGGGGGTTGCCTCACCCACGCCTGTTTGCCTCTGGAACAGCTTCTGTGTGTTATAATGTTCAAAGCTGCTCTGATTTACAGAGATCATGCAAGCAAAAGAGACGGGCAAATCGTGGGCACAGTCGAGTAGATTATGAATAGATGTATAGATAAATTTATGATAAAGAAAAACCCACAGACATTCTTGCAAAAATAACTGAAAGATGTTTCAATGGATGAAGCCGCAAATAAATCTAAAAGACGCAGAGGAATTTGCTAACCAAGCCAACGAATGACCAGTATTGATAAATGGCTGCAATGTTGTAGAATATAAGGTTTATTCACAATGCCTTGATAAAATGATATTTATCAAAACATTGCGTCGCACGATAAACCCTCAAGGAGTTGTGCCATGTCTTCATCAAATGCTGGCTAGGTATGCCTTTTGGTATGAACATGTCGGAGAACAAGAATTTGAAATCATTCACCCGATTTCAGATAAAACAAATTCTACATATTTTCAATTTATATCAAATATCTACAGGATATAACTCGAATTTGAAGATAGCAGGGAAAAGCTGGAACATGGCAAACATACTAAAGTACTTTTTGCACGAATCTCCACAGATCATATGTATCAAATAATGACCAAAAGTAAGCAGAAGATGGAGAAGCGGATCGAAAGTAACGTGAGAGGAAAAAAAATGCTTTTAATTGGCTCCTTGTTTTAACCAATCAGCGGTTGCTAACTCCTCTTCTTGTTCAAGACATCACAGAATATGTAAACTGCCTCCGGGAGATTTACCTACTTGTTATCAGGGATAATTTGGATTGGGAAGTGCAGTATCCTGGAGGAGCGAAGCACAAAGTCTTCGCATCATACATTGATTAATATATTCTCTTGTTCTTCATACGAACAGACTCTTAGAGGGCTCTTGCGCAACCGGCATGCTTAGCGGCAGCTGTCTTGAGAAATTGATTGTGTTTTATATTTCCATACAGTACGATATTAGACCGGATTTTAAAATATAGTTGCAAAGCATGCCGGTTGTGCGAGAGCCTTTAAGAACAGTGTAAGAACCTGCCTAGTCTCGTGTGAAACTTTGATGAAAACAATGTGTTTTGAAAGACGCGTGTTATTAAAAACGTGCTGCTATGAAGGTCATGCAGAATTGTTATTAAGTGGTTTTGTGTATCAGTTAATTGTACGTAGTTGAAGAAAAACTAAATATCGAACATGAATAACATTCAGAACACCTGAACATGAAAATAAAGATCCGGAAGTGCAGTAACCAGTAGAAGCGAAGCACAACATTTATGTGCCACACATCGATAAATAGTCACAAAAATATATAATGAAATCAGTATAGATACTAATATATCATTTGTACAGTTGTACAGGTGAATTTACTGAAACTAATACACTAATATATTTGTACAGGTGAATTTACTGAAAATTCTGCTAAGGCCTGTATGTCTTTGAAGAAACATTATGATCATACAAGTTTCGTCTCTCCAGTTAGTAGAGGGTAAACAAGTTCTGCTGAAGAATGAGGGAAATCCTAAAAACTGTAAGTTGCTGTTGACAAAAGTCTAAGATTGTCCAAGAACAAAAACACGAAAACTTAAAAATATACCACTTACTTGTTGGGGAGACGAGCGAGCGAAAATTTTCAAATGAGTGAGGCATCCCTCCGTCCTGGATTCAGAGAGCATGCGTAATAATAATTTCGTTCTGTGCGCATGCTCTTTGACTCCATGACGGAGGGTTGCCTCACTTTTTAAAAAACTTTCTCTTGCTCGTCTCCCCAACAATTACACCCAGACCAATATAACCAAGTTTGATGCAGACCAAGGATGTTGAAAGTAAAATGTGTAAGAAAGAAGAAACACAAGATATGCTGTCCGCCAGGTTCTGTGAACCTTGCAATGAGTAATAATGAAAAATAGACAGGAACAAAGCAATAGGACGACCAGAGTCCAATGCAATAAAATGGAATTAACTGTCAATTAAATGTCATAAAATTTCAAAAAATATTAAATTTAATAAATACTAACATGCATGCAAAGCTGCATCAGAGCAAATTCCAATGAACTGAGTGTATCAAGCAAGTAGTTCTTAGCATAGGATTGAAAGTTGTATAATGAAAATTTGATGAAGAGTATCAAAGAAATGAAATACTGTAGAGCAGAGGCGGGTCCAGAGTGAGTTCCTTGGTGCACAGAACTCAGCCAGTTTTCTGAAATATAGCTAAAAATAGTGTTGCCTGAAACAAGTAATATTTAAACCAAAAAATTAAAACCTAAATTTCTAAGTTTCATCACAGTATCTTCAAAATCATAAAATTGCCAGTTTGATGTAATTTGTTCGCCCTTTTCGTTCCTTCCTCCCTGTCGTGATTTTGAAACTATTTTCCAGATGCTATGGAGGACAACAGCAGTCAATCCTAAAACTCGGAAATGAACGTTTTGTGCCTCGGAAGAAAATTAATTGAAACAATGGGGTTTTTGTTTGAAACACGGAGACTCGGTCAAAACAGCATCTGGAACTCAGAAATGATAACATATTTGCGAGAGATTTGTGCAATAGCCAGTAGTTAATCGGCTACCTATAGTTTCTGTTCTATTGTGGAACTGCTAAACATTTAATTCGAAATGGCGACTGCAGATGTCTTATAGGCCCTTATACTCACGACTCTAGCAGCATTCTAGCAGATTATTAAGCGTTTGAGACAAAAGAAGGAAATATCGTTAATTTTCAGAAGAATTAACTACCTTGGTTTTAAATTGCAGTCTTAAATGGCACGGGAGACCTATGCTCAGACGGAACATCATATTTTGATGAATATGCTGGTGTCTACGGAGGCAAAACAACAAATTGCGAGAAAAACTAAAGGGAAAAACTTTTCTGCGGCATCCAAGACAAACAAAAGGGTGCTGAGAAAGGGAGGGGGTTGCAAAAAGTTTCACAGAGGCACTGTCCTCTCGATCAGAGGCACTGAAATAAATCTAGAATCTAGATTTAGTGAGTGGTGTGTACCTACCCCTCCCTTCCCCCTTCATGGTTCCAAAATGCATAAATATGAGTAGTAATGTTGTTTTTGGAACAATTATCAATGCATTATCTGAAAGACCTCAGCCTTGGCCTGGAAGTCAGTCCGGTTTTTTTGCTGGATCCGCCCCTAGTAGAGAGTTTTTAGGGGTTATACGATACCTTTTAAAATGCTAGTTACATTCGCCTGTCTGGAAACAGATTTGCATTTAGCGATACTACAGTGAATGAGATTACTAGTCACATAGGCAACGCTCAAGCCTTTCGTCCGACACTCCTCAGAGAATAAAACGTCAGAATAAGGATCCGAATGAACACGATGAAAGATATATACCCAATTGTGGATCGAAATGGGCCAATCAGAAAAATGCAAGCATAAGACCGGTATAGTTTACCAATGAATGTCGCGTGCCTTAAGAAAACTTACCACTGAGGAAACAAGAAAACGAGTACAAGAGAGAAAACTCCTTCTGTCTACACAATGGCGCTGCAAAAAGTCTTGGAACACTGGTCATACTTTACGTTGTGCATGAGCTGCAACATCCCCTCTCCCCTTATGCAATGTTGTGCCACGGGAATATTAATAATCCTACATGTACAAGTGATACATTTTTAAATAGCTATGGTTTCAGCTAACTAATCAACATTGTACGAGGGGGAAGGGGCAACACCCACCTTTTTGACATGGAAATAACATGGGACAGGTGAATTCACAGAAATCTCAGGGTGTTCCAAGGACTTTTGGCAGGCATTGTAGATCGATTCCAAAACTGCTAGATGGAAAGACGGCCGGGTTCTGCCAATTATCCGAATCAAATTTTGTGAAAAACTGATTGCGGCAAGATAATGGCGATTCATTTTTAATTCAACTATGAAGCTGAAAAAATACACTTGCAATTTAATTTCCGGGTAAAAATAAATAAAAAGTTCAATGGTTGTACACAATATCGCACATCTGCTTTTTAAAATCAAACAATTTAATTCTTATTGAAGGGAAAACAATCGCTTGCAATGAAGTTGTCCACAAACGGATTAGAAAATAAGAATTCTGAATAGAGCACCCTAATCTGCTGAGGAAAAGCAAGGAAAACATGTAAAGACATCAATTGCTATTGAATGATACTACAACGCCATAAGCATCAATGCTAAAATATCAGTATGATTCGGCGAATTAAGCAACTCAGAACTTAGATTTGCCTGATGATCGCATTAAGCGTGAAACTCGGTATAGCAACTTAGAACCGTACTGCTCTATACACCAAGTAGTGTTTACAGCAGATAGTAGCGACTGCATAAAGGCCTTCCTTGATTTAGAGGATAATTCTTAAATTTCGCTTTGTTAGTATACATATCATTAATACATTGATAAAGAAGTTCCATACTATATGTGACCGCAGATTCAGCTCGTAAAAGAAAATTCTTTTTACTTACCTTCAGTTTGTGTTTGATTTTTAATACATATGTGCCTGTTTGGCAAACTTGAATGAACAGTCCTGTAATCAGAAGGCATAGAATACCATTAGTTATCAGCTGACTTGGAGAGAGGATGGTTTCAAAAATGATTAATTTTCTAGAGCTAGGAGAACACAGATGAACGACAACAAACATGTTGTATTTTCTCTTATCTAATCAAAATTTGTAGGAATATAGATATTTATAAGTACTTTAGCTATGTCTTGTGAACTGCTTGAAATCTTTTTATCGTATCACTCTTTGGTTTTATCATGATGAAAAGCAAATGATCGTTTGTTATCCAATAGCTAGAAATGTTAAGAAATCGCAAAACATCGATTCAAGATTAGAATTGATTGTAAGATTATCTAGGGAAGATTGTAATAATCTCAAAAAAATTACGGTAAATAAATTTAACTATAATTTAAGAGCACATGATATGACGATAGCAGTGAAATCATCTTTTAAGGGAAAATTGGCTCAATAGTGCTAATGACCATGATCCCTTGTAAAGAGATGTAGGAAAAACGCAATGTTTGTTTTGTTGGTTCCCTATATTTGTTTATAAAGCCAGCTAGTGCATCTACATATATACTGGCTCGAGTTGAGACCCTAGCGCGAAGCGATGAAAAGAAACAAGAACAATTTTCTGTGTTAAACAAACAGGCATGATTTCTTTAAAAGTGGGAACAAATTGAAATGCACATCCCACACTGTATATCAAATCCATTTTGCTAGATTTTAGAATTGAAAGAAGATCCAAAAAACGAAGCAGCAGCTGTTGAGGGGCTCGGGGGCTCAAGCCTCCCTCACCCAAGTTTCCTTGACAAACTTTCATTCTTTCATTTCAAATGTTGAGCCATCAAGAGTAAAGCTAGCTCCTTTGCAAAAGTACCAAAATATATCGCATCATAATATCAGTCACATTACTTGTCTCTTGTGACACTCTAGACATATCTAGCGTTGATATTTTACGAAATGTCACTTATATATCCATGTGATGTGAACTGACGCTAAAAAATTCCAAAGTAGCCTAATGATAGCAATAAAATTCTTGATGATAGCGTTATTTTCTTCACAATAGAATTTCGAGAGATAAATACACGAAAAATCCTACAACAATTTGTTGTAAGAGAAGAACTTTAGACAACAAGAATTGTGGTTAACGTTTGTACCATTAAGTTTGTATCAGATTATCTAACCAGCCTTGGAGCTAACAGCTTTGTGATCAATTATTTGAAATGACCCTTCTAATAATATTGGGGTTTGATCAAGAAATTTAAGGCTTAAAAGATGAAGCTCGATGATTATGCAAGGCCAAATCTTAAAGAGTACTGATCTTGTTTTCGTTCTTATTGAAATTGCCAATAATGTCAGAACAATTTGCTTTGGCGAAATCAAAATACGTCATTTTTACCAGTAGTTGCCAAGCGCAAAACTGCAAATAAAACATCTTGTTGGTAACGTATAAGCAAAATAGCCAGTTGATAATAATTTGCATTATAGAGTTGCATATGATCTAGGGAAATGCGCCTGATTCAATGTACTATTGTGATAATGGTCTTGCGTGCGAAAAAGGACCACTCAGATATGAAAACAGTGGCCTGTTCATCAAACCAAGCATGTAAAACTACATACCGGGATGTTATGTTGTGTTTTTATAATTCTATTTTTATAATAATTACTTTAAATATATATACTTGTTGAAAAAGGTGAATACGTGGCTAGGTTTTTCCTGACAATGCTCAACACGTGGCTAGCTTTTCTAGTGTAAATTAATATGGCCATATAAAATTCCTGTATAAAAATTCATTAATGATAATGAAAATAGCAATGATAAATATACGATAGAGCTCTTTTATGGCAGGGTTGATGCATGGGGCAGTCGTGGGTGTGATACGAACTCATCGGTAAAATACCTAAAATCTAGAGTTGTTTCTCGGCAAAACCTTTTGCACTTAAACTTCTATGAATTGTCAACAGAACGTCCGGACTCTTAGTACATCTGTTCCATTATTCAATGACTTTTGGCAGCTACTGCATAGCAAAATAAATTATCGATATTTTAGCATCGACCTCATTGGTTTTGTTGCATGCATGATTCTGATGAGGCCCCTGCTCTTAAACTCTCGTTTAGTATTGTATTTCAGCTAAGCTTTATATAAATCCAATTATTTCATATAAAACAAATGAGGGGGTGTCAATCCTCTAGAATATTTATATTGAAGAAAGCCTTTATATGTCTATAAAATGGATGCCTCTATTGGAAATTATATCTTTAATCATAACTGCATTCGTAGTATTATAATAATGCGATCGTCATTTCAGGGGAGTTTCTCTTTTGTGAAAGCAGAAAAATCTCGGTACTAGAAATATCCTTCTTATAAACCCATGTGTGGTTTCGCCTTTATGTCAGATCTAAAACCGTATTTCAAAAAGTATGGTTAATTAAGCCTTTTTGTTCAGCTATATCGAGATTTAGTTGATACCCCCTGAAATTATGATTGAACAGTAACAGTGCAGCGATTTCTGTGTCTCTTTTACAATGCGATTCAATTGTTCATTCTCAAGCAATGGTGCAATGAAGCGTCAAGAGGTGATCTGTAGTGAATTCTTAGGAACGAGTGAAACAGTAGCCGGGCCCAGTGTTTTCAGGTGCAACTAGTACATCTTCGTTGTTTTACCAGCCTTTGAAAGTTCTGTAATTAATTACGTGAACAGATAAACGATAAACACGATTAATTGGAACTCATGTTTTCTGCGCCAAGGGCGTATCAAGCCTACACGATATGCCCCATCTATCTCGTGGATCGTTAATCAAATTTCCTTGATACAAAGTTGCATCTTTTCAGAGAGCATGCCGCTGTTTCGCCGGACAAGATCGTCGTAAATAAACAGCATTTGAGAGAAGTCTGTCACGTTATCATAATCGACCCTAGGTAAGTTCTAACTTTAATATCTATCTGCACTATTGACTGAAACCTTGTTGCGTTTAACGCACTCTGCGCGAAAAGGCAGCACAGCAAAGTTCAACCGGCAAAACGCCGTGCTTTGTCGTGTTGATCTAAAACAGCTAGATGTAGTGGATAAAACTGCAGTGAACTTGTGAGTGCCATGATTTGTTTATGAGTAAATTGTATAATGAAAGGTGACTTATACAATTTTAGCGACCCGATGCAATACTATAAAGCAAGCTGCATTATCTGCGATTCGATAATAGTCAACAACAGTCGACTTTATATGCTATGAATACAGACTATGTCTTGATTTTAGGGGACTTATCATAGACATGGTATGTTACTGTTATCTGGAGATACAGGCATAGGGATCTGAAGAGTTTTTGATTCTCTTGAAATATGGATACGGGGATAATTAACGACGATACTGGCGAGGCGTATTCATATCCACAATCATAGCTTTTCTCAACTGATTCGGATTTAAAAGTTTAAAATACCACAATATCCAGCATCTTTATTGCCAAGGCAATCACCCAACAGCGAGGTCAACCTTCACAGATAACTTGATGCAAAACGATAATGCAAACGGGAAGCCTTTGTCCTGCTGCAATGCTAACGATTACAATGCAATGCAGCGACATGCCCTTTTTCTTATCAGCCATACAATGTTGCCTTCATTGAATATAACTGCGGCATTTAATCACGCAACTTTACTCACACCCAGATTTCTAGTTACCAGCTCTGTATTTTAGAGCATGCAGTTCAGTTTCAGCAAGCGCTTATCATTAGTATAGACTTTCGCAAGTATCAGCCAATTCTAAAACGTGGTATAAAACGCAGAATGAATTAAATTATTTCTAGGCAATTATAAGCCGATTGTGCGCTGGCTTCTTCTATCCCTAACATATCACAGACGGTGACGAAAAATTCGACAGATTGGTTTAGAATGAGGATTGATAGAGTTTGCAGTTATGTAAGTTTGAGACTGTCATCAACAAGATATCATAGTTAAAGTTATAAAGGCGGAAAGTATGTTATAAACAACTTCGATTTTGTGGAACATATTCCTAGCATATCTTGTTCGCATTTGCTATAGATCACAAAATTTTCAGTGGCATATCATATCAATGCAAAGAACATTTAAAGTATTATAACAACATGATCAGAGAGTAAGAGAACGAATAAGAATACATTTACGATATAACCACTGCGAATTTTGTTATCATTCGCTAGAATGTTTTGGCAAGAAATCTTTCAAAATTATTTGCGTACGTTTTGAAAGAAAGCCGAACAGAATAAAAGCTTTCTATCGAGCTCTTGCGTCTAAACATAACCTAAATGATCAGCCCTAAGGCGAGAACACCCATAGTCGGAAGGAAAAGAGCGCCGAAATCCTACACATGCTATTAATTTAACAAACGAGTTTAGTTTTAAGCGAAACTAGACTTCCGCCAGAAAATACTGGCAAGCAGGACTTGTAGTAATACTTTCCGAATCCAAAATTCGCAGTTTTGTTTAAATGTGCCAAATGCTAAGATTATCTCGTCAGTGAATGAAAGGATAGCAATGATTTCATTGGTTGATGGCGCGATCACGTGATTATCGCATGATTTATCTTCAGAGTTATTCTTCCGGTTGCGAGAAGCATCTTGCGTACACTGTCACTCATAACTGTCATAAGCAGGTAATAGTATTGAATTATGTAAGATATGAATTCACTTTATGAAGACTGAGATAATTTTTTCAATTTCTGAACTATCTAAAGTGTTTGATTGCTTTAACTAAATGCAAAAATCTCTATTAACATTTCACGATTTAAAAGTACTTCGTAAATGGACAATGTTTTTGACTGTAACAAAGCTATAGAGTATCGCTTTATAATTAGAATATGCAAAATGCATAATTTGCAAACACATGAACGCTAAAAATCTACATCTATTTCCTATCAGAAGTTTTGCTAAATAAATAGAGGTTTGCTAAATAATCATTATATAGAGCTTGCAAGTTAACAATCAACTTGGTCTTGATAAGTTTTGCTAGCATGTCAAGGAAAACCCTGAGATACCATCTTGCATCGAGAGGAAGAACGAGGACACTGTTCGCTGAGCATATCTTTCCAAAACTACCTTCGGAAACTAGGTAGCAAACAACACAATACAATCTACTTTATAACGCTTAATCTGACAATATATGAAGTCTTTACTTGAACAGAAACCATGCTATCAACTACGATTGTTTCTATTCATTTGCGTTCTGCTTGTCACTGCTCAAAGGTGGTATTAAGGGATGAATTTGCGCTGTTGAGCTGCTCCTTTTAAAAGTGTTAACAGGAGTATTTGATTGTCGTTTGGTTTGAGTTCGTTAAGGTTGACGTTTTGCTATCTTGTAGCTTCATATTGCTGTGCTTTTACGATCAACACCAGTATTACTGCTACCACTTCAATACACTCGATTGCTCTTATAATTAGACCAGCCGGATAAGTCAATATAGCCGACCCTGATTTTTACAGTTTAATCCGTTCTTGATTTGCATGAGCATTTCGAATTGCAGTTTACGACTAGCCTTTAGCGTAACACTGTCTTTCTAAGTTTTATGGCTGAAAGTTGCTATCGGAGCAGTATGACTCTCCCTCTCCCTGTCTTTATCTGTTCTCCGTTTAATTCCATATAATGAATTGCTTATAAGATGGTTCACTCGCATACGCAGTTCAGCTAGCCCCTATAAAATGTTTTTAGGTTTACCCATCACCGAGTCAGCTTTATTATAGTGCGTTGGTTTAGAATAACAAGCTTCCTTGCTTTCTCGTTAGTTTGTCTCTCACAATTTTCAATATTGCTAGCCCTATCAGCATTTTCTATCAAGCCCAGCAAGTCACTCGGACACTAACACTTTCAAATTACGCGATTCATGGTGTAATCTTTTAAAAATACCTTCCGCATGTCAGGTAACCATGTGCCTTTCACGTGGTCATAAATCAGCTTCTATCATATTTGCAAACTACTACTAATAATGATCTCTTACATCCTCCTCGTTATCATACAACTACCCTTCCCTCATGCCTTCCCAAAATGATGTGCTCCGATATTTTCACCTGCATTTTCCTGATCATCAGTGTAGAGATTGTATAAGGTTAAAGGAACTTGGAATAACGAACTAAGAAACTTTTTTCTGTACACGTTCTTTAGATTCACCTAGATGACATAGCGGGTGGTGTCACTTAGATGGCATAGTGGCAAATTTATCGTAAGTTATTGCAGGTAATTGCAGTTACTACGATTCACTCAAAGATGACAGTTCAAAAAAAACTGTTGAGAAGCTGTTGAGGAAATAGCCCTCAAAATCCCCCCTGCCCACTCTAATCGCCCCCACTCCTCTTAATAATTAGTACAAAATGGCTGGCCTTTTATAATCAGCAACAATGCAGATGCCAAGCCCACAATGAATTTAAAAACACTATGCGTCAGGTTATTGGTGATGTCTTAGTTCAAATTTCCTTTTACTTTTGCTTGCCTTTCTCGTCAAAGCACACTTCCCTGTAAACAAGCGAATTATATCTTCTTTGAAAATCGCCTGCGATTCAGAATAACTTCCTAACCAACATCAAATATGCAGCTGCATTTAAAGATGTTTTCACAGTATTATGATTAATGTTTAAAGGTGGTAAGGAAGTTTCCACAGCGTCCGGCCTACAAACTGATATGAAATTCCGTGCATCTCTCAGCGGTTAAATGAAATTTCGTAATGAGTAAATAAAGTGCATTCTAGTATGAAGATGCCGTCTTGTGATTGAAGTTGAGTTGCACTTTCAGAATGCGTTAGCCGTTTCTCAGGCAATATTAGCACTGCACTCCGATTTCCTTTTCTATCCAAATCCCCTACTGCAATACCATATTTAAAAACTGTCAAACTCAAAATCTCATAAACACTGTTATCGGCTGGTGCATTTGTGAGGAAGTGTGGAATGTTTATTGCAAGGGGCTTGGAACGAGCGTTGAGAATTATCCGACGTTAGTGCGATTAGATATAAAGCGAGAGTCAGTAGAGTTCGATGTGCCAATGTTTATGTTGCAAGTGAAGATTACTTTTGAAAGTTAGCCTGAAGTTAGAGAAGAAAATTCAAGAGGACCTTCTGTGTATTTACTTTCCTGTACTTTCGAAGTTGAGCTTCATTAAAAAAATCGCCGAAGAAGACTAAGTGTTGAAAGTAGAATGCAGCATTGCTGCTTCACGGAACCACCATTCACAATTTAACTCACCAACTATCCATGTGAAGTCTCTTCCCTTAAATTTATTTACTTTCATGCTACTGCCACTGATGCTCAACGGTTGCTAGCTAAAGGTTTGACCACTGATACAAAAGAAACCGCGTACGATTTTGCGTCGCCCATTGAAGCGGTTTTTGCTCGGAAGTTGTTGCTTTAAAATCACTTTAGTAGGGGATGAGACTTATTTTTA
The DNA here is from genome assembly GCF_057945365.1 of Rhopilema esculentum. Taxonomy (NCBI): domain Eukaryota; kingdom Metazoa; phylum Cnidaria; class Scyphozoa; order Rhizostomeae; family Rhizostomatidae; genus Rhopilema; species Rhopilema esculentum. Next base: position 3,395,367 of record NC_142834.1, on the reverse strand, counting down.
ATGTAAATTAAGAATCTTTTTTAGCAATCAAAGCAAATCGCACTTGCCTCTAACTTGCCTTAAACTCAAATGTACATTATCTCTTATATTTGATTCCACGGACTTCACAGTGACAAAAGACTCTCAAAGCCAAAACGAGATTATCATTTCAAATATATCAGCTGCTAGAAAACGAAACGGACTCGAAATTCTGAATGTCTTCAAAAGCCAGTCTCAATATTGCTGCCAGGGAATGCCTAATATCTGCTTGTGAATCGTAGAGAATCATAAAACTTGATGCACAAACTTTGTTGTATGGGGACCTCTAACATGCTACAGAATTTGTTTTATCCCAAAGGTTTGAAGTACAAAGCTCTGTTAAAAAGGCTTGTATTTACCACAAATTTTATAATTTGATAGGGAAACATGACTGTACGGCTAAAAATAGGGTTCTGAAAGCGGGACGGAGTCTTTGTGTGATTTTTTAGTGATAAAGTTAATTCAAGCAAAACAACATACTTATTGATTGAGACGACTTTTATAAAATTAATAAAGATTATTGAACTCATTTATCTATGTGGAATGACTGGCAAAGCGTAATATTTTTTTTACTCGATTCAAAAAAACAGATAATTAATTAGACTTAATTGTCTGGGACGATTTTTGCGTTATTTAAATAGCGGTTGGTTATTAAATTAAAGCATTCACTTGAAAATGTTCCCACCGAAAATTAATATTAACAAGAAACGGAAGGCATGGCTTATTTTTGGATATGAAAAATTGAATACTGAGCCGCGTGGGTTGTCTTCGCAGGCCATGACGCAAATATGGTGGCTATGAAATATCATGAATAGAAATGGCTGTTTTCTTGTTCTCGCAAATGATTGCTTGATAGCTGCGAGGAAATCAAGCAAATGTGTTTATATGAAGAAATTATGACCTTAATTTCAGAAAGCTGGGGTTTTATCATTATTCAAACATTGACTCAGGATATTGGAAAAAGTCTCATGCTGACTATTGTTTCAGGTGAATCTAAAAACTTTATCATCATCATCTCCATAATAAGTTTTCATAACTTTTATAATGTTTATGTATTTTTTTAAAAGTGTTTTTAAAATATTTTGATACTCATTTTATACTCTTTTTGCATCATGGATATATCTAGGGAATCCTTAAAGCCCACCTTAAGGACAAATAAAGCCCAGTATGTTGATCTCAAGTGCATTTATGTAATTAATGACAAAATTAGAAAAAAAACTATTCTAATAAAGAAGTGGGACAGTATTTGGGGGAATACACCTCAAGGTGACCCGAGCAGGGCACGTGACTAAGGCAGGACTCAGTTGACACAACCAACTACCGGTCCTAACGGTTGAAGCTTTTTGTATGAGCTGCCAGTTTGCGGAGTTGCTTTTAAATTAAGGGGGAAAAGTATTTGTCTGTTGTTTTTAAACCATGCTTGTTGAAAAAAAACTGCCTTTTAGCGCAAAATTAAACGCGTGAAAACTATTTTATATTCTCTAGCAACAAAAGATTCCAAATCTTGATTGGTTGAGAGACTTAAATTATACATACCATATTGACCAATAAGAGTTCATGTAGATTTATGACTTCACTCTTTTGTACGTTGATATTTAGGTATTCCTAACTTAATAAGAGTCAGTTTTTTATTCTATGGAAACTTAACTGCACTTGATTCTGCTGTTAGGAAAATTGTTTGCCATAGCATGAGTCAAGATGGCTAGAAAAGGCAAACAGGCAATAGCAAAATGTAGAGAAGCGTTTTGCATATCAAACACTGTGCAGTTAAACACTGTGTGTACTGTATAGCTCTAGCACTATATAAGAACTCCTAATAGTCTATAGTGTCTACTGCAAGGAAAGAAAGGGTCTACTGCAAGGAGATAAAGGTTCCCTTCGGAGGATTGGATGCTATTCTGGATCAGATGATAATGCAAACCCTGTTACCGGGAATCCTAAACGTTCACACTATTTTGGCCTAATTGATGCGCTTTTTAGGATGGCAAAACATTTATGGCAAAATCTTAACTATTTTCCTGCTCAAAAACACTGATCCCCCTGCGACTGTTTTTCCTGCGAATGCACAACTGAATGCTATAAGTAAATGCCACAATTCTATCCAAGTAAGTCAGGCTTTAAATTTTGACAGGCCATCTATGGAATTCTAGCCATCCCTTTCTCCACTTTGATTTATATGGTTTGTATACGTTTTCCTGATAAAACCTTCGAAATGAAAATATAAACGAAGGGCTTAGAAGGTGTTTTTAGCAACTGTTGGTATTATGGGTTAGCACCATTAATGCTTTTGATAACAAGTTAGAATAGAGAAGTGAAAAGCTAAATATCAACAGCAAAATAATTATTCAATTCGGTCCCTTCCTTGGATAAGTTAACTAAGCTGTATGGTTGTAGGTGGTAAAACGAATTCCGAAACGTGGTTGTCGAAATTGCTTCATCCTAGAAATGTGTACTGTGATTTCTTCTAGGCTGCCAAGAAACCCAGCCTTTCTTGTTAGCAAAAATCTGCACGGTTTTCAATCGGCAGAAACTAGCCTTTTTGGATATAGCCTTCCAACCTGTCAATTAATTCCTTTTTTGATTAACAGTGTCTTCTCGCCTTTTCAGCGTTATTGATTACGATGTTAGTTTTAGGTTTAAAGTATAAGATGCGATTTGTATTCACAAAAAACACAAACTACAAAAATATTTATTGCAACAATGGGTTCATGTTCTGTGGACCTTTTCCGACATTACTATTTTTAGCAAGAATAAAGCAAAATATTAATATGAAACACAATATAATACGCAATAATGTTTTAATTTACCAAATAGAATAAATAATGTAATATAATACGATATAATATGATATAAAATAATACAGTATGATATAAAATAATATAATATGATATAATAAGATGTTATATAATATAACATAATATATCATATATCATATATCATATATCATATATCATATATCATATATCATATATCATATATCACATATCACATATCATATATCATATCATATCATATCATATATCATATCATATCATATCATATCATATCATATCATATCAAATCATATCATATCATATCATATCATATCATATCATATCATATCATATCATATCATATCATATCATATCATATCATATCATATCATATCATATCATATCATATCATATCATATCATATCATATCATATCATATCATATCATATCATATCATATCATATCATATCAATATAATATTGTAGTTTAACAATAGCTTAAAATTTGTTTTTTTTTTCTATTTTGATTGCCAGTAAAATGACCACCGAAATGTACCAAGTATTGAAATTAAAAATACAAGATGAAATGATATATAGGTGCATTTTATGTTCAGTAAATTTTACAGCAGTACAGCTCTAGTAACAAGTGCTGCGTTTTGGAGAATTTGATGACATGTAAGGCTAGGGCTGCGATCCAGGCACCTGCAACTGTAATTCTTATGCAGTCTCGTTTTGTGCTTTTCAGGAAGTCATAAAGAGGCTTCATACGTTGGGGGCAAGGAGATTTTTTTCGGTGTCCTCCTCCCGTTGTGTTCAGCGTCGCTGAATTTGATTAAATTATTTGAGGTTTTTACAGGAAACAAAGCATAGGCCGCAATACATAAAGAAGCCCAATACAGACCTCACATTTGGTGTGTCATTTATTTAAAGAATTCCTCTGTTGATGATCTTACTGATAAAACAAAAACCTCATACACCAGCTTTTCTACATCCAAAGCTTTGTTGTCACCGTCAGATTTATGCGAGCATCTTTGCATTTACTGGGTCATGTCTTTAACTAACAGTAATACGGACTGTACTATCTCCTCATTCAAAGTGCAGCTTTTGGGAAGCGCTGGGACCAAAAACGCGGCACTTGAAATGATCAATCAAATGGAATTTTTTCGTCACACACGGATATGAATGATTGTAGAGAAGGAAAATCGTTTGATTAACTTTATTTCTAGATGATATTACTACGATTCTTTCTTCCATGTCAGTAAAATTTGTTTTACTGAAAAACTAATACGATTAATAATATCCGGGTGAAAGCAGAGATCACCTGTGCTTTCTCTTGGTTCAAGAGCCTTAAGACCGAAGCGCAAGAATAGCAGTAGTGTTTCAATAGAGATCTTAATAATAGAAATTTTAATAATAGAGATCTTAGGATGTGACACCCACTTGAGAAACACTAAACGAGGTCTTATTTCTCCCTGAGCCCTACAAATTTGATTGTCACTTCTAAGGACTTCGTGGTACCGCATCCAACATTATTCTACAAGTGCAATATGTCGAGCAGGCCTTGGTATGATTTGAAAAAGCGGAGCTTACACTTTTGCGTTGACTTTGTGGTAAGTAGAAAGGCTGCCAGAAGTTGAATTCTGGTTATCTATATATTATTAGCCAAACCAATTGTAATTAGAACTGACTAGTTTTCGAACAAATCGATAACTGTTTTTACAAGAAATATTCACCCCTTCTTCCCAAATACTCTTCGTTCCGTGGCACAGTTCTCATAGAGTCCGACGGTTCATATAGCCATGGACTGGGACAAATTTTAATAAGAGCTTGATAATGTTTGAAATGGCACCTCTACTTTTCGACTTTCTTTTATCATGACAACCTGCATTTCTTATATAGTCGCTCAGTTTCACCATTCCATGTGCAGAGAAGATACGTGCCAAAAATCTTTAAACGAAGCAAATGTCAATATGAATTTCTAAGACAAGCATTAAATCACATTAAGGAATATCGAAAAAGATATTTGAGACCCGGGTTTAGCAGAGCACAGAATGAGATCAGTGGCGACAACAAAGAGGCTGGAAATTTGTTTCATTGAGATTAAGTTCTGGTCGGTTTTATGTCTACCAATGACAGTCTGCGTTACTCATTGTGTTATTGACTTAGGGTATAAGTAGATTCTGGTCTCCCTTAAATCGTGGCAAGAATTCTAAAGTGGGCAACAGTTTGAAAGTTTAAGATTGGTTTATATCTTTCCCTTTAATAACCTGTTATAAGCTCGCCGATGAAAATGGTGATATTTAAGTTAAAGGCCTTTTGGTAAGTCCGTTGTAGTTATGCTGAATCGAAAGTAGCTCGAAGAAGAATTTTGCAGAACATCCAACACAGAGGTTGTCACCATGACAACTGACATTTAGACCACACGATCTTCGCCACCAACACTTGAACAACATGCCTTCAAGACGACAAGCTTCTGATCATTTCAAAACAATGCCTTGAAATCTGTTGGTCTTACAATGACAAACAAGGTCTGCAGAGCTTTATGCCACCTCTTTACGGTAATGCTTCTTATATGTTCCTGTAGCTTTATGCAAAGGAAAGATAACATGATAAATCCTTCTAACGGTGCGTAGAGTTTCATCATATGTATTCTGTTGGCTATTGTTGACTACTATCGAACATGTGAGAATGGAATACTCAAATCTCTACCACATGTTCAACTTGAAATGCTTGATTTGAAATGTTTCTCTTTTGAGCATTTTGCAAGATATCTCTACAAGAAATATGAACTACCTGCAACTTCTTCATTGGCATCAGCTCCTAAAGGATTGTATTATGCCGTGAGTGGCTTATTGTGTGATAAGTTGAAAAGTGATGCAAGGCTATGAAAAGGTAGATGGGCAGGAGAGGAGACTGTAACTTTGGTCTGCTTTAAAGAAGATCTTTTAATATTCACACGCCCAAAAATAGCAATTAGTTAATAAAGAGTTGGACTCCAGTGATATTAAGCTCATATTTCACACTTTCCTTTGCATATATTTAGCTGGTTTATTGGTAGCGTCATATAAACCTTTATGCTATCCCTGTCCTTTTTTGTTAATCGGTGTTTTTTGTTAAAAGTACCACTCTCCCCAATTTCCCCCCTCTTTCACTAGGAGAAGATACGTAAACAGCAACTTTTAATCCTTCAAGGCTTGGTCTGCGCTACCTAAAAATAGGACCTATTTTTTCCAGGCAGTTAATGAAAATACACGGCGGTAGATTTGAATTGAAATAATTTTTGAATTTTCCAAAAAGGACCTTTTTTCGCATCTTGTGATCTTTATATACAAACAAATAATACAAATCGCCGATCCTTGTAAGCAATTCGCGTTTTTCTTTTAGACTTTTTTTTGAAAGGTGACTGTTCTCATATCAAAAACGTTTCTGCGAGTTGGGAAGCAAGCTGATATAGGCCACCACAAAAATCAATGCTATTATTAAGTACCCCCATTGAAACGGATAAATCAAGTGGGTTATTGTCATGAATTGTGCTTTTTTAAAGCTTTTCATATAACAACTAATTAGAGCCTTATACCGAGGTGCAAATAACTCTATAATATTCTTGTTCGCCCGTGGTGGATACTCTACTATTTTATCTAAAAATATCTTGAAATCCTCCTGTTTTGGTGAAAATATCGTATGATTTGATAGAGTGATTTGCCCCTCGCCATTTAACCCTTTGTTAATCCTTTTTTCAAATACTTCTTTCTTGAATTCTAACTTTAGAAAACTGCTTTATTACATCACTGCGAAATTATGTTTCATTATTAGTTCAAGGTCAAATAATTTATTGTTATGTCATAGCCTGAGCAGAATTTGCTGCTAGAGTCAGGCCGATACAGCTTTCGAGCGACACCATAAGCAGAAATTATTTCTAACTATTGCAAACTTGGACAACTTGGACACAATCGTGCTTGACAATATTGCAGTAAAGTACCGAACTGTGACATCATCCAAGCTCTTTTTAAGAATTCCTCAATTTTGACCACGTTATCTGAAATAACAGCATAAAAACCCTTAAAGATGCAAAGTCAGTCTAATTTGTTCAACACTGGGTAAGTTATGGCCAATGAAAGATTTCAAGTTTGCCAACGGTTTATTGTTATTATGGCCTGGTTCATAAAGTTACGAACCAAGACGAAATTACAGAAGTTTGATTGGAAAGAGCATGTGCTTATTAGGCAATATCTTAGCCAATTGTCAACTGACTTCGCACATTTAGACCTGTTTCATCATGCACTATCATTTCTAGAGTCAGAATTGAAAAAATCTTAAAAAATATGTGTGACGTCATTACATTGAACTCTGATGAGGTTTCACAGTCAATGTATGCCCGTATCATATCTATTTTGAGGTAAACTCCCTAAAAGCCGAGACGAGGCGCATTTTCTTAATCTTGAAGAGAAAAATTCCATTCATTGTCAAGTATTTCTTAACAATAGCCAATGCCACAATCCCTAAGGCTTAAATTTAGCTTAATAACCATGTATTATTTACTTTGTTTTCCAGGAGCATTGGTTGAATTTTAAAATCATGAAATTGATCCCACAATTTTAGTCTCGTATAAGCTGTCTTTTGTACAATCAATTCTGTACCCATGATCCTTTGAAACCAACGATGGAACTAGCTTAGACATGCGTGGGTGGCCTAATTCTATGCAATTTCGGACAAGGTCAAAAGCATTACCTTCCCTTTTATGAATTTCATAAAGTTTTTAATCTGGTCAATGCTCTATTGTCTGTTATCGTCGATGTTGAAAATTTTGATACAAAGTAGAAATTTCAAAAACATGCATGGCCTTTCTTTTCCCTATAAAACAGCGGTTTCAGTCTTTGATGTTGGGTCTTTTAAAATTTTTATCAAGATGTGGCCATTGAAAGCTTAGAGGAAGGGGCTTTTCTCTTTCGCACATTTTAAACATTTCCCGTGTACTTTTGCTTGTGTGAACAACAGCTTCCTTGCTTATTGACAACATTATTCTCAATTTCACTAAGACTTTGTTCGATTAATAGACATAAAGTAAAGTAGAGTAATTCTAAAGCCTTTTTTATCGTTGTTTAGGCCTTCTTTGCATAAGATAAAACTTTAGGAGAAACAAGACACGTTTCAACATACTGCGACTTCCACACTAATTTACGCAAACCAAATAATCATAATAATAATAATAATCTTTCATATTAAAAAAGGTTAATTTGTTCAGTTAATTAAATTAACGCATATCGATCGAAGACCTTTAATGATATTAAAAAGATCAGAGCATGGAATTATGCAGAACGCTGGTGAATGGCATGTGTAAAGTTGAAATGATAGCTATAAAAGAGACGTCTTTCCCTTTGTCGTGGATACAGAAGTTACGTTCCTTCTGTTATGTATGCAAAAGCATTTCTCTGAGAAAATCATTGTTTACGTTGAGACTTGTCTGTCCCAAATTTTTCAGAAACTTTTAACGAGCATCAAGTAATCAGAGGAACATCAATCTAGTTTAACATCGGCATCTCTTCTAAAGACTTTCTTCTAACTGTTAAAGAAGAATAAACTTTCTTCCTAAGCTTAACATTTCGGTCTTACATTGATGTGCATGTTAAATATGGCATTTACTGAAAGCAACTTTGGAATAAACCAATCTTCATTATCATGACTACCATCCATTTAATAAACATTTAGACTTTGGACAGCAAAAGTGTTATTAACACATTTCATCTTGTTTGGTTAGGGTTTGATAAGTCCATTTTGAAACTTCTCTGCCCTTCAAAAGTTGCAAAATACACCACATATTCAACACACACGTTCATGTTTACAAGGAAACAAAACAATCAGCCTAAATTTGGAATTACGCGACTATGGGAGTCTGATTTTTAGCAGCTGTGCAGATAAACATGCATTGGCTTTCGGAGACTCTAACTCGGTTTTCGATAACTTGATTAGCAAGCCACTTGACCATTTGCTAACAAATGTCTGATTGAATGTATAGAAGCGCTTAGATATGTTTTGATGTTGTCCTCATACATTGTAACAAACATCACGCATGTTTCTCTGTCAATGCCTCGAAAGCTTATACAGCGTGTTTACAACCACTGAAGAAAACCTTACCAGCAATATGTAATTGCTTTTAAACGTAGGAAGAATTTCAAAAAGGGGGCACATGTAGTTAAAATAGGGGCACCCCTGTAAGCTGGAAGTAGGTACTTTACCACTGTGTCTTAAAAGTGGGGGCATATGCCCCTGTGCCCCCTAGTTCCTATGTCTATGCATTGAGATGCCTTCTATTTGTTTCCTGATAATGGAATTGTTCTTGTCTGAATTTAATCAGAACGTGTTCACTCGTGTGGTTGTGGCAGTAGGGGTAGCACGACAAAGAAGGTGTGTCGGGTGTGAGGGGCGTGGCTGATTAACGTAGCAGGTGAACTATGCAAAATGGAGAAATATAAGGCTAGACGCACTGTTGCATCCGATCTTAGTCACACGAGTTCTTTCTTCCATATGAAAGCTGCCAATTCCAAATTATTTTCTCAAAGGTATATGGCGTTATGATGAACTCTAGCGGTGGGCAATAACCTGATGTGCAATCAAAAGCTCACCAATCAAATCTAGTGATCGTGATGTACACGTGCATGGCACCGAGTTGTAATTGCAATTCATTACAGACCAAATCGTCAAATCCCTTTCATTGATCCATTAATTATTTAAATCTGCCATATTCTTACATTCATTCTTAATGCATCCAGCCTGTATTTTTGTAGTGATAATTTGAGTTTTTCCTTATGTGCGAATTTCGTAAAAAGTTCAATTAAATAAATCAACTTTTGTCATTAGGATTCTGAATTAGTTGAGTTAGGGTGCTCTTTAGGTCACAGTAAAAGTATAATTATCTTAACAATAGGCTTCCGAACAGATGTTCCGGGCCATACTGTTTAAATAAAGCGAGAACCTTGAGGTACAATTACAAGCGCATTATAACACTGTATTCCTTTCCTAGGGTTGAAGCACTTTAGACATCGCCTTGCAACTCACTCGATGCAATGGCCAACAACACGACGATCCTGCCTTTGCTGAGCAATACGGAGCGAATGGTTTTCAATGTTCTACTGCCGGTCATTTCAGTGATTGGCATTGCCACTAACCTTATAGTTATTCTTGGCGTTTTGTATAATCGAAGCATACGGAATGTGCCCGCGAATATATTCGTCATCAATCTCGCGATTGCAGACTTTTTCGTAGTCGTTATTGGAGTTCCTCTATGGGTGATACAACTTAGTTTGGCAGAGAAAATCACAATAAACCAAGGGACAACGCTTTGCCAAATAAACTTCGGTTTATCCGTGTTCACCTCTGTTCTATCGGTATACACTCTCGGGATTATAAGTTACGATCGATACGCAGCCGTAACAGCGCCTTTTCGATACCATGAAGTAATGTCACCCTCAACAACTTACAAAATATTAGCTGGAGCATGGACTATGACTTTGGTATTTTCTTTACCAGCTATGATTGGCTGGAAGTCGGACAATTTAAAGACACCAATGGGACCTTACTTGATTGGCTATTGCGTTTATACAAAGTTTTTTAGCCAGGAGTATCAAATCATTGTGTATTCGGGGATATCCTTGACAATTGTAATGAACATCGTCCTCTATACCAGACTTTTGAATGTGGCAAAAAGGCACGCGAGACAGATTGCTAGCACGAAACATGAAGTTGAAAATAGCTACGGAGAGCAATCAGGTATTGACAACAATAAGAGGTCACCGCCTCGCAGGGAAAGGAACATCAAGGCCGCAAAGGCTCTCGGGATTGTTTTAGGAGCCCTGCTGTCTTGTTGGGTACCATTCCTAATCGTAGCGTATATTGATGCAATAGTTGATGAATCAGGCATATCCGTGTTCACCATGAAGGTTTTAGGCACAGTGACGTATTTCAACAGTGTCATGAATCCGTTGATTTACACGTACATGTCGAGGGACTTCAGGAAAACCGTGCGAAAGATGCTGCTACGAAAACGAGGTCACCAAAATTACCCTGGCAACAGTAGTACGTGATAATGTAGCGATTAACCAACAGTAAAATCATTATTAATCGTATGTTCAGCTTGTTGCCTAAGTTTAAAATAATTGGGCAATGTATGTGTTATTATATAGACCTAATGAGTATTGAGCTCAACTTCCTCGCTTATAAGGATCGGGTTTTTGCTTTGCCTCAATATTTTAAACTTGCCTCAAAGCAAACCCCTCAATCTACCCTCCCCCTCCCTCCAAAAACAAGGCTTCTGATTTTGCATAGAATAATGTGATATTGGATGAAATCTTTATTAAACCAGACGATGTATGCTCTACGGCAAGCAAAGGCAGAAAAGCCAAAAGACTTCAGGTTATTGCCATACTGTTGAGTTTCCATCGCATACCATTGCAGGTACCATTCTATGAGATATTACCGAGCTTTGTGAGTACGAAAACATATCCTTTCAGAATAATTTTTAGCATTTTTGAATTTAATTTTGCATGGTAGATGAAAAGCTTTGAGTGAGACTACCACTTGTTAAATCTGCATTCTGCTGGTACCCTGCTAAATGTGCTTTCTATATCTCGGTTTCCGGCTGCAATGTAACCTAAGGCTCTGATTTTGAAGAAGATGTCACTTTAATTTGGAAGAATGCTCAATATATTAGCTAAATTGATGTTATATTCGTTTATATGTATCACAGCAATGGGAGGGGGGTTATTGCAGATTAATTGGCTTCGAAATTCAAACGTCTTTCTTATAAGAGTACATCCTACCTCTGTATAGTCTCAGTCCAACTTTCTCCTTCTGAATTTATTAAGGGATAACGTGGTTTTTTCGTTACATTTTGATAGAGAAATTAATAAAGGGCCTCTGACGAAGGGGGACCGGGGGCATGGCCTCCAGACCTTTTGGCAAACCGATAGTGCTTTTTCGAAATATTCTGTTATATGTGTTAAGTTTTCCCTTTGCCCCTCCACATATTTAAACCTATCCCGAAGTCCGTGGTTAAAGATAATTTAAAGTTGTTCTACCTTTAATTTAATAATCAAGATTAAAAAGTCCACCGAACACGACAAGCTCTGTATACCTTGTCGTCCTACCAGGCATTATATCAATCAAATATTCGGGGGAGGCGGAGTTTAAATTCTACTCAATCTCCAAATTCCACTCGCCCATTCTAGAACATACAGCTGTGATATAGGGAATGATAGCTTTAGTATAGGAGCAGTATTCTGGTTAAAGCTGGACCATTTCTCATAAAAGAAAAAGACAGAACACTGCGATAGGTTTTTCTTTGTGCATACCTTTGCGGATGGTCCTATAATGCCTGCTTTGTTCACAGAGTAGAAAGAGCTAGTCGAAATCACTTTATCGTGCCAGTAGCGACTGTAGCATTAAAATCGTCATGTTATTTGTATACAATTATAGTATATTTACTATTAGATAAAGATGGAATGCTAAATGTTGTGCAAGCACAAAACTTAATCAAGGATCATACTTAAATCCTCACATTCTTCAAGTGTTCACCTGCCTTCATTTCCTCTCACCATGACCCGGCTGCGGTAAAATTCGGTTAAGTATTGCTAATCCAAACCGAATCGGCCAGTCAGATCTTCGTTCAGGTATTGCAAAGCGTTTGTATCACTGGCTAACAGTTTTCCGCCGAATTGTTCTCTACTTGATACCAGTCAGGTGTGATTAAAGTCATCGTTAACATTATCATAGATACTCTCGCTTGTAATGCACTGAACTGTTGCTAAAAACTTTAAAATGAGAACTTGTATATGACAATCTGTCACCTGAGACGCTTTTTTAGCCGCAGCCATAAAGCACGTTCTTCCTTTCTCGGTTCCCCTTGCCAACGGCAGATACTCAAAGACAAAAATCTATTTTTTCAGTATAGGCTCTTATTCAATGAGTTATTTAGAGTTTCGTCTTTTATAAGGACCCATCTTCAAAGAAACTTCGTTTAAAATACATCAAATACGCCAGGGACGGCTTGCTTATACATAGGCGGTGGAAGACTTGCGTATAGATTAAAACTACAGAATATGTCGAACTGAATTGAACTTAGGTATTCGTATTGGTTATTTAAGATAAGAGAATCATCCAGCAGGCATGCTTTAATTTATAATGCATTCTTGTTCAGTTCTTAAACAATCTCATTTGTTCTTTAATTATTGTGAACGAAAGATGAACCATGCTCAACAACTATATGGATTTGAGCCCTGAACTACAGGCATATGCCAACTACAGGCATTAGTGGCAGTTTGCCCTTATTCATAGTAATTAAAAGACTACTGGGAACAATGTGCGACATTAGTGTATTCTGTGTAGCCACAAACGCAGTTTGCTTCACGTAAACCAAAAATCAAAAAGTCTAACCACCAAGTTGAAGTAAACTTCAAAATCAGTACAGTTCAAAAGCTTTGGTTGCATTAAAGTATCGATAGTTGATCAAAGTCGTAACTTAGGTATCTGTGCCCCTGGGGAAAAAATCTGATACGGGGCCAATATTCATAGCCTATTCCAAGGGAAATAAGCTGCGGGGGCAACCTTTGTTTATTTTAGGAGAAGGACAATAGCCTATTTTCAAAACAAAGAAAGTCATTGGGACTGCAGGGGCAATTGCCTTCCCCCCTAGCAAAATGTTAAAAAAGGCCCTGCCTATATTGAGGGATTGCAAAAAAGTCCCATCAACACAGTAGCACAAAGTAAAAAATACCGATTCTTCTCGTTATAAAGAGAGGGTTGAGTTAATTGCTTCAGTAGAAGAGCTTTAAAAGTTTTTTTAAAATAAAGAGAAAAAAAAACATGAATATGAAAAGAATCTTGAAGCCTGTTTCAACTAGGGGCCTTTAAATATCGAACTAAGGTGCCCTAAACTTCGTTACGTCACTGTGGTTGATCCAAAGTAGGCTACTTTAAGTAGCAACCGTTGGACAAACAAGTCTGCTGATTTTGTCTCATGTTTTGCATAAGTTCTTCATCCCAACTACAAACCAACCGAAAGTCGCGACCTGTTGTGTGCGTCAATACAGAAGACCCTCAAAGATTTATAATATCTAGACAGAATACATGAAATTCATTGTCAGTGGCTACAATCCCATCAACAAGAGCCGCTTACATTGACTTCAAAGAAAATATCAAAAACTTATATGAACCCAATAGACCATTAAATGGTGTCATCTTCCTGGCATAGTTGTTCCCTGATGAACCAGAGGTGCATTGTTGAAGGTTCAAATTCAGCTATTCGAAATTGATGACATTCAGAGCCAGGGACGGATTTAAGCAACAAGAATCTGGGGAGGAGTTAATATGCTAGGTAATGATTGGATTTTGTGCCACACACTTCAGGTGACTGGAAACTAAAGGAAACGCCCATTTTGAAATTCAATGATGAAGCAACTTTTCCACAATATTTGAAACTACTGACTACCAAAAGATACTTTTAGCGAATCAAAGCAGAATTTACCGAAAAACACAAAAATATTAGGGCGTCGGGAGAGGGGGGGTGTTGCACCTCTACATCCCCAGTAAATCCGTCCCTGTTAGAGCTTTGTTGTTAAAAGGAAATTTTAAACCGTTAATTTTAGCTTGATATGAATACTTAGGGGCGATTTGTCCTTTTTGTCATATCACACAGGGTGTTGAATTTTCACCACAGGCTAGACTTGTCCATGTGGAATATAAACCTAACCATAACAATGCATGATGGGATTGCAATTAGAAGAATAGTATGTGGTTTAAATTGCATGTTTATGTAGCGAAATCAAAACTGCTATGTGAAGTTTGCTTTCGCTTAACTGGAGGCAAGCCTGGCCGAGATGAAAATTCCCAATGATAACAGAATATCACACGTGTAAAAGGGAATGCGTACAAGGTTGATAACTAATGTCAATCCTTTTTCGACTCAATGTTTGCACAGAATGCAGGGCGTGCAATATTGCAGGCTTATGCAAATAGTTGGTTTTCTTTTCTATTAAAGATGCAAATGTTTCTTCCTATTTCAATACAACACTCTGATGCAATTAAAAAGCTGGAACATTACAATGCTGAACAGCCGATAATCTTGACAACCAAACGAGGAATCCTGTGTTGTGTGCATAATAAGAAACTTCAAAACCCATCATGGTTTTACTTGAGTTCAAGCTCCATAAATGCTTTTCACGCTCCACTAAATTTTTTCTCAAATTTTATTTCATCGAAATAAGTCTTTCCCTGACCACACAATCGGTATGTGAGGTGAATTATTTTCAATAACTTTACTCGCCAATGTCCCTCCCGCATAATCAAGGTCTTTAGAAGATTCGAACCATGCGGCTAGGAGTCTGGTACAGACCAACATTATCTCCTTGGCAACTCGCCTCGCTTGGGTTAGAGATTGTTTTTACGCCAGATGATCTGTACATAGGAGCCGAAAGATGAAATTGGATAAAATTAAGATATTTCGGTTAATATGAAACTAAGACAGAGAGCAGAAGGCGGATTTATTATTTGATGCAGCTGTAACAGTTTTAATGTACGGTGTTCGTTAAATGCGTGTTATTACTGCATGGCCGACAAACCGCATGTTCATGGTAGAGCGACGAGCAAAACAAGCACTTTCGTCTGTAACTAACAGACCCCCGGTAATATTGTAACAAATAAAACTGAAAACGTTTAAATCTGGTTTATCCACAGGGTGTTCTCATTTGTATCGAATTCCATTTTCTACACCGCAGAAAGGGGATGTGGGAAGTGTTAAAAAAGACCATTAGGGAGTTGGGCATTTTTGCTTAGGGATTTAGATTGCCAAAGATTCAAGCAACAAACGATAAATGTCAATCAATCACGAGTGCATGACAAAATTGCAAAATCCATACAGCTGGGTTCTCCATTCCTTGCTTTCTTCAAGAAGAAGAAAAAAAAATTATTTTGAGTTTCCTTAGATCCTATATATGAATGAATATATATTCTCAGTAAATAAATCTTTCGTCTCGATTCTCTATTTAGATATATCAATCTTAATGAGAAACTCGCGGTAACAGTAAAAAGTTTCATATAGTTGACATATTTCCTATCTACAACATGAAAGCTAGTATTTCATTTTCCATAAAACACCCACTTTCACTATTTCGAATGAAAAACAACAGTCCGTTGATTCCTCTTCGATAGATCAAAACAACATAAATTTTTGTAAAGATCATCACCAATTTCTCCTGAGAAAAGCTCATGTTTACTCTTCATGTAAGATCCTTGGTCTGGATGCTTTGTTATTCCAAAAACGTCTAGACAAAACATCTGTTTTCAAACTATTGCCCATAAATCGTCTTTCATTAAAATAAATTCCTCTTAAGAAAAGTATCCGTTATTTGAGTCGATACAAGTGTAAAGAAAAACAAGTGTAAAGGAACTGCAGATGTTTTGCAGATAACAACGTAACCTGCAAATTTATAATCTACAGTATAATTATATTTTTGTGTTTGTGTTATTTACCCCTGCCTGGACTTTAGCACACGTGTATGTTCGTTGGGTCACTAATACCCCCTGCTTCAACAAAATTCAGAACTAACCCTAAACAAAGCATATTCTTATAAATCTCAACAAACTACTCTAGTACCATTTGCGAATGAAAAAATCGCTCAGACGCTAGCAAAAACTGAGCATCAAGTCGCATCCAAATTCACGTTTAAAGGACACTCGTGAGAACCGTTTTGCCAACCAAAATATTTGGATATAAAACTTGGAGCATGACGTTACTGGCCTGTAATCAAGCAAATGTTTGCTTCTTAGGTTCAAAAATATCACAACAGTAGTTAGAATTACATTTTGATAACTTTAGTTGACTTACGTTTTGTCCAATCTTGATTGCTCGTGAAATTAGGCCACGAATTTCAAGTAGAAATTGAACTTTGCCATCAACCTTTGCGTTAGCATCATATTGTAGAAGCAAGCTTAGCAAGTTGTAGAAGTTCTTGACTTTGTTAATTCAGGAAAATTGGAGTAAATATGGCCTTGTCGTTGAATGGTGTTAAGCATGTGCTTTTAGGCCCATATTCACACGGAATAGAAACAATAGGCGCATGAGATGCGCATGCTGACGTCAACTTTTGGCGGGAATTTTCAAAAAGAGGTAGAACTCAGTACTTGAAAGGAAGCATGATCAATTGTGTAGTAGTTCTGAGGGAGGGGGGGGGGGGGTATAACAAATACCAAGGGAAACATTTCGTAAAGGAATTGCTCGTAACGTCAATGACTCAGTTTCACCAATGAACGTCACGTCAACGACTCGTGGAGAATCCAAACTATGGCAGCTGCAGGCATGTATGCTCTTGAAGCGAACAGAGGTACCCAAATCTGTCCAGAAATTGGCCCTAAATACCGTTTCACAATTTGTTAACAGTTAAACTATTTTGTAGAGTTTGAAGGGAAATAAACTGTGGTAAAAAAGGATGATTCACATATACGATGTGGATGGCCTAAAACGGAGGCCTTTAAGCAGGTCATGCTGAGCGATTGGAAAGGAACATGGTTGCCTTTGGCATCAACAGTCTCTTTTTCCGTTATATATATATATATATATGATATGATATGATATGATATGATATGATATGATATGATATGATATGATATGATATGATATGATATGATATGATATGATATGATATGATATGATATGATATGATATGATATGAATAAATATTCATATACAAACAATAAACCCTTCAGCATTTAATAATACATGTATACAATCTTATAAAACAAGCAAATAAAAGTAATTTCAAAAGCAATGTAATATCTAAATATGTTAATTTTGCAGTTCTTCCCGGGAGTCGTGTTTTGTAGTTAACGTTTTTGATCAGCCAGTAGGTGTGCTTTCAATTGTTTCAATTGCTCAACAATGAAAGTTCTGATTTTACCGTTTGCTGCAAAATGACACATTTCAAATCCTCATTCATCATTGTTTTCAATAGATACAGCTCCAGACGCAAGATAAACTATGTATATGAATGCATAGGAGAGAAGAATTTAATTCTTTAAATGATCAAAATATTAGAGTCATACCTACAACTAATTTGACAACACTGATTATAAATCAAAGCTAATCTACTAATGTACTATTTTTCCTATACACTGAAGGACAACAACGTACGTTGTATATGAATCATTCTAGGCAGTATTTGTTAAATTAGTAGCTATTAAGCATAAACACACAATGACATTATAAACATTAAGCCATTTGAAAACACGTAAGAAGGTAAAATTAGGTTTACAAATCTCAGAAAAACCCAGTCACAAAGTTCGAACAGTCCATATTTCTTAACATCCCAATAAAAATATAAAGATCAATTCAAAGTTAGAAGGCGTGAATGAAAACTGATTTTAAAGTTGGACTTTCGAGATATCTGACTGCATATTCAAGCTATCAAAATCAAAGCATTTTTTATACAAAATCTAACGATTTTCTTTGCAAATCTTCTGCACAACAAATGCTAGCTTCATTGGAATCCTCATTTAGAAAAGCGTACACATTGAGTTAGCCATTGCTAGCAAAGTTAAACTTATCGTATTTCACGAGATAGAGTACCATGAAAATTAAAATCCTTTTTTGACTGTGTCAGGATTTACATGTCTTTGTGCATAAGAGATTCCTTAGAGGGACTTGGATCAAATATACGGCTGCGAGTGTTTAAACTTTTAAATTTGACAGAAATACGTTCAAAATTTGAAAGACTACTTTTCAAACAAAATAACCAGTAGATATTGTATGTCATATTGAAACGAACACAAACGTACATTGATTTCCTAAACTTTTCAGGAATCAATACTGTCAAAAATCTTCAACGGGTTACAGCGATTTTCACTTTTCGTTGCGTTTAAAGTGTTCTCCTTCCAAGAGGTTAAGCAAAGTGTCGCTGTGCATATTGTATTATAATACTGCAAATGAATATAGCTTCCTTGATTCAACTGCTGCATGACCAGGACAACTGTAGCAGAACCAGGATAGGGTTTTCCAACATACTCAAACGAAACACAATGGCTTTTTCAAAAAGAGGCTTGTATCCATCAAGAGAAAGACTATTGCTCCGAGCAAAAGCCACAAGATCTGAATTTGAAGGATACCATTTTGAAAATATGCTGAAGTTTCTTTTCGAACTGACGATTTTGTAAAATTGAAGATGTTGGTTATATTTCAGTCCTTTTCTTCGAGCTATCAGTACTTCAAGATACAGATTGAAATTACGAGAGTAGCGTTAATAAAAATCGAAGGATATAAAACGTTACAAATGTAGGCTGAGAAGAACTCGATGAATTTGTTAATTTATTACAGCCCCACCTAAGCGTAAGTTAAGGGAAAAAATAACACTCTTAGGGTAGTAAATACCAATATATATAGAAATTATGATAATCGTTTCTGCTTTCTGTTTGTAATTTCTGATAATTCCTTGAATCACCAAGCGTTCTTCAATTTGTGATAGGCCCAGCGCCAAGGACTGTAGCTGTGACAAGTCTTGAGAGGAGCTCATCGCTAAATAGGGTCGAGCGCTTGCCTGTTATCAACCCCAGGTCATATTTTTCATTTGCTTACGATTTTGATTTCTTTACATCATGATCTGCTTGCCATTAGTCACCTCTTGGACAAAACCACTAAATTTTCGTAAAAACTTGGGGTACTCTCTCTTTGAAACGGCGCGTACTGCCGAAGGTGGCGCCCAACCGCCAGGATTGACTGAAATTGGAAAACGTATACTCTAAGGCATGACATCATCATCTTCATGCATAGATAAAGAAAATCATTTTTATATCAACAGAAAAGTTCTAGATAGTGTTAAAACGCAAATCAGATTCATTTCTCCGTCAATAACAGCAAATGAGAGTTCACACATCACTATTCAAACGGGTGTGGTATCACATAAACTGTTTTTAAAGATTTAGCTAGAAAGACTCAACGGGCATACCTTGCGCAGTGTATGTAAGCTTGCAGAACATGTTTTCTCTGTTTAGCGTCTTGGTATTGACCCCCGGCCTGACAAAGGTCTGACAAAACATAGTTACCCGGGCAACAGCACGGACATATTTGTTTGCCTGTAACAGAAGCAGAGCATCGTTACTATTTTGAATTCTTGCAACAATAATAACAATTTCGCTGTCGCAACGAAAGATTTACATGGAACTAATCCGGGGGGAAATTATACTCAATGATTCGAATTTATCCGGGGGCAAAATGTCACAGTCCTCAGATCTCACTGAATAGCTAATGATCTCAGACAGACTTTATCGAAATTTCAAGGAATCTTGTTTTAACAATGAAGTTTACTGAACCTCGCAATCACATTGAAAAATCACTCCTCGACAGCCACATATCTATCCACACAGAGACAGGCCTAATGAATAAATTGGTTAACTTAACCAGCAATACCTCACACACCGTTACATTAAAATCCTAATTTATGTACTTTTAACCCCTATCCAAGTTCATTATAAATGCCCATGTCTTCATCAAAACTATAACCATTTGAGGCTAAAGGGAGCTCATTCAAGGGGGGTACTCGTTAGATTTTTGGCTGCTTTAGGCGAATGCCTATTCGAACGGGGGGGGGCATTAATTTGTGGATATACAGCGATAACACGCAACAGAAATGGCCAACTACAAAAATATTACACCCAACCATCATTAATAGTCAAAACGCGGAGCTAAGCCTTTATTTTGGTGTAAAGAAATGAATTTTCTATCACAAAAACTTCAAACGATCGTTATAGAGATAGCTCCTTCTGCTGAGCTGACGAAATAAGAACGAATGAGATTGTTCATGGAAAGCTGATTTGGTAAAACGCGCTATCACACGACATAAGCTATTCCTAAGGGCCTTACAGACTGTGACCTTTTTTCTGATGAGCTTTGTATCGTGGAGCGGTTTCCACAAGAACAGCCTTATCATCGGCATCAAAAAGCCATTTTTTATCTTGAGCAGTTTACATTTTGTGGTTAACGCCATTCATTGCTTGTGTTATGCAACACTAACTGCCGTTACAATTTTTCTAAGACTGTTTTCTAACTTGGTTCCTCTGATTTAAATTCACAGTTTTGGCTAATATTATCATAAGAATGATCAAAATCATAATCACCCGGAACCTCCATTGTTTCTACCCCCTGACAAACTGAATTTTGCAGCCCGAACCTTCAGCAGTTTTTGATCATTGGCTACGTGTTTCTAGATTGAGATGGGGGCACATTACAAGATTTCAGAGTAATTCATTGAGTTTTCAAACAAATTGGGTTACGAATTGTTTTATCACTAGCGCCCTATAAATACTGAATTGGAACAAAGAACAAGTCGAGGATAAGGACTAAGCATTAAAATTGGCCTAGGCATATAAGACTTCCAGGTATCGTCAGCTCTTTAACTTCATATTGGTCTTTGCATACTAAAATTTCCAGACATCTGCAGCTCTATAACTTTAAAATTGAAGTATGACTCGGAAATTGATTGTACTGTACGTGACCGAGTGGATCTTTTAGCTTCCCAAAGTTTGTAACTATATTGTTCTCTATTTAATCCAGGCATCCGGACTTCTTTTCAAAAGAAATGGTAAGCTTTCTTAACCGTTTTGTGGTGGGTAAATTGCGCTCTGTTCTCCTATTTTTTGTCACTTAAATGCGCTGCATTTAGATTTGATGTTAATTGTTTCTTGCATTATGGTGAGAAATCTGCTTTTCAGTGAACAGTGTGGTACAGACTCTCTCTGACTGATCTGCAGAAATAGATGGTCTCAAGGTTGAACTATAAATTCACTTATGAAGTTTAAAGTCTTGATTAACAACAGTAAGTCGTCTACTTTTACAAATCCAGCAATGCTCTTGCAGTGCATAAACTGGTTGCATATAGAAATTTTCAAGCAACCCTATGAAAAGTTCAGTAAAAAGCTGCGTGCTTAAAAGACAGAGACAAATAGGAGACGATCCAAAGCGATTTGGGGGTTTAAATACAACATCAGATATTATGGCCAATAAAGCAAGATAGCTCTTTGGCCATGCTAAACCTTCTTCCTCATCCACATGCGCTATGCTCAAAGGCATCCTACAATACTCGGACACTGCAAACTTTGAGGGAACAACAAGCCTAACAAAGCAATCAATATTTGCTGTATTTCAGAACAAAACCATACAGAGTAACAACGACTGATGACGATGTTTACAAACCGCTAATTGCAGTCGAAGAGAGATAACATTTCTGCGTACGTCCTAGGACCATAGAGAAAGTTTTAACCCATTCATTGCTACGTATTTCAGAAGATCTCTTCAGTCTTTGTGGGGAATTTTCTGATAAAAGTGAAATATAATCTGTCTAAAATAAGGGAGATAGTTGCAGCTTACATCGAGTTCTAAGGAAAATTAGAAGCTCTTTATGATCTTAGTCGGATTCAGTGGCAAAAATAACACAGGAGTTGACAGACAAGATGGCTATCTCCATCCCCTTCTTCTCCTTTATCAAGTTTTAGAAGAATTAAAAGAAAAAGATTTCCAGCGTATTAAATCATTCTAATACGACTAATAGTTCTGGATGCTGTTTCTATTTTGAAAAAGGTGTAAGAAAAAGGAAAGGAATTAAAAAACCAGGTTGGATATGTAAACTGATTGGTGCTGATAAAATGGGATTTAGATGTCGGCAGTCCACAAACTGTCTGCAAAAGCAGTAATTAACGGGCTCTTATGAGCCTGCAGAGTACGCTCCTCCTTTAAGAGGACAAAATCCTACTTTAAGTTTATCTTTGCAGACAAAGAAACTTGGGAGATCTTGCAGAAAAGCGTTAAGGTGTACCTTCTTCATTCATTTGTTAACAACAGCTATCAGAGTTCCAGACAGAAAAACGACGAGATCAATGACATAAAAACAGTGGAAAAGACAGACTTTGCAAGGTCCTGGTGGTCTAAGAAAGCACTGTTGATTCTGTCAAAATAAAATCTGTGAACTCACCGGCGCGTCGTCGTGATCCGTTGCCCAGTTAGTGACCATCCAGGCGTTTTCGATTTCGTTTTTAAGCCTTTCGCCCTCCTCTGAAAGACTAAGTTTTCTAATATGTGACGCGAAGACCGTGTCCCTTTGTGACGAAGGCCATACCCGCTTGTGCACTTGGTGAAATACCATTGTATTGTCGGACAGCTTCTCCAAAACTCGACATTTTTCAACAGTGCCTAAAAGACGCAATAGTAACGATCAAGTAAGAAAAAATTGATATGAAGTATGAAAAATTGACATCAAGTATGAACAATTCGAAAAACTGCAACCGTTCTCTAAGTCCTACTAATGAAAACTTATATTGGTCAAAGAGCATTTTAATAGCGAGATGCTAGAGTTTGAAACCATTGTGAACAGGAAGTCAAGCAGGCATCCTCTGGTCATTTCCTTATTCTTGTTATTAGGCTGAGGATTTACCCTTAACTGTTTATTTGATTTGTAAGACTTCATACACTATCCCCTGAAAGGCCGTCATTCTTGACTGGCGGGATTACCATGGTTAAAAAACGTAAAATAACAAAATAAGAAATGAAAATGTCCTTTCAAATCAGCATCAACGAATGAAGGTGCACAAGACTTCAATTCATCAGAAAATCACAGTATAGCCACAAGAGAATCGCTTCAAGACAGCCAACTCCATGGGTGGGCATTTTCCAATCCCTGCTGACGTTACAGCTCTTATCTTCATTTCGAATGAAGAGCCGGAATTTGGTTGAGATTAACAGACAAACTGGCTTGAAACGAAATTCAGAGACTTCCTCTATTTTCAGAAACTCTACTTTCATACATGGAAGATTTTCATATTTCCTTTCGCGTTTAAAGGCAATCTGTCTCACTGTGGATTGGTTAACGAGAACAATAGCTGGAACACAATTCCAGCGCTCCGCCATATTTTTTACAATGCGATAAATGAAAGGGGGACTGGAAACAATAAAATATCCCTTTATTCTTATAATCAATCAACGTCGTGACAGATTGCCTTTAAACGCTTCAAGGTGGCCTAATTTTTGCAACATGTCACTCCACACTTGAATCGAAATATGCCAATAGGTAAAGGTAGGCACCTGTCGCTGTGTACTAAGAATACTGGTACTTTTAAGATGCTGTTGTAGACAGTTATGAATGTGTCGAAATAAGTAAATTTCCTTCGTACACAAAAATTCTTATATTTGATGCTACAAAAATGTGAGAGATAAAAAGGAAGTCCCTGATTGGACTCATTTTCACCGATCAGAATCCTTCACAGCCTCACATGGATGAAGCCTCCAAGAAAGAGCAGAGGCCTCGTGCAGATTTCTATATTCCTACATTGGCTCGTATAGTTCATTTAAAAATTCTTTAATATTAAAAAGTTAACATTAAAACTTACTGTCCCAATCCATACGAACATCTTTATCAAAAAAATAATGACACATTTCTCGCCCAGTAACTCCCTAGGAAAGAACAGACATTGTAAAAAACTATTTGCGAAGCAGTTAAAAACAACATTTAAAAATCGCTGCAATTAGCAGCGACAAACAACGAGTGATGAATACAAGGATCTAAATCCTGATATAAGAATCACGAATTTCCAACCTGCACAATGTGTGATGCTTTCAATGGATCACAAACTATACCATCTACTTCGAAGTCTTTTCGGTAAACCTGAAAAGGGAGAAGAGCAAGCATAAACTCAGGGTAATAAATAAACATCATCCCGCCATTGAAGGCTCGCAAAAGAAAATTAGTACAAACGCAATCTTGCAGCCAGCCAATGTATTGCGATTGGATATAACGACAATCTTATTATAAAACTCTGATGTTACAGCGATTAGTTCCGCAAGGGGGGAAGAGTCGAAGAACAAAAATTGGTTTAGTTAATGATTCGCTAAAAATTTAAAGAATTCCGAAAAGCAGATCAAAATAGGAGTCTCTGTTGCTTGCAAAGAAAGTGAAGCTGCTAGCCAGTAGCATTTTTCGAAATTTAAACAAAATACAAAGACATTTAATAGTAAGTTTTCTTATCAAAGATAAAATAAACTACAACAAGCAATTAAGCATCTTAATATGCCGCCTGCAGTGGAAAAGACAGCGTCACCAAACCGTAATCAACATAAAAATTTAACATAAATAAAATCGGTGCCTGTAGCATAAAAAACATCTAATGTGTGATATAGCGTGTGAATAGTGGATAACTTGTAGGTACCTTGAGATCCCCGTCTTCTAGGACCATGTCCCACCCGCTGCTATCTTTGGTCACATCTTCCTTGACTAGCATGAGACTTTCTCTTACTTTTCCGGTAACCTGAAATCACGAAGAGTCAGAAAGATAACATCGTGAAATATGCAAGACAACTTCTTCTACTTTGCATTCCATTTTGGAAACAAGAAGGACTTACCTTCGGAAACGTTATAAGACCTAAGAAATAACTGCGAAGCGGCATGGAACAAAGGCATGGCAAAAACTGTATTTAGAAACTCTCTTGCGGACGGCCAATGCGGAGGTTTTCAAAATCAAGGGAATATACAGATATACGAAAAATATTCAAACAATGAAATTGTATTTTCAAAGGAAACAGTTTATATCAAAATAGCTAATTAAATCATGAGAGAAAGGCCAAATTTCAAGAATATAGGATAGATTGCCAAATAATGTACAAAAACAAAGTGCATACCAAAATGTAGGTAAGAAAAGGAAGAATTCTTTATATAAAAACTAACACAAAGGCAATCTCGTGGTATATAAAAACTAACACAAAGGCAATCTCGTGGTATATAAAAACTAACACAAAGGCAATCTCATGGTATATAAAAACTAACACAAAGGCAATCTCGTGGTATATAAAAACTAACACAAAGGCAATCTCGTGGTATATAAAAACTAACACAAAGGCAATCTCGTGGTATATAAAAACTAACACAAAGGCAATCTCGTGGTATATAAAAACTAACACAAAGGCAATCTCGTGGTATATAAAAACTAACACAAAGGCAATCTCGTGGTATATAAAAACTAACACAAAGGCAATCTCGTGGTATATAAAAACTAACACAAAGGCAATCTCGTGGTATATAAAAACTAACACAAAGGCAATCTCGTGGTATATAAAAACTAACACAAAGGCAATCTCGTGGTATATAAAAACTAACACAAAGGCAATCTCGTGGTATATAAAAACTAACACAAAGGCAATCTTGCAGTCAGATAATGTTAGCTTAAAGTGCCTGTGACATGATTTTCGTGCTTTTGGGTTTATATATCTATTCTTATGTAAAAAGGCCTGTTATTTTCATTTCTGAGGTTAGTTTTTACGTTTCGTGAGAAATGAAGGAGTTATTGGCGATCTTCTACGCCAAAATTCGCCATCTTGGTTTTCAGAATGAGTAGACAGTGACGTAACGGGAGGGACACGATCGCCTCAACTTTCTAGTTTTTGTAACGTAGTCAATGAGGAAAAATCTAAAAGGTCCAAGATGAGCTATATTTCCAGAGAAAGTAGTGGCAGCGAGGATGAGATTTTTGAAGGTAGCGCTTACATTGTTACAATAACGAGTTCCTCCCATGACGTCACAAGAGAACGGCGAATGATGATAAAGCGACTTGGCTAGGCCGCACTATTTTGCTTAATTTCAATATCTCTTTTTTTAAAAAAAAGTTCAGATCTACTATAAGAGCAGTGCAACGCTTCAATTAAGAGAATAAAACAAATCATGTCACAGGCACTTTAAATACATTAGATGGTATGAATATATAGGTACCTCATCTGAAAGCCGGTGTTTAACTAATTCAACAAACACACTGTCATCCGGAGGAGGCGGTATTCTCTCCTTTGTACTGCTTGTCTACAAAATAAACAATGGATTGAAATTAAGTTCCAATTTAGCTACTTTGAGAGAGCTTATAAGATATAAAATCGTTTAGAGAAACCACAGGGAAATTCTGCATAAAAGCTGATGCATTTAAAATGTTAAAAAACCAACCAGTTCAGATTCTTCGTCTTCGCGGTCAAGGGCAGTCTCAACGGCATCGAAAAATTCTTCCTCGTTCAATTTGCTGTATGGGCCTTCCTGTAACAAAATGAGATTTGGGATAAACACGGGTTATGTTGGAGAGTGGAAATGAAAACAAGAGAAGGTGGAAATGAAACAAGGAAAAATTGGAACGAAAACATGGAAAGGATAAAATGAAAATTCGGAAAGGAGCTATGGAAGCAAGGATCATTAAGTAATTAAATAAAGGCACGGCTGTAAATTCATAACTTGCTCGATATAAAAGAATGGTTTAAAACTTCGATATTGAAAATGAACTACAAACGATCGGTTATAAACTGAACTTGCAGCATTTAAAATGTCGTGGCTGAGACACGAATGCTCTGAGGTGTGAAATTAAATTGGAAATAAATCCTTTTTATTTATCATACATTTGTTTGCGAGTTTACTCTTACCAAAATAAAGGATACTCGAATTTTCTCTTACTTGAGTTTTATAAATACAATTATGGATTATGCAAAAACGAATCAAATTTTTATCAGAGATATTTCAATCTAAAGTAAGAAGCATAACAGTGACGTACCTCGTAATCTGGACCACCAACAAAAGAAGAAACTTTCAACTTATCTAGAGCCTCCTTGTATTGCTCTTGAAGTCTCTTGCTTCTGTCACGTTCCTGCCGGAAAGGGAAACATTTTTGCATGTTGAGGATGTAAGGGATAAACAAGTTCCGTAGAATATATAACAGCCCTGTGCAATAACTACATTCTCATATGAAGAAAATTCAAGGGCTTTTGTGGGGCGGGGGCTCTCGGCTCGCTGGGGCGGGGGCTCTTGGCTCGCTAGGGGGGCTCTCGACTCGCTGGGGCGGGGGGCAGAGTTACCATCAACTCTATATTATCAATTCTTTTTAGTTACTCATGCTGTTGTATAAATTATGGCTGACATTAATTAGCCTTATGCTATCAGCTACGCCAACCTTAATCAAAGAATTTATTATTATTTATTATTATTATTATATATTATAACATAATGCAGTTATCTACTCAAATAAAATAGCTATCTTTCTTTACAAATACATATCCCCTAATTCTCAGATTACAAAATTTTGGTTTCATTTTCCGAATAGTATTTTTTTGAAATAGTGTGCAAGTGAATGTTCATTCCGGAAATTACACATACATGCTTAGTATTCGCAAGTACTGACCTTTTCCAGCCTCCGCTTCCATTGGTCTTCTCTTTTGGACATTAATTCGATGCAGTGGGATAAAACCTGGAGTACCCCATCAGTGGTCGCTTTGAATGTGATCGCTTCGCCACGAAAATCGACTGCCTGTCGGCTTAAGTGATGCGATTGCAAATAGTTATTGCCGTCGTGTGGGGTTGGAGTGGCGGACAAGTCATCTAAAAATTGCGGAATATGGAATCAGTTTTCAATTCAACTCAATATCTACTAACCAAGCTATTAATTCAACCCATTAAAATGAATTGATTAATCGATTTGATTCACCTTCATCGTCAACATGGATCAAATAGTTTTATTCAAGAAAGTCTAATACTTTTATTTATAATATTATCTATAATTAAGGCGATTTATATCATCTACAGTTCTAGGCTATGTTATATCGGACACCCACCAGCATCAAAGTCATCATCGTCAAGGTCCAGTCCTTGAGTCTCAAATCTTGGGTTCTTGTCGGCACAGGAATCGAAATAAGATTGTAGCGTGTCAATCTGACGACAAAGGATGTCACGAAATGTCTCCATTTCAAGAAGTTTCTCTTTTAAGCCATCGCCTCTCTATAAGGAAAGAAAATTGTCTATAGCAGCAATTCTTATGTTATCTTTCATCTTGTAATATTTTGAAAGTGAAAATGATTTTCTTTAAAACATCTTTGGCTTGATATCAACATTAGAAAACTGACCTAAGCGTTAATGATGCTTATCCTGTCAATAGAATACCATAAATCCTCGAAAAATCCCCCCCCCCCCCTCGAATAAGCCCCCACCAAAAAAATCATTTTTGCAAATAAGCCCCCAAGCTTATTCGAGGATTTACAGTATATGATGTCCAAGATACGCAATTCGGTGTAGAGAACAGGACGGTTCTAAGTTGCTATTCCGAGTTTCACGCTTAATGCGACATGAGATGCCTAGAAATGCATTTAATATTGCCAACCTGGTACAAACAGCAAGCTAATTAATGATCAGTATTCGTTGATCTCTGTCGTCAATTGCATACCCAGTTACGTTCTTATTTTTTAATATATTAATGAATATCATACGTCTTTAAAAACTGCTGAATACCTTGAAAGATGAGGAGGACTGTAAACTTGGAAGGGAGGTTAAGGACAGCACCGAGGCCACCTTTGGCAGATGTGTTTCAGATCCATAGCCTGATTCTGCTTGCTGCAAAAGAACAAGAGAGCTGCAATTATATCAAGCATGCACAATAAATTGAGCCACGATGTTTATATACAAGAAGAGGACCAAAAATGGCTTTGAAAAAAAGCGAAAAAATTT
Source organism: Rhopilema esculentum (assembly GCF_057945365.1). Lineage (NCBI taxonomy): Eukaryota > Metazoa > Cnidaria > Scyphozoa > Rhizostomeae > Rhizostomatidae > Rhopilema > Rhopilema esculentum. The sequence goes on along the minus strand of NC_142834.1, from coordinate 3,366,063 downwards.
TTAGTCATACTAAAGCTTTTCGTGTGACACTCTTCAGAGTATAAAACGCCAGAACATAGATCGAAAACTCTACGCTAGGAAATATATATAACCAGTTGTGGATCGAAAAAGACCAATCATAATCGCGATCACGTTACTTTCAAGGTTACTCAATCAGTGCAGCTTGCCTGTTGAAAATGTTACCAATGGAGTGAAAATGTTACTAAGGTGAAAATGAACTCACTCTGTCTACACAAAAGCGGTTATCTCAGGTTTATCTATATAGATTCCAAAACATCAGAACCTGGTCATCAGAACCTGGTCATCAGAACCTGGTCATCAGAACCTGGTCATCAGAACCTGGTCATCAGAACCTGGTCATCAGAACCTGGTCATCAGAACCTGGTCATCAGAACCTGGTCATCAGAACCTCGTAATCAGAACCTGGTCATCAGAACCTGGTCATCAGAACCTGGTCATCAGAACCTGGTCATCAGAACCTGGTCATCAGAACCTGGTCATCAGAACCTCGTAATCAGAACCTGGTCATCAGAACCTGGTCATCAGAACCTGGTCATCAGAACCTGGTCATCAGAACCTGGTCATCAGAACCTCGTAATCAGAACCTGGTCATCAGAACCTGGTCATCAGAACCTGGTCATCAGAACCTGGTCATCAGAACCTGGTCATCAGAACCTGGTCATCAGAACCTGGTCATCAGAACCTGGTCATCAGAACCTGGTCATCAGAACCTGGTCATCAGAACCTGGTCATCAGAACCTGGTCATCAGAACCTGGTCATCAGAACCTGGTCATCAGAACCTGGTCATCAGAACCTGGTCATCAGAACCTGGTCATCAGCTTCTTTTTCTAATTGATGCTAGGAAAATACCCGAATGCGATAAGAGCAAAGTCCGAGCAAAGGAAAACGGATGTTATAGATGGAAAAGATAAGATTGTTGTTTAGGTTTGTTGAAAATCAAAGTCTGCCCTGTTGCTTGGTAGATTGAGTTGCCTATCTGCATGTAACGCTACGCTTTTCAGGTAAAAATCACCTCTTTTCCAGTGATAGATACTCGTGGCGTGTTTGCAAAATAACACAAGAAACATTGAGCTTTATCAAGGTCGAGGATTTAAAATCTAAGGTTTAGATGTCAAAGCAGTATCAACATCATGATTCCTCGGGTGAAGCCTATGGATGTTGAAATGAAGAGCGAAAAAAACCATGTGGCCACACAAGAATAAACACAAATCTGTTTGATCATTATAATGCTTTCAAGAATATAAATTACAATAATTTTTGATAGCAAATCTTGGCATTTATGATGATATGATATGATATGATATGATATGATATGATATGATATGATATGATATGATATGATATGATATGATATGATATGATATGATATGATATGATATGATATGATATGATATGATATGATATGATATGATATGATATGATATGATATAATATAATATAATATACTATAATATAATATAATATAAAATAATATAATATAATATAATATAATATAATTAATATAATATAATATAATATAATATAATATAATATAATATAATATAATATAATATAATATAATATAATATAATATAATATAATATAATATAATATAATAAAATATAATATAATATAATATAATATAATATAATATAATATAATAAAATATAATATAATATAATATAATATAATATAATATAATATAATATAATATAATATAATATAATATAATATAATATAATATAATATAATATAATATAATATAATATAATATAATATAATATAATATAATATAATATAATATAATTTCATATAATGTAATATAATATAATACAATATTATTTTATATAATATATATAATACCATCCGATATGATATGATATAATATAACTTTTATAATTTAAAAAAAACTAGAGAGGTTTATTTAAAGTTTTCAACCATTCCGATGTCTCTGCTACGACGAGTTCCCGTGAACTGTTCCGCAGTAAGTCCTTTGTCTCTCAACCACACACCTTGGTGACCAATTCGTCTATGATAACGACCAAATAAAGCTGTGATGATAAATGTCAGAAACTCAAGGATAGAGAAGAATGAGGCACCAATGAAAAGCCCGAGTGACCCGCCGATACCAGCAACCAGTGAGAAAAAATTCATTGCTGGCGCCTCCATAGCTTTCTGGTAGCTGAAAGATTTGAAGTAAACGTTCAACTGCAAAAAATTGGAGCGTATGAAATCTTCTGATACATTGGTTCGATTCAATACCTTAGACAAAACTGGTCTGTAATACTGCATGTCTACGTTAGTGGGCCATCGAGAGCTGGTTCCAGTGAGTTTGAAGGTTTCTTCATAGCACGGTAAGGGACAATCACACGTTGCTTTTTTAGAAGATAAATCTCCATAAAATTCCAGCAAGCAAGTACCAGCATCTCCTGAAACGTTTTTCGGCGGATTGGGTAACTTTTTACCTCTTCGACTTAAATGATAAAGTGCTGCGTTGTCAATAATGCCACATCTCTCATAAAGTTTCAATTGATGGCAAGACTGCAAGCAGTTATTGACACCATAACGGCCTGGGTACACTGGGTCTCCCTCCCTATCAACACATTTTGATGTGTACGGCTTTTCCTTGCGAAATATGAACTTTTGCTCTATTGATATCAGCGTCTGAGTCCCTGGTTGGACGGCAAACCAGTCATTGTCTGGGCGTGGGAACACATCCTGTGGATGTACCATAACTAAAACGCCTGCTGCATTATCATAAGGTACTAACTTCATATAGTCATCTTGATTTACATAAAGTACTAAGTTGAGTCCTCCATATACTCCGGATAGAGTCTGGGTAAACTTGCCATTGACATTGAAAGTCTTACAGAAGCCAGAATGATGGTTCAGAAAACTATCTGTGAAGTCGCTTCGATTGCAATCTTGAAAAGACCCAAATCTACACCAATCTTCGATACCATCGAGGAAAAGCTTATCTGAAGCGAACTGCGTGGCTTTCGTCAATGTTATGTTGGAATGGATCATAAAATTAAAAAAACCAGGATGTTTCAACATACTTAACACCTTTTTCCTCTCCATACTCTTGTTTAAGAAACTTTGAAAACGTCTTTCCATATCAGTGACAAGACTGTTGAATTTGCTTTTTTGGTAGTTGTTCAAATTACAAATAGTGACACTGGGGAACTTTGCAGTATCGTTTGTATGCTCCTCCACAAGCACATATGTTTGGAATTCAAGGAATTCCGCCACAAGGAACACAATGTTAGTGACACTTGCAACAAAAAGAGCCAGAATTGCTAAACTCCACAGAAGTTTCAGACTCCAGTGTTTTGATTCCTCAATCTTTGAAAGGCCATGGATAGTAGACTTTGTCAAGTAAGACTCTTTTTGCTGGCTTCTGAGATTTGCTTCAGAATCAATAACTTTTTCGCGAGTACTTGATTCTCGCTCAGACTTTTTCGTGTGCTTCTCCATTCCCAGTTCTGTCTCGATTTCGATCAATTGCTGCTGATCAGAAAAATTTGTAATCGTGCTAGAGACAATCACACGTTCACACGTTCACCGTGCTAGAACAATTTTTTATGCGATTAAATGTGTCCTTAGCAGATTTTCTCATGAACTCACTTCGATTCAAGCCCAAATAAAACGAGCGATCAGCTGCTTCTTGTAAAAGATTTCTGAGTTTAAAGCTTATTAAACTGAGCATCTTGAGATTGACAGAAAACAACATGGAATTTTACAATAAATTACAGCTTTATTTAGAAACCCAATGTGCCTAACAAAGAAATTTTATTGGAAAGTATGAATTTATCTTTAATAACAAATTATTGAAAAATGCTGCAAAGGAAAATTGAAAATAACTCACACCTGTAGATTTTCTAAACAAGCGAAACACTTGAAAACAAATAACGGTGAAAAAAGGCTGATTTTCATGACTTTTAAAATGCCGTGTTCAAAGCAAACACATTAATTCCATAAGTCTCTCTTTTCATAATCTTAAAACCCTACATACAATAAACACTGCTCATAATGACTCGGTTGTCAATAATTCAATGCAGGTGTTCATTTTCATTGCCTTTTCATGAAGAAATTTTCACTAGGGTGACGAAATGCCCCAAGTGGATGAGCTTACAAGGACGATAGCCCATCGAACAAAAATCGTCATAGGATGTCCTTCTGGGGCAGAGGGGGTATCACCTGCCCACAATTGCTTTGATTTTTTAAATGCATGGACAAATGCAGGCTTACAGGAACATGTTTCCAACAACAGGAAGAGTTTTAGAGCGCTATGCCAAAAAAGATGGAAGGCTAGCGTTCAGCCAGCAAATTTACCGAACAGGAGAGAAACTTTAATCAGAAATCTTCAGTCATCCTCATACAATATATCACTGCTTTGATACAAATGTTTTAAAAGAATTTTCATAGACCATAAAAAGAGGATCTTCCGTCATAGTTAGGGTCGGAAATCGTTATATACAGCGTACTCTTATATCACCCATTCATGAAAATTGTTGGACGCCCCATGATCAACTGCCCCCACCTAAAATTACGTCTGGATCCGCCCCTGGGTTATCCTCATATCATAATTGGGTGATTCCGGTGACTGCGCAAAAAAACAGCATATGAAACTTTGTAGGCACACAAGGATAAAAAAAATCTGTTTGATTACTATGTTGCTTTCAAGAATAGAAATAACAATTTTTTGTGGCAATAAATTATTGCATTGATGCTGATATCATTATCACGGGATAAACGTCAAGGACACAATATGATATGATATGATATGATTATAATATAATATAATATAATATAATATAATATAATATAATATAATATAATATAATATAATATAATATAATATAATATAATATAATATAATATAATATAATATAATATAATATAATATAATATAATATAATATAATATAATATAATATAATATAATATAATATAATATAATATAATATAATATAATATAATATAATATAATATAATATAGTATAATATAATATAATATAATATAATATAATATAATATAATATAATATAATTTCATATAATGTAATATAATATAATACAATAATATATTATATAATATATATAATACCATACGATATGATATGATATAATATAACTTTTATAATTTAAATAAAACTAGAGAGGTTTATTTAAAGTTTTCAACCATTCCGATGTCTCTGCTACGACGAGTTCCCGTGAACTGTTCCGCAGTAAGTCCTTTGTCTCTCAACCACACACCTTGGTGACCAATTCGTCTATGATAACGACCAAATAAAGCTGTGATGATAAATGTCAGAAACTCAAGGATAGAGAAGAATGAGGCACCAATGAAAAGCCCGAGTGACCCGCCGATACCAGCAACCAGTGAGAAAAAATTCATTGCTGGCGCCTCCATAGCTTTCTGGTAGCTGAAAGATTTGAAGTAAACGTTCAACTGCAAAAAATTGGAGCGTATGAAATCTTCTGATACATTGGTTCGATTCAATACCTTAGACAAAACTGGTCTGTAATACTGCATGTCTACGTTAGTGGGCCATCGAGAGCTGGTTCCAGTGAGTTTGAAGGTTTCTTCATAGCACGGTAAGGGACAATCACACGTTGCTTTTTTAGAAGATAAATCTCCATAAAATTCCAGCAAGCAAGTACCAGCATCTCCTGAAACGTTTTTCGGCGGATTGGGTAACTTTTTACCTCTTCGACTTAAATGATAAAGTGCCGAGTTGGCAATAATGCCACATCTCTCATAAAGTTTCAGGTGATGGCAAGACTGCAAGCAGTTATTGACACCATAACGGCCTGGGTACACTGGGTCTCCCTCCCTATCAACACATTTTGATGTGTACGGCTTTTCCTTGCGAAATATGAACTTTTGCTCTATTGATATCAGCGTCTGAGTCCCTGGTTGGACGGCAAACCAGTCATTGTCTGGGCGTGGGAACACATCCTGTGGATGTACCATAACTAAAACGCCTGCTGCATTATCATAAGGTACTAACTTCATATAGTCATCTTGATTTACATAAAGTACTAAGTTGAGTCCTCCATATACTCCGGATAGAGTCTGGGTAAACTTGCCATTGACATTGAAAGTCTTACAGAAGCCAGAATGATGGCTCAGAAAACTATCTATGAAGTCGCTTCGATTGCAATCTTGAAAAGACCCAAATCTACACCAATCTTCGATACCATCGAGGAAAAGCTTATCTGAAGCAAACTGCGTGGCTTTCGTCAATGTTATGTTGGAATGGATCATAAAATTAAAAAAACCAGGATGTTTCAACATACTTAACACCTTTTTTCTCTCCATACTCTTGTTTAAGAAACTTTGAAAACGTCTTTCCATATCAGTGACAAGACTGTTGAATTTGCTTTTTTGGTAGCAGTTCAAATTACAAATAGTGACACTGGGGAACTTTGCAGTATCGTTTGTATGCTCCTCCACAAGCACATATGTTCGGAATTCAAGGAATTCCGCCACAAGGAACACAATGTTGGTGACGCTTCCAACAAAAAGAGCCAGAATTGCTAAACTCCACAGAAGTTTCAGACTCCAGTGTTTTGATTCCTCAATCTTTGAAAGGCCATGGATAGTAGACTTTGTCAAGTAAGACTCTTTTTGCTGGCTTCTGAGATTTGCTTCAGAATCAATAACTTTTTCGCGAGTACTTGATTCTCGCTCAGACTTTTTCGTGTGCTTCTCCATTCCCAGTTCTGTCTCGATTTTGATCAATTGCTGCTGATCAGAAAAATTTGTAATCGTGCTAGAACAATTGTTTATGCGATTAAATGTGTCCTTTGCAGATTTTCTCATGAACTCACTTCGATTCAAGCCCAAATAAAACGAGCGATCAGCTGCTTCTTGTAAAAGATTTCTGGGTTTAAAGCTTATTAAACTGAGCATCTTGAGATTGACAGAAAACAACATGGAATCTTACAATAAATTACAGCTTTATTTAGAAACACAATGTGCCTAGCAAAGGAATTCTATTGGAAAGAATGAATTTATCTTTAATAACAAATTATTGAAAAATGCTGCAAAGGAAAACTGAAATAACTTACACCTGTAGATTTTCTAAACAAGCGAGACACTTGAAAACAAATAACGGTGAAAAAAGGCTGATTTTGATGACTTTTAAAATGCCCTGTTCAAAAACAAACTACATTAATTCCACAAGTCTCTCTTTTCATAATCTTAAAACCCTACATACAATAAACACTGCTCATAATGACTCGGTTGTCGATAACTCAATGCAGGTGTTCATTTCATGTTTGCAAACAATATGGCTAACATCAATAAAGTTTTTAATGCTTTTTTGTAACTTAGTAACAAATTTAGCGCTGATTTCCCAAGAAATATTGGAAAGCTGGTACTGCAAAACGACAATATTCCATGCCTTTTCATGAATAAATTTTCACCAGGGTACTCACAGGCAGTGGCGAAGCCAAAGTTCCTGCTTATCCTTTGGGCAGGACCACAAATTTCAAAAGATAACAATTTTTAGAAGAAGAAAAATTGATTATATGACTGATTCAAAGGCATTTCTTGTCTGGACTAAACCCTAAACGTCCAATATTCGTAGACAAAACTAAACCCTAAACGCCTCGTAGCCCTGTTTTTGGTTCTGTCTCACAATAGAAGAAAACAATGGCACTCCTACCACAGAAAAGAAATGAAATTTCTATTCTGTGCTTCTACCCTTCAGAAATGGCAGGACCTCAGGTCCTGCTTTTTCATGAAGGCAGGGCCTAGACTTTTGGAGCCATATGTTTTCTTACAATTTGATGATTTTCTGCGCTGTGCATGGTCACAAAGAATATTCACTCTGGCCATAGTAAGGCTTTCATTAAGAAAAATAAATATTTTGATATCATGGATCAGAATAACTGTAACGAAGACATCATTGCTGCTGTAGAAGTCTTTTGCTGCTAGAAGCTTCGGACAGGACAGGGCTAAACTGTTGTCACTTGATTTATACAAGAATCGACCATTTGAAGACGGTACTTATGGAAATCAAATTGTTTAGAGTCGTTCTGTTGGTCCTATTTACTGTTCAAGTCAGGAATATCACATACATGGCGAGAAACCTGGCATTCATATACTTTTCTCTCAGACTGCAGAGAGCAAAGGAAGTCATATTCAAAGGGCTAAACATAAACAGTAGAAAAAGTTTGCCGCCGCTGCCGAGAGAGAATCTTCATTTTATTCTACCAGGAAAGTGGAGATGGAGGGAAGATGGAGTGTGCATGACAGAAAAAGGGGTTTGCTTAAATTTAATCTCAGCTGTTCGTCATCCTGTCTTAACAGGAACTACCATACCATTCAGAGGTCCCGATGAAAAGGACGCCTGCTTAAACAATGGTAATTACTAGGTGTACTCTGTGTACTCAGATTGTACAAAAGTACAAAAGTTACTGACCCCCTTTGGGCAGTACCACCTGTTCTTGGTTAGCTTCACCACTGCTCACAGGGTGGCTGAAAGTTGCTACTCTGAGTATCACATTAGGTAAAACCTTAATAAGCTTCATCAAGGAACTTTTTCTGAAAAATGGCAACTATTTCTGATTTTATCCACCCTGATATGATGAACTTTTTTAATTTTTAATGTTTTTAATAAATCGATACAATTAGTTAAATAGAGGACCCTCATGAAAAGTGCCCTCAAGTGACTGAGGCTGTCCTCTGTAAATATTTGTATTATTATTATTATTAATGACATGGATAGGTAACAACTAACGAAGGCATTGAAAAGCTAAAGGAAGTTACCTTGGCAGCTTCTAGTGTTGAAATCCACTTTGATCGTTCATCTGGGTCTGCTGATCTCATGTAATAAATATTATCGTTAACATGAACATCAAATCTGCAGTCGTCATATTCATGGCACTAAAAAGAAGCAAACAGAGGATTCATAAACCAAAGAACGCAAGTTGAATAACCATTGACAACTTTTTTACACATTTACTTCAACTTTGTGTTGTACTCAAAACATCTGAATAAAAGCTATACTCTATTTTGCAAAAAGTACAAAAATAAAAATAAAGTAACGAAGGGAATTTAATGCCATGGATGTTTAATGCCATAAAAATTTAGATGTTTGATAGATGTTTAATGCCATAAAAATGATGTAAAGCAAGAAATAACAACAAAACTTTTTGATAATGTACATAAGGTACAAATATACCAGTGTGCAAATTTTGAAGCAAAATGGTCAATGGCACTTGAATTGGATACATGTTATTTATTTGGTAACGAAGGAAGGATAGATTTCCTAGAATAAAATCTTTATGGGAGATTGTAAATTTTATCTCAATGCTACAGCATAGCTACTGTTAGACTGTTTATGAAAGATGCTACACAATCCCTCTTTTTAAATCACTGGCATTACTGTTTTATAAGCTTAAAAAAATAACTTACAATCTGACTTTATATATGGAAATATAGCTTGAAATGGAAGTGGATATTTGGATGGAACATGCTATTTGCTTGAAGCACATAAAGGTGAAAACCTGATTTAAGATTCACTACACTTGTACTATAAGCTAGAGATTAAAGAGCTGGAATGGAGACACAAACATTGATGACAAAGTTTACTCACAGTGGACCACTAGGACAAAACGTTTAGGGAAAACAATATTGTATGGACTGGCATATATATAACTGAATGTATTACACTACAGAGCATAGAAATTTGCATAAAACTTTTCTGTATTCCTTGCTACCATTCGATCTGTCATAGATTCCGTTTCCACTTTAGGAATGTACTATAGTTTAGTCCATTATTCCCAAATTTAGCAAAAAAATTCTATGAGAATTAGTGACCATAATGGCATTTATCAGTTAATGGGATTCGTCACACCCTTGTCTCTCGCGGACAACTCATGATGAGTCATATGTCTATTCGGTGTGGGATGCACGACTGGCCTAGCCCCTTTTTCAGAAATTGAAACTCACCAAAACTTTCGCTCTCCCAAGACTAACTGATCCTCGACATCCGTACGCCATATCAAACTCCGACTTATAGTAAGAGAGGTTTCCGCTCTTCAATATAAAATACCGATCTTGCCATCCATGTAAGTAGTTTGTCCATTTGGAAAGCACTCCTTCCAGGCTAATCTCCTGTCTAAGTTCGCGAGGAGAGTCCGCATCATCTTCTTCATCACTGCAACTCAGGCTCAGTTCCTCGACCATATTAAAGGCCATCTTCTTCTAAACGCAGAAAACAAACAACAAACCGATATTCTGCGATAGCTAAACGCTCATTTGTCACTAATGTCGAAGCTTCTACCTCACATCATGTTGAAGGTAAAGAAACATTTTCAGTACTGAACACCTTGCGAGCGATTTCCTTCCAACAAAAACAAGTGCTAAAACTGCGAAGGAGCAGCCACCATCTGTGTCCCAAATAAGAGGCTACAGCAAGAAAAAGAGGCTAGAGGACAATTTTCAAAATATATTGATTTCTTTACTATCATTATTGTGAGAAAAAAACTTGCAAAATTTTTAGATAGAGCATTAAGGTAAAATATTATTAAGGAAAATTTGATCTACGACACTGAGATAAGCCGTAGATATTGTCTAGGCAAGTATCCTACGTTAAACATAAATAAGTTGATAAATACAATAATTGATCAAATCAGAATTCCAAAGTAGTTTTAATCTGAGTTTTAATCAGAATAAATTTAATCAAAATTTGTGTGATTAAAGTTTTTAAAGAAGACAGGTGATGCAGCTTAATGAAAGATTCCAGGAAACTAGCGTGAGCTAAGCGTCCCTATGATTATGAGCTCTCTGGAAAGAAAGAATTAGCTGTAGAGCGAAGTAACGTTCAGTTCTGTGAATTAACATTCTGTGAATTAGTAAAAGATTAGCCTCGGAGCATGAGCAGTAGCGTAGCCAGGGTGGTAAGATTAGGGGGCAAGGCAAGTAGAGGAAAGTAAAATTGGGGGTGCACGCCCATTTAGAAAAAATCCACACACTCTAGAAAGGAACCCAACTTTGAAAAAACCTTGTTTTTCAGAGGAAGCCACCCGCTAAGACACGAGTGAAGTGCTGGTGCAACTTGAAAAAATCAATAACTAACAATGTAAATATAAAACGTATCTAAAATTAAGCAATCAGATAATCTGACCTTCCAGATAGTCGTTCTTGAGAGGGCTTTGATTGATCAACAGACTTATCAAATGCCTTTTTGATTTGTTTTAAATGGGCATGGTGGTGATAGTTTGTGATGACACTTTGTGGCAGGAAGGTTGTTTCAATTGCTTTTCACGTATTTCCAGGGACCGTAGAAGCAGGGGGGCTGGAGGGGCTATACCCTGGGTACAAGACTCACTCATAATTTCCTCAAAACCATGCAAAAGTCGCCCTGCTTTTGATTTTTAGCATGTTTAGCCCCCCCCAAAACATTATAGCCCCCTTAATCCGCAATATGCTTCGCGGTCCTTGCCTTTTCCTATCCCTTCTCTTGTACCCCGAAAGAAGTTTCGTTTTTTCAATATCTGCTTTAGAGATTTGAAATACCAAAGTTGAATTTGTTTGCTGGAGAGCTTGATTCCATAATATAACTGATCTAACCTTCCCTTACCCTAGCCCTCACTCTACATCATCTTTAAAACACTCTAGCAAGTATCCCTGTAAAAAATTGCACTGACCAGCATTGTCTCGTTTACGTTTACGTATGGTTCAATCATAGCCTCTCATTCAAAGCTTAGTTACTGAACCAAGACATTGAACTTTGTGGCAAATCACGGAATGTAAAAAATCTGAGAAACAGACTTTGTTTTCATAATTTAAAATATTGTAAAGAAAAATCAGACAAAATGGTTTGTTGATAATTGAATACTGCTTTAAGTCGAAATTTTATAAACATTTTTATCAGTTCAGTGGAAGCATTTTACAAAACGATTGAAGCAAATTTAGTGATGCTTGATCTTAAAAATGTGCTTCAGAATATGCAAAAGGTTGGTTTCTGAAAGTCTGTGCTTTTGGAAAGTTGACGTGAAGAAAAAAATATAATTGTGAGGAGGAAGAGTGAAAGGAAAACAACACAACTTTACGGGTGATGATAATGTAATTTTGTCTTTCAATTGTAGTTATTAATATGCTTTAACTGGAATTTTCTGACATTTGAGAACAGATATGAAAAATCTTTTGAGACAAAAATCTGTCAACAGCTTGCAAATGAGCTTTCATTTAATGAATCGTTTAGAAATCGTTCAAAAAGATGACACACAATATTAAGTTTGCTGTACAATATTAATTTTTTGCTCCTTTTAGTTAATCAATAATCTAATATATTATCCACTCTACCATTAGCAAATGATGATATTATTTATAAGCTGACAATAATTTACTACGATTTCATAAGAACAAAAATATCATAAGCGATCAGTGGCACTTTATAAACATATAGTTTCTTTCAAAATGGAGGGAATTGCATTGAATTTAAAAAAGATTTGCTTTTTAATGCTAAATATAAGTTGCTAGCACTGATTTCTGGCTAACTCTTGATTCTGTCGTTTGCCTGGTGATTCTCGTGACTACCCCCTTCAACATTAATTATAGTCGATTTTAACAGAAAGTAACGTTTGGCGAAATCAATATGCAAGATACCAATTTCTATAGCAAATCTGGACCTGGGACCTGGGACCTGGGACCTTGGACCTGGGACCTGGAATCCTGGGACCTGGAATCTTGGGACCTGGGACCTTGGACCTGGAATCCTGGGACCTTGGATCTGGGACCTTGGACCTGGGACCTGGGAACTGGAATCCTGGGACCTGGAATCCTGGGACCTGGAAACCTGGGACCTGGGATCTGGGATCTTGAAACCTGGGACCTGGGACCGCTTAAAGACGACCTAATGCAAAATGGCTCTTAAAAAGAGCCTGTTAAAGAGATGTCATCTTAATATAGGGTCTAAATCTACAGACTACAGGAAATGATGTAGGTAATTTGAATGTTGTACCAAAAATCTAGTTGCACATACCATTTGTTAATTATTAATTTAAAACCTATTTACATTCTTCCAAAATCAAAATTATTTGAAAAATCTTGCCTAAAAAATTGAGCTGTAAAATCAGCTTAAACGTAAAAATTGCAAAAAGAGAAGTAAGTTTGTGACTGAATGTTTTGTGAATTTTTTTAAGATACAAATATTTTTACTTGATCGAAGAAAAAGCATTTCTGTATCGCTAGCAACAATAACCTCGTGAGAAATACAATACCGAAAAAGAGCTGCTGGCCGCATTAAAAGGCACTTTGTCCCGTCTGTCAACTGTTTAGAGCTAGCAATAGGCGTGGCAGCGCGTTTAAAATCAGGAAAAATTGCGAGTTAGCTTTGGATAAGGATATATTGCCGATTGGATACGTAGCAATAGGAATATTTGTAAAGTGCAACAAATGGGGAAATAAATTGCCAAAGAAATATGTCGGGACATTGTGCCTTTAAAGCATCTAAAAGCAAATATTGCTACAACCTTCCAATTTTATACTTGGCAGCATGTTGGAAAAGAAGAAGTTCTTGCGCATTATGCTAAATACTTCTGCTGTGTAAATTTAAAAACTGTCCTTTACAACACTGCTAAGAAGCTATGTTTATTTTAAGTTACGGACTACAATTAAAGAGAATTTACCCTAAGTTTGTATCAGAAACCAAGCCTTTGAAAAAGGAAACTCTAACATTGTTTGGGATTTCAAGGCAAGCTTAAAACGATCCAGAAATAGCTTCTTTTTCCTTTGAAGTTATCCAACTCTGTTGCGCTTGACATTTTCATTTTTGGACTGCTACAAAAGCAAGCAAAAAACGATCTTACACCTTTGATCGTTGCAGATTATTTAAGCGATCGCAATACATTGGTTGTTGTACTTTAGAAACTCAAAGTTTCTAGCACAGTGCTCTCACATCTATCAATATTAATCTACTTACAATAATTTCAAAAACAATAGACATACAACAGTCTCTGTACACAAAAAAAGAACATGCTATGAACGCTTGGCATATAAATGGTTGGTTTCAACAAAAACTGAAGTCAGACTTGGTTGATATCTATATTTAGTGTAACGAAAATTACTGCTTCACAATTCTGTCATAGAGTGCTCGATTCCGTATAGGCAGAGCTATACACACTATTTGGGGCATAGAGCAGGACGGCCCTAGCTTGCAACTTTGAATTTCACGCTCAATTTTGTGTCGATGAAGATCCACTCTAAGTCCCCTAAACATTTAGCATCCCCTGCGCCTTTGGGGCAACTGTTAATTTTCAGTGTATATTGATAAGCAATTGGAGATCAGCACCTTGTTCAGGAGGACGAGGAAGTCATCAGTCACATATTCAATGTAATTTGATCGAATAAAAGGAGTTAAAACGACTCACAATCGATCAAGGCTGTGGCTGGTCGTCAGGCAAAACTCCCAAGGCCTCTAGCTTTGCACGAAGATGTTGTATCTCTTTCTAAGAAATAGAAATTCAAGTTTTTACAAGATTATACTAATTTCATATCAAATGATACATTAAGAGTCCAAATTCCACCATTTTTGTGTGCAAAATAATACAGATTAGACTCCATATTCCACTTTCTATGTACACCAAACCCTACATCTCGGTTCCACATTCCGCTTTATGTGTGCCCCAAATGATAAATTTGGATGCCATACTCCGCTTTGTGCGTGCCCTGAATGTTTACCGGTGTGTGCCAATTTGGGTTCCACATTACGATTTGATGACTGTCATCTAATACCTCTGCATTGCTGATAAAGGAGCTAATCAATAGGAACGTATAAATGAGATCATTGATACCAACAGGACGTATTCAAATCAACAGAATAGGGCTGAGAGAAACAGCTTGTGGGAATAAAATGTTACTCACTGTTTGCGCTGTTAACTTTAACTCTAATTTCGAAACCTGCTCCTGTAGTTCATCTCTCTGTATTCTTAAGAGCTCCATTTTCTCTTCTGTTTTTCTCTTCACTGACATAATAATTCCTACAAAAAGAAAACCGTTCATTGCTTAAACTCTAATAACACTCAGGTACAAGAAATAAATCATTCTACTAATTACAATAGAGAGAGATGCGAAATGTGTCCAAGAAAAGTCAAATTCGATAGAGAAGGCTAACAGAATCTCCATCAACTATGGTTTTACCTTAAAAAGGTTAGATTATAGTTTCAATCAATAAAAAAGTTTCTTTGAAATAATAATCGTTTCCTTAAGCTCTCTTTAAATGTTGAGCAATTTTAAGGCCACTCATAACAAACTTTTCAAAAAAATTCACACCCAGAGACTAGGTTTGGGCTTGCTTCAGACTTTTGATATTCTAAATCACGTTAGCTCAAAAAAATGTTCGTGTAAAATGTTTTTAAGCCAACTGTGCTAATAAAATCATTTCATATGTGTTTCAAGATCAAGAAAAACTACAGAAATCGGGTAAAAATTTTCAAAGCTGAAAATAGAATTCGGTTTCCAACCCACCATTAACAATCCTTGATATACGCCAGAGTCTTAACAAGATAATAAACTCAACACCACTCAATGCACCTTCTTCCTTGTTAACGCTGAAAAATGCACGAAGTTGAAGTTTTTTTTTATAAACACAGAAATAAAAATAAAGCTGGCCAGTACTGAATTTGAAATAATTATGCATCAGTGTTATAAAGTTTTTCTTGCATTGAATTCTTTGGCAAGGTTATATGGCATAGGTTTAAGCCTGACTGTTGTAAAAAGTATGAAACTTGACACTTTTAGTATAAAAACTAGTCAACACTAAGAAAAGGCCCGGAGCATTATGTGTATCTAAACTTTTCTTTATTAATGCAACCTTTCTTCATTATTTTACAAATAAACGCTGATATGAGGGTCAAAAATGTCTGATAGAAAAGCATCTAACAATGTGTAGAATTGTTAATCAAAGCCAATCATGTGTAGAATTGTTAATTGAAAACTTAAAGCCATTAATTGATTAAAGCTATCAGATTTACCAGGGGCTGTGAGGGGTGCAACATCCCCCGATATTTTTGTGTCCTTTTGGTATATATTGCTCACATTTAGTAAAGGTAGGTATCCTGTTGCTGTGTACGAAGAATACTGATACTGTTTAGATGCTGTTGTAGACAGTTATGATACATCGAATTAAGAAGATATATTGCTTACATTCAGTAAAAAGCATTTTTAAAAACCAAAACAAATTGATGTAAAAAATTCACTTTTATTTAACTTCTTATATTCTTTTCCAAAAGTTAAAACTGGATATCAAAAATTGGCAATTCTGTCATTCTCTCGTCACCTGAAGGGTGTGGCACCAGCATCCAATCATTATCTAACACTAACCACGCAATCTTTGTCACCAGAATCCATCCATGTATCTTTTTCCTACTTTCTTTTGGAATAATGACTTCAGACTAAATTTACTGATTTGAATAAATAGCTGACGTTTTGACAATATCATTTTATTAGAAAACCCTTAACCTTCTTCTCATCATGTATCTGAAACAAGCATAACTGATAAAAGACTATTATTTTGGGGCTGACCTATGCCAGCTTGCCCTGCATCAATTCAAGAAAAAGTTTTTTAAATATACTTACAGCATGAAAACATCTAGCGAAAATGAAATTATCACAATGCAAGCATCAAAGACCTGCAAAGATGAAATATTGTATCTAAAAAAGACCCTTATTATTAACAATCATTGAAATTAAAGTGAAGAAACCAATTGTAGTAATTCTGTTTAGGCCATAACTTTTCTTTTTCATTCATTCATACACATTCTCATACCAAACCAAGGGCATTCTCCACTTCACCCACAATATCACACCTTTGCTAATCCCTGTTATTTCCATTCTATTTGCTGAGACATGCACTTTGCTCATCACTCTAACTCGCCCTTCTGATAAAAGGCTGCTACCCACCATCCATGTTAAATTAAGAAAATCAAATTGTATAGTATATTGATTTTTCTAATTAGTTCTGTAAAATCAAGTTTTTTGCTAGATGATTCTTCCTTTTCTGGCTCTGTGTTATCTGTGCATAAAAGAAGACCAATCATGGTAAGGGTGGTTCAGTTGAAATTATTCGGGAAAGCTATTATCCTTAAATGTTAATCTGCCAGCAATCAATTGAAATGTAAGCCACTTACAAGTCAGAACCAAATAAAATATTGAAAAAGAGACCCATTACAATACAAACAGTTTCACTCCAAACAATGAACAGAAATTTCGAACTTTTTTTCAAGCTGTGATGTTATAAGGCTGAATGATAGGATTAATATTCTCACATAAGAGGTTTAATTACCTTGCTTCTGGCATAAAGTAATTTTTCAAACAAATCTCAACATATTTGATTTTGGGAAAAAAGCTACAAGCCATACCTCAAATTTATGCTTGAAAAACGACAGTCCTAATGCAAATAGTTTCACGAAAATCTAAAGAGAAGATAACAAGTTAAGACTTTACCAAAATATATGTCCAAAAATTAAATTAAAGAACATAAATAAAGAAAACATAAAGAAAATAAAGATATCAAGAAAATCTTGTGTGACAAAACCATTTGATTTCTCATGTGTTTTGCCATGAATAAAATTAACAATCTATCTGGTTTCTCTTTTGATTTGAAAAATTTCACCTTTTTAGTTTTAGATGGGGGGAGACCCTCTCTCAATTAGTTAATCTATTAGAGAGCTCCTCCTTAGACAAATATATTTAAATACATAATGTCTTATAATGTTCTATGTCTTATAAAGCTAATTTATTAGACTGTATGTGTGGATAACTATTGTAATGTTATTTTAATTATTTTTATTCTGTATTGAAATATATTTAGGTATATTTGTCAATGAAATCGAATTTAATCTAGACTTTCAGCAATAAAGTCGCAAAATGCAATACCTCAATCATAAATGCCGACAAAATTGCAAGACTCAAATCATGTAGAATATGTTCAGCAAGTTCTTTTGTATGTGATGCCTTTCCTTAAGAGAGAAGAAAAAAGACATAGAATTCAAACACAGAATAAGCTCTTAATATACACAATGACATTGATACGCAACACATCATTTCAACTAAGGACCTTTTTTGAAAAAGAATAGTCTGAATTTCTTTGTCCTTGATTTTTCAATCTAGTCTCAGATAAAGGACCAGAATTTTAGTCTACATTAAGCTTTTTTGATGCTAATGCTCGTGACATTGATTTTATGAGGACATGTAGTTTAAATTTTATAACGGAATCCATCTTGATTAGCTTCAGAGGGTGTAAAATTTCACCTAAAATGATCTTGGTGGTCAACTACAATATATGTTTTCAGGCAGCCCTGATTGGACAAATACTGTCATGTGCTCATATTTCTCCATGTCATCTGCAACTCGGTATACATTTCTAGCTTGAAATCTTTTATCTATATTCTGATGTTCTCAGACAAAAAGCTTGTCAAAAAATATCATTTCTGCCCATAAAAAATGGCAAACATATTTGCAACTCCTGATATTCAGCCCTAGCATCATAATTCTTATCACAACCCAAATGTTTTAAAACAACAACCCCTGCTTGACACTGCATGCTACTTTATCTGACAACATTTCGAGAATATAAAGAGTTTCTTATAAACAGAATTGCCTTCCAAGGTCTTTCTTGAATTGTAAGGTTCCTGTGAGGCTTTTCAAGGACAGATTGTCTATATCCATCATTGCGCTATTCATAAAAAACTGCATGTTCTATAGACAATAAAGGCCAAAAGCAAATTTCATAAGTTCATCAGAGCAAATATCAAATACCAAGTGCTAGAGAAGACTCCTTTTTCTCATATTCTTTACATTTCGAACAATTTGGCCAAACATTAAACATCACCCCAATAATAAGAAAGTACTATGAATCATGTATAAAACACAGACATTATATATAAAACTTGCCTTAGGAATCCCACTGTTTTTCAACAGATATTTGATAAACATGCATATAACATACCTTTTGTGCTGTCATCAACCAGCAGAGTGGCAACAACAATTGCTGCATCAAGCAACACTAAAGTGATGACAACAATTTGATAGTTACGACTATGGATTAACTTCCTCAGCCTTTCTCTAAAATGACGTATTGCACCACTGCAAAGAAAAAAGGCTTTCTTGAGAAAGTCAACAAAGCCATAATTTGAAAGAAACATAGTGTTTGTCTAAGTCTAAACAAAGTCTACTTAGTGTTTGTCTAAGTACACTAAATCAGAGTCTTTCAATTTATTCCCCCATTGTCGATTTATCTCATTCTCCCTTCCCTCTAAAGGCCCCCTAAACCCCGGTCTGACACATTCAGTTTTCTGATACACTGTACACTTTATGAAGGCTAGATGATTATTAAGCAACCTGTTTTGCTTCTCTTGGTTCAAGCTAATTTGGTATAGATTTTATCAGCTTTCAAAAGGTACATTGGATTTGGGGATATTTGCACAGTTGTGGTATTTTTTGAGGTCCTTTTTTAAAATAGCATTTGCAATAACATAATAATTGCATATTTTGAAAGTATATTTTGAAAGTGATAATTCAAAATATTTTTACATATTTACATATTTTTACATATTTACAATCTCTATTGACATTTTGAGAAACACACCTAAGATTTTTTGACACTGTACAGGCATTAATAATTTGGTTAAAGTTCATCACCTGATATTTTGTATGTTAAGGCTGACTAGGCATAACACGGAATATTTTTTGTCTGGTCCCAAGTGATCCGTCATACAAACGTGAGTTTGACTGTAACAGGTTACCCATATTTCAAAAACTGATGTCAATTTAACGATGTGTAAATACTTCCACAAGTTGTCACATTATCTATGAATAATGGCCTCGTTGGGTTCATTGTCCTTTGAAGAGGCACCTAGCGAGGTGTTAATGAAACAAGAAATAATTGGGCTGACATCCTCGCTGTTCCGCTTTGGTTTTTGGTAAATCAAGAAAATTGTATCAGAATATATCAAGAAATTAGAAGTAAAAATACTAAACAGGATATTATCACTAAATTACATCCAGTCACGCTGTATGTAGATATTTTTAAGTAACAGTAAGTAAGTTGTTACCCACTTTTGACTGCTGCAATATTGGATACTGATCTGCAATTTTTTTGAACCTTCTATGTCGCTTGATTCATCGCTAAAGAAAGAATCGTTTATCTCTGCAGCAGGCAGATTTCTCATCGATTCTGATACGTTCATCTTCTCAGCATAAGACCTGCCTAAATGCCTTACTTTGCTGGTGTTTCCATACCACTGTCGATGCTGCAACTGTTCTAGCAAATATTACTTCCTCAATTGTAGCCTCGGAGTGGCGAACTGAAGCTGAGGCTGCTACGAACCAGACGAAGTCAAACAGGTTTCAAAGGAAATTCCCTTTTTCCTATTTCCTGTGACAGTAAAAAGGTCATGGAATTGTTGGTGATGGAGCGAATTTTCCCTAATGTACGATAGTTATATTTATCAAGAAAATGATATTGTCTTGGCTTGATATTAGAAAAAAAACATCAAAGTAATTAAACATAATTCTAAAAGTTTAGATACTTGACAGATTTTCCTTGTTTAGAAGTATTTGATAGGCTCGTTTCTGTTTTCTAAACATATAACTTTATGACGTCATAAATTTAAGTAGGGAAAATGAAGGGATAAGAGAAACGAATTAGCATTCAGAAACACATACTGTTATAAAAATTTTTTGTATCTTTCTGGATTCTCAGGGCAGAGATGATGAAGACACCATGATGACGTTTTATATTCATATGCAATATTTACTAAGGCCTAATTCAGACTAACCGGTTGATGATTACTTGACAAATCCGCGTGAGTTACTCCTTACCACTCCACTGGCCTACGCCAGGGAGTGGCTGTCTCTAATATATATCCTTTCTACTGGAGCTCCTACTCGTAACTAACTACAATTCTTGCTGCAGTACCTACTACGCCCATACGTGTGTGACCTTTGCACTTACTACATGCTACTATTCTCTTAATTGCACGCGTACACATACCTAATCCAATATAATTAAGTGTCGGCATTGCCACGAAAAAGGTTTGTTTTAATAGTTGTTGGGCAGCAGAGCCATTTGATGAAGAATTTATCAATTTCAGTTTGCGTTTATCGTGATTCAAAGAGATTAATATAAATACATTTGAAATGAGTCAGCATTTTCATACCTATTTTACAAGCATAAGAAAAAGGAATTTATAAGTACAGTTTGGGTGCTAGGATACATGTAATCCCAGTCACAGGTATCTATGCTTCTAATTACGAAACACGCAGTCTTAAGCACATTCAACAACAATCCTTATTCTCACCTTGTTTACCTCTGTAATATTTGTATACAATTGTTTGCTTTTTACTACTTTAAAAAGTTAGTTATAGGCAATTTATTGGGCAATACACTCAAGGGCAACTTATTTACCAAGCAGAATTTAACACAGACTGAAAAATTTTACACTCCTCAGTGTAAAAAACCTCAGAACATAGATGAAAACTCTAAGTTAGAAACTATATATACCCAATTGTGGATTGATTTAGGCCAACCAAGAACGCAAGAACGACTGTAAAAGGTTGCCCAATCAGTGCCATTGACAATTAGCAAGTGGCACTGAAATGTGCAATACTGATGTACACTATTAAGCTAGCTTTCACCCATAATGCTAAAGCGGCTTCGAAGTATTGCACCACTATGTGTACCATCAAGTTCTTATGTTTGTATCGTTCAAAACAGGCGCACAATTACGGGGGTCCTGGGGGTCTAGACCCTTACACTTTTTCTCAAAAGGGGAAAAGTGCCCTTTTTTATTGGAATATTGCTTGATATTATGGTTATCACGCTAAAAAGGATGGTCTCTCACGCATTCAATGAGTCTCTCAGATGTAATAGACCTCGCGGAAATACAGATAAATGATTTAGTCAGACTTTCACGCACTTGTTGGGTCGAACGTCATCATGTTGCGAAAATGCACCATCTTCAAGTCCCAACTCTAAACCGTGTTTTTTGATATGCTACGCACTGGTATAGAAGAAGAATGGTTCTGGGACTCTAAAACCAAAATAAAGGCACAAGTCTTTGAACGGGTTAGGGTCTCTACGACCACTGGTAAAAAAGTTACAAGAAAGATACCAAGACATTTTTTAAGCCTGTCATATAGTTGACAGGGTTATAGAGGACCTTTGCATGAAACGAATGTAGAGAAATATTCGCGGACTGGTATTAGCAAGCAGTAAAGATAGTACAATAAGTTGATGTTCGGCTGTTTCATTCCTTGTCAGTATTACAAATCAGCTGAAGGCCAGACTTGGTGACAGAAACCAGCTGAAGTCAAGGTTCATGAAACTGTTCAACCTCCTCCCATCTGTAGTGCGAAGCAAAGAATTCAATAATAACATTTTAAAGAGCAAAATGTCTTCGGATATAAAAGATGGTGGGCTGCTTTTCAAAACTGAGCTGGCACTGGGAAAAGGAGATGACAGCCGGGCCGTAGAGAGAGGGGCAAGGGGGGCCAATAGCCCTAAGGCCTCGAGTTCTAGGGGGCCTCATAAAGCAATGAATTCCATTTTAAAATTGAATTTATTAAAAGTAACAAAAATACACTTAAACGATTGAATGAGTTTAAGCTATTCGTAAGGTTGTTGTCGCAAAAATTTTGGCTCGCTTCGCTCGCAAGTCGTCGCTCGTCTTTTTCATTTCCCTCTCGGGCCTCCTAAACCTCTCGGCGGCCCAGGATGGCAGACAGAAAAGAGAAGTCCGCTGAGAATGGAGAAAACAGACGAAGCCATGTACATTGGTAGCATGAAAAGGAATAAAATAAAGACTCATACACCACAATTTTTCAGTTCTCCTATTGATGAGTTCTCCTCGTCTGGCATACAATATTTACAGATTTACTAACTGCTCATATATTCGGCGTACCTAAAAAAATGCCCCGGTGGACCTTTGGCGTACATGAAATGCACCTTGGCATCTCTTCTGTTTCTAAGTATGAAAATAGAAACCAGGCTATAAGTGAATAAAGTTTAATTAGTGCCTTTTTGTGCCTTAGACCCCCTGCCCTCTGAAATTCCTGGTTGCGCAGCTGCAAAACTACGTTGCGTGCCACGAAATCAACATTTGTTATCGAAAATTTGTCGCAGAGTGGCCCAAACAAGCAGCTCCTGCTAGCAACTGGCACCTTATTTTCAAACTTCATATTGGAATAGAAAAATAGGATTATTCTTTTGCTGACCCGAAAGTTCATGAATAATTTAATGCATTGTTTTTGAATAAACAATAGTCTTACTATAATGACAGAATGCCTCTACAACAAAGCAATAAGTTCCATTCTCGGGCTTTGATTTACCTTAGAGGAGTTTCTGAATCTGCTCATTCTCCGGCAGGGACCATCAAAAGCTGACGTTCGTTGTCTCAGATTCTAAAAGAGCAGACCAACGTGAAAGGTAGGGTCATTTAAAGCTTTGCTTCTCAATTCTATTATTAACTAAATAATCAACAATACGATATTACTATCATGATTATTAGATACCTTTTTCTGTGATTCGGATTAATAATTGAAATGTGAATATAGAATAAATTTGATAAAGATACCCAAATCGCTAGCGTAAAGACCATGTTTAAAGGAAATCGGTTAGAAAGTATTTATCAGGGAAAATAACTTTTAATTTGAAATTATCAACGATATCTTGAGAGTTGCTATGCACTTGCAAAAATTTTTGATATCATGTTTTATGTTGTAATTTGATTTCTTCGGAAAACTAAAGGAAATAAAACCTGAAAAAAGTGAAGTCCATGTTCATTATTTAATAGTATATTCGTGTAGCTAAAACATTTTGTGGAAATATCCGGGGAAAAGTGGTCTTGAGAGGAAGGAAAGTGACCAATCAGACCCCCAGGCGAGAGTCACGTTGAAGAGTTACAAGCAGTCATATCTATGGTTAAACGTAATGCCATCGATAGTACAGTCCCAAAATATTGAAAACAGTTTGCAGGTAAACCCAAAAGTTATCGGAAATATTTAAGACCAGGTATAAAAGAGCTTATGATTGAAAATACAAAGAATAAACTTTGGTAGTATGCAGTGAAATTTTGGGATGCTAAAAGCTGACAAAATGCATGAAGACATATATAAAGATTGAATTGCGTGAATGCCAATTAAGTCCCGCTCCTTCGCTTTTACAAGCTGTAGGTAGCTAAAGCAAAGAGTCTGAATATCATAAGAATTCGCAAGATGTCTGCTTTACTTCCAAAGTTATGACTTTGTTTCAACCTGTCGGAACTGCTCCGAAGTCGAGTTTTGATAAAATGACTAATGTTAATATTTTTGTCGTTCTTATTTTTGGACGCGCTTGAAGAATAGGTTTGAAGGATCTGGCCCTCTGCCCTAAAGCATTTTCCATCCAATGAAATTTTATGCAAGGCGTCAAATGCATGCAACTTCTCATTAGACATTGATACCAATGGCGACTTCGGCGAAGCTTTTGAACTGTATCGAATAACGTCAAGCATTATCAAACCGGATTCTTATCATAACCGGATTCTTATCATAACCGGATTCTTATCATAACCGGATTCTTATCATAACCGGATTCTTATCATAACCGGATTCTTATCAAAAAAAAAATTTGAATTTCTCAAAACATCAATGTTGAATTATTTTCAATGAATTGTTTGACACGTTTGACTTGAGTTAAAGATTATTCAGATTACTTTATTTGATCACCCCCAATATAAATGACTTTGTTGTATTTTGCAAAATCAAATTGCCAAAAAACCGTATAGGTAGGGAGACATTTGATAATTAAGTGCTAATGCAAATTTTTTTATTCATTTAGATTTAAAGCTGCTGCAATATGTACTTGGCAGTGAAGATCGCTCTCATTCTTTGCGTCTTGCAGTTGACGAATTTATCAAACACTGATGGTATGTTCACTTAATAGCATATAGGCATCGGATGTGTGTATATTTTTGCCTTCTTCGTAGATTAATTTCATTTCTTTTATTCTTTTGGTGTCTTAAATTGGCATTTCCCCTGTCGAACAGACACTGTTGGCACTTTCATTGTCCATATTTCTTTAGGGACCCGGCACTGATTGGACAACTATATCGGTCTTGTCCTCGCATTTTTCTGATAGGCCTATTTCGATCTCTAAAAGGGTATATTTTTCATCGTGTTCTTTCGAACCCTTATTCCGATGTTTTATGCTCTGAGGAGTGTCAGACGAAAAAGCTTTCAGCCAATATGTTTTGAAATGTTTGCATTTTTCAAAGCCTTTTTCAAGTTTTGTACCGCCAAAAAACTGTTCACAAAAATAAGGAGAAAATGTGACGACTGAAAGGCCTGGACACGACCCGAACCAACGATCAGACACAGTACTCTATTTACATATTACTACGATACAAACACATTAGGGATTGACCTTTTGTGCGCAATAAAGCTGATTCGGAGTAGAGTTATGTTAAAGGAAATCTGTCTCGTTGTGGATTGGTTAACGAGAACAATAGCTGGAACAATAGCCTAAACACGATTCCAGCGCTCCGCCATATTTTTTACAATGCGATAAATTAAAGGGGGACTGGAAACAATAAAAAATCCTTTTGTTCTTATAATCAATCAACGTCGTGACAGATTGTCTTTAAATGTAACGGAAGAGAATCAGAGTTACATAAATCGAATGTGACTGCGCTGCGAGGAAAAACTCCTTCGCAGTCGCATTTCTTTCCGCAACCCGGATCCCCTCTTGCATTTGCACATATTTGGCAGGAAAACGAGCTGCTTAGCAACCTCAAGGCTCTTAGGTCAAATAAGTACAAACAAAAAAGAATAAACAGGGAAGGACAATACTATTAATGTAAAAACCTGCATGAAAATTTAATAAGAAAACTCAATAAATCGTTTGTAGACCAAAATTTCGAATTGGCATGAAAGTGTTAACAAAAGCAAAAATGCCTTGCGCTGTAATAACTATGGGCATTGAAGTAACTCTTTTGCTTTATTTCAAAACTAACAAGCAAACGAAATTGATTGCAAGTTCTGACTGAAAATCTAAAAAAAAACTTTCACTCTTTGAAGAGCACGTGCCTAGTTGTTATGGCAACTGAATTGATTTTAACTATCCCTATGATCTCACGACTATCGCCAAGCAACTATCTTGTCATCAACTATGTTCTCGCTGAGTGCCGCCAAGACTCACGGTAGACGTACAGCAAAAACAAAGAGTTGAAATGTTTAAACGAACAGTGATGTCCAATGACTTGAAGCAAATGCTCTATGCAATGCTATGGGTGATGTCAATATTGCTAGGGATGATGTCTCTAAAATCTACTGCAGAATAATCGCTTCACTTAAGCCTGGTTTCCATAAAATCGTAAGAGCGTCGGCGACAGTCTGCGTCAGTCTGCGTTGGTCTGCGTCAGTCTGCGTCAGTCTGCGTTGGTCTCCCGATTTTATGGGAACACTTTTTCTTTGATCGTTATGGAAGATGGAAGAAGGGATCGATCGGCGACACGTTCCCGACTCTTACGATTTTATAGGAACCAGGCTTTAGTAGCATAGGAGCTAAATACTCGCCAAACGTAAAACACAAGTTTTTATCATTGATAATGAGGAAGGAATCAAAATTGCAACTTTCTGTGCTCAAATGACAAGATCAATTTTTAACTAGATTTCGAAGGTGATGATGATTTCAAGCGCTAGGGCAAAACTTCATAGAAATGTTTTCTTTCTGTTTTCCTAAGTTTGTGGGTAGGACCTACTAGTAAGAGATAACTCGATAGTTTCCTTGAGATTTTTGAGAATCAGTTGATAAAAGGTTCTGAAAGCGAATAGCCACAGCGATTTTGCAAAAATCAAAGCGGAATTTGACTCTACTGAAGCCTGTTTTCCAGACCTTTTACTTGAAAACGAGAAACCTCGAGTACAGGCTACCATACGTCAACATTTGCTAGAGAGTTCTGGCCAAATACTCTAATGTATTGGCTTGATTGTGCCAAAATGATGTACACATGCATCATGCATGATGTACTGATGTACACATGCATCAGGGCCCGCGCCACTCATCCTGAACTGAAGGGCCAACAATGTGAAAAAAGTTTGTTTAAGCACTTTGCCTTTGTTTAAGCATAATTCAAGCATCGGTTTACACAGACAAAAGGAATTTTTAAGAAATATCGATAACCAACGGAAATGAATAGGTTGAGAAACGCCTTCATCAGAACTTTCTGTTCACGCATACCGATTTGAATATTTCCTTTATTTTTTATTTTATTTGAAGAAGTTTTTTTGAAAAGCGTGACAGGAAAGCACCATGAAAATAAAGAAAAGAGCAGTAAAAAATCCAAAAATAATAATCATTTATCCATTTTAAACTTGATTATCGAGGTCAAAGTGAATTACACTGTAGAAGCAAAAAATAAAATGAAATAATAACAGAAGCTTGAGAAAAAATTGTGGTTCTAAAAATTAGGCGTTAGAGAACAAAAATGTAAAGAAAGTACCTAAATTTCATCAAACTTCTGTGACAGTGCCTCTAACAAAAAGGGGGCCGGAGAGGCTATGTTTTTTGCAAAACAATAAAGTTTTCAAAGTCAGTTTCAAAATCTTTTCCTATGAGTGTTGAATTATGCCTTACCCACCTCAAAATTTGTGCCGGAGCCAATGGGTCATGAAAAAAAAACTGGGCACCTTATCTTTATAATAAGCACAAAATTTAAAAGCAAACATTTCCAATTTCCATAGTAGCACTTACGTCATATCTTAATTTTACGTCAAAACTGAATCATTTCTACAAAAAAATTACAACTTCCGACAAATAATATGGAAAATTTTGATTCTAGCACAAAGAATTCAGAAGAAAAGGAAGCATTGTCCATACTGGAAATACAGATGTCAAAGTGGACAGTGCATATACAAATACAAAAAATGTGATGGTGAAAAAGATTGCTTTGATGGTTCAGACGAACGAGACTGTCCTTCCTCATCTTCCAAGCCAGCTCCAAGTCCAACATCGTCTTACTGCTCATACTGGAAATTCAGATGCGGAAACCGACAGTGTATCTACGAACACCAAAGATGTAACGGTAACTGGGATTGCTCTGATGGTTCAGACGAACGAGACTGTCCTTCCTCATCTTCTAAGCCAGAACCAAGTCCAACATCATCTTACTGCCCATACTGGAAATTCAAATGCGGAAACCGACAGTGTATCTACGAACACCAAAGATGTAACGGTAACTGGGATTGCTCTGATGGTTCAGACGAACGAGACTGTCCTTCCTCATCTTCCAAGCCAGCTCCAAGTCCAACATCGTCTTACTGCCCATACTGGAAATTCAGATGCGGAAACCGACAGTGTATCTACGAACACCAAAGATGTAACGGTAACTGGGATTGCTCTGATGGTTCAGACGAACGAGACTGTCCTTCCTCATCTTCCAAGCCAGCACCAAGTCCATCATCGTCTTATTGCCCATACTGGAAATTCAGATGCGGAAACGGACAGTGTATCTACGAACACCAAAGATGTAACGGTAACTGGGATTGCTCTGATGGTTCAGACGAACGATACTGTCCTTCCTCATCTTTTAAGCCAGAACCAAGTCCAACATCGTCTTACTGCCCATACTGGAAATTCAGATGCGGAAACGGACAGTGTATCTACAAATACCAAAGATGTAACGGTAACTGGGATTGCTCTGATGGTTCAGACGAACGAGACTGTCCTTCCTCATCTTCCAAGCCAGCTCCAAGTCCAACATCGTCTTACTGCTCATACTGGAAATTCAGATGCGGAAACCGACAGTGTATCTACGAACACCAAAGATGTAACGGTAACTGGGATTGCTCTGATGGTTCAGACGAACGAGACTGTCCTTCCTCATCTTCCAAGCCAGCACCAAGTCCATCATCGTCTTACTGCCCATACTGGAAATTCAGATGCGGAAACGGACAATGTATCTACAAATACCAAAGATGTAACGGTAACTGGGATTGCTCTGATGGTTCAGACGAACGAGACTGTCCTTCCTCATCTTCCAAGCCAGCTCCAAGTCCATCATCGTCTTACTGCCCATACTGGAAATTCAGATGCGGAAACGGACAATGTATCTACAAATACCAAAGATGTAACGGTAACTGGGATTGCTCTGATGGTTCAGACGAACGAGACTGTCCTTCCTCATCTTCCAAGCCAGCTCCAAGTCCAACATCGTCTTACTGCCCATACTGGAAATTCAGATGCGGAAACGGACAATGTATCTACAAATACCAAAGATGTAACGGTAACTGGGATTGCTCTGATGGTTCAGACGAACGAGACTGTCCTTCCTCATCTTCCAAGCCAGCTCCAAGTCCAACATCGTCTTACTGCCCATACTGGAAATTCAGATGCGGAAACGGACAATGTATCTACAAATACCAAAGATGTAACGGTAACTGGGATTGCTCTGATGGTTCAGACGAACGAGACTGTCCTTCCTCATCTTCCAAGCCAGCTCCAAGTCCAACATCGTCTTACTGCCCATACTGGAAATTCAGATGCGGAAACGGACAATGTATCTACAAATACCAAAGATGTAACGGTAACTGGGATTGCTCTGATGGTTCAGACGAAGAAGACTGTCCCTCTTAATCTCGCCAGCCAGCACCAGGTCCAAAATTATCTCACTGATTATTTGAAGAAAGAAGTGTACTTATCTTAAACCCTTTTAGCATAATCTGATAATATTGTTTCACTTACTTTTACTTTATTCAGCTTTGCACAGCTTTTTTTGCTTCACTAGCACACATAAATTAATACAGACCATGATGCAATGCTTTAATAAAAGAATTCGCTGAGAATGATCTTGATATTGTTTTCTGATCGTTGAATATCCTATTTCTGCCATTAAAGTGAATAATGGACAGAATGAAATCATTAACATAAAGATGCACTGTAATTGGAAATGATATCATTTATAGGGAATAATTGTGAAAAGAGTAAATAGTCGACAACACTGAGGGCTGATTTTAAATTTTTGTTTGTCAATCAGCTA
Organism: Rhopilema esculentum; assembly: GCF_057945365.1. NCBI lineage: Eukaryota > Metazoa > Cnidaria > Scyphozoa > Rhizostomeae > Rhizostomatidae > Rhopilema > Rhopilema esculentum. Next base: position 3,336,025 of record NC_142834.1, on the reverse strand, counting down.
TATGGAATTATCAACAGTAATATCTAAAAGAGCACCTCACGCCCAATAGTACAACTAACGTATGAGGATAAAAGTTACACGAGGGTTCTTTTAGATAGGAATTCGGGCGTTTGTCAATCCTTGTGCCAATGCAAAAATTTTGCATGCTCTTAGGAAATGCAAGGCACGGTGTTTTCGATGAAAATAGTTAGCATGGGGAAATTTGCCTAGGGATTTTGTGCAACTGCATCAATGATCTATTACGCAAATGAAAAACATTTTAAAACCCAGGATTTCTTATAGGATACTAAGACAATTCTTACTCTAGTCATATCTAGCTGTTACCACAAAAACTGCGTTTGTTTAAATTTCAAACTCGATAACATGTTAATGAGAACACTGATATTTGTTATGGTCAAGGATGGCTCAGTGTTTTGGGTCGCGGACTACATATCCAAGGGTCGGGTCCTCCACATGACTAAACTTCACTTAGAAATGAGAATACTTGCCTGCTCTCTGTACTTCTAGGCATAGGAATCACGATGTGTGATCACATCGAAAGGAAGGACCAGAACACTGCTCGATTATCCTGGCTTCATTGTGATTTAAAAACCACCTTTGAAAGTAGGAAAAAAGAAAACGTTTTCAGACCTACGAATGCAAAGCAAACGAAATTTTACTGCTGATAGATAGGCTTGAGAAATCAGTATTTGTATTGTATTGTATTGTATTGTATTGTATTGTATTGTATTGTATTGTATTGTATTGTATTGTATTGTAATGTATTGTAGTGTATTGCTACCTTGAATCCGGAGATGTACGACACTGGGAAGCTGAGCTTATCGAGGAGTGTCCTGGTCCTTCCTCTCGATGTGACCACACCTCGTGATTCCGACGCCCGGAAATACAGAGAGCTGGCGACTCTGCTCACTCTGGGTGGAAGTTTGGTCATCCCAGGGACTCGAACCACAGACTCTAGAATCTTTAGCTAGCGCCTCTAGCCGCTTAGCTTTCCTCGCTACAATAATGCCTGCTTTGACAACCAAAGTATTTTTAATTTGATCCTAAAACCTTTCGATTTGATCTTACAGCGCCAAACCCAAGCTTGTTAACCAGTTCGGGGAATCTATTGCAACATAAACATAAAATATTTACATAAAATATAGTACGTATAGGAAACATCTCTAGCTAACCTGGCACAGTAGTAGACTGGTACCCACCCTGTATGAAGAAGGGTGGTTCACTGTCTTAGTGGTGTAAAAGCTCTATGTTGGAATTGTCTAAGCGATTGTTCCAATACGCGGAAAAAAAGACAACAAAGTAAGCTCTTCGAAGTACAATAAGAAACTTCATCTAGAGATATAACTTTACAGATAGGCCTAACTAAAATTTTTTACCTGATGATAAACGCAAAATTACAGTTTGAGATATTTAAAGAAAATTTTACTGAATGGCTTTAAATAAATCTTTGCAATGTTACCGCTCAGGTTTTACTGATGTTCTTAATTTTTTGTGAATTGATGCAAAAGTCCACCTAGCATTTTAAACATCTTTTAACTTGGCGAAAGGCGTTCACAGTTGAAAGCTGAGAAAATGGTGGAACAATTAAGGGTTCCTTTGCAGTGACTTTTAGCATTGGCGGTTTGAAGCATTTCAGCTTGTTTGGTAAAAATTAACATTAATTAACATTAATTACTCTTTTATTTACTTTTCAAACAGGAATAAAGAGCCTCTAAATACAAGTCAACAAGCAATGAGACAAACAGATAATGAACACGAAATTTAAAAAAAATCAGTAGTTAATGACACGATTATCTACGTTAACCCAATGTTTAAACGACATTTTCTACAAAGGTGTATTTTTAAAAGTCCTGAAATAATTTAGGCCAAAGACGCTACCGATTTATCGCTACCAATACCTTCGATGGTATCTTAATACCTAAGTATTGGTTTTTCAAGAACAGGTTTTCTCATAAAATATTGAAAAGTTATTCACCTTTAGTGAATACTAATAATTGAAAGCGAGCGGAGAAGAACGAAATTCTTTTTTGGTCTTTGGACTATACTTGAAAACTTCTGCTTGCATCCTCTCATCTTACAGTAGAAACTTTAACCAAATATCGCAAATACCCAGGCCAGTGTACTATTCCTTGGACTTACAAACATTCAAAGTCGACTAAATCTGCCCTAATTTATACAGTACATGATATTATCGGTAAGAATTTACAAATTAACAATCAAATTTATGTAATAATATGCCACGTATAGTTTCTTTTCAATGTAGGAATACCTTGCATATTTTATGGTATCTTCTTATTTCATAACTTGCAGTACCTTATCCGCTTTGCAAACTTCTTTACATCTTAAAGATATTTTGGAATAAGAATCTACTTCGTATTTCCTTATCACCAACAATATTTAGTGAATGTATTTATAGAATGAATGAAGCTTTACTGAATGGTGAAGCAATATAGATAGTGACAGAGTTCAAGAATTGTGTTTGTCCATTATCCAATCATTAAGAACAAAAACAGAAATGCTCTTCGAAGCAGAAATGTCCTTGAGTGATGAGCTTGGATCCTTGTGGAGCATCAAGTACTATGAAAATAGGTATTATGTAACAGATGTTGTGGTTAGCCTTCATCCTTCGGTGGGGTGAACCAACCTGTTTAAATGTAGACACAAAGTTAAGGAATGCCTCGACCTGAAAAGCCGACAGTGCTTCGCTTAAGATAAAGCTCTCGTGAAAGGCTCAGCAGAGAATGTGAAGGAGAATCAGAAGCTGCAAGCAAAGTCAAAATCATGGTGTTGTTATCGTTAAAAGGAAAACAGTCACTGATGTTTCATTGGTGATTTCTCACGGCTAAGCTAGGAATTCAGGCCCCGCTTACACGATACCGGATTCATTTCATATTGGATTCGTTTCATACCACATAGGCATTCTGTTTACACGACGAGGACCCAATCTGATATGCTTTCGCTCCAGTCAAAGTATTATTAGAACCAGTCAAAAAAGGAAGCTATAAATAAGATGCTGGTTTCGTGAAAAATAATGATGAAAAATTATCAAATTGAGAAGACAGCTTTAATATAAAAGAAAAAATCGACATTTACTGGCAGCAAAATAAGAAAAATAGTATTCTGGGACGTATGTGCTGTCATATAAAAATGATTTGTGAATTTCTGCTTCCAGTGTCAGGCGTTCAAATTTATTATTAGAACATTGGCTGGATTGGAAATGTAAAAATCTCTTTCACGTTACCGGAGCTGTTCATTTATTGCAAATTTTTTTAGATTTTATACAAGTTATTCAAGGTAATATTCAGGCGCAGAGAACACTGTTCAATTAACAGGATTGTGAAAAAGGACTTACCGCTTTTTTCGTGTATCTGAACCAAAGATTTAAAAGACTGCTGTGCACGTTGCAACGAATAAATCATGTTCGCCTGAAAACCAAACTTAAATTTATTAAAATATTTTTGTTACATTTTTACTCAACTTTCAACCGTCCTGTTCTGTACACCAAATAGCCTGTACAGCTCCGCCTGTACGATATCGAGCACTTTATAACAGAATTGTATAACAGTAACTTTCATTAGTTACATTTTCATAAAAAAATAAGAGGTACCGCCAGAATTCGCAATACACAGTAAAAAGATAGAAGACGTTTTAGCCTTACATGGCAAAACAGACGAGTGGGCAAAAAAACTTCGGCCAGCTCACCTTTTGCAAAGAGTAAACAAATGACAACAAGTCTTTTGCTTTAAGCGTATGGTTTTTGCTTACCAGCGAAAAATGTGAGCACAGCTAAAGATCTCACTCTTCAAGATATGACTGGCGACCGTATTGATATAATACGTAAGTAATTAAATATGTAAGTAAGTACATATTGCAATTAAAGCTCTCTATTGCGAGCCAACAGTTGGATAATGTATAATAATGTATATTATTCATCAATGCATATATGCTTCTCTAATTATTAAATTTAATTTTTTGTTGGTAGCAACCACGTCGTGGAGATATGGCTCCAAAGCTATACGGAGTTATTTCTATATGTCAATTTCGGCAAACTTAATCGTAAAAATTTAATGCTGAGAATTTATATGAAATGGCAGAAAATAAAATAGGAAAAATGTTTAGTTTGTATTAATAAGCTTATTAATTGATATCAATTAGCTTATTGTAATTGTTTATAATTGAGCTAGAAAATTTATCCAACTTTTAGAAAATGTTAAACAAAAAGAGTTGGAAGAGGTAACTTCCAGCCCTTCTGTTACCTTTAGAGAAAACAAGAGCCTTACGGGGCCTTTATCACACGCATGGTGTATCATTGACAAGCAAAGCTATTCCTAGGCCTATGAATTTTGGCATCAACGGTGAATTCATAATATGAAATTAGTGGAAATAAATGCTCATATAAAAAGATTTAATGGCGATTAATGCTTGAATGTTTATACTTTTGGTAGCTTACAATAGAATGAAATATTGAAAACACAGATGTGAGTTATGTTTGTATTAGTGAATGCATTTGTTGATGGAAAGAGGAAGGGAATGTCTAAATGAATCAAACAAATGCTCGAAATTGGACCCATACCCGTGCATTGTCACTGAAATTAATTCTTGCTTTGCCTTTAACGAGAGTTGCTGATATTTGCATAATGACAGCTTCAATTGAATACGCACTACTCCAACCCTGAAAAACGGTACTAACAAATTCAGATATTGTCTTTGTACAGCATTAAGCAAAAATAATCAGGAAGGTAGTTCACTGTGCATGCGTGATGCTATAAGGTGAGAAAGCCAATATACCGACCCTGATAATAATATTGGCAACAAAACAGGATTTATTCTATGTCACGCAAACTCCAGCAAGGTTGAATTAAAAAGCTCTATGATCAGGACGAGTGTCGGCAATCTGAAATAATGTTGGACCGTCATTCGAAGACACAGCACTAAATATTGAAATTTTTCAATACACGATTTCCTAGTTGTAATGTTGTACTCTAAATAGCTGTACTATCAATAGAAATTGTGCTAAAATAAAGTATGAAGAAATTGCAATGAGATAGGTAAACTCTGGTGTGATAGTATAGTTATAAAAACTTTTATTTACTAGTAATCAATAGAATGGATAGAATTTACATCAACTAAGCACGATCCATATCTTCGTGCTTTCTTGGGCACTAGTTAAGGGTCTTAGGCTTGATCTTCTTGTAGTAGAATTTCATGGTTTTCTGAATGATATCAAAGTAGTAATTGACCAAGGAAAGCCACCCTTATGCGATCCACGAATTATTATTATGCATAGAAAGTTAAAAGTTAAAAGAGGTAATAAATTTATGCACGCTGTGCAGATCGCAAAGTTTTCTTGCTTTTAATGCTAGAAATAAGTAGGAAATGACAAACTTACCTGTGGAGTTAGCAACTCCATACAAATGGCTCCTCCAGTGAGTACATAACTACAAACAAAGAGGACGCATGACTTTATAAAATCTTAAGATTGTCCTAAGATTGGTAAGAAGATTTAAAGCCACGGTCAATGAAAAACATCGTTGCAACGACTCTAGCTGAAGCTTCTAATACCATAATAGGGTGACTGATGGTAAGTACTTGAAAAATGAGTGAAAACTCCATGGGTGTTGGGAATATGCGAAAGAATGAATGTAGGAAAGAGAAAAACAGGGCAATCGAGAGAGAGAATGACGAAATGACAGAGGAATGAAAGAAGAAAAGCATAAGAAAGAGAGAAACAAATAAACAGACAAAGAAAAAAAACAAGAAAACAGGCTGGGTAGCCAAAACAAAGAAAGAAGGAATTAAAAAGAATGAAAGAGCAAAAGAAACAAAAAAACAAACAAAGCAAGTAGGAAAGAGTCGACAGAAGAAAGAATTATAGAATAACACCTCTAAAAGAAAGGTCAAAAGTGGACCTTATTCTAATTCTGGTTTTGCTTTGCAAAAATCATCCTCCAGCCCTGCTTCACTCAAAAATTATTTTGGGATGGAACATATATTCTGTTTTAACTGAACCACTCGCTCTGGTTAAAGGCAGTCTGTCCCCTATTGTGCTCAACTTTATTTTCACGGGAGTGAAATTCACGCACCGTTGAGCTTGATCGATAATTAAACGATTTAAACCAATCAGAAACAACTTTGATTCCAGAGCTTTTGAATCAAATGACTGTGTCTCCGTTGTAGTGAAGCTGTGTATAGAAAAATATGGCTCCCTGTTTGGTTTGTGCGTCAGATAAGTCAACAGCAAAAGGAAATGCTTCCATTATCATCATTCAATTCCAGTAATTAAATCTTCTTGCCATTCCCGATAGCTTTTTGCTAGCAGTTTCAAATGCCGTCCACTACCGCAGCTAGGCCAGCCAAAGCAAGCATCGTAATCCGTTATCCGTTAAGGCGGGAATACCTATTGTTAATATTAGCCAATCATTGAAGGGACAGACTGCCTTTAAGCCTTAGAGTTTTCTTGTCTTAACAAAATGCTGGCTACTCGACTTTATGTTTACAACTTTCAGCTGGCAAAAAAACGATTCTTTTTATTCAGACACTGCATTAAATGCAGGTGTATGACTTGGTTTTCAACAAAACTGTGGAAACGAAACAGTGAATGCAAATAAAAGAAATAATAAAAAAGAAATGACGCATTTAGAAAGTCATCGAAAACAATAACCTAATAAAATTGAGCTCTTAAAATACTAAAGGTAAGCAGCAATCACCTTTGCCTGATAAAGGGAAAAACTGATGACGTACCACTAACTATGTACAACAACTTAATTTTGTACACATGACCTGAACTTTTGAAATGAGTTTTATCTGTTACAGGTTGCCCAATACATAGCCACATGAGCAGAGGTTTTTGCCCCATCAAACCAATGAAATTTGGCCCTTGTTCTAAAGCTTAACAACCAGGCCGAAACAACAGAAATCCATTAGCAAAACCTGGGACATTCAATGACCATCTCAACCGCATTGCAACCATGTTACCCATTGGTGGTATTTCATTGTTTCCTTGCTGCTCATGTGGTCAAATTTTTAAGATTCTAAGAATAGATTAATGACGCCATCACTTAAACACTCTATTGCTTATACCGTAAATCCTTGAAATCCTTGAATTGCCTCGAAAAAGTCCTCCCCTCAAATAAGCCCCCACCCTAGAACTACAAATTGTCAATAAGCCCCCCCCTCGAATAAGCCCCCACTGCTACCGTATATTCTCGAATTGGACCCCTCAATTTGACGGTTTCTGCCATCTGAGGTTGCCTATGGCGTTTCATTGAATTACCACGACAAATTCGTACTTTTGGTAGTAATTAACTAAATGCTCATAAAGAAATTCATACTAAAATAAACAAGGTCTTTTAATAATGTCTTCTTATTGTCTACAATAATTTTGTAAGCCCCCCACCCTCGTATAAGCCCCCCTCTCGAATAAGCCCCCGTCCAAAAATATCAAAAATAAATAAGCCACCATGGAGCTAATTCGAGGATTTACAGTATGTTTAGGAACACATAACATGAATGAAAATTGTGTGTCATTAATAGGTACATACCCTCCAGTAAGAATAGGATAACACACACGAACGAAAGGCGGCTGGAATGGAAACCTTTCCTGCAAAAAAGAAATGTTAAATTATGAACAACTCGCGGAATGAGAATCAAAGGAATGCGTTTCAGTGACAATAGATCTAATAGCCAACATCAAGAGCCACGCGCGTATTAAACTTGAAGTTAGAGAAAGGCTAAAGTGCCTTTAGCTAAGCTCTAACAAGGGAAAGGGAGGAAGGATTAGGAATAGAGGAATAATCAAGCTTATCTATTTTTGATTTGAATGAAGACAGGTGGTCTGGAAGAGTCTGGAAACAGGAAAGAGGTAGAGTATTCAAAGCTTTATAAGATTTAAGGAGGAAGGAAGGTACTGGGCGGGTTTGCCAATACCTGAGTCTAATGGCAAAACGAAATCAAAACAGCCAACACAACGAGCAGACGATTCAGCTATATCAAAATTACAGCCAACAGCTAAACAAAAATGTCATATTTTGAAAAGATTTCCAGGGTTTTTACTATGAGTTGCATTTTATTCTTTGATGTCAAAAGACCTTGGTGCTTGCCCGAGAATCTAACACTGATGAAAATTTTGTTAGGAAGCATGGAAGTAATTTTATTAGAAAATCGATGTCGCGGTTCTATGAACCTATTCTGAAGGACGATTTAGCATTGAGTAGCAATGAGCATCATACCTTATAAAAACAAGCGGAATTTTCAAGAACGTTAAAATAGATCTTTTAGAAAAACCTATATTAAATTCTTGCTTATGTACGGTTCATTTTAAGATGTTTAAGAGCTAAAGGACGGGACAAAAGTTGTAATTTTACAATAAGTTGCGTCAATTAGGAAAATCTCCATTCATGGCAGAGACAGGGATTAAAACATTAAGAGTTGGGTTGTAGGTTTTACTACGAAACTTTTGAAAGTAGTCAAAATGCAAGAGGTTGATGCATATCCTTTTGTGAGGATAGATTGTCACTCAAATGCTTCAGATTGCACTCGCAAAACCCATTAGGGGTGAAGCTTAGTCTTTATTGGCGACCCAGGCAGGCTTGACACAAGCATAAGCTAAAGAGTACTAAAACATTCCGTTTCCAGTAAGGATATTCGCAGCACAAGCACAATTGCTGCATGAAATAAGGCCAAGCCTTATGCTTGTGCCTAGTCAGTTATCACTAGCAAATAAGGTTTTTGCTGGCATCGTGTTTGTGCCTGTGTCGCTGATAAGGACCAAGCTTGCTACCAAAGGAAAAAAATTGTTCTTTGTTGTTAAAGGGGTGTGACGGAAGTGCATGTATGAGACTGAAGGCAGCAAACGGAAATATTCAAATGAAGATTGATCCTTGATATTGTGCCTATTCCGGAAACATATACCTGCCTACCTGTTACACCCGGATAACTCTCTCGGAAAAAAGGCCTATACAGAAATGCATTAAGCATCGCCGAGTCAATATGATATCATTTTTCAAAAATGGGATTTATTTATGTCATATGTGTGTAATAGTATGTGTAGAACATAGACTTACTGTAAAAGTCATGCTTAATAAGACTCCATCAGCCGTTGCTTCTTGTTTTTTAAGAGTCTGAAGGTCTTTGTACAACTTGCTTTCTTTATCAAAACTGTAATGTCAAACAACATCAGTTAATTGAAACCACCATCGTAAATCATCATTGTAGTTTAAGCTGATGATATCTACTCACGATCGAGCCTTTGGACAAAGTATTTCTGTTCCTAAGGCTCACATTTGACAACTCCACCTTTTCATAATTCATAAAAACTTTGATTCCATTTGATATTCAAATTATTCCACACTAAATGTATCAATTTCCATCAAAAGCCTCTTTTGGAATGAAATACTGGAATCGAGTATGATTGAACAGGACAACAGAAAAAGTTCACACCATTACAACTATAATATTTTGCTCAACTTTGTTTATTGGCAAAAAGTGTGCACCTCACTAAATTAAAACGTAAACACTGGAAAATGAAAGCCACATTTTTACAAATAATCAAAGTATTGCTGATTTTGAAATCTTATTTTCCATGTATTTTAAAAAAAATTTTCGAAATCATTTTCATCTGTAAGTCAGTTTCATTCTGTAACTTTGAAAACCAGTCGATAAACAAAATAAAAATTTTCTAAGAACTACTTTAATTCGCTTGGTTGGAAACGCTTAAAAATTTCAAAACATAAGGGACAAAGAAACAATGATTCGTGAAAAGTTCTGCTACATCAATATTCAGAAAATTACAAAGCTATAATACAAAGACTGTGAGGAAAGTTCAGTGGCAAGATTCACGGACTACAGATCCAATTGTCCATGGTTCGAGTTCCTGAGAGTTGCCAGCTCTCTGTAATTCCAGGCGTTGGAATCACGAGGTGTGGTCACATCGAGAGGAAGAGCCAGGACACTGCTCGATAAGCATAGCTTCTCAGTGTCCTAAAAACTACCTTAGGATGCTAGGTTGCAACAGATAAAGACAAAGTAAAAAGATCTACCTTTTTAATTTGATTCTCCAATCATATAAACTATCTTCGTTGAGTTCAACAGTATACGAACCTATAAACACAATGATAACGTAAGCAAAGCTGAATAAGAGGCTGTGAAAAGTGAGTCTTGCAAAAGATAAGATGATATATGAAACGCTAGAAGAGGCACTTTAAAAATGCCTCAAGGTTTCTGGCCTCCATTTGTAAAAAGTTTGACCATTCATTTCTGGCATCTCATGTTCGGATGGAAATAAATTCTAAATAGAAAGTATATCTGCTTTTCCTTGCCATTCTATAAAGTATTTGTTCAGAGTTCATGAAAAAACACACGAACACGAGGGACTGATTGTTTCGACGTTTATAAGAACTCGCAATTAGGCAAAATTAGCGGACCTTTTACGTGATATAGCAACGCAGATGTCGGAGCAAAAGTATGACGTGATTGCCTCGGCCGGCCAGTGGTGCAATCAAGCTGGAAATTTGACCTTGAAGAAAGGAAAGCTGGAAAATCCAACCAACTGCATAATCTTTTAATTCACTAACATAGAAAATGAGCCTATCAGTTTGTTTCTAGATTTGACATGGTGTTCAAGTCTAAGCTGATCAACTAATTGGCTGTTTAAAACTTTACAGAACAATCGCTGAGTGAGAATACATAAAGAATAATGACCCTGAAAGAAGAGATGAGATTTCTCTGTTTCGGCGTAACACCAAAAATAGTAGTAACTTAGAGACTGGAGCTTACTCAAATGTTGGTAAAACGGCGTTAAAATTATTATACGTGTGTCATACACAGACATAAAGATGTATACCGTAAACCTTTTTCTAAGCCCCCTCTTAATTTAGCCTCTTCTTCATTAAGCCTTGTCTTCATGAATCTTTTTCCCATCAAGCCTTTTTATTATAAAGCCTTCTCTCCTTTTTTTACGTAAGAATTGAAATAACCATCTATCTACATTATGCACATGTCATGCAAAGGTCGGTTGAGACAATCACGAGGCAACCACACTGCACGGTCAACCTGATTTAGAAAAAGCCAGCAGAAGTTAGCCTGGATGATACTGAATAACCAAAGACAGGAACATCGAAGCGGGAACAGGAACTAGGCCGTATCTAAGGTTTTTTACTGACATGAATAGGAAGCTCAAACAGAAAAATAGAGAGTTCACAACACATGAAATTTTATTACAATTAACAAAGAGATTAGTTCTTTCAAATGCCTCCTCTTTGTAACGAACCTCTCCTCGATAGTAACCCCCTTCTCTACAATTCATCCCTTAAAGCCCAAAAGATTAGCTGCAATATTCCCACGGCTTCACAATGCTTTATAGAGTTTTACGATACTTACACTCCTGGTTTAGAGAAAACTATTTGCTAATTGCAGTCAAAAATCTAGAAGGTATGAAGTTGCAGCTTTGTGATTCCTACGAGCGCAATAATGGGGCAACTGATGCGATTTCAGACCTTCTTTTTCAAGACATTCAGTTACAATCTTGCAGATATAGTGTTGGAGAATCTATTTAGTTTCGAGAAAAAGCGTTACCAAAAGTTGCATGACATATTCTTGGCATTAATGGAGAAAAGCCATTTTCTAGGCAAAATAAATATTGGCTTAGAAATATAACGGGTTTTAAAGAAACAGATACGCTGTCAAAGAAGTAATTAAGTTTTTTGGATTGGATTTCAGGAATTTTGTTCAACTTCACGAAATCAGCTTCACCGTGTTGTAAAACTTGTTATTTCTTGATCCTTTTCTAATCTTGTCAAGACTTTTCAATGCAACTAAAGCCTTCAGAAGGTGCAGAGGTCAGTTAGAATCTGTGAAACTAATATCTCATTGAACATTAACCATCCACCCACTCAATGATCTCTTCATAATCAACTGGGTCGTGTCCTTGTGCAATGATGTCACGTCATATTACTTGCAATCAATATCGCATATAAAGACATGCCTGCTAAAAAGGCTAGTTATATAGGCAGTTATATGGTTTCATGTCTTTATAGATGGGCCTAAAGGAATGTAAAGGATGACACCATGGGTGTAAAACCGGGGGCAGGGCCTTTTTTAACATACTAACTGGGGGGGGCCATTGGCTATTGTCCAATGGCCCCCCCAGTTAGCCCATTGGCTATTGTCCTCCTCTTTATATTAACAAGGCTTCCTTTCTCCCCACCTCTCCCCCCCAACCGAAACTAATTTCCATTCGAAAAGGCTAAAATTTTTAACAATCGTTCAGCCTCGTTAGGTTGCTCCGGCCTCTTTTGGCACAATCACCATATGAAAGTATCAAAAATGCAGGAAGTGACAGAAACGTCACAGGACTGATCTTGTTGAACTCTAAATTTGACAAATACGTAAGCGCAACTTGTATTTATTCAAGATCATTTAAGGCCATGCGTCAATGAATGATCGAACCAACGCAGAAACGATGCGAGATTGCTAAATTTCAAATCAAACTAAAAAGCTGATGCAAATCACTGTTTTTTCAATAAGACTTTTTGAAAAACTGAAAGAGAATGTGCAGGAGTTGTAACATCGAATTAGCTTGTGACTCACCTATTCTGAAACTCTCTGATTTGTAAACGTTTCGTAGCTCCTTCATTAATCTATCCGTTGCTTGAACAGACCCACTGAATGTTCCCTGATCATTTGAAATAAAAATATCAGCAAAATGAAATATAAATAAAATTGTTGCTTTTAAAAAATGGGTGCCAAAATGAAAAAAGTATGGAATCCCGAACAGTACCAACATTCTTTCACCTAATTAGAGGAGTTGAAAAGAAGAAATTCCATCTGTGGGGCAATTCACTCTTTTCCACAGGGGATTCTCACAAAAACAAAAGGATTTCCAACAAAGGTGTACGAGATTGTCATGGAGTGATTTCCCCTTGGTAACATCACTAAAAATTAATAAAAGACGGGGGCCTAATAACAAAGTTGGAAAATTGTAAATGCCGTTATTTAGGGTTTAATAAGCAAATGAATGACATCTATAGTAAGAAAAATTTACCCAAAGGCTTAAATTACAAATTTTCTGAGGGCAATTTGTCAATCATTCATTACTTTAAACAAGTTCAAATTTATAAAAATCTATCACTACAAAGTTGCATTATCATATCTGTTGCTGAATATAACATTCACTCTTTCATCTAAAATGAATAAAGTTTGATTGCAAGAATTTTTTCTGACAGGTTTGTTTCTTCAGCTATGTAGATTGTGATAACAGACCTACCTTTAAATGTTCTTCCCTGTGATTCAATCTTATTTTTTCAAGAACAGCAAAATTTTCAGCACCAATTTCATCTTTTTCTTTGGATTCTTGTCTAAAAATAAGTTAAAAACGTGCTAGTCCTACCACTATTCAGAAATGATAGCATATGTTGACCCAAATGGAGCAACATGATCCAAATTTAGGTAATAAAGTTGTTTTTCAAAGCTTTTTAGCTAGTGCAGAAATTGGCTTGGTCTCAACAAACATTTTAAGAGTTTTAAAACAACAAACCTTGATAAAACTTGACCTAACAAACAGTCATACATGTTAATTAAGTTAAGAAGTGTGAAAATAAAATCTCCTTCGCAAACTAGTATTTCAAAATAAGTTAAAATATGAAGTAATTGACTATTGAATAATTTGTTCTTTGTGCTTCAAAGTCTCAATAGCATAAAAAAGCAGCTAACATTTGTTCATGCATAGGGTTTTTTTTTGCTCATGGCAAATTTAAGGTATTTACAACCAGCAAATGTAAATGCCAAAAAACGAAAGAGACATTATGACACGATTGACAGAGTAAGGTCGCTTTTTGATAATATCCATTTTAAAATCATGAAAGTAAATAAGTCAAGATTTGTGTAGAAAATTTTTTGTTTTGTTACTAGTTGACTTTCAATCTCACATCAATAAATATTCCCATTATCTTTCTGGTCTTTACCCGGTCATGCATACTCTGAGAAATGTGGGACAAAGAATACAAAATGTGTTTTGAGAATGCACCAAAATTGGGATGATGGTGTCATGGGCCAAGCTGCAAAGACACTTTTGTATTTGTATTCCTGCATTTTGCTGCCTGGCATCTAAAGGTAGTCTTCACAACACTGAGAAGCTGTGCTCATCAAGCAGTGTCTTTGCTCTTTCTCTTGAGGTAACTACACCTTGTAATTACTATGCCTGGGATTACAGAGGGCTGGCAACTCTCCTTACTCTCAGTGCAAGTTTTGTCATGCTAGGGGCATGAACCACGGACCCTTGGATCTGCAGTCAGCATCTCTAGCCATTGAGCTATCCTCAAACACTAATATGTGGCAAGCCATCCAAGGATTGCATAAAGAATAAACAGTACTACAGATTCCTGATCTTTTTAGCCATGGGATAGGATAAAGAATGTTAAAGAGCTAAAAAAGGCATGGCCAAAAAACTTACGAAGCAGCATCTTCTTCAAACTCTAGTTCTTCATCTAGTTCAAAATCATCTTGATCCTAAGGAGTAAAAAAACTTAATGTTACTTTTGGTTGGATGAGATGGAAAAAATTGCAAGAGTCAATTAGATGATAAGTTAATATGAAGTTGCTGTAGAAAAAAAATTAAAGTCAACTCAATGAAAATAAAGAATGGTCACTTCAACTTCAAACAATAACACATCAGATTATTGTGAACTTGATTAACGTTAATTTCATATTTGGTGGAGAATCTTTGCGATAAAAGATACAAGACATCCAAAAGACTGATATATGTGAAATAATTGAGGAAATCCAGAAACAGGATAATTATAAAATTTTGACAAAGACCTTTTGCCTCTGCCATCCACCTTGCAATGATTAAAGAGAAAGACATCCAAAATCATGAAATGGAAACAACAATATTTCTCTTTGCTCTTTACTTGCTAAGTAAAACTGATGTTTAAGAATAAATTTACTTGTTTAAGTATGCAGTTGCAAATTTCAGTTCCTCTACAAATTTTTCACTCCTTCAGTTTAGTTTTCATCATTAAAGAAAAGGCAGGCACAAGGAAAAAAGGCGTATTTTGATTATGCATGCCAATTCAATGAAGATGACCTCACAACATGTGGGGTATCTTGAAAACCAAGCATAAGGGTAAAAAATACCTCAATGCCTTCATCTTCATTTAAGTCTGCATCATTTTCAGCTATGTTTTCAGTGGTGGAATTCTCCAGTTCACCCTAACAAAATATGATACACGATATAAACCATGATAAAAAAAAACTATATACAACTATTTTAAAAAATCCATTCTGACAAAATCATAATGAGATATCATTCTGACAAAATTTAAATCTTTTGCATATTCAGATGAATGAAATCTTTACCAATTTTATGCTATCTGTATATGTTGATATTCTACTTTCTGCAAAAATATATCTTAAACTGATGATGCAAAAACAGATTATAAATATAATTGATGACATGCAAAAACAGAAAAAACAGATGATGCAAAAACAGAACTTATTCTGAATGTTGTCCTTCTGTGGCTAGATATTGTTTTGATGCTCAAATTTAATACAAAATCTTATTAGCAAGTGTTTAAGGAATTTTATAAATTAACTTCTTCTTGGCCCAGAGCATTCACATTTCAACAGAAAATTTATATTCAAGGGCAAATGGGTCTGAACAATGAGAAGAGTTAGAGATCTGTTGATACCCATTTTATAAGATTATCGGCAGGAGGTGCTCAAACCTAATATGGGGCTTAGGGAAATTTCTACCCAAAACTCTGAACCATATCCTACTCTTCAGGGAAGTGAAATTATTAATGAGCATCTCATTTGAGTTTACTATACAAGTTGTTGAATCCTAAAACCGTTACAATCAAATGTAGTTGCCACTCACTAAAAAATTTGGTACAACTTATGCAAAATTTTGCATAAACACATGGGTACAGCAAGGGGCAGATTTTAGAAGCAAAGATTGTATGGGGCTAGATAATGAGTGGACTTTGGTGCCACATCCTGCCTAGAAAATTTACCTTTTTGCAATTCAATTTTAACTATAAGATTCGAATCCTTGAAACTTTAAGCGTTGAAGAAAAGAAGAAAAATAAAACATAATCTTACACTTAATTACTTATTACTACCAAAAAACATCTATATCAAATCAAAGCAAATGTGACCTAATATCAAAAAAATATTGGGGGCTGTTGCATTACCCAAGCCCTACAAGAAAAGTCTGTCCCTGAATCTAGCTTTATAGCTTGTCCAATGATTAAGGTGTATATTGTTTATTATTCATTATCAACAAAAATTTTCTCTTACCATAACTGACTCATCATCTAAATTTTCCAAATATGGCGGTACTGGGGTATTTATCGTTCTCAGCAGCTCCTTTACAAGGTACCTTGTCATAGCAAGAAGAAGTCTGTTTGACTGTGTGCTTAAATTGTTCACAGCCTCTATAATATCTGTAACCGCTGCATCCTCTGACTCTGAAAACCACATTGGAGGTGGCTGTGGATATATTCCCTAAAATTCATTCAGATATTTTCAGAAGTGGGGTTTACAGAGGTTTTAACTACTTGCAAACAGACAATTTTGTTGCCTGTTTGTTGCAAAAAAAACAGATAAATGTTGAAAACTGGAAATACACACATAACATAGAGGAAACAAAAACAGGATATGCCGTCATTGTCATTCACACATAATGAAATTAGCTGAATATTGATATAATGCCTTATAAGAGGATGTCCATGAACTATTTGAATTTGTCATCAGCTGGCTATATATATTCAACACTGTTGACATAATTGCTAAACCTATTCCACAGTATAATTTCATATCATCACAAGGAAATGACAGGTTAGTCTATTCCAGATGGCAGTGTCAAATTAGGAAGAGAATTTTGAGGAATTAGTGAATACTTTTAATCTCTTTTTGAAAACAGAAAAAATGGCATGGAGATTTCCATAAATTCTAAGAAAAAAGAGAGTATTCTTTTTTACCAGAAACTGAATATCAAAGGTCCTTGCTTATGAAACACTGAAAATCAACTTAAAGAAGCAAAATATATTTAAGTGGCGAGATTCAGACTTAAACGTACAGTGATGTTGCAGGATACGACATGCTTCATCCCATTCTTTCCAATAAAATGAAATGTCAGGTCGTCAAGGGTTGCAGAAACAGTTCTGAAAAACTCATGTGTCCTTGGAAAAGTATTTTGGATATGCTTCACTTCAAACTTCAATCCTTGTAGGTTCTGCGACATATTTTTACGCCTTTTGGTCTTCACCAGGTTCGTGGCGTCGAGTATAGATCCGAGAATGGCTGCCAGGACTTGACACGTTATAAAATGGCTATCACTTACTTAAACCAACAACTAAACCACACAATTCGATCATCTCAACAGCTTGAGCAGTGCTTTTTCATCAAAAAGTTTATTTTCTTGATAACCATGCAATGCCGAGTCATAAAAGTATGAAAAATCGTGGCCCTCTTTCAGCAAAGCTCGCGCTGAATTCAACAACGCAACATCAACAGTAGGAACTCGATTGTTGGTTTCCTCATTCCGATATCCGTTGGTCTTCCTACTTCGATTTAAAAAAAAAATAATTATATTTTGAAAAATATACTGCAAATATTTTGAATCAAGAAAGAATCACTTCTTCCTGGAAAAGACTTGATAAATCACAGATGAATTTCCATCAAGCGAAGGCCACCAAAATGGCCTAAGTTACGTTGCTGTATAAAAGAGCAACAACAGCAACTGTAGGTTGTGTGAGTTAGTGGTCACCAAGGTTATCGAATTGCCTTCTTAAATACAGTTTTAGTTTACACTCCAAAGATAGTTTACACTCCTAATGTATACGCCCCGTTAATACCAGTTTATCAGCTGCAGGTCAACCTTCTTTAGTGAAATGAAACCTAATTAATGATAGCATGTGGTTCCAAACAGTAAAAACCATATTTGATATGCTCTTTTGGTACACTCTGCAAACGCTGGATAATTAATTAATGTCCCTAGTTTGCCACTTTTCTTTCAGATATAAACTACACTACCAGGGGAAAATATTCCAACACCTGCGAAGGCAAATAATAGGGTTTGCGGAAATAATTTTTTGCTACTTGATTAGACTATTGTTTAATCAGCCAACAACACCCAAGTAAGAAAAGAAATCAGTCTGATGGATGCTTCAACTTTCTCTTTTCGAGTTAAAAGAGGAGATTCTCAAGCGTTACCTGTTTGCCAAAATAAGATGTGATAATTATCTATCAAAGTGCTTGGACAAATGTTTATGCAAAAGTCTCTTTCATCAATTATCGCCACAGATCCTGCAGTCATGCCTAAATTGCAGTGCAAGATTTCCTTTGTGATGGGGTGCAGAAAATGAACCACTCTTCTGTTTTCCAAGTTCATTAACTTTACTTTACTGACTAGTACCCTAAAATTACTTCACCATTTATCCAGACAAGCAAGCTTAAACAAACTTTCGACGAATATCTGGTAAATTGTTTGGATGTGTTACTGCCATTGCTGAAACACTCAATTCTAATACTTGAATACTTTAAGAAAACTTATGTTTTCTAAAAGCACATAGACGGGGGAAACAACCTTAAATAGGGAGCAGATGTAGGCGAAACAGGCCCACGTTCACTAGCTGAAATAGATATTTTTCCTCTGTGTCTGACAGGTGGGTAGGGGACATCAATGTGCCCCTTTTACCCTCGTGCTCTCTGATTCCTATGTCTATCACTAAAGGAACAAATTTTTGCAGCAAATCTAACTTTCATGATTCCTTTTTCGATTTCATTAGAGATGATCACAGTAAAACGCTCTAGGTGGGCGTGAGGAGTGTGAAACCTAACCCGAAAAAGCGCTGCAAAAACTAAGAGTTTTTTGCTAACTAGGGGCGCTTAGTCGGCAAATCAAACTTGTCGGCAAGTTAAGGATGGCTCATTCACTTCGTCACGAAATAGGACCTGGATGCCCTCTTGAGTACTATTGCTAGCAACGGGCCTGACTGAGCAAAATCTTGCTCTACTCAATGTAAACAGTTTTTCATCCGACATCCTACGCTAATTTTTTTCCCAGGTCAGGTTTTGGCTTATCGTTGTTCATACATTTCTATAATTGCCTCTTAACTATTCCTTTATCATATAAGAATTCGCGGCAAATCTTCTCTCAGTGCAAAGTTGAGGCCTATTTTTTTGCCATTTTCGTCCATCAAAAAATATAAACAAACTTGGAGAGCGTTCCTCATTCTTAGAGGGAATGTTGTTGTTACGTTTGCTAGCAGCCCTTTGGGGCCTTTTCCTCTCCAAGGGGAAATCGGCCATTCCAATAAGAAAAGTCTATTTTCCAGCTTAAGAAGCTCCTAAACCATGACAACGATATGCGAAAACAGCTTTTCTCCTATAGCAAATGTCTTTTCTTTGTCAGAAAATCTTATGCATGTAAACATCCTCGATTTTCTACAAGCAGTTATTCCTTTGATATTGAAAAATAGACGCTTGCGCCTTTGAGCTAAAATTTACGAAAAATAATCTTTAGTCACGCAAACAGTGCAAGTCCAAAGCAGCTATAGGAAGTGCATACTTTTAGGTAATTCAATGCAAGCTGTGTCTCTTGCAGTAACAAAGTATCTTCACACCTACCTCTTGCAACGGTCACTTCTCGACAACGAACATAGTTTGTCCTAATTGGTCAAAACGCTCTACGAGCCTCTATACAACGGACAATTTCTCTGGTTTCAAACGGTGTCCGTTATACGGAGGCTCAACTGTACTCTAAAAAGCTGTATAGAAATGTATCAGAATAACTGAATTTTCTTTTTATCCATACTTTGTTGCAGTTTATGTCTGAATTTTAATTCAAGTCTAAATGTTGGTTGGGTTCTTACCTTGTTGTGTGACTAGAAATTATACTATTCTCATCACTAATTTTAAGCAAGACCCATGTCTATAAACCTTAATGAGGTGACTGGAATACCTGTATTGTGAATATGTGGTTTTAGGGATATCTCCATTGTGGTTATTACACTGTTTCCAGCAAAGTCAGATATTTCATCGAGCTCATCATGTGCCCCTCTTTACTTCAATTCTAACCTAATTTACTCTTCTTCAGGTTTTCCTTTTAAAAAATATACTGAAACCTTACGATTACTGTTTTGATTACAAAATCAGTGCAAAACGAGGAAGGTGCGAGGAAGAGAGCACTCTTAATCGCTCTTTCTTATTAACTTACCTAAATACTGAATTCTTAAAGCAAAATTCGCATACCTCACTAAATGCCAAGAGAGACCATCAATTTACTCAATCAAGAAATATTTTATTCTATATCCATTTAATGTGTTAAACGTAGCACCATGTATTAATTTTTTTACGTAAATCAACCAAGGTCGTTAGTTATTGTGAAATGCGTTTATTGCAGAACAGTGACAAGATTTCCACGCTTGAATAATTTTTTTAATTGGTAATGGAATAACATTTGCACAATTCCTTGAAGTTCCGAACAAAAGAGACCTTGATCTGTGTTCAAATAAATTGTTAGCACAGCTCTCCTCTGAGGTCTGGTCGCGCTATTGTTGTTTTGATAGTATGCAAGCAATCACACTGCATAGTGAACACATAAAAGTTGATGCCTCCGACGTTGCTAGTTAAATATGAGAAGAAGCGTGGCCAAGCAAACGCAGATTCAAGCTTAAGCAGGTCGACCTCATCTGGAAACAAAGAAAATCGCCGAAATCTACTTGTGTAATTGCGTTAAACCGCCAATGTTGCAAACACGAGTTCCATTTGTCATGAGGGCTAATTCCGAATAAATGCTGGATTTTTTAATGCTCTGCGATATTTCTTCACGTCAGATAGGCAGCTCGGGCAAGTGGAAAATCGAATGTTGTCAGTAAACAAAGTCGCATAAATTTTTACACCAATCGAGGAGGAATCGAAGAGTTTCGACAAGTTTCCCCTTTTCGTGCGGTAATCATTACTGCTGTGAGTGCAATTCATGCTCAATCGAAGATTACACATCAGGACTTTAGTGGTTATGTTCTGAAGTAATAGGGGATCGTTGATTAGATAAAAACTGATTTTTGTGGTACCGAAAACATCTTGTATCTAAAAAGCGGAATAAAAAAAGAATGGCCGGAGTCGAATCATTATGCGTGCTTGGACAGTCAAAGCCAATCGTGGAAAACAAGACCAAATCAGTGATATCGTCAACCAAATTAAAGAACATGAAAAACAGGCCAATCGAGAAAGTGTTCACGGCATCAGGGCAAGCCCCAAGCCCAAGCAAAGATTTTTTTGAACTGATTATTGCTAAGGATCGTGTGATATGGCGAGCATGGCGCATTAAATACAAAAACCATAGAATGATTATGCCTTCTGAAGAGTGTATCAGCTATGATGAATTTCAGGATGATAATAGGATCCAAACTGAAATTTTCAGGAACCTCGGCGACGACGTCTTGCAGGTATCCCTTGGTTATGTCTCTAGGGAATGGATTGCTCGACTGCCTTCTTCCGTATTGAGAAATATTGCTGCATATCTTAGTATCAAAGACATCACCGTTTTATCACAGGTAAGGTGGACTTTGAGTTGGGAAAAATGAAGGGGTATGGTTTTCTATAAGCCCCAATGCATTTAGCAAGGGGTCTTGAGCCAGGGGAATCAGCGGGGGGGGGGGGGGGGGGGGGGCTGAAAACCCCATTGATGCCGGAACGTAAACATTTACCGCCTCTTGCTATTGTTATTCGAGAGTTTTTTGTAATTGTCCCCACTGAGCTACACCCCTAATGAAAGTATATAGTGAATGTTACCTTTTTTCCGAGAAATGTTTTTCTATAATGCATGCATGGTTTCAAACTATTTTTCGAAGGTCAGGGAGGATCTATATATTACAGAAAGCAGATAATTTTCAGTACAGTTGTGTGCAAATATATGAATTCTTGTTCACTTGAGTAACCTTTGTTTTATGAACTCATGATAAGTCGCTAATACCTGCCCTACAATCTATGAATAGTTCCTGCCTATTGTATGGTGATGTCCCTGGTGATGTCCTGTCAATCACAGGTAAACGAAAAGATCTCTTTTCAAGTCAGTGGCACCACTTCGATGTTTTATATCAATACAACTCACTCTAGATAAATGAGACCCTGTACAAGTGGGGACTTTTAATATGTGGAACCTATTTTTCACTACCCTTGAGCTAACCAGTAAAAAAACTATTAGCCTGCGCGAAATTAAATTTCCACGAAATATATTACTTTGGCTCACCAATGAAGATAAATTCCCTCGAGAACTGCATGAAATATCTTCTAAAATAAACCCACTAGGGTTTTTAACAAATGTACGTTGTGTCACTCCTCCCATCCTAGCCTAATAACCAGATCCACTATTTGCTTTGGAACCGGGGTCTAGTTATCAGGCTTCTTCCATCCTAGCATCGTACAATCTTTCGCTGAATGTTCATTTTTCTACTTTTGTCCCACTCACCAGAAGATTCGCTTAACTGGGACATTTGCAAAGTGGAGCAGATAATCAATGTCCTCAGAAGGTCCAAGCTAATGGGTTACATAATAAGGAAATTATTCAGGAAATTAAAGTAACCACATCTAAAGACATTAGGAATAACGCGTGCCCTGACGAATCAAGTTCTTGTCGCTGAGACGAATCTGAGGGCGTTATTTGAATGCTAATCTTTCTGTCAGCAGAAAACATGATCCTTCGCAAGCACAACTGAAATCGATCCAGATATATATTGATCCCGACTTCCTGATACAAATAACAAAGAAAGCTTTCTTTGTGCGGATGCTAAACCTTCAGGGGGTGGGGTGGGGGGCTTAATATTGGACTTGCCAGAATGGAGCCTGAAATACATTTGCTTGATTAGGGGGTTTGTAGCCCCTAGCTTTTATCTCTTTAACGCCTATGTTTGTACCCTTGAAGGTACTCTGGAAGCAAACTTTATAATTGTTATGGAGCAACGAAGAATTACTTATAAAAGTAGCAACAAAAGGTTTGGAAATGAGGGCACCCATGGATACCAAGTCCAACCAAGATCAAAAAGGCTTAGAGTACTTCCAGGAAACGTTGGGTTATGCAGATGGTCAGAACAGAATAAATTAACCCAGCTTTGTACTGTCTTGCCCTGCCATTAAGACTATTGTATTGTATTGTAGACGTTAGTCTTTACAATAATGAATATACACTAATTAATACTAACATGAAGCAATTTCAAGGATTGCATAAGACAGTTCATTTACTGTAAAACGAGCATGCGCACTTGTCTTCAAGGAACCAAGTTTTGATCAAGTTCTCAAATTGTCTAGTATTTTGTGCTGTCTTTATTGATTCCGGGAGTGAATTCCAGATTTTAGGCCCTTGAAAACTTAATGATCTGATACCATTATTGGAAGTTCTGGCTTTCGGTAACTCGAAGCAACTCGAAATAACTCGAAAATGTTTGCGCTTTTAAACAAATTGTTCTTCTAAAAAATTTTCTTGCAAACATATCGACTGAAATCAGCTTTTTAAAAACAATTTTAGAGTATGTTTCTATTAAAAAATCTATCATTGTTCTTTTTAAATAGTCATTGACAATAAATAGTTCTCTGCCAGGATACCGGGACAAAAGGCTGTTTTTGCAGTTGTAAGGAATTCTGTTTTTCGTTGTAGGCCTGCAGCACCCTGAGGGCACGTTGCCGAGACAGCCAGTTATGGCAGGAGTGCTATTGTCGTACGTTTGGTGCGTGGGACGATCTCCGAGAGCGACGAGCGAAGAAAATCGGCTGGAGGAAAGTGTTTATAGAGGAATGGGAACGACTTAAAGATATCGACTGGGACGACCTTTGAAAGGTCTCTGTTTGGCTTCCAAAAACTATAAAGAATTCTTCGATACTGCCAAGCTTCGAGTGTTTTGAAACATACATGATTTAATTAGGGTGTCTGAGATTCACAGTATTGTTTGCTAAAGATTCTAATTTATATTTGCATTTCGAGTAGATTTTTGTCGATAGGTTCATGATGCAGAAAAGGTAACGTTAGTGCTTAGCATTTTGTAAAATATCTTTGTGAGCAGCTGTTGCGTTTAGTCATAAAAGAAATGCTTTTACTAAAAGAGTCATAGATTTTACTGCCAGGAAGTAGCCAGTTGAGGCTCCCAGGGTTGTAACTGTTTGGCTAAAAAGAAGCCGAAAGTATCATTGCAGGATCCAATGCTAAATAAGGTAATGTTATCCAAATGCTATCCGAAAAGTCAAAATGCATTGTTAATATACAAAAGTTTATTGGTTTAATAATTGACAATTAACTTTAGAGGAATTTCATCAACTGATGCTTCGCAAGAAGCAGAAAAAGTTGCATAATAATTGAGTTTTTAAAGCAGCTGAACCGAGCTTATGTTATTGGTGAATTCGTTATTCCGGTATTCCGGTATTCCGGTATTACGGTATTACGGTATTCGATGACTCAGGATGTCGCTGGCGACAAAAGGCGAAGTATCTGCAACTGACACTTGATATTTTGAACATTTGTTTGAGGAATTAGAGGCTCCACATTCCATGGAGTGAGTTAGTAATGGGTGTAGCCCTTGGAAACGATTGCAACCACGCCCTTTAACATTACTCTATCACCCTACTTGTTCATTTTTCAGTGCTACTTCTTTCATATTTTAGATTTAATAGGTTTAATTTTAGAAATATGAATTACCTGATGCGCAACGGATTCACCCATATATAGAATAATTCAGTGATGTGATTGATGTTTTGAGGGGCAAATCAATTCTTCAAAGCCCCCTTTTTGGCGCCATAACGGATTTGTCTTTCTTTAACTTTTGATCCCACGTTTATCTGTTTTAGCCAATTGATTTACTGTCTCGGAACGTCCCCCGTCTACCTACAGGCTCTCTGACTTTACAAAGTATATCACTTACCGCTATAATTCTTTGCGATCCATTATTCATTATGACCCAGCATCTTTAATTCCATTAAATCTAAAGGATATTTTCCCTTGGTTTTGAGGGCGTTCATGATCTGTAATCGCCGGGAAGATAGTGTTGTGAACTTGCTGTAAATAATTCGTAATGCATATACAGTATTCTCTCCAATTAGCGGACACCGTCGGGGCACGAGCAAGCTGTCCGCTAATTGGAAATGTCCGCCTTTTGGAAAGTTTTGCAATGTAAGTCCCAAATTTGAAAATAGACCCGAGTTTTGTATTCGAAAGGTGTAATCAGTGGTGGCGCCAGGGGAGGGCTACAGCCCCTCCGTCGGAAGCATCTAGCCCCCCATCGGAGGAAGTTATTGGAAAGAGGTTGAATCGTGGAGGTGGCTATGGTCTGGAGATTCCAGTAATTTACCACTTTCATGGATTCATGGACAAGAAAACTTAGTAAACTGGGCTGTAAAGAAGCTCAAAGCTGTAAAGAAACAAACTCGATTGTCAAAAGTCAAAGTGTTTGAAATAGATTTTTGAACAAATATTCATTCGTCTAAGTTTTTTGTTTGCTAGCTCCTAACTTTTTTGTAATGTCCGCTAATTGGAATAAAAAAAAGCCAAATTGTCTATTTTGTGCAAAAAATATTGTCCTCTTTTAGAATGTCCGCTAATTAAGTGTCCGCTTTTTAGAAAGTTTTTTATGAGACTTTGACCAGAAAACAATCGGGGGAAAAAATTTGTTCGCTAATCAGAGGTGTCCGCTTTTTAGAGTGTCCGTTAATTGGAGAGAATACTGTATCACTCACAATTCTGATATTTAGAGCGTGATTAGGAATGTTAATAAAACTGACCACACTGCATGAATTTCTCTGCGTTTTCATGCTAGATACCTTTCAGCGTCGTTTAATGATTATGAGAGTCAAATTTTCTACTACTCATTGAAGTAGAGAAACTCCCTTGTTGCTGATATGATGTCCCCATAAATTATAGGCCTTACTTTGCTGAATGTTGGGGTTTTCTTGGGCACGTATAGAAAGAGGAGGGATCAAACGAATTGGAATTAACCTACAACCATACTTCCCCTCATAATGATGAAGCAGCAAAGATACAGATGTAGTGCTTGAACTGCCAGGGCAATGAAGGGAGGTGGTCGTAGAGAGAATGAAAACCCCTTTTGAAAATCTTCCATTGCAAAACGAAGAGCTTTTGCCATCTAGGGTGTACTTAATCGGATAATAAAGGATGTGTGAGAAGGAAGAACCGCAGAATGAGCTGTCCGCCGGATTCGGTGAATCTTGCAATGAGATTTTAAAATGGAAGATATACAGGAATGACACTTTGTCGCTCATTTTGTCAGCAAACAGGATCTTGAGCCCCCCTTGAAACCAATAGTTAGCGACGGTCCTGTTAAAACTCTTCAAATGATACTCTTTATGCCTTAAATGATCCTGTTATCAAACTGTTTTTGGGGGAAACACAGGCAAAGATGCCTCTGCCAGTAACCCCTTGACCATCCATCCTCCTTGGGAAGGTAAAATATGACGACGCTGCCAGATAAAACTCTAAAAGCAAATTACTCAATTGGAATCTAGTGCTCTTTTTTAAAAAGTCCTGTTCTTCTAAAAATTCATAGAAATCCTCTTGCTTTGGTGCAAATCTTGTCGTATTTTTGCCTGAGTAAATTGCCCCTCGATCAAAACCGCTAGAGCCAATCCGATGGAAGGCGCCCTAGTGACATAGGAGAGCATTGAAACACACCATATGCACACAATGGCCTTTGATCGTTACAGTAAACATATCTGATATGATCAGACGAGATCATTCGATTGTTTTTCTTGCAACCAGCAACCGTAAATAGTGTTGCATGGCCTGTCGCTCCGTGCAAACATGGCGGATTCGAGAAATGCAGAAATCAGTAATTCTCATCAACATCTAACGCTTACTGTTCATCCTATGAACGATTTAATTTAACCAAATTTAATATGAATTTATAAACACTTTATACAATATAAAGTCATAAATTATAAATATGAACAATTCTCCACCGAATGGGTCTATACAAAGTAATTTATTTATAGAGCAGAGTTTACTGTCAAGGCAATAAAAAACAGAAGAAAATTAGCTAAATTGTCAAATAATATCAAGGATAGGTATTTCTGCCCTTTGAACGCATAGGCTTCACTTTCAGGGTGTCTATTTGCACAGGAGGTGGACTTGCTACAAGTTTTTCTCTCTATTTAGTCGGAATATTCCTGTTTACATTTTTCATTTATGAAATTTCACATTTCCCAGTCTATTCTAACTAAAAGGAAGGGAGTGACTTGTAGCAAGTAGAGCAGGGGACGGCTACTTCTCCCTTTTGGCAAGCTTGTAGCGCTGCCTTTCAGTGTATCTAAAGGAGTTCCCAGCCTGTGCCCCCTCAAGAAGATTTCTGCTCCATACCGCAATCTCTGCAGGTGGGGTGGGGGGGGGTTTGGTAGATGTTGGGCTATACAGGGTACTACTTGATTGGTTTGGGCGTTTGTCTCAACGGCTGCTTCAACGGTTTTTAGAACTAACAAGCGGTTGTTCAATAAATCATGGCTTAGGCCTAGGGGAGGAAAAATTATGGGTCCGAAGATTACAATCTTGCAAAGGGTTGTGAAGAAACTAATGGCTAATTTTTTGAACGTATCAGCCAACCTTTTTAGAAACTTCTTTCATTAAATTTTAAGCTTGGGTGTGATACACATTTGGTCAGTTGTGGCAGCAAGATTAAATCAAAGTCCGAATTTAGAGATTCTTTGATCAAATTCAATACCAATTTTTCGTTCCAGAAACATTAATTTTTGATACCGCAATAACCAAGAAAGGTATCAGAACGACGAAACATCTGCACGAAAATCATTCGAGGTCAAACGAGGTTAAATAAGGTCAATCAACGTCAAAATGGCGGCACTGGGAATTTGGGAGAGGTGTGCATAGGACATGCACTCGCCTTGTATTTGTTAGGAGGGGCAAGGGGACATATTCATAAAAGTACCTTTAACGTATTTATCAAGGATGGCTATTCGAGCTCTATTTTCGACCGCAGTATCTGTTTGAATCAATTTGCTTTTGCTATAAAATATAAAATTGATAATTCTGGCAAAAGGACCGTCTAAGGAAATGATGAAAAGACTGATTGCTTGACATTCTAGAGGCATCAGGGACTTACGGGGGACCGAAATAATATAGAAAAGTTCTAAGACAGTTCAACTCCGTCTTAAAATTCATCATTCAAACAAAGAACCAGCTACAGCCAGTTGGTCATGAGGCCACTCACTAGAAATCAGTCACTGATGACATTTGAACGGAGCGTTCAAAAATACAACGATGGAGAGTTGAGGCATGAAAAGTAGGGTGGTTTCAAGAATTGAGATGAAAGGGGGGGGGGCACTGCAGCGGAGATGTGTAATTAAAACAGACCTTTTGAGTCTGAATCCGCAGGAACCTATCACTTCGTAACTGACAGTAGGCATTTTTGGCATCTGAAACAGCTTTATTTATAAAAGTACTTGTTCAATGTTAAGGATACTGGGTGTGGGCTATTGCTCCCTTCCATTCCCCCGATCCTTTGAACGTCCGCCTGTTGTACCCACTTCCCTTAATACAAGTAAATAAAAGTTGCTCATAGTCATCATATGACTTTGCGGAATCGTTCTCTCATCCTTTCAAATATCTTCAAAGAATCAGCTGTACCAACCTTGCATTGATCATATTCTCAGCCCCTGAAACGAGGTTCCAACGATATCATTAAACTGCATTAATTGGCTGCAGCTCCTTCCTAGTGGCAGGCCTGTAAGTCAATCCGTACCTGTTCTGGTATTTTCTGACCTCTCTTCGACCAAGGAAATGCGTAATTCCCATGAAAACGAGTCCAACAAAAACTACGGCGATAATGATGTAACCACTAACCTAAAATGGAAATGAAAAAGATATATGTATATCAGTTAAAAACCTCTCCCGTTAGACTATGCTGGCACCAAAGAGATAGCGACAACTTTGAACGGTTGGCACTCAACTGACAACTCGTGTCTCCCTTCAACGCCATGATACATAAAAAAGGAGGTCCGATTAACACTCTAAACATCTAAACTGCTTACTGTATTGAGAACAACATCCTATAACAAAAATATACTTGGATTGTATGTAAAAAGCTATCCCCATAAACATTAAAACAAAAAAATAGTGGCTTTCATGAGGACCTTTTGAATATTTTCCTATGACTACTGTCATATGAAACTGTATACGTATATCTATATAGTTTACATAAGCAACTAAAATGAATGTTTACCGTTGTGTCATAAAGTGCTCGATGTCGTATAGGCAGAGCTGTACACGGTATTTGGTGTAGAGAGCAAGTTGTTTCTCAGAGTTTCCCCTTTAATACACAAAATGGCGTATGAACACAGCATGTTGCTATGTTACTAAATTACTACAGTCGCTCTTAATGTACAATGTTGCATAAGAATCCTTGTCATAGTCTGAATATTTACAGTAGGTATTTAACGGATTCGTGTTATTTAACTTGGAAAGCCTAAAAGCTAAAATCCCGCCATTGTTATCCCTTTCAAATCGATTATGCCCTACTCTTTTAAGTAAGAAGATCACACCGTTCCTGACGTGCAACATGCCCAAAAGCCACCAAGAAATTGCAGTGAGACGCAAATAAAGTTTATACAATGAACATTGAATAAAAATTGTTCAGATTTACAATTCACATGCTCATCTTATCACTGTTTTGTTATCTTTCATTTTCCCTTCCCGCCATTATGAATTCATAGCCAATGATAACAGGATAATGTCGTCTGAAAAGCAGTGAGATAATTCTGAAGCCAGCGCCAATAAGACATAATTTGGCTTAAAACATATTAAAAGTTGGCAGAAGTGACATTTTAATAAGTTGCAGATGGAGAATGGCACTTTTTAATATAATATTTTAGACTTTCGAGCAATATAATAAATATTGTAAATGCAATATGAAACGAAATGGAAAAAAATTGTATAAAGGTTAACATATTCCATGGCTGGGTAGTGCTAAGATTCTAATCTACGATAATAATTAGTAACAATAAACTATTTATTTTTGACTAAAATAAGAGCCTTTGGTAAGAGCACGTATTAAACGACCCCTGAACATTCTTGGTCAGCGGTAACAAAAAATATGCACTGTCAGCTGCTAGGAGACACACTCCTTCGTAGCGCGCAATAAGCAGTTACAAAAAGGTCCTTCAAGAAACAAAAGTTACAGCCCTATAGTTATTTTTACACAACTTAAGCCTCTGCGCATGGATTTTACTCTTCTGATACCAGAAGAATTATTCACTTTTGTTAAGATGCAACTAAATAGAAACCGGAACACATTACAATGGCCAATTCTCTATAAAAAGCCAGTATATAGGCAACAAGATCAATATGTTAAATGTATTGAACTTATAATTTGTGACTGCTTCTCGGTAGGTTCTTTACTAAAATAAAGAACTGCTGGCAATTTTTGTGTAATTTTTACAAAGAATCAAAGCGAAGACACAAGCCGGTAAGGTCAACAAGCATATGGCTCGGTCAGGCAAACACAATTATTTGCGAGACTTCACAGCACATGGAAACGAAACGCCCACAATATTTTTTCAAAAAAAAATGCCGAACGCAAAGAAAAATATATAATGTTGTGTCCGTAAGATTACAGAAAGTGATCCATAAATGATATCATATAAATAACCATGTAAAAATTCGATATTTTGCAGAATTCAACAGATATCGTTAGATCATATTTAATCCTAGAAAACCACAAATGCCCTTTCGATACGAAGGTATTGATAAACTCGTGAATTTCTAGCTAGCTGCTTTGGATACGAATTCTGCTACCACCTGCTTCACAACTAGTGCTTCAATCTGTATACACGTGTAAGCAAGCACTTGATATGAAAGGCAATACTGAAACACGGAAAAGTTGGGAAACTTCCAATAACAAAGAAATAGTTGCTTTAGAAAGTATAAAGAAACTGGATCACAGACATAAATAATTTACAGTTTTATACGACAGCAATAAAAAATACATCCAGGCTATTTGCTAGACCGGACCGACAGTAACTTCAGTGTGAGGGACTGGCGCAGATAAAAACCCTGTCTAGTGTCAAAAGAACCTTGTGCTACTAAGTACAGAACATTGAAGAACAAAATAATAATAACATCAACATCGTCGAGAAATTAACTCGTAAAAAGACACAAAGCTTAACTGACACAAATAAACAAACTGATGACAGAGATATTGTGAACTTATTCTTGGAAAATACACCCATTACACTTTCATCTTAGCTATACTTCAAGTCCAGAAAACCGTTTCTCGGCATTTCTCACGCAGGCTATGAAATTGAATAAAATAAGGAACTTGCTAAAACTTAGATGGTAAGGAGCCAGCGAGAGAGGACAAAATTACTCATAAACTTTCGCTAATTACTTAAATGAACTAACTATACCTCTAATAGACGCAGTTAACAATAATCATAATGTAGGTGATAGCAATCTAGCTGCCTTTTCAAATTTATTGGCAAACTTGGTTGAATCTTAGAGCAAGAATCAAATGATATCACAGATTGGCTTGAAAAGAACCAAATGATTGCAAATCTGGCCAATTTCACGCTGTATTGGTTACAAAGAGAAAACGTTTTGTGAAAGGTGAACAAACTGAGCCTTGATCCCAAACATTTCGTATAGCAGAACTCGAGGAGATATGATCATAGCATACATCATTTGCAACATTTGCATAATCATATATAAGAGTGTATATTCCAACGAGGAGATCAATCCTTTGAACACCAAAAGAGGGAATAAGCTTTGTTTGGTCCACAAAAGTGCCAATTTTTCTTAAACTACCATCGATTGGTAACAATTCCTTGCGATTTGAAAGTCAGATTGAACTGGTCATCACAAAATGGTTCTTTCCTGTCAATTCTCGTTTGTATACAGTACTAGGAAAGCCCTTCCATCCATTCAACAGGGTTGCGTTCCTACCACCCAAAAGAGTCCTGTTGTTTAAAATTTACGTGCCAGTTTGATTATGGCTACGTAGGACACATAACGCAAGGATTGGGTGATAAGATAAAACAACATGTTTCTTCCAACAAAATAAACAAAACAGCCCCTCAAAGAGAACAGCCTCTTCGATCTTGAAGGTCTGAAACACAGCAAAAAACAGTGACTCTGCCATCAGACGACATGTCTCACATAATTGGCAGCTCGGTCATCTAGTAGTTTTGGAATCTATCTACATACAAACGAAAAAGCCTCCATTGTGTAGAAAGAAGGAGTTCATTTTCTTCCTTGGACTCCAGTGGTAATCTTTCTATAGACACGCGGTACTGATTGGTCAACTATACCGGTCATGTGCTTGTGTTTTTCTGATTGGCCTATTTCGATCCATAACTAGGTATATATTTTCCATTGTGTTCTTTCGGACCCTTGTTCTAACGTTTTATACTCTGAGGAGTGTCAGGCGAAAAGCTTTAAGTAGTATGCTGTAGAATATCTGCTTGTTTCAAAGCCGTTATCATTATTTTTATGGGCCAGGGCAATGGAATATTTTGCAAAAGCGGGTTGACGTACTTTCGGCCACCTGACAAAGTTCGCATCAATCAAGTTACCAAGATATAACTACACACTAACAGCTTTAATACGAAAAATGAGTACAAATGTTTACATAAAAGCCCTCACAGCATGAACACACAGTCATATCTCTTAATAATGAATTATTCATGATCTCTTCGTCGACTTATTGAGCTTAAATTGAAGCTTTCGAGCCGATCTGCTGGCTAACAACGACATATGTTCCCATACACAGAAAGATGTTTCCAGTGAGGCAAGATTTAAAAACATCTGCGTTATATTTCGAGGATCCGGACATCCGGACATTGTTACGTTTACAACTTAAATATTTTTTGGGACTATTTGAACCAATCCCCTTCTCGACACTCAAAATGCTTTCTCGATCACATAAAGTTGCAAAGGTTTGTGAAATTGAAAACGTCAGTAAACAAACTACTTTAAGCAAAGCTGAAAAAAGGTACAAGCTAGAAAAACACATATATTTAGAGTTGAAGTCGTAGACATTAAAACTAATTTCGATATTAAAAATATATAGCCTTTGATACTTAGCAGAGCACCTTCAAATAAAGGACACCTTCCATCCAACGAGCAAAAGTTTTTGCTACCTTTAAACGGACTTTTAGCATGATCACAAACGTGTCCATATAAGAACATTCACTGCAGCTTTTTTTTCTAGGTGAGGTGTTTATCTTGAAATACTTTGTTTATAAAATGCTAACAAAGTAGCATTGGTAAATA
This sequence comes from Rhopilema esculentum, assembly GCF_057945365.1. Lineage (NCBI taxonomy): Eukaryota > Metazoa > Cnidaria > Scyphozoa > Rhizostomeae > Rhizostomatidae > Rhopilema > Rhopilema esculentum. The sequence goes on along the minus strand of NC_142834.1, from coordinate 3,302,754 downwards.
TGATTGTGATAAATAAAAAACAAATTTCCGCATTTCTGTAGCTTACAAAATTTTCAATTCAAAACCTTGTGTGCTAACAAAAATTTTCGTAACTTTAAAAATTCATAAGATGCACAATATTTTTTCGCGACAAAGGATAACAATAACATTGTTGATATGAAAATCGACTTAAAAATAGAATCGACGGCAATAATTGATTTATTTTTTTGCTATCATAACAAGCTAAGTCAAAAAGAAGAGAAAGGCTATTACAAAAACATAAGCAGAAAATTTATTCAATTGCTGAAGATTAGTCAAATCAAGAGGCTTCTACAAAAAGCTATTAAGTTTAAAAAAAGTTTGTATGTATGTGGCCTGCTTTTCAAATCTTTCATGTTGCTATTTTGCCTAAAATAGTTTTACGTTCACAAAGTTGTTATCGTTTCAGCATCTAATGGTTTAGAAGAAAAGACAGTATTTGCTATTTTTAAGGCTTACAGTTTTTGCTATTTTTTGCCATTTTCCAAAAACACCAATGCAGTTGCAATGGGGTTGAGCAAAAATATTTACTCGCTCTTAATGGCCAAAAACCTCAAGGAACCGACTTTCAAGGAGCTGATTTCTAGAATCATTGTAAAAAACCTTATAGTTTACAATATATATCTCAAAAGAAAAAATTAAGGACGGACTGAGTTAACATTTGAGCTAAAGAGGAGAAGGAGGAGAGCTGGTGCGCAGAGGGTGCTCAGGGGGGGGGGGGCAGCAAACAATTACTTTCGACAAAAGGATGACGAACAGACTTCAGTTTCTTCTGAAAACAGGAAAGATGAGGCATCCATTCCCTCCCCCTGCAACCCTGATAGAGGTTAGGCACTGCAGGTTTTATAAGTTAAAATTCGAAGATTTTTGGCATGCAACGTTGCAGAGGTGTTTCGGTAGGGACGTTTTCTGTATCTATCGAAAGGTATTGCTCTTGTAAACTATGCAGATCTTACATTAATCTTCGTCTGTCCTAAATAACTATTGTATATAATGACTTGCACCTTTCGAAGTAGCTGTCTGTTGTTCTTTAAGTGCTGTATGTCCTAACCTATCAGCAGTGTACCTACAAGGGCGTCGGAAGCCAGCTTTGGCCTTGGGATAAAACCCGAGGTAGTTACCAGCAAAGAAGTTTACATTTATTTTGAAGTTCACTTGGGTCCCTTTCACGATTCCCTCAGCCCTTCGGTGGCCGAGCCCTGGAGTTTTCCCCCTACCTACCCTGCCCTTCCGACGATTCAGCCCAATTCATTGCAAAAACAAGTGAGTCCGCAAAGCAGATGACGTATCGAGAGGTGGTGGCATTCATACAGCAGCAATTATTTAGGTAAACAATTTCTTATCCTGAATTAATTGCCGGTTTTGTTGACTATAAAGACACCAGAAGCTCACTGAATTGGGCAGGCCATATACAACCCACCATACCTGAATCGCAGCAAGTGCTATTTTCATGGCATTAACTTATTCAATAGCTCAAAAGGTAAATGTTTTATGTTGATGAGCTCGTCATGCACTGTGACAGTTCCTAAAACTAGGGAACATGAATCAGTAACTACGTGCATAAATACATTAAAAAGAAAATGCACTGAGCCTCGAGTTTAACTTTTAAAACCTTCACACCTGCATTCAGCTGTGATAGAGCTTTAATTACGTAATGCTACACGACGTTCTACCCAGCCTATCGCTGGATACTTTATTGTTTTGGTTGCACCAACCCTATATTCAATACCGCAGCAATTTTGTTAAAGAAGCGCCTTATTGAAGCTAATATGGGATTAAAACACTGTTTATGGGCCTCCATTTACAGCTTTGGAAAACAGTGCTAGTCACATAGGGTTCCATCTTTACAGCAATTGTCAAGTTCTTCTCATCTCGTCACTAATTATTGAAACAATCGATGAAGCAAGGAGATTTAACAAACTCATAAAGAATAGATGATTCCTTGGTTACTGAGGATTCTACGGTAGTTAGTATCCAGGGATGTGGCAAACATGTTCTGATTTTGGGTCGGAATAACGAATTTTTAAGCAAGATGAATATACCTCAAGGTAGCAACTGATAAGATCAAATATTGGGACATCTCTTGCGCCAACCGGCCACCTCTAGATAGTACTTGTTAGTAATCGGGACGTTGAATGGTTGGACTTGCAGTTAGAGACAGTGACGTAGCTGCAGGGGGCACCGGGAAGGGGGGGGCTGCACCCCCTAAATGATAATTTTAACAACAACTTGCCTCCTCTGGCTGCAGTTTTTCCAAATGATATTTTGAAAATTTGGCATATTTATTATTCCATGAACTTCATTTAGTCCACATATACCTGTTTGTTAAACATGTGTTTTCTTCTTTTAAAATCTGCCCCCTCAGGTATCGTTCTTGCTCGAGTTTGCCCCCCCCCCCTAGCCGACATCTAGAGCTACTTGGTTGGTCAGAGATGTAGTGAAATTCAATGACAGAAGCAGGGTTTACAAAAATATGCAACATGTGCACGCCCTCTTATTTGATGCCAAGAAACTTATATATTCAAAATATTTCATCAGACACTCTAATTTAGGAAGATAATGCCTCTTCTGATACTTATTCGCATCACTCTCTGATTCTTATCGGATACCTATCATTTAGAAATATATATACTGTTAAACTTTCTTAAAGGACAGGTAGAACCCTCGAAAGTCTTACATAGGAAATTATTGGTGGCCTTCGACTCGATCAGGACAAACAATCTCAAAAGATTGGATCTAGATATTTCGTTTCGTAACTTAGATTACACGCATGTTTACATAGAATTATACTCTGGATCAGTACTCAGGCCCTTAATTTCCTTTAGAGCTTCTCCAGGACCCGCGCCACACGGGGGCAGGGGGCACATGGCCACCCCACTTCTACGCTAAATAAAAGATTAATGTCGACACAAATTATTCATTTAGACAAACCTTCAGATAACAACAAATACACCGAACCAAAGACCACAAGAAAAATAGCGTCAGCAAAATGTTTACCACAATTGGGGTTGGAGGGGTAAGGGGAAACTTTCTCTACATCATTGGCCCCCAAGTTTAAGATCAATGGCGCGGATCCTCTTCTTAAACACAAAATGCTAAGAAGCTCTTCTTCAGAAATACAAAAACGTAACGTAACATAAAGTATAACTAGAAAATCTAACCAGTCGCAAGGAGCTCTTTTTTCTATTATACATTATCAATGAGGCAAATCTTTCTACCTAATCGTCTTGAAGTACTAATTTTATCGCATTTTCAAAGGAATCGTTCTCGAGCAGTTTCATAAGGCTGAGGTGATCACAGCTATCGCTTCATAATGCTTTAATCATATCAGGGCTCGGTTTTTTTAAAGACGGTTTCTTAAAAAATATTTGTATTGTTTCGGAGCTGTGATACAGGCGGCTATAAATTATCCAGCTAGAAGCAAAACAATTTCGGGCACAAGCAAAAAACCAGCAGAACGTAAAGGAAAACTGTCTAAATTGGCCTGTGAATGTATCATCTTGCGAACATTTGTGAAGGGAAAGAGCAAACCTGGCTCAATATACGCTACACCAGTTCCTCTTAGCAAGAGCAAATTATCAGGTGTATCGATACAAACACTTATTTTTAGAGATTCGCTCATTTTTAGAGAAACCATCCTCAGGTTTCTGTGCATACAGTTAATCATGCATAATCCCGCTATTACGGATTTTGTAAAAAACCATGAAAAATGTTTGTTACAGCGGTACTTCGTTATAAATTGTTGCGTTGCGTTGTGGGTACCACAAGGTTCCCTTTTGGGTTCTACAACCACTTTTCCTTTAATGTTTATAACATCCCTTGTCTGTAGAACTCTTTTCGAGAAAAATTAATAAAATATTCAGTCTTTCAAAGCACGCCCTATAAGCAAGAGCTGTAGTGGGATGAGTGTCGGGAGACTCGTGGCAATATTAATCCCGAAGTGTTGCTAATCTTTACTTCGTTCTTTGTCCTTGAAAAGTTTTAATTGACAATCCCATTGCAACCCCTATTACAATAATATTTATACAAAGAGGGATGTTAACATTGGATGTAAACCCGTTAACACTGTTTTATCGTCGTAGTTTAATCAAGATAAAATAATAGAAGTCCCATTTTTCTATCTTGGTTAAATGTAACGAGACTTAGACTTTTTAACGGGACATCAACTAATGCAGTGCCAAGCATTTGACATTCTGGAATGCCGTGGAAATTTCCCCCAGAGCCAAGCTAAAATGATAAAGTAGGCCCTTAAACAAGTTCAAATACGCATACACAAGGAAGAAAGCATTTATATCTGTTGAATTCCGCTGCCACAGCCGCCTCTTTCCGTGAAGCTTGAAAAACCTTGCAGGGATTCCGCATAACAATGATAAAATGATCTCTTTGTTGTGCAAATAGAAGGTTTACACGCTCAAGAGCAGAGAACAAAACACCGACACACGATACTTTTGTTGTCGCTAATAAAATAGGTTGCGACTTATTCTTAAGTTGCCGCGTAAATAAACAGAGTTTTTATGCGGTTGGTTTATGGAGCAATTATAGCAAACAATGCGTAAACACTTGAAACAAAAAGCGAACTCGGACTTGATAAACTTGAACTACAAACAGTCGAGATATCATCAGAAACTATTTGCTGAGCAACAAAATACAAACAAAATATGATTGCAATAATACTTACAATAATTCGATAGCGATGAATATCTCCACTTGTTATGATTCGTTTATTCGCTTTTGACTCAGAATCGCTTCCATTATTATTATCATATGTAGAATTCGCTAATAAACTCGCAATTTTGTCTTTCCTTTCGCCTTCATCCCGCGTAACTTTGTCAATACGGGAACAGTTCGTGGAATGCTTGCCAAGCTGTTCGAAACGAGTAACATTTGAAAAGCCACTAAAACTATCTTCATTCTCCGTGAGATTCCCATCATACAGTAAACAAAATATCAAAATTAAGCAATAACGATGAAACGCCGACGACATCCTCCGCGATTAACTCAGCGTATGAACTCGGCGTAAGACTGGCTACAGAGCAACGCTGTACACATCGTACAGTTATATTAGAATCTTTTAATTGCTAGGTTAGTCACACGCCAAGACTTTGTGTTTTCCGTGACCGCAAAACATTCCACCACATGTTGCGGCTATCAAGATACACAGGAAGTGACTTGCTACTGCTGCTACTCCGCAGAGACATAACGAAGGCAGCCGCAGCTTGAGGTCCCCAAGTTATCGATTGAGAAATTGGGCAATATTGGGGACCAGTACACATTTGTCATATAAAGAAAGCCAGCATTAAAAAAATTCCAGCTCGGGCTCCCTAAAGGTCGGGGGTCCTTAGTTTTCGAACTTTAGTGCATTACGCCATTGCTCCTCCGTAGGGCACCGCTGATAACACTCTCGACGACCGATCAAAACAGGTAATCCGTATAAATGTTTACTCATTTCATATCACTCAAAAGCCTAGTAGACGCTTTTTTGATAGCCTAAACGAAAACATGCGGTATGATAGTTCTATATGGTTCCATTATCCACAGATAAGGGGCGAATGCGTTGTCTGAAACCCAGGGGCCATCAGCCAGAGCAAAATTAGCCTGTGCTCCAGACCCCCAACCTGAAAGGAAGAGGTCTGGAGAACAGGCTACAGTGAAATATGTTTAATGGTCTAAGGACTTGTTCTCCGAAAAAACAAAAGGACAACCAAGTCTCTCCAATAGCAAGTTATATTCCGTGAAATACATTTACAAGGAAATCGTAAACTCAAATATTTTTAGAGATCCTTTCACAGGCGCTCTCATCGAGCAAATTAAACTAACTAATACATTATGACTGGAATTTATAAACTGTATTTGCGAGAGGCTACACGCTGATAACAATGAAAGTCTTATATGATTTAAAGGGGATTCTCATAGTTTGAAACTGCTTGATTATAATTGCCGTACCTTTACCACAGTTTAAATTTACATTAATAACAGATGTTTGCATTCAAAGGAAAGACGAGCATGGCTCTACTCAAAGTTATGATAGTATAGTGTGTCAGAAGCCTTCGAGACCATTTCGCCTTATTTCAGAAGGGAGCAAATATTCACACATAATAAGTAAGTTATCATAAAATACTGAATTTCCTTCAAAATTATTCCTGTTCAGACAAACTTTTGATAGTTCGTGATAGTTTCTTATATAAAATGAGTGTAGACCATACAGTTTCGAATCTACAATTTCCCTCTCTTAAAATCGATGCAAAATCTCTGCAATGAAACTTTCGAGAACACAGGCACCGCATAGCAGGGGGGGCGGGGGGAGAAGGCTATAGCCACTTTTTGCAAAAAATGCCAAATGTTTAGTAATAAACTACCAGTAAAGCCTCTTTTTATACTGTTCTAGCCGCCCCTACCTCTTTTAGACCCTGGTACATTTAAAGCTTTCATTAAGTGTTAATACAAGCCATTCCTTTATTAATTAAAATTATATAATCATTTTCAGAACCCGAAGCCAAATGAAAAAGGATTTAATCATCACCTTCGAGCTACAGAAGGCTTGAGGAAGAACAAGATCGTTACACCACCAACAACGGCGAGTGATCATTTTGTGAAACTTTTTTCATCGAATGCTATAAATAATATAGGTACAGCAGTATGCCACAATTCGATGCACGTCAGTGACACGAAGCCCACGAGGCTAAGGAATCTTCTAAAGATATTATCACCAAATCACTCGCTTTCTACAAGACTCAAAACATGTATGATCTTGGCTCTACGTAGCTTCACATTTTAGAGCTGCGAATGGGATAAAAATACCTTCGAGTAGAACATTCTGGCTTTGCCTGAAGTACCAAGTAGGGCCTTTGCTAACATACTAACTAAAGGGGGCGATTGCCCCTCCAGCCCCAGTGACCGTTAATTGTTTAAAACGATGAGCTATTGTCCTCCTTTGTATGTAATCAAAGGCTTGCCCTCAAGCTGGTTTGCCAAAAGGCTATGGTATTGAGAATGTCTTTTTAACTTGTGGGTATCGACGTATACTTTTCAACCAGTAGGCTTTAATATTGACGATAACTACTGCACATATTTACATGATTTATGCTAACAAGGCGTTTATGCCAAAATCACCAATGTACAATGTGACTGTGGTTAATTAAAGTCAAAACCTAACAAGAATATTCCTTGATCTTTTAACTCCCTTTTAAAGTCGACAAGCTGGAGCATTGGGGACGTCAAAGGGGATATGAGTGGGGTACTTTTCCCCCACACAAACATGGTCCATATACTTTTTCTAGAAATTGATTAAAAAGCGTTGGGTAGATATAGATCATACTTTGCCTAAGGAAAATTCACGAAATACAAAGCACTGAAACGTGGCAAAAAGGGCGTGATATCACTGGTCACGCCCATCGCTGCAGTAGCTGGCGCCGCCACTGAACTGGAGAGTCAAAGTGTTCCATAGCAGTTTGCAATCTTGACGTCTCGATGTCTAGCTTTCAGCGGCATCCATCTGCCATTATTGTAATATGCAACTGAATTCGCGCTGCAGTTCCTGCCAATACTGAGTATTTCTGGTCCAGTAATGACAGGATCACCTTCAATGTACTCGTTGCCATAGGAAACACCATTGTAGCAGCATCGCCCATAGTTGATAAAGTATCGAAAATCACCTATCATAAATGAATTCCAATTGAAACAATGTGATCATAAACACAAAACACAAATATTTTACATTCTAATGATAATCGTGACGCACTGAGCTCGGCTGAGGTAACCCTTCAATAAGGGAACTCGTTGGCTAGGACAGTAGTTAGAGCACCCCCGGAGGGCCTAACCATTTACAAATGCACTACATAGAAAACATAAGTTTCAAAAATGCACAAACGTAAGAATCAGAGAGCTGGATGTATTGTGATCATAGATGTAGGATCCAGGGCAGAGAGGACATATGCCCCTCACTTTTTAGAAACAGAGGCAAAGTAGCTATTTGCAGCTCCATGAAGGTATCAATTTTTGCCTGCATTTGCCCCCCCCCACGTCTATGCCAGTAGTTGCAGCATCCAAACCCCCTTGCACCAAAAATTAAAAAAGTCTTTTGTTAAATGGGCAATTTGTTACATGACCATGAATTTCATGAGAAGCAGACAGAACTCGCCATGGGTTGAAAAAACTATGCTTTCAAACCTTGTCGCTCTATCACTCTTTTATAAAGTTTGCCATTCAAATCCGCAAATTTATACTCGAGTCCTGTGATGCTTATTTCCTACGAGAAAAAGGCTACGAGGTAATTTCTACGAACAACTATGGGAAAAGACGTTAGAGCCAGGACCCTAAAGAATTTCATGGCTCTATAGAAAATTTCCTACCTACATTGTGTCTACCTTAAATTGGACTTTAACGGTCTTGGGGTCAATATATGGCCTCAGGCTTGGAAAGACAATGAGACTAGCATGGACATGAAAATGGAGTCTCTGGTTGTGACGGAAGTCAAAAACAACGAGCGGATTAAAAGTGCAGATGGCAACTCTTTCAAAGTTTCAGATTGGTTGCCGCTAAATGTTATCAAAGTTATTAATTGCTGGTATTCAGGAGCATCTAGGCTTAAGTTCAGAGGAGGAGCAGATCTGTGCTGAGCAAGGGTCCTCTGATTCTAATTGGAGCAATACTTCAGCTATGCTTGAAACAGGAAGATGCAGAAAAAGGGCTTTTCTGTTCTGAATAGGAGCAAGATTTCAACATTTCCGGAAAAGGTGAAATTTATTAACGTCTTGTTTCATTACAAAAATTGCCGATTCAAAATATCTTCAGGTATTACCACATTCATTGTGAAAATAAATAAATGATTTCTCTTTCTGACGAGCAAACTCCTTCTGGCGTCATTATAAAAATGTCAACTTAATCAACTGCACTATATCACCTCACGGTGTCTGCATGATAGCTTTGAAACTCTTGTGTGAATTAGTCTAATAAATAGCACCCAAGCAAACAAGATTTTCTTAAAAATCGTTGCAAGACGTTTCCTCCTTTCTTTTTGTCGGAGTTTTAAGCGCAAAAATATGATTCATTGTTTCAAATTATTGACAATGCAAACGAATCTTGCATATGAAAAACAATTTTCAATCTTCTTCTTATCGCCTTTCCTTTACCGACAACTTGGTGTCTCGCAATTTTGTCAAAATAGTTGTCACTTGCGAGTAAAACCATAATCCTCGTTTCTGATAAAAACTTTTGCAATCATTATACATAAACAAACCTGGAACGTTGTAGAATATGTTAACAAAACTGTCTGCTCTCCGAACGAGCCACTTTTGCAAATACTCCGGCGAAGAAGTGTATCTGATCCATATTTCTGCCACAGCGATAACCCGATTGCAGCGAGAACAATGAGCAGACATAAATCCTGCCAAAAGCTTTCTAAAATACAACAAAAAGTATCAAGCGAAAATTTAAAATACAGGCCCCTTGCATAACGAGGTATCTAGGCCCCTTGCATATAGAGAATTGAAATGATGACGTGTTAAAAATCTATCTTTGGATTACTTTCTTCTGATTAATCGATAATAATACTGTATACCGTAAATCCTCGAATTGGCCCCCCTCGAAACCCCCCCTCAAATAAGCCCCCACCCTATAACTACAAATTTTCAAAAAGCCCCCCCTCGAATAAGCCCCCACTGCTACCATAAATTCTCGAATTGGACCCCTCCATTTGACGATTTTTGCCTTCTGAGGATACCTATGGCGTTTTATTGAACTACCACAACAAATTCATACTTTTGATAGTAATTAATTAAATGCTCATAAATAAATTCTTACTGAAATAAACGAGGTCTTTTAATAATGTCTTCTTAATATCTCCAATAATTTTATAAGCCCCCCCCCTCGTATAAGCCCCCCTCGAATCAGCCCCCATTAAAAAATATCAAAAATAAGTAAGCCCCCAGGGGGCTAATTCGAGGATTTACGGTAATTGCTTTGAACTTGCGAAGTACGTCACATCTTACCAATATGCCTGAGATATGGCCATATGAGTACAGGCTCCATCCCCATCAAATCACTATTATTCTAAACCTTATAAAGCAGGCCACAATAACAGTGGCTCGTTAGCAAATATTTAATTTTTCATTGGCCATCTCCCAAAAAATATTAAACATACTTGACTGATTTTGCGTACTTTCAGGCATTTTAGGTATCCTTTCTGCTCATGTGGTCAACATTTCAAAGTTCTAACGATATATTTTGATGAAAACATCA